>NC_138179.1:24989335-26189335 GCF_964165515.1 Mesoplodon bidens | reverse complement strand
ACCAGAATGAAGAATCTCTTTGATGGGCTCCTCAACAGACTGGACACAGCCTAGGAAAGAATCAGTGAGTATGAAGACATGTCAATCGAACATCCTACACTGAAATGCAGATTTCAAAAAATGAAAAAACAGAACAGAACATCCAAGAATTATGGGACAATTTCAAAACATGTAAATATGCATAATTATAATACCAGAAGGAGGAAAAGAACAAAGCAAAAAAATATTTGAAATAATAATGGCAAAATATTTTCCAAAGATATTGACAATCATAGATTCAGGAAGTTCAGAAAATACCAAGGAAGATAAACACCAAAAAATCAACACCCAGGCATATCATGTTCAAACTGCAGAAAACCAAAGACAAATTGAAAACCTTGAAGCAACTTGGGGGTGGGTACTTTTTCTATAGCGGCACAAGGATAAGAATTATGATGAGCTTATCAAAAACCATGCAAGCAAGAAGAGACTGGAGTGAAATATTTAAAGTATTAAAAGTAAACATAAACAAAAACAACAGCCTAAAAATTCTAAATCCAGCAAAATTATTTTTCAAAGGTGAAGGGGAAATCAAGTCCTTCTCTGACGAACAAAAACTGAGGAAATTCATCACCACAAGGCCTGTCTTGCAAGAAATGGTATAAGAAGCATATAAGAATGGTATGTAAAGGCAGAAGGACACAGGTCAGAAACTAAGATATACAGAAAGAAAGGAAGAGGGGCTTCTCTGGTGGTTAAGAATCCTCCTGCCAGTGCAGGGGACACAGGTTTGAGCCGTGGTCCAGGAAGATCCCACGTGCCGTGGAGCAACTAGGCCCGTATGCTGCAACTACTGAGCCTGAGCTCTAGAGCCTGTAAGCCACAACTACTGAAGCCCGCGTGCCACAACTGCTGAAGTCTGCACACCTAGAGCCCATGCTCTGCAACAAGAGAAGCCACCGCAATGAGAAGCCCGTGCACTAAAACAAAGAATAGCTCCCATTTGCCACAACTAAAGAAAGCCCGTGTGGAGCAACAAAGACCCGACGCAACCAAAAATAAATAAATAAATAAATTTATTTATTAAAAAAAAAAAAGGAAGAGCATCAGAGAAGGATTGTATGAAATAAAAGAAAATATTTTTCTTATTCTTAATTGAACTTAAAGCTATCTGGGGCTTCCCTGGTGGCGCAGTGGTTGAGAGTCCGCCTGCCGATGCAGGATACGCAGGTTCGTGCCCCGGTCCGGGAGGATCCCACGTGCTGCAGAGCGGCTGGGCCCGTGAGCCATGGCCGCTGAGCCTGTGCGTCCGGAGCCTGTGCTCCGCAATGGGAGAGGCCACAACAGTGAGAGGCCCGCATACCGCAAAAAAAAAAAAAAAAAAAAAGCTATCTGTTTAAGTAATGTATTAATGAAATAATATTTTCAGTTATTATAGCATGTGGATAAGTGAAATGAATAACAAGAAGTCATGAGGAACAGAGGGAGGAATTGGGAATACAGTTGACCCTTGAACAAGACGAATCTGAACTGCATGGATCCACTTATATGTGGATTTTTTTCACTAAATACATATAGTAATACACGATCTGTGGTTGATTGAATCACAGTTGTGGAACTGTGGAAAAGGAGGGCCAGCTGTAAAGTTATACATGGATTTTTGACTGCACAGTGGGCTGGTATCCCTAACCCCCATATTGTTCAAGGGTCAACTGTACTCAGTTACAAGTTATCTGTAATACATGTGAAGCAGTATGGTGTTATCTGAAGGTAGATTTAGATTAATTTAAAATATATCTTGGAAATTCTAGGGCAACCACTAAAAAAAAAAGGTTTAAAGAAGTATAATCTATATGCCAGGAGAGGAGATAAAAATGGAAGCATATAAAATGCCTTCTCTAGGCAGAAAAAGAGGGGTAAAATAGAAAAAACATAAAAAGAGCAAATACAATGAAGAGAAAACATTTACAAACATGCTAATTATCAATCCAACTATATCGATAATCACCATAAATGTGAATGATCTAAACTCACTATTAAAAAGACAGATTGTCAGAGTGGATAAAAAACAAGGCCCAGTCAGATGTTATTTATAAGAAACCCACTTTAAATATGAAGACACATGTATAGATTAAAAGTAAGAAGATGGAGAAAGATATACTATGTTAACGAAAGAAGAAAGCTGGAGTAGCTACATTAATTTCAGACAAGCAAATTTCAGATCAAGGAGAATTATGAGGGATAAAGAGAGACATTATACAGTGATAAAAGGGTTAATTCTCCAGCTCAATTAATCCTAAATCCACATGCACCTAACACAAAGCATCAAAATATGTGAGGCAAAAACTACAAGGAAAAACAGATAAGCACTACTGTGGTTGGAGACTTCAACACCTTCCTATCATTAATTGATAAATCAAGCTGGCAGAAAATCAGTAAGGATATAGCCGACCTGAAGGCACTATCAATCAAATCATTCTAAGTGACTTTTATAGACTATCCTACTCAGCAACAGCAGAATACACATTCTTCTCCAGCTTGCATGGAACATTCACCAAAATAAACCAAATTCTGGGCCATAAGACACACCTTAACAAACTTAAAAGAATAGAAATCCTGCAAAGAATGCTCTTAGACCATGATGAAAATTAAATCAGAAACCACTAACAGAAAAATATTAGGAAAATCCTCAAATCTTTTAGATTAAACTACACACTTCTAAATAACATACGGATCAAAGAAAAAGTCTCAATATAAATTTTTAACAATATTTTGAACCAAATGAAAATACAACTTATCAAAACTTATGTGATGCAGCAAAAGTAGAGCTTAGAGGCCAACTTATAACATCAAAGGCTTATATCAGAAATCAATCATTTAAGCTTCCATCTCAGGAAATTAGATACAGAAAATCAATTAGACCTAAAACAAGCAGAAGAAAAGAGGTATTAAAAATTAGATCAGGGCTTCCCTGGTGGCACAGTGGTTCAGAGTCTGCCTGCCGATGCAGGGGACACGGGTTCGTGCCCCAGTCTGGGAAGATCCCACATGCTGTGGAGCAGCTAGGCCCACGAGCCATGGCCACTGAGCCTGCGCGTCCGGAGCCTGTGCTCTGCAACAGGAGAGGCCACAACAGTGAGAGACCCGCGTACCGCAAAAAAAAAAAAAAAAAAAAAAAAAAAAAGGTCCACATCAAAAAAATTTTTAAGACAGGTTTTAAAAATAAAATAAAAGATCAAAAGATACAGGTTACAAATATCAGAAAAGAAAGAAGTGTGATCGTTACTGATCCCATGGACAAAAAGAATTACAAGGGACAACTCTACTGGATTTCATGAATGGCTTGACCTATTAAGTGAAGAAGAGAAAAGAGCCTGTGTAGCTGACAGATGAATGATTCTGGATGGGAGGAGGATTGTTCCTAGGAGAACATGTCACATCTCAGGAGAGTGAGTAGGTACTCAGGAACCATCAATAAGGGGATGTATGGGAAGGGAAGAAGGTGGATAAACCAGGGCCAGGATTAGCGGTAACAGCCTAACTGCAGGGTTGTGTCACCCCCCGACAAAGAGGAAAGTGGCTAATATTTCGCAGTTGCTTGGTGGCAGGTCTTCTTCCAAAGAAGAAACAGACACAAGCAATTTATGTAGAAACAATATACTTGCTATCCATATGCAGTTTTTTGTTTGTTTGGGGTTTTTTTGGCTGCGTTGGGTCTTCGTTGCTGCATGTGGGCTTTCTCTGGTTGCGGCGAGTGGGGGCTACTCTTGGTGGCAGTGCGCGGGCTTCTCGTTGCGGTGGCTTCTCTTGTGGTTCGTGGGCTGTAGAGCACAGGCTCAGTAGTTGTGGTGCACAGGCTTAGTTGCTCCGCGGCATGTGGGATCTTTCCGGACCAGGGCTTGAACCCACGTCCCCTACATTGGCAGGTGGATTCTTAACCACTGCACCACCAGGGAAGTCCCCATATGCAGTTTTAAGGAAAGGCCCCTATATATACAAGCTCCCTCCAAGCAAAAAGCTGACCTCAGGGCCCTCGTGTGTAGAAATTCTGAAGTGACCACCATAGCCAGTGAACTCGGGTATAATGAGGAAGTAGTTTCAGTCCCCAAAGGAGCTCTCTGTGATGATGGGCTGTAGCTACCGGAGTGTGTAGAGTGACAGACATTGGTGGAGACAGGACACTTCATCATGGTTCCTGCTGAGCAGTGAACCACTCACCTTCCGGGGAGGCGAGGAGAGTCTACGCTCCCAGCAGGAGTTGTAAGCATCAGGCAGTGTGCTAGGGCTCTACCGCACTCAGGACAAGGCTGCATGGGGGGCGCTGGGGGTACAGAAAGGGAGAAAATCCCAGTGGTGTGGGCACAACAAACATGCCTTCATGCCTAAAGCAAGAATTGTGTTCCAGATACCAGCTTCAAGTAATTTAGTTATTACTGCATTTTTCATTTTAAAGATAAGAAAACAGGTCAGAGCAATTAGTTAACATAGCTAATAAAGTCATGTAACTTAGTTAAGTGACAGAGCTGGTACTTAGGCTAAGATTCTCTGTCTCCATCACCAGATGGACTTCCTACTATTAATTCATCGCGCCCAGCCACCTTTGTCAGCTGCCACCTACCCCAGCACCAAGGTCCTCCAGCCAGTAAACTGGAACTTGAACTAATTCCCAATCAGTCATGAGCAGGTGCCTATTAACTTCTCTGGAGTTTATTCTAAACGTGGGAATAATAATAACAATATCAACATTAGCGTTGTTGAGAAGATGATGCATGAGTCACTCGGTTAATTGTAAGTGAAGAGAACTTTTCAAAATCTAAAAGGCTATACATATAATTGGGTAAAAGATTTTGTGAAGATGTGTATCTTGGGGGCATAAGAAACAAGTGGATATGCAATGGAATATTATTTAGCCATATAAAGAAGGAGATCCTGTTGTGTACAACAACATGGATGGACCTTGAGGGCATTATGCTAAGTGAAATAAGTCAGACAGAGGAAGACAAATACTGTGCTATCTTACTGATATGTGGAATCTAAAAGTAAACAACAAACAAAGGAACTCACAGATACAGAAAGCTGACTGGTGGCTGACAGCGGTGGGGTGAGGGTTGAACAAAAATGAGTGAAGGTGGTCAAGGGTACAAACTTCCAGGTATAAGATAAACAAATCCTTAAAAAAAGAGAGAAATATATGGAATAACAAAGCCATAAATATCTGAACTCTTCATAGGAGAAAATTTAGTGTGTGTAGTATAGAGAAAAAATAAAGAAGCAAGAAATCCAGTCGCAGTTAGGGGGTGGGAAAATCTGCAGCCTATATTGTCACAGAATCCAATGACAGCCAAATCCCAAGAAAGCATGGAAGAATCAATGTTTCCAAAAGGCCCAGAAAGTTTAATTAAAGTAAAGTAACTGGGGACTTCCCTGGTGGTCCAGTGGTTAAGACTTCACCTTCCAGTGCAGGGGGCCCAGGTTCAATCCCTGGTCAGGAAACACGAGATCCCACATGCCGTGTGGCATGGCCAAAAATTTTTTTTTAATTTAAAAATATAAAGTAACTGGAAGTGGTTAGAAGGAGACCATTGGTCATCTTGATGAGAGAATTATGGGGGAAGTTGTTGGAAAGGACCCCACGATGCGTGAGTGAAGGTTGGCTTGAGGTAAGTGTAGCAGATGGTTTGGGTGATATAAAGATTGAGTCAGGGACCACACACTATCTGCTTTAGAATCTGGGCAATAAAAGGAAGAAACAGCAGTAGCTAAGAGAAGTAACAATTTTCTTTATAGCTAATGAGATCTGAGCAGAAATGGCAGAGAGATATGAAAAACAGATGGGCTTAGCGTTGGAAGCAAAGCTCCCAGGTGTCGTGGCCAAGAGCATGAGCACGGCGAGAGGTGTAAGATAGTCATCTAGACGCGGGGCTATGTTAAGATGGAGAATGGGATGGATAAAGTTACAGAGATGGTTTCCCTTATGAGATGAAACTTTACATCAGATTTTTCATTGCGTAAATATTTCAGGAGTAAGATGTATTCCAGAGATCTCAGACCCAAAGACCTAACAGGGCCAGGAAGGTAATAGCAGAAGAGACCTAATATGACATGCTATTATTTAAGAATCTTCAATTTCCACAAAGCAATGTGCTCTCTCACGTTTTTCCTGAAGAAGGTGACCCTCTTAGTTTATGTCTCACTTTCTCCATTTTGATAGAGACAGGGTCAAAGAGAAGGGTAAGAAAACCAACACTCTATGGGTGCTTACAAAGCAACCCGCACTTGTTCTCAGGATGGAGGAGATAATACAAAGTGGTGAAGTCTGAGGGGAACTAGGGTGCATGTTGTAAAGGGGACAGTTACTGCTCAGTTCCTACTCTGTTGTCATGTGTTGGGGGATGGGGGTGGTCAGGAACTGTCACATCTACCGATATTTTAAGAAAAGCCAGGGACTTCCCTGGCGGTCCAGTGGTTAAGACTTCACCTTCCAATGCAGAGAGTGTGGGTTCGATCCCTGGTCAGGGAGCTAAGATCCCACAGGCCTCACGGCCAAAAAACAAAACATGAAACAGAAGCAATATTGTAACAAATTCAATAAAGAGTTTTAAAAAAATGGTCCACATCAAAAAATCTTTAGAAAAAAAAAAAAAGAAAGAAAAGCCAGAACACTAGATGTTTATGTGAAATATCCTGATTGTTGTAAACTGGCTCAGTCAAAAAACAAAACAAGAGTGGGTCAGCCATCTGGGCAGCAGACCTGCATCCCCTGTTGTACACATTCAATTCAACCTGTCATAAACCTGGGAGACAGCTTTTGATACCTGAGAGTCAAAGTTACTTGTGGTTTCCTTTGGTTGCACTGATTAAAGGGAAATGGAAAAAAAAATCGTTCAAAGCCAAGTGAGCAACTGGGATTAACGGTTTACCAGGACAGTTGATACTGGGAAGACGGACAAGAGGCTTAAGCTAAACACGTTCTGGAAGAGCTGAGCAGTTGTTTGTTTGATTTTGATGCTATGGGGCATTCTCGTGGTCCTTAAATCAGGTTAAGCTAGGGTATGCTTTACCTACAATGACGAAGCTACATGTACGTGGTAATCCAATTGAATTGGTAAAATGAATTATGGTGAAATGCCATCAGGCATTAAAAACATAATGATTTAGAAAGACTGAGAGTTTCTCACTTTACACTGGTTACTGTTCCAAACATTATTATCAAAATTTTAAGCCTTAGTACAGATTTAAATATTTTGTACAGCATGATTTCATAGGTCCATAAATTATTATTTTTTCTTTTCATTTTCTAAAACAAGAACCTCTTTTTCCTAAAGTTGTGTTGTTTAGGTTCTGGCATAACATAAATGAACACTATAGGGGGCTGTGACTCCGGTTGGCAGGATGTTAGGAGATTTTAGTTTGTATCATGATCACACTCACACCAAAGGAGTCAAGGAATATCCCCTTATATGTTTATGTCAGAGAAGATTTCACAAAGATATTTCCAAATCTCACATTATAATACCCGCCCAGATCTCCTCCCTCTAATTCTCCATCCCTTTGTGGTGGAGTCTGCTGCTTGTCTCCTAGAATCCATTCCATCCAGGATAGTAGAATTTTAGCTGGGTACCAGGTTCCTCAGAAGAAGACAAAATTCCTGGTACTCATGTACCCACGTGACTAAAAAGTGACACAGTTTTGGTCCATGTGATGTAAGAAGAAGGCAAATTTCCAGAACCTTCCTTTAGGGCTGTTGGCCTATGAGCTTTGCCCTCTCCTTCTTCTCAGTCTCTTTTTACATCTTACTGCCTAGAATGTAGAGGCCACCATCTTGGATCAAAAGGATGAGGGCCATATTCTCGGGATGACAAGATGTGACCTGGAATAAGATAGAATAGTTTGCAGCAGAGGGCTCTTCCTACTTCTCTGGGCTGTATGCTTAAAGCTGAATTCTACCTTAAATAATGTAACCTCCTACCTAATTATAACTACATCTAATGTTTGTGTCAGGGTAAGGCAGCCAATAAATCACAACCCTGCCTTCACCCTTTGTCTTAAGAGGTCTAATATCATCCTTTACACTCTAAACAAACCATGACCAGAATCCTTGATACCTCATTTACATTTTTAGAAGGCTAAGCTGATACGCTGGCTAAGCTAGAATATCGATTCTCTACCTTTTTCATCAAAACTTTGCTTATAGTTTTAATTACCAAGATTCATAATGCAACTGGAAATCTGGTAAGAGTCCTTCCATAACACCATTTAATTTTTTTAAATTCCCTTTTCTTAGGACTTTATTCCATCAAGTAAACATTAAAATCCTTATATTAAGTTTCCCCAAAAACCATGTTGAATTTTTAATTGACATTTCATTAAATTTATGTTAATTCCAAGAGAATTGATCACTTTTCTACAGTAAACCTTTCCTTCCAAGGAAATATTTCCATGTACTTATTCAAGTTTTCTTTTCTGTCCAGTCATAAAGCCCACATATTTCTCATTAAGTTACTTCCTGGATATTTTTATAGATTTTCTTGCTTTTGAAATGCCAATTTATTGTTGGATATTTTTATCCTAATACATCATAAAACTAAACAAACCTTTGAAGGAAAAACAAAATTGACTGGATAATAAACTTACAAATTTTTTAAAACCTGACGTGAAAATCCCACTATAAATGTTCCAGTAACTCTACTATAAAATTAAAAAAAATAGGGAAGTTTTATTTAATATGGAGGGAAATCATACCCAAGTGTATTTTCTGAATGCTTTGTCTCATTTTGGTAGTCATTCACTTCTTTATAACAATTACTGTTATAAAAAATGACATTGCCATTTCTATTCCTCTTTTATGAAATTGGAAGACTTATGAGATAAAAAGAATGTTTACGATTATTTAGTTCTTCCCTCTCATTTTATGCCCCATGAAGTAAGAAAGATGATATGGCTTGGCCAAGATCACCCAGTTATTACTTTTTTTTAAATGATGGCATCAAACAAGTACAATGAGTGGCACAGTAAAAAGAGAAGTGTTTTATTGTCCAATAAACATGGGTTTTAGGGAATTCCCTGGCAGTCCAGTGGTTAGGACTCTGCGTTTTCACTGCTGAGGGCATGGGGAGATAAGATGTTTCCATCTTATCTCCCTGGTTGGGGAGATAAGATCCCACAGGCTGCCCAGTCAAAAACAAACAAACAAACAACAAACAAAAAACAAAACAAACGAACAACAAAGCATGGGTTTGAATCCTCCCACATACAAACTGGATAACTGGCCTCGTTCTGTCTCAGTAGCCTGCTCTGTAAAAATTGTGGGCCATTACATCACACTTGCAGGGCTTTGATGAGGATGAAATAACAGACTGCATTAAAAACACTCAGCTCCCGGCTGAGCACATGACACTGTCTGTGTTTCAGGAGTGCTCCGTCCCATCTACATCTAGGGGATAGGAAGGCTTCTGCCAACAGCTACAGAAGGGAATTCTCGGGACTTCCCTGGTGGTCCAGTGGTAAAGAATCTGCCTTGCAATGCTGGGGATGCCAGTTTGAGCCCTGGTCAGGGAACTAAGATCCCATATGCCCAGGAGTAATTAAGCCCAGGCACTGCAACCAGAGAGCCCACGAGCCGCAAACTACAGAGCCCACACACTCTGGAGCCCCCAGGCCACAACAAGAGAGAAGCCCGTGCACCGCAACGAAGAGCCTGCGCGCTGCAGCAAAAGATCCCCCGCATGCCACATCAAATATCCTGCATGTTGCACCTAAGACCCGACACAGCCAAAGATAAAATATAAATAAATAAAATATTTTTAAAAAAGAAAGAAGGGAATTCTCTATGAAGCAAAAGGGATTACATTATTCCAACAGCTACAGGGAAAACTGGGAAAATAATCTTCATTCCAAGGACCAGTGGAAATAAGATAATGAGGCTGCCCCCAATATAGCAGAAGGTATTAAACGTGTAGATCTAAAGATGATTAGTGGCAGGTAAGTTGCCGTGGCCATGAAGATTCCTGTTGAGTTTGGAGCTTGTTTCCATCTGAGGCAGAGTGCCCCTAATGTGAGGAGTTTTAATGACTTGAGTTTGGAGCCACTTTAATATTTGTAACTGTGAATTAGAATTTCTGTCTCCCTATTTTTCCAGGCCAGTCGCTGGAGAGTATATAATTTACTTCTAACTTTTATCCATAGAGGGTCCAGTAGTCGATTGGTGTTTTCTCCATACCACGTACCACCCCATACCAATCTGTGACATGAATCTTAGGTTTCTTTTCAGGTATCCAGTCCTGGAAGGACACAGAATATCAGCACATGCTGCCTGAAGGGTAATATCCTGGGAGGCAGTGACTCAGACACATGCCAGGTCCAGAAAAGCACAGCATCCGGCCAACTCTTAAATAATCAATTCCGACAATTACAGACGGAACAGAATTTACACACAGGAAATGTCCATCAGAGAATGTCTCTGTGTAAGATCAGGAAGGTTCACTTTGCTGACCCAGGAACTTCAAGTGTCACTTGTTAGAAGAGGCTGATTATGTTTATGTTTGTTGTTTGTCTACGTGATAATTTCCCTTCTCTTTATGTTGCGTTTAGGTCAGATTACTCCTGGAGAAATCTTATTTTGCTGATTATCTAGACACTAAAAGGATTATGCTACTCAACTCCACAATGTCACAAACGGTTCTCAAAGAAATATTTTATTGGTTTTGACATGACGTCCAGAAATAAATAATCACCACGAGAAGCATGGTCTTGGAGTTCATTCGACAGGGACTGTCCTGGTGCCTGAGAAAGACACAGAAGGTTAAGAAGCTGTGCTTATAAAATGCTATCTCACCCTATCAAAACAAAATTACGTATGTTCTTAAAAATTCAGGCAATATTTTTTCCCACATTAAGTATTACTTTTCACATACATTTTTGCCTCCTATTCCATTTAAGAATATTAAAGTTATTCACTATGTGTTCCTTTATAAAAGTCCCTCTTCCCCTGAAAACAGCTTTGTAGTCATATTAACCTATATCCACACATCCAAATAAAGTAAGTATCCAATGAATAGGAAAATTATTAAGGAAAAGGCTAATTTATAACTGCACGAAAACTTAATGTTTCTAAGTGTCCAAAACCCCACAAGAAAACTTAAAAGTAAAATATAAGCAGGAACAAAATCAAGGCTAATATCTTTAGTAAATATACTTCTATTAAGACACAAATAAAAACTATTATCCCAAAAGAAAAATGGGCAGAGAATACAAATGGGGAATTTACAGATGAAGAAACAGAACTTGCCGTTATGCATAAAAAATGTTCACACTCCATATTAACTGAAAGATGTGACGCAGAAAGGAAATCAGATGATTACAAATTAAAACATAACTTTATATCTCATTCATAAGACTGATAAAAATTCTAATGTTCTGCGATATCACTTGCTGGTAAGAAAGTGGAAAAATGGGTTGTACCAGGCCTTGCTGGCAGGAGTATAAAGTGGTATGACCAACCAAAGGGCATTTTGTCAGTAGCTTGTAAAATTAAAATGCACATATCTTACCACTCAGAAACTCCACTTTCAGTAAACATCTTCCAGAAATATTTGCACACAAACATGGAGAGACAGGTACAAGGATGTTTACAGGTATTGCTTGTAATAGTCAAACCTTAGAAACGTGATAGAACATTATTTGGCAATTATGGGGTTTTCAATAATCAAGTACACATGTGGAATATTATACAGCAGTTAAAAGAAATTTTAAATATATATATTTAACATATATAATGGAAAGCTCTAAAAAGCATGTTGTTGACTAAAGAAGCAAATTACAGAATATGGGTATGGTATTTTATCACTTATATAAACTTAAAACACACACACATGAATAATATACTACTTAGAGCTCATGGGTACTGTAGTTATAAAGTGTACTTCAATTTTACCTGCAGTGTTTTATTTCTTCTATTAAAAGCAGATACAGAAAATACTATAAAATGTTAATCATCATCATTTTTAGGCATGGAGATGGTTTTTCTTATTCTTTTTATTTTAAGAAAATGAAAGAAAATATTATTACAAAAAGTCAAGAAAGAGACATTGGCCAAGGATATGAATAGGTAATCTACAGAAGAGAAGTACAAGTAAAAATATATTCAACATCACTGTCAGACAAAGGCCTGCAAATTCAAGCCACAAGTGGCACAGATTTTTGATAAAGCACACGGTGCACAGTGGGCATGCTGCCCAAGGAAGCCTAGGGCGGGTGGAACGGGCTATTTTCCTATAATCCTGCTTTCCCCTGCCTGGACCTTGGGGAGCCAGAGCACTGGATTGAGGAGAGGAAGAAGGATTAAAAGAATAAAGAGAAATGGAGCAGAATATACCCCTTCCCTCTTCTGTTCCCAAGGGCCAGAGTCAGACCTGATTATTAGGGAGTGGAAAAGTTTTGAATTACATAAGAAGTTCTAAACTTGATTTTAGGACTTTTCTACCCATGAACATGTGACTTAATAACCTTAACAAGACTATTCTTACAAGTGAATGTGTCATATTCAAGATGACATCATGAGGCTTAGATAGGAGAGTTGAGTCCATAGAGTTGAAGCAATGATAGACAAATTGAAACAAGACACCAACTTAGATAAGCCACAGACCAGAAATTTGGAAGATGAATCACATTTTGATAGAGTAACCGTACGTATGTCTAGTTTGCCTAGGCGAGTCCCTGATTCTGTTTGTTTTTCCAGAGTAATTACTAACAACGCTCTCTTTTATTCTTAGAAGTGCCCTGGTTTGGATGACTATGAAACACAGAAGGATTAATTCATTTGTTCAAGGATAATCAACTAAAAAGTGGCAGCACTGGAATTCAAACCAGGTCTGTCTGGCTCCAAACTCTGTGTTCTTTCCACTGCTATTAAATATTACTAATATGGACTAGTAGGCTGAATCAGTAAAGCTCTGCAAATAAGGTTTAAGAAAAATGAATTATAACTATTACTTTCAAGACTATACCAGACATAATACTTAAGCCAATAATTGTTGGCTCATAGAAGCCCTTGGGGATTGGTCTTAATGAATAAATGAGTAAGATGTGTATACAACGCAAGCATCTGGTTCTAAAGAGATTGAAAAATATATTTTCTTCAGTATATCAAACACTTAGAGTTTACATTTTCTGGTTGCCTACAGGTTTTCACCATTAGCCAAACAAAGGTAAAGGTCTATGTTTGAATGGTCATGAATTTCAAATTAGTAGGGTTCATAAAAAATTGTTTTTATGTGCATTCATAAAACTAATGAAATGGGATCACTATTCATAAAAGCTTAAAATATCAAGCAATAATTTTAATGCCAAGTAAAACTGTAAATTGTTTAAAAATTATATGTCACTTCCTTTCAAGTATCAAATTACAAAATTGTGGCCCTTTTTAAAGAGAGAGAAGTTTGAGTGAGTATTTGCAGAAAGTTCATCCTTAGGGACATATTCTGAAATATTAAAAATGTTTCAGAAAACTACATACAACTCATGGTGTAAGCCACATTACGCATGCTTATACATGAATGTTTGCTGATATATTTAATCTCACAGTTTATCTGTAAATATGCTATTATTTTCTTTTAGATCAAAAAGGAAACCTCCCAAACTAGGAAGCAATTTTTCAATTTCTGTCCCTCTAAACCATGTTTTGGGGGGAAATTACCAAGAGATCTGCACTGAGATGGAATGGTAGAGAAAATAGAAGCTTTGTTCCCCTCTCTGCCCATCCTCAGCTGTGTGACCTTGGGTAAACTGTTCAACCTCTCTGAGTCTCAATTTACTGTCACTCAAAATCGGAATGTTACTCTCTCACAATTTTTAATAGGCTGAAAACTCAAAGTGAGATATTTGTATAGCAACATTTTTCAAAGTACCTTTAGAAACAATAATCTTCCTTTGTCAAAGGATAGTACAAATTCATTATATTAGTATTATTATTGGAATAGATTTCTTCCAAAACACACTAATCTCAAGCAGCAAAGGACACTTCCTAACATGGGGGTCTCATCATTCCAAAAGGGCAGCAAAGAAAAGGGGGGAGGGCAGTCTAGGAATGGCGGGAGGTGGGATTAGGAGACCCCACGGAGGAATGAATCAACTCTCAGCAGATCCCTGCTTTTCAAAACGTGCACGTGTTGGAGTGGATGAATCCCTTGAAAGCTCCTGGTCTGACAAGTCCGCCCGCAGTTGCACAACCCAGCCCTCTGCAGCTTCCGGGGGAAGTCCCACCTCCGCCCGGACTCACCACGTTCTGCAGCTGACCTCCGCCCGGAGCCCTATAAGGAAGATCCGCACTTGGCAGACGTGGGGAGCAGAGGCACAGGCTTTTAACGAGCTCTCATTCCGAAGAGGCTTTGTCATCACAGGAACCTTTGTCTTGCCACGTGCTTCCTCCTGCTATCTGCCCTGCTCTCCAGGCGCTGGAGGCTGCAGTTAGCTACAGGCAGAGATGCCACGTCTGGCTGGAGACCTTGGGTGTCTCGTTGCCAGGGCTTGGTTGGGGCGGAGAACAGGCAATGCTCAGAACAAAGTCCAGGGACCCTTCCTGGAGTGGGCACTCTGAGTGTCTTCTGCAGAAGAAGTGCTGGCTGGGCAGCAACAGAGCCAGCCTCTGATGGGCACCAGGTCACAAGTGAGAGCTAGCCTTCTGTGTCACACCCTGAACATTGTGTTATTTCCTCAAGGAGGGAGCATTCCCTCATCCCAAAAGTCTCAACCAGTGGCTGCCTGGGTGGCTACAGTTCTTAAGTTTAAGGGCACGATAGGTTTGTAACTTCATTCATTCAAGCCATGAGGATAAGGGCCCACGACTGTCAGAGACTCTTCTGTCTATTGTACCTGTATGGGCTGCAGTGTCAACAGGGCTGCGGTTGGCACCTTGCAGAGACTGCATTCTACCAGGAGACAGATAACAAGCCATTACATCAACAGCATCTTTATGGAGTGTGCTTAGTATTTGAAGAAAACAGAGGTGATATGAAAACACAGGGGGTCTGGGCGTTAGGAACAGCACTTACGAGAAGGTAGGCAGGAAGATCCTGTAGAGGTGAGTTGAGATGTGGTGGGTGAGCAGGGTGCAGCCATGGAGAGAATTTAAAAAGGAGCATTCCAGACAGAGAGGTGAGATGTACACAGTGCCAGGGAGAAGCTTCTGTAAGGGAAGGACTGTGTCAGGAGGTGTTTTATAAACCGTAAGGCATCGGAAAGTAACATCTTACAGCACCATTATCTTTTGGACAGTCCTTATCCTGCACCCTTCGGACAAGAAAGCGGCCTGGGCCTATGATGGGTGATCACCACCCCCAGCCCTGTGCTCATATGGATGGTGTCCTTTGTTTACCTTGCAGCGTGTCACTAGGGGTTGTCTTTCCCCCCTTCTCCTTTTGACGGAGAGTTCTTTGAAAGTGGATGCTCTGCCTTTTGTTTTTGTGGCACTCGTACCTAGTAGACCAATTTAGCATAAGATAGGTGCCTTATGAATATTTGCCAAATGAATGAATGAACGAGTCAAAGTCTGTGTACGTGTGGGAGAATGGGCTGCTTTCAGAGTGGCCCAGGGAGAGAGAGTAGCTAAAAATTCTCCCCCCCAGTTTTACTGAGATGTAACCGACCTGCAACACAGAATAAGCTTAAGGTGTACAGCATAATAACTCATGAAATTATGATTGCAAAGTGACAGGCAGAGTTATTCCCAAGGGAGTGTGTCACCACATAGACATCACTGCCACTTTCAGATTTGTCCTGTCTGCTTCTCCAGGCGTGGATTAAATGAGCATGTTTTCAGTTACTTTCTTTGTTTCCCACTTGGAAGGAAGGATCCCTCTCCTTTATATAGGCAAAATTCAATCTCAACTAGCTATAATACGAGGTGTAAGGAAATACATGCTAAGTAGAAGGAAAAGGAAAAGGAATAATGAAAAAAGAAAAGCTGAGAAAATGTAAGAGAAAAAAGTAAAAATTCTAGCCCTTAGATGATAATATGCTTTTTTATAATGGCCAATCACTGATACCTTGATTTCGTGAATGAGGCTCCCAAAACAAGTCTAAAATGCAGGTCGTATCTAGGTTCTGATATCATATGGCAGTTATATTATTTGAAATGCCAATTGATTATTAGAAACACATTTCTTTAGCTTTGACTACCACATAACAGACAGGTAACTATTATATCGTCGTTAAACCCCAGTAAATACTGCTTATTGGAAACACATTTCTTTCGATTCAACAATATGATTGTGTATGTATCTATTACAGAAATCTTGAAACTCTATCAATTTGTGCCAAAAATACATCTCTTTTCTTTTGAGTTCGTCAGTCTCAAGATATTGTCTCAAATGGAGTACTATTAAATCCCCAATAAGTATCTCAGTAATAAATGATGACTGCAGCAGGAAAAGCTTGGCAGTTTGTTTAATCACTCAGAATAATAACTGGAAACAAGAGCACTCTGCACATTAAAAGCAGATTTGTTCAAAGCATGTTGGCCACTTTGTGTCTAGACTGAACTACTGCTGGATCAAATGTTTTGGACAAAAATTTGTAGCAGCAAAACCCTTTTCAGGGGCCAATGAATCACTCTGTGGGTTGGGTGCATTTTTCTACCCAGTGGATTTATTGTAGCATTCCTAACTTTTTTGGATTCAGGCTACACTCAGGAGCCCTGGGCTAGACCTCAGGCTGGAGTTGTGTAATTAAAGAAGAAAAAGGAACAGAGTTTAAAGAGATGAAAGGATGTAAACTATCACCTAGTCTAACATACTCATGCTATACAGCTGAGCAAGCTGAGGCGACTGGTTAGTTCAGGGCCATTTACCCAGGTTCTGGTCCATTTACCCTTTTGGGAGAATGTAATAGATACACAAAATCTAAACACAGTTCTGCATTACATTTTTTTTCACTAAAGGGAAAAAGTCTTTAATTCCTCTGGAACTGGGTGGAGGGTAAAAGATATTCGCTGTTTTATAATTATATTTATTTCCTGCTTCATTACGGATTAGGATAGTAAGAAAGAACATGATTCATATGGTAGTTGTGAAGCCAGGCTAACATCCAGTTTGCCAGTGGGGAAAATAATGAAAGACCTTTTTACAGGCTGGTAAAGAGATGCTTCCCAAAGCGCCCGAGCCCCAGCCTCTGCTGCCCCACCATGCCAGCAGTCAGGGGCCCCTTCCCAAGCCTTTCACAATCTGGCACCTACAAAGTTAACACTAGACGCCCCTTTAGAGCAGTGTCTGTCCTCTATGACTGGTTAGTGCCTGAATGTTACAGGTTATTACATATTTTGAATGGGACAATACACTTTCCTAAAGACTACAGTCCCAAGAATTGTGAGAGATGGTCTCTGATATAGGTTACATAAACATAGTTAATAGAATGTACATAAATACTATGACACTTCCACAGCAATCTATTCTTCCTATAATAATAATAGCTATTGAGTCCTTGCTATGTGACAAGTCCTCTTCAACGTTCCTGATGTAAATTAACTCATTTAATCAACTCAGTTAATCTTCAAGGCAGTTTGAAGGAGCTGGAGCTATTATTTTGCAGATGGAAGAACTGAGAAGTCAATTAATTGGCCCCGAACCAAAAAGCTAGGAAGTGGCGGAGATATGGCAAGATTTGAGCCAAAGCATTATGACTCCAGAACCTGAGCTCTTTCTCTCCAGAGTGAACTCTCTTCGGGGCAGCATATGGATTATGACTTTAAATTTCTATTTGTTGGTACTTTCTAGGTAATAATAAATCAGAATAACTGACACTGTAGTTAGGGAGGGTTAGACCAAATTATTACTGTGACTTGATTCCCTGTTAAATAGCTCCAGATCATGGCCATTTCAGGAACTGAAGACAAAAGACCAAATATTATAACAAAAGATGACCCCATTGCTCTTATGAATTAGGAAATTCTAAAGATTTGGGGAAGTCACAGTCAGGAATAAGGAGGTATACATGTTATTCAACTTCTGTTTGTCTTTCTCCTGTTAATCTTTTATTACAGGAGGGATCTCAGTCAAGAACCTAGAAAGGTAGGGGGACAATTATGGGTAGGATAGAATCAGTACTGTCCCTCCCCAGTTCCTTTATTTTAGCCACTTTGATAATTCTGCCATTGGCACTCCCATGGAACACTGTTAAACATCTTCGCAAAGAAAAAAATCAGGGGTTTCATTACTTAACTTAAAATTTCACACTCAGTAATCACAGGGTAATATTGAATACTCAATTCAGCACACGTTTTGGAATCAGACAGATATGAGAATCCAGAGCCAATGGATATAGCTTTGAATCCAAGTTTTGCCAGTAAGGAAGTGACTGAACACCTGCCTCCCTGGGTCTTATTTTCTTCATCAGTATAAAAATGTTTTTTTGGAAGCAACGAGTAACACATGAGATGTCTAGAACAGTACGTGGTGCACAGTAGGTGTTCAATAAATCTACGTAGAGCAGTGACCCCTGTGATGTGTATGAAACCCACAGCGTAGGGTAAGAAAATGATCTTGGGACTGGACTCCCATCTCTGCCATCTACCAGCTGTGTGACCTTGGCCATTTACCTTAGCTTCTCCATGCTACAGTGTCTCTATCTAGAAAAATGGGAATCATCCTATGTGATGATTATTATGAAAATTAAACAAAATTTTTTTGTTCAAGTATTGAAAACAGAGCCTTCCACATAGAAATTATTAAATAGGCGTTATATACAAGTTCTAAAACCGTGTATCTATACTACATACATCACAAATAGCTAAAATAGTTTTATTATAGTTAAAAAATGGTTCAATTAGCTTACATTTCAAAGTTTAAGTTTTTAGCTTAATGATCACCTTGCAATTGAAGTCTTTTAGATGTTTTCTTCCACTGGGGATGCCATTTCTCGTTAAGACCCAATGCGAAAACAAATGGCTTTCTGGGGCCTATTTTCCTATTGATTAACTTTTTTGTCCCAGGAATAAGTCAATGCAGTGAAAACTGTTTTATAATTTGCCACGTGTTTGATTGGAAGGAACAGGAAAACTTTCCCTAGGCCCTCCAGATGGGTCCATCTATGAGAAACTAAGGCCGGGAGTGTGGCTAGTGAAGAGAAAGTCTAGTAAGACCAGAGGATGCTGCTGAATGTGCTTGTATGGTAAGCACATAGCAAAGCACTAAAGAGCTAGCTAAGAAAGGGAAGCACAAACAGGTTTATCAGTAGGGTCTACAGCATAGGATACACGAGTGAAAACTGGGAGTACCCCTAAGAAAAAGGCACTGTGAAACAGAACACATTTCTGTGGTTTCCCCTGTATGGTATGTGTGGCAGCAAAGAGGTGAGTGTCATATGGACCAGCTCTGCCCATATTAATTCAGGGATGGCTGTAAATGGTAAAATCACAACCCCAGAATCAGAAGACCTATAATTGTTCTCAGCATGGACATTTCTTATCACCTTATGCTCACATACGTACAAGGACAACTATAATAATTTCCCTGCTTACTTCATAGGGCTGTAGGAAATGAAATAAAATAAATAATGCGAAAGAAAATAACAGAACTAAGATGCAATATGTTATTTAAATGTAAATTACTCTAAGTCCCCTGCAGGTCCATTTTGTAAATAAGCAATAAATAAAGGACAAACAGATAGATACCTGCTAACTGAATACATTTCTGTAACTTCTCCCCATTACAAAAGTATATACTGCTGGAAGCAGTGAAAACATACAAGAGTGCTGAGAAAGTAAAGAACAAAACAAAAAACAAAATCTGCCATCTATCATTCTTCATACAGAATAATATACATACATGTATATAAACTGGGAGATTTGTTGTTGTTATTTAATATTTGAGGCTACAAGAGAAAATAGGTGCTTCTCCACCTATAGAAATCACTCTAGAATTTAGTAAATAGGAGATTCCTGAGATTTTGAAGAGAATAAAAAATGAAGAGCTCCAGGTTATGGCCTATTTGAAAAGATTCAGTTTGTCGAAATTAAACCACTCTACATAAGAATGTATCAGGAATATGGAATGGAAAGCACAGAGAAAGGAGGGAGATAGAGAGGCAAGATGATTTAATTTGTGTGTCAATTTAGCTAGGCTGCAGGGCTCAGCTGTTCGGTCGTAGACCAGTCTGGATGTTGCTGTAAAGGTTTTTTTTTTTTTTAGTTTTATTTTATTTTTTTGTATACAGCAGGTTCTTATTAGTTATCTAGTTTATACATATTAGTGTATATATGTCAATCTCAATCTCACAATTCATCACAGCACCACCACCTGCCCCCCACCACTATCCCCCCTTGGTGCCCATACGTTTGTTCTCTACATCTGTGTCTCTATTTCTGCCCTGCAAACTGGTTCATCTGTACCATTTTTCTAGATTCTACATGTGCGTTAATATACAATATTTGTTTTTCTCTTTCTGACTTACTTCACTCTGTATGCAGTCTCTAGGTCCATCCACGTCTCTACAAATGACCCAATTTCGTTCCTTTTTATGGCTGAGTAATATTCCATTGTATATATGTACCACTTCTTCTTTATCCATTAGTCTGTCGTTGGGCATTAAGGTTGCTTCCATGACCTGGCTATTGTAAATAGTGCTGCAATGAACATTGGGGTGCATGTGTCTTTTTGAATTATGGTTTTCTCAGGGTATATGCCCATTAGTGGGATTGCTGGGTCATATGGTAATTCTATTTTTAGTTTTTTAAGGAAACTCCATACTGTTCTCCATAGTGGCTGCATCAGTTTACATTCCCCCCAACAGTGCAAGAGGATTCCCTTTTCTCCACACCATCTCCTGCCATTTGTTGTTTGTAGATTTTCTGATGATGCCCATTCTAACCAGTGTGAGGTGACACCTCATTGTAGTTTTGATTTGCATTTCTCTAATAATTGGTGATGTTGAGCAGCTTTTCATGTGCCTCTTGGCCATCTGTATGTCTTCTTTGGATAAATGTCTATTTAGATCTTCTGCCCATTTTTGGATTGGGTTGTCTTTTAAATATTGAGCTTCATGAGCTGTTTATATATTTTGGAGATTAATCCTTTGTCCATTGATTCATTTGTAAATCTTTCCTCCCATTCTGAGGGTTGTCTCTTCATCTTGTTTATAGTTTCCTTTGCTGTGCAAAAACTTTGAAGTTTCATTAGGTCCCATTTGTTTATTTTTGTTTTTATTTCCCTTACTCTAGGAAGTGGGTCAAAAAAGATCTTGCTGTGGTTTATGTCAAAGAGTGTTCTTCCTATATTTTCCTCTAAGAGTTTTATAGTGTCCGGTCTTAAATTTAGGTCTCTAATCCATTTTGAGTTTATTTTTGTGCATGGTGTTAGGGAGTGTTCTAATTTCATTCTTTTACACGTAGCTGTCCAGTTTTCCCAGCACCACTTATGGAAGAGACTGCCTTTTCGCCATTATATATCCTTGCCTCTTCATCATAGATTAGTTGACCATAGGTGCGCGTGGGTTGGTCTCTGGGCTTTCTATCCTGTTCCATTGATCGATATTGCTGTTTTTGTGCCAGTACCCTATTGTCTTGATTAACGTAGCTTTATAGTATAGTCTGAAGTCAGGGCGTCTGATTCCTCCAGCTGTTTTTTTCCCCTCAAGATTGCTTTGGGTATTCAGGGTCTTTTGTGTCTCCATACAAATTTTAAGATTTTTTGTTCTAGTTCTGTAAAAAATGCCATTGGTAATTTGACAGGGATTGCATTGAAAGATTGCTTTGGGCAGTATAGTCATTTTCCAATATTGATTCTTCCAATCCAAGAACATGGTATACCATCTCTCCATCTGCTGGTATCATCTTTAATTTCTTTCATCAGTGTCTTATAGTTTTCTGAGTACAGGTCTTTTACCTCCTTAGGTAGGTTTATTCCTAGGTATTTTATTCTTTTTGTTGCAATGGTGAATAAGATTGTTTCCTTAATTTCTCTTTCTGATCTTTCATTCTTAGTGTATAGGAATGCAAGAGATTTCTGTGCATTAATTTTGTATTCTGCAACTTTACCAAATTCACTGATTAGCTCTAATAGTTTTCTGGTGGCATCTTTAGGATTCTCTATGTATAGTATCATGTCATCTGCAAACAATGACAGTTTTACTTCTTCTTTTCCTATTTGGATTCCTTTTATTTCTTTTCTTCTCTGATTGCTGTGGCTAAAACTTGCAAAACTATGTTGAATAATAGTGGTGAGAGTGGGCAGCCTTGTCTTGTTCCTGATCTCAGAGGAAATGCTTTCAGTTTTTCACCATTGAGAATGATGTTTGCTGTGGGTTTGTCACATATGGCCTTTATTATGTTGAGGTAGGTTCCCTCTATGCCCACTTTCTGGAGAGTTTTTATCATAAATGGGTGTTAACTTTTGTTGAAAGCTTTTTCTGCATCTACTGAGATGATCATATGGGTTTTTCTTCAATTTGTTAATATGGTGTATCACATTGTTTGATTTGCATATACTGAAGAATCCTTGCATCCCTGAGATAAATCCCACTTGATCATGGTGTATGATCCTTTTAACGTGTTGTTGGATTCTGTTTGCTAGTATTTTGTTGAGGATTTTTGCATCTATATTCATTAGTGATATTGGTCTGTAATTTTCTTTTCTTGTAGTATCTTTGTCTGGTTTTGTTATCAGGTGATGGTGACCTTGTAGAATGGATTTGGGAGTGTTCCTTCCTCTGCAACTTTTTGGAAGAGTTTGAGAAGGATGGGTGTCAGCTCTTCTCTAAATGTTTGATAGAATTCACCTGTGAAGCCATCTGGTCCTGGACTTTTGTTTGTTGGAAGATTTTTAATCACAGTTTCAATTTCATTACTTGTGATTGGTCTGTTCATATTTTCTATTTCTTCCTGGTTCAGACTTGGAAGGTTATACCTTTCTAAGAATTTGTCCATTTCTTCCAGGTTGTCCATTTTATTGGCATAGAGCTGCTTGTAGTAGTCTCTTATGATACTTTGTATTTCTGCGGTGTCCGTTGTAACTTTTCCTTTTTCATTTCTAATATTATTGAGTCCTCTCCCTCTTTTTCTTGATGAGTCTGGCTAAAGGTTTATCAATTTCGTTTATCTTCTCAAAGAACCATCTTCTAGTTTTGTTGATCTTTGCTATTGATTTCTTTGTTTCTATTTCATTTATTTCTGCTCTGATCTTTATGATTTCTTTCCTTCTACTAACTTTGGGTTTTGTTTGTTCTTTCTCTAATTCCTTTAGGTGTAAGCTTAGATTGTTTGAGACTTTTCTTGTTTCTTGAGGTGAGACTGTATTGCTATAAACTTCCCTCTTAGAACTGCTTTTGCTGCATCCCATAGGTTTTGGATCATTGTGTTTTCACTGTCATTTGTCTCTAGGTATTTTTTTATTTCCTCTTTGATTTCTTCAGTGATCTCTTGGTTATTTAGTAACGTATTGTTTAACATCCATGTATTGGTGTTTTTATGTTTTTTTCCCTATAATTGATTTCTAATCTCATAGCGTTGTGGTCAGAAAAGATACTTGATATGATTTCAATTTTCTTAAATTTACCGAGGCTTGATTTGTGACCCAAGATGTGATCTATCCTGGAGAACGTTCTGTATGCACTTGAGAAGAAAGTGTAATCTCTGTTTTCGGATGGAATGTCCTATAAATATCAATTAAATCTATCTGGTCTATTGTGCCATTTAAAGCCTGTTTTTCCTTATTAATTTTCTGTCTAGATGATCTGTCCATTGGTTAAGTGAGGTGTTAAAGTCCCCCACTATTATTGTGTTACCCTCAACTTCCTCTTTTATAGCTGTTCGCATTTGCCTTATGTATTGAGGTTCTCCTATGTTAGGTGCATATATATTTATAATTGTTATATCTTCTTCTTGGATTGATCCCTTGATCATTATGTAGTGTCCTTCCTTAACTCTTGTAACAGTCTTTATTTTAAAGTCCATTTTATCTGATATGAGTATTGCTACTCCAGCTTTCTTTTGATTTCCATTTGCATGGAATAACTTTTTCCATCCTCTCACTTTCAGTGTGTATGTGTCCCTAGGTCTGAAGTGGGTCTCTTGTAGACAGCATATATATGGGTCTTGTTTTTGTATCCATTCAGCAAGCCTGTGTCTTTTAGTTGAAGCATTTAATCCATTCACATTTAAGGTAATTATTGATATGTATGTTCCTATTACCATTTTCTTAATTGTTTTGGGTTTGTTTTTGTAGGTTCTTTTCTTCTCTCATATTTCCCACTTGGAGAAGTTCCTTTAGCATTTGCTGTAGAGCTGGTTTGGTGGTGCTGAATTCTCTTAGCTTTTGCTTGTCTGTAAAGCTTTTGATTTCTCCATTAAATGTGAATGAGATTCTTGCCAGGTAGAGTAATCTTCGTTGTAGCTTCTTCCCTTTCATTCCTTTAAATATGTCATGCCACTCCCTTCTGGCTTGAAGAGTTTCTGCTGAGAAATCAGCTGTTAACCTTATGGGAGTTCCCTTGTATGTTGTTATGTGTCATTTTTCCCTTGTTGCTTTTAATAATTTTTCTTTGTGTTTAATTTTTGTCAGTTTGATTACTATGTGTCTCGGCATGTTTCTCCTTGGGTTTTTCCTGCCTGGGACTCTCTGCATATCCTGGACTTAGGTGGCTATTTCCTTTCCCATGTTAGGGAAGTTTTTGACTATAGTCTCTTCAAATATTTTGTGTCCTCTCTCTCTCTTCTCCTTCTAGGACCCCTTATGCAAATGTTGGTGCATTTAATGTTGTCCCAGAGGTCTCTTAGGCTGTCTTCATTTCTTTTCATTCTTTTTTCTTTATTCTGTTCTGTGGCAGTGAATTCCACCACTGTCTTCCAGGTCACTTATCCATTCTTCTGCCTCAGTTATTCTGCTATTGATTCCTTTTAGTGTATATTTCATTTCAGTTATTATACTGTTCATCTCTGTTTGCTTTTTCTTTAATTCTTCTAGGTGTTTGTTCTTTAATTCTTCTAGTCTTTGTTAAATATTTCTTGCATCTTCTTGATCTTTTTGCCTCCATTCTTTTTCCGAGATCCTGGATCATCTTCATTATCATTATTCTGAATTCTTTTTCTGGAAGGTTGCCTATCTCCACTTAATTTAGTTGTTTTTCTGGGGTTTTATCTTGTTCCTTCATCTGGCACTTAGTCCTCTGCCTTTTCATTTTGTCTATCTTTCTGTGAATGTGGTTTTTGTTCCACAGGCTGCTGGATTGTAGTTCTTCTTGCTTCTGCTGTCTGCCTTCTGGTGGATGAGGCCTTAGGTAATTTTAGATGAGATGTTTACTTAAAAATTGGAGAGTGAAAAATTCTATATCTAGGCTGGCTTTGGGTAGGGAGAATAGCATGAAAAGTGAAATCCCTAAAATTCTCAGGAACGCAGGATGGTTTGCAACCTCCCATTGTGTGATGGTTCATTTTATGTGTCTATTTGACCTGACCATGGGATCTGGTTAGATGTTATTTCTGAGTGTGTCTGTGAGGGCATTTCTGGAAGAGATTACCATCTGAATTAGTGGACTCAGTGGAGCAGATGGCCCTCCTCAGTGTAGGCAGGTATCATCCAGTCCTTTGAGTGCCTGAACAGAACCAAACCACAGAGAGAGGAGAATGTGCTTTCTTTGACTGCTTGACATGGAAATCAGTCTTCTCCTGCCATCAGACAGGATTGGAACTCACATCATTAGCCCCCTTGGTTCTCAAGCCTTCAGACTCAGATGGGTCTACACCACTGGCTTTCCTGCACCTTCATCTTCCAGAGGGCAAATACTGGGACTTCTCAGCCTACATATTGCACAAGCCAATTCCTTATAATAAAGGAATTACATATAGACTACATGTAAATATAAATATATAATCTATTTGTCTCTTTCTCTGGAGAACACTGTTACACACCAGATATGACAGAATAGGCTTGAGTCAGTGTTATGTGAATTGAAGAATAATAACTGGGGGAAATGTTGAGAAGGGATCTAAAATCCCACAGTTATCTTCATGGGGTGCATAATATGGGTGCCAGCATTGCTATATGTTCCTTTGTGTTCTCACTCTCCTGAGGGTCGGGGCATCCAGGTTTCATAAAAATGGGATCTCCCTTGTGTATTGCTTCATGGCTTGCTTTTATCACCCAGCAATATCCTGTGAACATTTCCTAGTCCTTTGTGTTTTAGATCTCTAACGAGTACATATCATATTATTGTAAATAAATATTTGCCGAATGTATAGATAAAAGAATTCTATGTACATACTATAATTTATTTAATCTCTCTGGTATTTCTGAACATTTAAATTTGGCCCAAATCTTCAAGGTAATGAGACATAGGGTAGTGATCATTCTTGCACAGATATTTTTATTTTATATACATCTAATCAATTCCTAAATGTGGCATTCCTTGGTGAAAAGATATGCACATTTTAATGTGTTTGAAATGCACTGCCAAGCTGCCCTCCAGAAATATTGTTCCAATTTACGTACCCACCATTGGAATATGAGTGTCCATTTCTCTGTACCCTGCCCAGCACTATAATTATTCCTTTTACTCATTGCCAATTTGAGACAAAAACAGTATTTCATGGTTGTTGTAATTTTCATTTCTTTGGCTACTAGTGTAGTTGAAAATGTTTTCAGCTTGTTCACTTGTCATTTATATTTCTTCATTGGAGACTTGCCAGTTCATGTCTTTGCCCTTAAAACTACTGTACTGTGTTTTTTTTCTTCTTATTGATTTGTAAGAACTCAATATATTGAGAATAATAGCATTTTTTCATTAATCTCCACCAAAAAAAATCTTTCCTTATTGATAATTTATCATTTTTATAGTTTGGGGGAAAAAACATTTATTTTTAGGTAATCATATATATGAATACTTCCCCCTTTAATTGCTTAAAAGCTTTCTTTACCTTATTATGTAAATGTTCAATTAATACTTTTGGTTTTCATATATATTTCATCATTTCTCTCTATAATCCACCTGGATTATATTTTGCAGTAGAGTTCATGGTAGGAAACTATGTTAATTATTTTAGAAATATGAAATAACCATAGTTTTTTGAGTAAATCCATTCTTCATCTAATAACTTGAAGAGCTACCTTATTAAATACTAATTTATACCTATAATAGTATCTTATAGTATAGTATTGTACATGAATATATAAATACTATAATATATGCGTTAGTCTTTAGTTAATAATATATCATATTATATGTGAATTCTTATTACTCTCCTTGAGTAGTTAGTGCTAAACTTTTGTGATTCCTGTAGGTTCATGATAAATTATAAACAAAGTACTTAACAATGAGTCTCTCTTATTTTATTGCCCCTTTTCTTCCACTGAGTCTTCACATCAAATTTGAAAAGAAAATAATCCTGGGGTGACATTTGTTGAACTATCATTAAAATTTTAAATTAATTAGGGGGAAGAACATTTATATTTCTGTCCCCACCCAGAAACAGAGTAATCTTTTCTTTTTTTTAATGTATTTTTATGTCATTCAAGAAAGTTTTTTAGGACTTCTTTGGTGGCGCAGTGGTTAAGAACCCACCTGCCAATGCAGGGGACACAGGTTCAAGCCCTGGTCCGGGAAGATCCCACATGCCACGGAGCAGCTAAGCCTGTACTCCACAACTACTGAGCCTGCGCTCTGGAGTCTGAGAGCCACAACTATTGAGTACATGTGCCATAACTACTGAAGCCCGCACACCTAGAGCCCATGCTCTGCAACAAGAGAAGCCACTGCAAAGAGAAGCCCGTGCACCACAACAAAGATTAGCCCCCGCTCACCACAACTAGAGAAAGCCCGCAAGCAGCAACGAAGACCCAACACAGCCAAAAATAAAATTAATTAATTTTTAAAAAAAGAAATTTTTGTAGTATTTGCCATATGGTCATATGCATTTTGTTTAAGCATTCCTGCATACTGTTTTAAATGGAATATATTTTTATTTTATTTTAATTGGTAATTGCTGCATATAGGGAAATTGATTTTTTGTACAATTAGTTTTTTAATTTAATGATTTTTGTGTAATTTTTCAGTAACTGACCGACATCAAAACTTCCTTAATCAGTGAAAATAATATGATTTACACACAAAAAAGATTTTGTCTCTCCTTTTCCAATAGTAATATCTTTTCTATTTTTCTTGACTTGCTGCATTACCTAGAATGTCCAGGAAAAAACCTTTTAAATTATGATGGGAAGCACACTGATCTTTATTTTACTAAGAATACCTATGATATATCAGCATTAAGTATATTTCAGTATATATATTTGAAGTGGTTTGAAGTAGTTATGTTAAGGAAGTATCCTTTTAATCTTAGTTCTAAGTGGTTTAAGCTCTATTGGACTCATAGGTAAATAACTTAATCCAAGATAAAGGAAACAGAATGAGTTCAAAGTCAAGTACAATGTCACCAAAACCAGTCAGACATCCTGTACATCATGATTATTTTTGATTTCAAAAACAACTGTGTCAGGATGTATAATCATTCTACATCTGATCTAGATCTGACACTACCAATGACATCTGTTAGTCCATAATCTTCTCCTTGCCAGCGAGAATACACATTCACCTAAAATAAAATATGGCGGCCATAATAAAAGGCAAACATGTAAACAAGATTGGACGACAGTGGGCTGGGTTTGTTCAGATTGAGTCCTGGGACTGTCATGCCCTCATTTTTTTAATCCTATAATCGCAATCCGGGTGCAGTTTTGGACTTCAATGTGAGAAATGAATAGCAATTTAGGTTGTTACATTCTGAAATAATCACTCTGGAAAAGACCTGAGCATATCCACTGAGCCATCTAGTGGCTGCAGAGTGCACCTGAAAAAGATGTAACAGTATGCGGTCTTCAATTTCAGAATAAAAATGAATGGGACAATGTCACTGACCACTCCCCCATCCCCAGACTGTCCTAAATCAGCAGTCCAGGATTTAACTTTGCACACAACAGAAGTGCCATTACTTTTGATCTACAAGGGATTTGACCAATGAATTGAAGAATAACTGAATTCATGCTTAAGCATGTACGATTTAGAGATATGTTTATATTACCTGTGTAAAAACAGCCAATAACTAAAAAAAGAAAATGTAGGCAAAGGCAGTATAGTACCAGATTTAACTCAGGGGCCACCAACAAGGTAAAGACTAACACAAAGATAAGCAACTAGCATGTGTGTGTATATGCATAAACCATGACTGCTAAGGGGGAAGAATTTTAGTTAGCGAAAATGCATTCCTAATAAAGGTAAAATTCAAGGTTCTTAAAGTAACCCACCAGATTTTGACAGTGATAAAATTACTAAAGCTATCTTCCATCTTTTTCTTAAATTTCTGCTTCTGTCTACATAAAAACACACGACCATAAAATCAAGCAAACAAAAAGAGAGTTAGCTTGGATCATAGCTGAGAATGCTGAAGAACAAAGATAAAGTAAATTGATAGCTTTTGAATGTTAATAGGGTTTGTCACCTCCTAGAGTGTGTAAATTGAAGACATCTGTCTGGTCTAAAATAAATTCCAAAAATCCCAAACTAATTGTCTCACATACACAGTGAAAAACCTCAGAATTCCATGCGAAAATAAACCTTCATTTGGAAAATAAACTTCACACAATTATGACAAAAGGGGACCTGTCAATAAGCCAGAGCTTAATACAGAAGGATTATTTTGAAATAAACGTCTTCAGAGCTCATTAGAATTGGAAGGAACTGTGAAAATAGATCCCGATACCCAGGTCCTTAGGTATGTGATGGCGTTTGAAGGGGCTTAGCTGAAACTGATACACTTTTACATCAGAAGTCTTTGTTGAATTTTTGGCAATTATATTCATTTATAATACACAAAAAAAGGAAAATAATGTGTTCCTTTTTTATCTGACCACTGAAAAATTAACAGAAATGAAGCAAAATCATTTCCAACATAAAGGCCAGACAAATTACATCGTAGCATCTCACGTCTCTGAAGAACTGTTCTTCCTTTTGTCTGTTCATTCCAAAAGGAGTTATTGTTTGCAAAGGGATGTGAAAGAAAAAGCTATTTAAAAATTTTAACACGTGGACAAACATTGGCAAACTTTTCTAGGAAGTATCTGAATGTATTAGGAATACTTTTATATGGTATTGTAGGATTGAAAGAGAGAGGGAGAGTGTTTTCATTCAATACTGTTCTAATTCAGATACTCACAAGAGCACTGCGGGATCAGAACGCTTTAATTGCAAGCAAATGAGACCAAACTTAAATAAGCTTGTGAAGCAGGAAAATGTATTGATTCACATAGCTAAGCTGCAGGAAGGGTAGAATCCTGGTGTCCTCAGGGATGGCTGAGTGACGGTGGGAAGATGGGAGGGATGTTACTCAGATGAGCTTCACCTTGAAAAGATGCTACTTAGTTACTTGGTGTGGTTCAAAAGATCTCAAGGAAGGACTCTTATTGGCTTAGCTGAGTTTTCTGCTCTTTCCTCCAATCACTGTGGCTCCAGCAGGAAGTCCATGCAGAAGCTCAGTTACCACCCTGACCCTACGTTAGAGCAGGGTGAATGGGGTGGGGTATCAACACTGCAAAAGAGAAGGGTGGCTACTCCCAGGAGGAGGGAGAGATACCGGGCAATGAAAGCACCAGTTTCCAGCCTGAGCACTGAGCAGCAGAATGACAATAAAATATGGAGTCCACTGATTCACTGCTTTTGTCTCTGATAAGAAGGGGTTTAACAAGGCAGGCAGGAGCTGCAGTCCCTTCTCCAAGCTGAAGGGGTATAATCCCTGCATTGAGGAAAAATGTTCCGGGTGGGCTTGATCACCTGGCTTTCCAACTCATTATTTTACTCCAAAATCCTAGTTTGGATACTCAAACTGGAACTCTTTCATTCTCTTTTGTGTCCTTACAGAAATAATCACCTACATCCCACCCCTAACTCAAAGGTAGATGATTATTTTTGGAATTAGTCAAGGAGAAGGATTTGGACGCAGAAGTGCAGAAGAGATCCAATATGATTTTTCAGAACAACTTTGTCTGTTACACTTCACCTCTTCCTAGTGAGGCTTCGTGACCCCTCAAAGGCACATACTTCTGCCTAAGAGCACACTCCACTGTACAGTAGAAGAACTGAGGTCTCCAACTAGAATCTGTGGTTGGTTTATCCCCCAGGCTCTCTACATGTTTAGGTTAAGTGGGTATTGGTGGGAAATCTCAGAGATCTCCTAGAATAAGGGTTGTTTCTCATTCCTCTAAGATATGGCTCCTTCTTAGAACTGACCTTCAGAACCCACTTTGGAAGCTCCAGAGCCCCTAGGTGCAGCCAACACTTCCCTTGCACTGAAATAAACAAGAAGTGAGCAGCTGTCCCCACTGAAAGCTTACAGCAGATATGGGTGCACTCCAACCCCAGGGTCCCTCCATGATTTCTTCTCCCACTGCCACTGTCTATTCTGCAGCTTCAACTGTCTAACCTGATGGGGAAGCAGGAGCTGCTGAGCTACTTGGGAGGTCAGCAAGGATCTTCTCTCTCTCTTATCAGGATCTTTCAACATGGCCTTCGACCTGGTCTTACTAATCGAGTGTTCTCTTCCTGGACTAGTTATGAAACCGAAACTTTCTCTATAAAGCACAGAAGCACAGTCTCCCCAGTTACATCTAGCCACTGCAGTTATGACCTGGAGCAGCTGATATTAGAACCAGGCTTTTTACTTTTAGTCCTTCCAAAACTGCAGAGCCCGTGGGAGGTTTAAATGATACCTTTCCTTATCTCCTCCTGCCCTTTCATCTGATGCCTTTTCTATATTTGCCTCTATAAATTATCTTCCTCTCTCTTTCTCTTTCCCTTCCCCGCACTCTCTCCCCACCTCTCTGGGTCCTGCCCTGGTCTCAATAAAACTTGCCTTTTTAATTTTAGTCTTTTTAGTTTGTAATCAGTGTGTGATGCCAATTACAAGCTATACTCTGATTCTGTTATCTCTTAGGCAGGCCCTTCATTTAGTAGAATCACAGAATGACACAAGTTACAATACAGTTCAAATGGGCAAAGAAAATGGAGTTTCTTTGTTCTCTCAGATAGATCCAATCTTTCTTAAAAACTCTACCCACTAGCTAGCAAAAGAATGTGATACCTTTTAAGTATGATTTTCTGGTCTATTGAAGATGATGATGATGATGATAATGGTGATGATGATGAGGATGATGGTGATGGTGATGATGACAATGGGGATGGGCTTCCTTCTTTTCCACACTTCTGTTTGGAAATTAGTTCTCCTAGGCTTTATTCATATTTGCAGTCTCACCTTAACCCTGACATGAACACATAGTTGGCTTCTATGATAGGCTGGAAAGTGTGAGATTCAGTGTATCTTATTCCTCTAGATCTGAGTGGAGTGTGAGACCTGAGGAAGCAGCCTGGAGGTGAAGCCAGCACACCTTCTTAGAAAGAATGAAGCCTTTTGATAACAGTGAACCAACTCTAAGTACTATTTGATCCTGTAGAAGTTGCCGAAACATAAATAAGAGAGGAGAAGGAAGATCAAAATGATATGATTATCTTCATAACTGAACTAGAGACAAGTATCTGAGAGTCATAAGCACAGAGTAGCAGAGCTACAGGTGTGGGTGAGGTTATCAAAAAAAATCATACAGATTCAGTAGAGAAGGAGAGAAAACAAAATGTATAGAACACTGATACTGTAGATGCAACAAAATGCAAATAAATAAATAAATAAGCTATGAGGTATGCTAGTAGTGAAAGAGGCAGGAGGAGAGCTTAAAAAACAGTAGCACCATACAAACCAAGAAAGGAGGGACTTTCTAGGAAAGAGGTCTCTACAGTGTCAAGTGCCACAGGATCTAGTAAGATGAGAACCAAAGATAGTCCACTAAGTGCCACAATTAGAAGGCCCTTAAAGGGACAGTTTTCTGAGAATTTAGAGATCAGAAACAGCTTAGAGGGGTTCGGAATGGATTGTATTGTAGTATAAGCTGTACACTGTGCTTTCAGTTCTCTGTATTAGTTTCCTATTGCTCTAGTAAGTTACCATAAACTTAGTAACTTAAAATAGCACAAATGAATTATCTTCTTAACCAATTTGGGAAGTTAGAAGTCTGAAATGGGTCTCATGGGCCTAACATCAAGGTCTCATCAGCACTGTATTCTTTCTGAAAGCTCTAAGGGAGAATCCCTTTCCTTGCCTTTATGCCTTCTAGAGGCTGCCTACATTTCCTGGCTGGTGGCCCTTTCCATCTTCAAAGCCGGAAGCACAAAATCTTCTAATTTCTTTCAGATTCTGACACTCCTAACACTTTCACTTGTATAGACTTTTACGATTACATCAGGTCCACCCAGATAATCCAAGATTATTTCCCCATCTCAAAATCAGCTGATTAGCAACCTTAATTTCATCTACAGTCTTAATCCCCCCACCTTGTCATATACTATAACATATGGTTGTATGGGATCAGGCTCTAGGAATTAGGACATGAACATTCTGGGAGAGGGACTGTTATTCTGCCTACCATATTCTCCAACTTGACTTTTTAAACTAAACTGTAAGTCTTAGAGATCTGCTATATATACTATATAGTCAGGGATGATACTTAAGATATTTAACAACTAGTATGCAGGAGACCAACAGACCAAAATAGATGCTCCTGTAGTGCTGGGGGCCCACTGTTACTTGGGGGCATTAACCTTCCTCATAACAAGTTGCTATATTATGAGGTATCTGCAGGGGCTTGGAGGTGGGGGCTTAGGATGGTGAGGGGTGGTCCAGCAACTGGAGGGTACTTGGGGAACTAGAGGCAGAAGCTCTCTGTCAAACAGCACGGAAGTTTATCAATATTTTAATAACTGATAGAACCACATGATTGTATGCCAGCTAAACGTCAGCCTTATGTGTCTTTTATGTGCCTACATCCATGTAAGTGCATGTTAAAAAATGGTCTAGAAGGAAATACCTAAATTGTTCATAGTGGTTACTGCAAAGGAGGGTGTTGGTGTTGGAAAGGATTATGAAAGTCACCTGGAGTCCTTTCTTAGCATTTTATTTTTTTTACAAAGAGAATCTATCATATATTGTTTAGTACTTTAAGACTGAGAAGGGTCTGAAAAATAAACACTAAAAATAGTGGTTTTCTCTGAGGAAGAGCCTACAGCTAGGGCAGGAGGATATAGGTGAAAGAAGAATTGAAGTATTTATTAGTTCTACAGTCTGAGCTGCTTGAGTTTTCAAATACATATGATTTTTCATGTAACTCAACAAGTAAATTCTAAAATGCATCAGTCTATGTGTATCAATTCTAAAGTGGACAGAGCACATAATAGATTCAGTTTACATAAGGATTTTGGTATAGAACAATCTAGCCAGCAATTTAGATCACTGAGGAAAGTATGGGCTTTTGTTTAAATGGCTCTCAAATTATTGTATTTCTGTTTATAAAATTGATCTCTGAGTTCCCACAGAAATAAATTCCAAGTGCAGTTAAGGAACTAAACGTAAAAGCAAAATCACATATAAATGTAAGTGTGCTTATTAATTTCTGGATAGGTGTGGTCTTCTAAAACATGACCCAAAGAGAATGCATATATGGAAAATATGACTCTATTAACATGTAAAATTTATTTATATGAGAAAAGATACCATAGGGAATGTTAAGAGGCAAAGAAAGACTGTGGAAAAATACTTGACATAGGGCTTCCCTGGTGGCGCAGTGGTTGAGAGTCTGCCTGCCGATGCAGGGGACGTGGGTTTGTGCCCCGGTCCGGGAAGATCCCACATGCCACGGAGCGGCTGGGCCTGTGAGCCATGGCCGCTGAGCCTGCATGTCCGGAGCCTGTGCTCCGCAACGCGAGAGGCCACAACAGTGAGAGGCCCGCGTACCACAAAAACAAAACAAAACAAAACAAAAAAACTTGACATACATTTAGACATAAAGAATTAACAACCAGATAAATATAGAAAATCTGCAATCAATAAGAAAAAGGTAAACCATCCAAAAGACAAATTAATAAAGGAAAAAGAAGAGGGAATGCCAACAGTCAATGAACACATAAAAAGATGCTCAATTTCTCTTGTATTCAGGGAATACAGCTTAACATAGCATGAAATTTTTCCCTCTTAGATTGGTAAAATAAAAGAGGCAATTAATAGCCAGTATTGGGGGGTCTGAAGCAATCAATTCATATATACTGTTACCATTAGTTTAGTCATTTTGGAAGAAAATTCAGAAATATTTATTATAGAATGAGATATAATTTCATCCTACTAATATCAAAAACAAAATGAAATTATATCTCTAAAGGTACAAATATATGTATGGACTTGTACAGGAATGGGTTCACAAGGATCAATGGTTGCCTCTGAGGTCAATGCTCTTGAGGTAGGTCATAGATCTTAGGAAGAGGTGCCAGAAAATCAAGGGAGTGCTTAGCTTCCCTTAGTGTTTGGGTTTTTAGAGCAAAAACAGAATCCATATGTTTCTCATGAAATAAAAAGAACAAAATTACTATGAAATTGAAAATTCACAATTACATGTTTATGGAGGCTTAAGAAGAGAGTAGCTATTTGAATCCTAAGACCCCAAATTTGGGGTCCTAAGCCTGGCTCTGCAGCATCTATTCCATGAGACCTTGGGAAAATCATTTAGCAACTCAGGATGCTAATTTCCTCACCTGGAAAAAATGGAAATTCCATAACTACCACATTATCGTTTACCATTGTTTTGAGAACTAAATGCACTAAGTTCTACGAAAGGGTATTACAATCTATAAAGTGCTATTCCGGCATCAGTCAGAGCTGTTACTACTTACGCAGATAATTTTCAGTTAACATCTAGCTGTTGATGAATGTTTTAAAAGCCGTATTTCAAACTGAAATAAAATCTGCTTAAGGTAGACTATGGTAAATCTGACTGATTCTCTGTTCTGTCCCTCTCTCCTTTCCTCTTTCCCTTCTCTCTTCTTTCTTCCTTACCTTCTTCTATTTTTCTGTTTTAATTTTTAAATTACAATGAAAATTTTAAAAGTTTTAAATATTACGAACAAATCAAAAATTAATAAAAACATCCTTGTTAATACCATCAGGACTTAGCAACTATGGATATTTTTCTCTTAACTGCTTTCAAAATAAAGAAAAGGTTACAATTCCTTTTAAGCACTATTTCTAGTCCATTTTCTTTCTCTGCCTTGCTACAGCAACAATTATCATAAGTCTGGTTTATAAACTCCAGCACTATTTCAAACTTCATGTACATAAACATTTTCACTAATGCTCTATGGCTGTCAGTATTGTTCCTTGTAGATGTTTTTTAACAATCATAGATGAATTATAATTACAGCCTCCAACTCTTTCTTTGAGTTGAATTTATAAGTACAAAGTTTGCAAAACCTGTGGTTCTCATGGTTTCATGCACCACTTTTTAGGTGAAAAGCTTCAAAACAGAAAAGAATGAACATTTATTGATCCCCTATTATATGGCAATAGACCTTGACCTCCATTATTTCAAGTTTTAAGATAACCAAGTACAAGTCTTGTCTTCTCATTGGCTAAATTGGCTAAAGATGTTAGGTTGTTCCAGAAGCTCTTCACTTCCCAGGCTGAACACCCACGTCCAAGCCACCCTGGCTCCCCCACACGGCTGCAGAGAGTCTAATGGGTTTGCCTGTGTCCTCTCTTGCATCCTCTAGCCTCTTCCCACACTGAAGTCAGAGTGAGGTCTTGTCACTTCTACCCAAGGCCCTTTTGTAGCTTGTCACCTTGCTTAGAGTTAAGAATCCATACAGTGGTTGCAAAGACCCTGCACCATTTGGACCCTGTTACCTCCCTGACCCGTTTCCTGGCACCTTCATTTCTGCTGCACTGGCCTCTGTACTTTTCCAAGGACACCCTAGGTACACTCTTGCCCAGAACCCTGTCAAGGAGCAACCAGTTTTTTATTTCTGCCTGAACATTCTGCCCTCAGATACCCTCAAATCATGCTCTCCTTTCTTTCAGGTCTTTTCTCAACTGATATCTTCCTTAGGAGGTTTGCCGTAACCAGCTGCTGCCTTCTGGAATTCCATGTATCTCTCCTTAGGAAGCATCACTTTATGACACAGTCACTTGTCTGTCTTTCTCCCCCAAAGATGTAAGCTTTATGAAGTTAGCGATTTTTTGTTTTGGTTTGTTCTGTTTTTAAAGCCCTGGTAGCTAGGATAGTGCCAGTCACATAGTTGGTGCTCAGAAAATATTTATTAAATAAATGAATGACTCTTCAAAGTCTATCTAACCAGTAAGGAGTGGGTAGGGAGTCCAAACAAATATCTGACATCAAACAGTGGATTGTTTTGTGTCAAATAACCTCCGAGAGAAGCCCAAAAGGATCATAGTTCATCATGGGAACTGTTGCTGCAAATCTGGGAGAATAACTGAGTAATATCTTCTTCAGCAGCAAGAAGGAAAGAGTAGACATGTAGAGAACCCAGCAATTCCACTCCTGCTCGCAGGGTTTGGGGGATGGAGTGGGAGTTTTGTTGAGCTCCCAGCACTTGAACCTGGAAGACTGCATCTACAAGCAGATAAACAGACACCTGCCCTTCACACTGTGAGATTGAGAACCAGATATGGTCATTTTCATATCACTCAGAAAGACCTTATTTTTCTCCTGATTTAATTCAAACCTTCTCCTGCCTGGACATAGAGAATCATTAGACTAGTACCAATACATCAGGAAAAGAGATCAAGGAAAGAAAATAAATAGCCAAATGTTTAGAAATACCTTTGATTCATATCAAGCTTGAATGACTTAAGCAGTTATTGGTCACATGGCATAGAATTATTTGGGAGTATCCTTTTTTGTCTGAAGTCTCCCTTTTCCCTAAACCACGTACACTCCTCATTTTCAGGGTCACTCTGCTTCTTCCACAATGAGCTTTCTTTGACTGAAAGCTGATAGGGCAGAGTTTTGGCAGGTTCTGCAGATCCAGAGGGCAGAGTTAGAACTCCTCTGGAAGCCCACTCTGTTCTTCAGGAGGAAACACGGCTCATCTGTTGAAAGTCCCAGAAACCAGCCTTTAAATTATTCTCCAAGGCCATTCCCCTCTTATGTATCTAGCATCAAGTACCATATTTCACTTCTTTTGTTCCCTTTATATATCAAGTTGTGACAAATGCAAGTGGAAACCTTCCAGGAAAAATAAGTTTATCTTCACAAAACTCTGTGGTACCCTGTGGCAATTCATTATTTTTCAATTAAATTTACTGCTCGTTGGCAGTTGCCCTAGTTTAATTTTCTGCTGTTTGTTTACCGAACAGGGAAACACATAATATAAAGCATAACAAAAGTCAGATTGAGTTAATTAAATGTGGAACCAGGAAACTCTAACTCTGCCTTTTGAACAGTTTTCTCATTAGATCTCCTTGAAAAATATCATTTTTAGCTGAAATTTATTTTGACATTTGCAATACTTTATTCATTTGGATCACATTTTCTTTTCTACAACCCCAGGAAGGGAGTTGTCATTAATTCACACTACTTCATCAGGGGATGAAGAGGGTGACAGAGTTGGGACACCCAAACATTTAGGTCAACTTGGGGTTCTCCTGGGGCAGGAAGAGGTGGTGCTGTCATCTTCTTTCAGCAGGGCTGTGGTGGTTGTAATGACCAGGACACATCAAGAGGCATTAGAGAACAGACTCTGTAATGAGATTGTTTCATTTCAAGACATTTTTAGAAACTCTTTGATGCCACTCTTGTGACTACGGTGATTTTTGTATGCAGAATAACAGCATTTCGAAAGCAAGAACAAAATACAAACCTATAAGAGATTGCTTTGGGGAAGTAGAGCAATGAATTTGGAAATTTATAAAAATTCAATGGCATTTCTTGGGTCACATCTGTCATGTGGATATAAAATGCATTTCAATCTATAACTTCAAAGGGCTTAGGGACTTATGATGGAAAGTTGAATAAACTTCTGTTCATCTTATGGGACTTAACCACATATATTCAATTAAAGTATATATTATTTTCCAGGCCCATGGTGGAATTTTAACATGTGCTAGGGTTATTTAGAGATATAATTTTCAAGGAGAACCTTCTGGGAATCTCTAAGAAATTCTGTCACATTAAAAGACAAAGGGAAGAGGAAAAACTTTTGGCCTATTATTTAATTGATGATAATAGATTTTAGTTTCTAGAACCATACACATAGGCTTCTCCAAGTGTTATACATTTTCACAAGATGTAATAGGCACTGCTGTTTGATTTTGAATCAAAATTACAATTTTTGTCCAACTATTAATGTCATTAAGATAGTAAAAGAATATTTAGAAATTCCTTATTTACTCTTTATTATCTATATTTACCTGTATCAACTTTAAAAGTTTTCTTATTCCAAAGTAATATGTGTTTATTATAGAAAAATATGGAAAAATAGCGAAGTCCACATAAGAAAATTAAATCTATACTTAATCTCCCAGGACCACCAAGATAACTACTATTAGATTTTGCCGCAAAAGTCTGATATATGTTCACACATAAAGTTTTTTTTTAGTTGTATCTATGTTAGATTTAATTTATATTAACATAATGACACCTATGATAGATTTTGAACATATCAAAGTTTAATATTCTTGTACAATCCATCTCTTCCCTGTATCCTCCCTCCCCCACCCTAACCCAGACCCCACCTTGATTTCACAATTACTGCTAGAAATAACCAATTGTGTTTACTTTATATGTATATTTCCAGATATTTTATGAATAATTGCAAATATATATGCACATGTAGAAATAGTTATGTTTTATCTTACTGTTTTTTAAACATAATTATTATCAAACATATATGTACAATTATTTACCTTTCTTTGCTTAAAACTGTGTCATGAATATTTTTCCATATTGGCACACAAAGTTTCAGTAAATCTTTTAACAGCTGCATAATATTCCATTGTAGCTATTCACGAATTATTTAACTAGTCCTCATATCGATAGAAATTCAACTTGTCACCAAAATTTTCTACTTTGTAAATCCTTGGATTCAGCTCTTTCAGACAAGGGTGAGTATTTCTCTGGGGTAAATACTAAGATGTAGATTTGCTAGGTATAGCAATAATCAATAAAACAAAAACACTTAGTTATATTTAGGCATCAAAAAACATAGAAGTCACAGGAAGAGAAAAATGGGAGTTGCTCATCTTAACCATGAAAAGTTTTCATTTACTACTTTGAAAATAAACTTCTAATTTAGAAAACTTTTATTGCTGTGCTATTTATGTTTACTAGTACCTTTTGGAACCATGACTAATTTTTAGGTTAGACATCGTTTTGAGATTTTTCACTTAATGATTTTCAAACCATAAAACTAATTTAAAGTGATGTCAAGACCTCCAAAACTTCTCCCCATAAAAGCAATGAGAACACTTACAAAGTTGTCAGAATTAACTTTGTTACAACGCTGACAATTAACAAAAGCTTTCAGCAATCAATGGAGTATTCAAGAAAAATGGCTGACTCTTGCTAAGAACAGCAAGCTTTGTAGAATTTCAGCTATTCATGTTCCCATCGCTTCTCTCCAGCTTTGTAGTAGCCCTGAAAATCAAGAGACTACAATCACAGTGGAAGCCAACAGCCTGGCAGCCACAAAAAATGGCTGATCAGGGTAGGAACTTGTTCAAAACCCCATTCCCTGCCTGGTGGTTCCCTGGAAGACTCCACTTGAAAGATTGTTTTTATTTGACCTAACTCAGAGCTCTTCCAGTATTAATGGCTTTTGTGCCCAGAGGAACTTGTTGAAAACAATCATAAACAATTGTTTAACATTGTGACTGACTAAGGTCAATACTAGTTGAGGCACACAATAGACCAACCAAAAAGTTTAAAAGGAAAAGCTACCAAATAAACTGTCCAGAGCGGGGTTTAGAAAAGCTCTTGCATACTGTTGGGAGTCAGAAAGGCCACTTGCATGCATTGGGTTGTGTACATGGGCAGACTGTGAACATTCTTAGGAAAGAATTGAGAAGGCCCTAAGACCTCACCTCTGGACAACCTTGAGGATCTGTGCAAGCAGGCAGGGAAGACTAAGACACAGTTGTAAACTGTGCCCGCAACACACACACAGGACACAATAGCAAACACAGGGAGATTTATTGGTCACAGGCATTTCAGGAAATCTCTGTTCCATCATTAGCCAACCACTAAGGTTATCAAGCAAGACTTTAGAGGCCACACATGACAAAGAATGAAGATTATATAGAATTACTTTAGAAAACTCATTAAACAAACAATCAATAATAATAACAACAGCAAAAACAGCCACAGCAGCAAAGCTGAAGAAGGAGAGGGAGCAGAATCTAATATCCAACATAGCTACATGTAACTACATTATTATTACTTAAAATGTTCAGTTTTTAACAAAAAAATACGGGTATATAAAAAAAAAAAAGACAGTATGACCCATAGCCAGGAAAAAATAAATCAACAGAAACACAGTCCTGAAGAAGCACAGATGTTGCACTTACTAGACAAAGACTCTAAATCAGGTATTTTAAATACATTAAAAGAACTAAAGAGGGCCATACCTAAATAACCAATGGAAAGAATGAGAATGATGTCTCAGCAATTATAGCATTATAAGTAAGGATATAGAAATTACTTTTTTGAAAATAATCAAATAGAGATTCTGGAGTTGAAAAGTTTAGTAACTGAAATGAAAACCCCAACAGAAGTGCTTTGTATTAGTTTCCTGTTGCTGTTATAACAAACTGCCACACATTTAGTAGTTTAAAACAATAAACGTTTGTTACTTATAGTTTCTGAGGTAGAAGTCAGAAATGGTTCTCACTAATTTAAAATCATAATAAAAGGTACTGGCAGGGTTGTTTTCCTTTCTGGAGGCTCTAAGGAAGAATCTATTTTCTTGCCTTTTCCAGCTTCCAGAGGCTACCCACATTCATTCACTCATCACCCCTTTTCATCTTCAAAGACAACAATGCAGTTCAAATCTCTCTCAGGATGCTATCTCTCGTTCTAACTGTTCTGCCTCTTTCCCCCCATTTAAGGACTCTTGTACTTACAATGGGCCCACCAGAAAACCCAGGATAATCCCCTTATCATAAAGTCAGCTTATTAGCATTCTTATTCCCATCTGCAATCTTAATCCCTCCTTGCAATGTAACAATATAGTCACAAATTCTGGAGTAGAACATGGACATTTTGGGGGACCATTATTCTGCCTACCACAGGATCAAGAGCAGGTTTGAGTAATCAGAAGAATGTATCAGAAAACTTGAAGACAGGTCAATTGAGATTATCCAGTCTGTGGAAAAAGAATGAAGAGAAATGAATAATGTCTCAGAGAACTGTGGGACACCATTATATGGACCGACACATTCATAATGGGAGTCCCAGAAGGAAAAAAAAGAGAAAGGGACATAAGGAATAGTTGAAGAAATAAATAATCAAAGAATTCCTAAATTTGATGAAAAAAGTTCTCAACTTTTTCTCCTTGGGTACCAGGAAGTTAAAAAACTGTAAACTACAGAGACAGATTAGATAATTAAGTAAATAAACAAACAAATAAAAAGGAATTTACTAATTAAAAACTGGCATCTTAAAGTAGAAACCTGTATTTCTGATATTATGTTTTCTTTCTGAAAGAAAGGAAAATATATTTTGACCTCCCATTTCCTGATTTTTGTGTTTCCCCCATATGCACCATCTCCTCAAAAACCTGAATCTGTACAAGTTTTATAATTTTCTTCTCAATTTATTTCCAATTCTATTTTTACTAATGTTATGATTACTTATTCTACATACTGGCATGTGGAGCCTCTTAGGTTTTTTATTTTACTTTTTTAACATCTTTATTGGAGTATAACTGCGTTACAATGTTGTGTTAGTTTCTGCTGTAAAACAAAGTGAATCAGCTATATGTATACATATATCCTCATATCCCCTCCGTCTTGTGTCTCCCGCCCTCCCTCCCTGTCCCACCCTTCTAGGTCATCACAAAGCACCAAGCTGATCTCCCTGTGCTATGCAGCTGCTTCCCACTAGCTGTCTATTTTACATTTGGTAGTGTATAAAAGTCAATGCTACTCTCTCACTTCGGCCCAGCTTACCCTTACCCTTCCCCATGTCCTAAAGTCCATTCTCTACGTCTAGGTCTTTATTCCTGTCCTGCCCCTAGGTTCATCAGAACCATTTTTTTTAGATTCCATATATATGTGTTAGCATACAGTATTTGTTTTTCTCTTTCTGACTTACTTCACTCTGTATGACAGACTCTAGGTCCATCCACCTTACTACAAATAACTCCATTTCATTTCCTTTTATGGCTGAGTAATATTCCATTGTATATATGTGCCACATCTTCCTTATCCATTCATCTGTCAATGGACACTTAGGTTGCTTCCATGTCCTGGCTATTGTAAATAGAGCTGCAATGTGGTACATGACTCTTTGAATTATGGTTTTCTCAGGGTATATGCCCAGTAGTGGGATTGCTGGGTCATATGGTAGTTCTATTTGTAGTGTTTTAAGGAACCTCCATACCGTTCTCCATAGTGGCTCTATCAATTTACATTGCCACCAAGAGTGCAAGAGGGTTCCCTTTTCTCCACACCCTCTCCAGCATTTATTGTTTGTAGATTTTTTTATGATAGCCATTCTGACCAGTGTGAGGTGATACCTCATTGTAGTTTTGATTTGAATTTCTCTAATGATTAGCTATGGTGAGTACCCTTTCATGTGTTTGTTGGCAATCTATATATCTTCTCTGGAGAAATGTCTTTTTAGGACTTCTGCCCATTTTTGGATTGGCTTGTTTGTTTTTCTGATATTGAGCTGCATGAACTGCCTATAAGTAAGTTTTGGAGATTAATCCTTTGTCAGTTGCTTCATTTGCAAATATTTTCTCCCATTCTGAGGGTTGTCTTTCATCTTGTTTATGGTTTCCTTTGCTGTGCAAAAGGTTTTAAGTTTCATTAGGTCCCATTTGTTTATTTTTGGTTTTATTCCCATTTCTCTAGGAGATGGGTCAAAAAGGATCTTGCTGTGATTTACGTCATAGAGTATTCTGCCTATGTTTTCTTCTAAGAGCTTTATAGTGTCTGGCCTTACATTTAGGTCTTTAATCGATTTTGAGTTTATTTTTGTGTATGGTGTTAGGGAGTGTTCTAATTTCATTCTTTTACATGTAGCTGTCCAGTTTACCCAGCACCACTTATTGAAGAGGCTATCTTTTCTCCATTGTATATTCTTGCTTCCTTTGTCAAAGAGAAAGTGACCACATGTGCATGGGTTTATCTCTGGGCTTTCTATCCTGTTCCATTGATCTATATTTCTGTTTTTGTGCCAGTACCATACTGTCTTGAATACTGTAGATTTATAGTATAGTCTGAAGTCAGGGAGCCTGATTCCTCCAGCTCCGTTTTTCTTCTCAAGATTGCTTTGGCTATTCAGGGTCTTTTGTGTTTCCATACAAATTGTGAAATTTTTTGTTCTAGTTCTGTTAAAAATGTCATTGGTAGTTTGATAGGGATTGCATTGAATCTGTAGATTGCTTTGGGAAGTACAGTCATTTTCACAATGTTGATTCTTCCAATCCATGAACATGGTATATCTCTCCATCTGTTTGTATCATCTTTAATTTCTTTCATCAGTGTCTTATAGTTTTCTGCATACAGATCTTTTGTCTCCTTACATAGCTATATTCCTAGGTATTCTATTCTTTTTTGTTGCAGTGGTAAATGGGATTGTTTCCTTAATTTCCCTTTCAGATTTTTCATCATTAGTGTATAGGAATGCAAGAGATTTCTGTGCATTAATTTTGTGTCCTGATACTTTACCAAATTCATTGATTAGCTCTAGTAGTTTTCTGGTAGCATCTTTAGAATTCTCTATGTACAGTATCATGTCATCTGCAAACAGTGACAGCTTTACTTTTTCTTTTCTGATTTGGATTCCTTTTATTTCTTTTTCTTCTCTGATTGCTGTGGCTAAAATGTCCAAAACTATGTTGAATAATAGTGATGAGAGTGGGCAATCTTGTCTCCTTCCTGATCTTAGAGGAAATGGTTTCAGTTTTTCACCATTGAGAATGATGGTGGCTGTGGGTTTGTCATATACGGCCTTTATTTATGTTGAGGTAGATTCCCTCTGTGCCTACTCTCTGGAGAGTTTTTATCATAAATGGGTGTTGAATTTTATTGAAAGCTTTTTCTGCATATATTGAGATCATATGGTTTCTATCCTTCAGTTTGTTAATATAGTGTATCACACTGATTGATTTGCGTATATTGAAGAATCCTTGCATTCCTCAGATAAGCCCCACTTGATCATGGTATATGATACTTTTAATGTGCTGTTGGATTCTGTTTGCTAGTATTTTGTTGAGGATTTTTGCATCTATGTGCATCAGTGATATTGGTCTGTAGCTTTTTTGTGTGTGACATCTTTGTCTGGTTTTGGTATCAGGGTGATGGTGGCCTCGTAGAATGAGTTTGGGAGTGTTCCTCCCACTGCTGTATTTTGGAAGAGTTTGAATAGGATAGGTGTTAGCTCTTCTCTAAATGTTTGATAGAATTTGTCTATGAAGCCATCTGGTCCTGGGCTTTTGTTTGGTGGAAGATTTTTAATCACAATTTCAATTTCAGTGCTTGTGATTGGTCTGTTTATATTTTCTATTTCTTCCCGGTTCCATCTCGGAAGGTTGTGCTTTTCTAAGAATTTGTTCATTTCTTGTGTGTGTGTGATAAATTTCCCTCCTTAGAATTTAGATTCACTCTTTACCTACTATCTGGGACATTGGGTACAGTCTTCAGAGGTTGTCAATGTGGTGGCCACTAAGCTTTTGAGTGATTATAATTTATAGGTCCTTTCACTAAGAAAAGAAAAATTCTTAGTGCAGTCACTCTGTCACAGGGTTACTGGGTAGGTTTTAAGGAAGATTCCATCCCTCAGATGATAAAAAGCATTTCAGTTGTTTTTCTCCTGGCAGAAAATGGGTGATCAGCACAGTTGCTCCAGTTTAAGATCAAGTGGTAAATGTCATCCTGGTCAGTCAGAAATGGACGTGAAGATGCTGGGATACGAAATGCCTTGAGAGATTTGTCCAGTAAAAGTCTGGCAGAGCGTTGAGCAGCCCATGAAGATGACAAGTTGGGGACTGAAAGCATTTTCCTTGGGCAGGCGTGAAATCTGAGATAGAGTTATTCTCCAAGGCACAATGCAGATCATGACTCCGTTCATTTGGAGTATTTTTTAATAGAATATCTTAACATAGCTCATAATGGATTTATAAAGAGTTAAATATTATTTAATAGATGACTGTCCTAGTAAGAATATGACTGGTTTTAACAGAAAGTCTCAAGGCCTCAGTTAAGAAAAAAAAAAAAAAAAGAGTTCCATTTGCAGGTTTTAATGATTCATCTAATTCTGAGTGACATGAGCAGTCACAGTGTTGTTGATTCTGTAAAGCTTCATATATTTTTATTGAAATCTGTCCTATAAAGTATGTGCCCTATTGCTATTCAGATAAGGACATTTTAAATTTGAGGATTAACTCCTTTAGAAGTATTCCATTGATAAGTCAGCTTTTTACATAAACATATTTTCCTAAACAAATTAACTTGAATATGGTACTAGCTAATTGAAACAATACTAAATTTTCTTTTGAGAACCATGACTAGTTCATGTTTTACAAATTAAGCTTGTCTAATTAACTATAATTTTTGCTTTAATTTTCTAGTGACACTCAAATTGTCACAAATTGACCAGTGGAAACACCTTTTAATTTGATGTCTTGGTCCTTTTTAACATCATCTCTGAACTTAAGAAATAATCTTTGCTCCCTAGCAACAAGATATTCAAAATACGAAAATTATCTCTGCTCTAAGAATGCCCAGTCTTTTATTATTGTTTATTCTTGTTTTATTTTGTTTGTTAGTGGAGAACTTCACTAGGGCCACAATTCAGAAACTAGATCTAAATGTCATAGGTGTCCCTGAGTTATGAAAGATATATTTCTATTCTATGCATTCTTTTCTGTTTGATAAAAACATCTTGAAATTAGGTTTCAAGTGTGTACATCTAGTTGAGTCCACCTTTCAATACAATACCAATTATCTAAAAAAAAACCATACAAATAAACCATTAAAATTAATAATATAGTTTCAGCAAGGTTGCTAGATACAAAGTCAACAGTAAGATATTGATTAAGTTTCTATATACCAATAATTAGAAACTGAATTTAAAAAAAAATTACCTTATCATCAGAAGTAATCAAATAACTGGGAATAAATTTAACAAAAGATGTGCAAGACTTCAATGCAGAAAATTACAAAGTCCTATTAAGAAAAAATAAATGGTACCTAAATGTATAAACAATATATCATGATTATTAACTGGAAAATTCAATATTGCAAAAAAGTTAATTCTTTCCAAATTAATTATAGCTTCAGTGCAATCCCAATGAAAATTAAAACTCTGTTTTGTGAAACCTGGTAGGATGATTCTAAAATGTTTACAGAAATGCGGTATACATGGTATGGTATTAGTGCAAAGATGGAAAAAACAGACCCCCAAAAATCATAACAAAGAGCCTAGAAAGGGGCCCACGGATATCTAACACTTGATTAATGACAAAAATGGCACTGCAGAACAATGAGAAAACAACAGCCTTTTCAATAAATCGTGCTGGGACAACTGGGTATCACTGTTGAAAAAACATAGATTTGACCCATAATTCACACCATGTACAAAAGTTAAATCACATGGATTATACACTTATATATGAAAGGCAAAAGCATACAAGCTTTTAAAAGTTTTTGTATGGATATATGCTGTAATTTGTCTTGGGTAAATATATGTAGATAGAATGGCTGCATCATATGGTAGGGATATGTTTACCTTTTTAAGAAACTGACAAACTCTTTTCCAAAGTGAACGTATGATTTTCCACTCCCACCAACACAGTATGAGTTCCAGGTGCACCACACCCTCATCAACACTTGATGTGAGCAATCTTTTTTTAAGCTTTAATTATTATAACAGATGTGTAATGGTATCCCAATATGGCTTTAATTTGCATTTTCCTGATGGTAAATTATGTTGACTATGTTTTTATGTGACTAATTGCCCTCTTATATGTTCTTGGGTGCTGTGTCTATGCAAATCTTTTGTTCATTTATTAATAGAATTGTTTTCTTATTATTGGGTTTTTGAGAGTTTTTTATATTTTTTGAAAAAAGTCTCTTTTAGATATATGATATGCAAATATTTTCTTCTGGTCTGTGGCTTGTCTTTTCATTCTTTTAATGTTGTATTTTGGAGAGCAGAAGTTCTTAATTTTGATGAAGTTCAATTTCTGAATTTATATTTTTATGAATAGTACATTTGATGTCATTTCTAAGTAATCTCAGCCTATACCAGGGTTTCTAAGATTTTTTTTCTATGTTTTTCTAGAAGTTTTACAGTTTCGCATTTTACATTTAAATCTATGATCCATTTTGAGTTAATTTTTTTTCTTTCTTTTTTTTTTTTTCTGTGGTACATGGGCCTCTCACTGCTGTGGCCTCTCCCACTGTGGAGCACAGGCTCCAGACGCTCAGGCTCAGTGGCCATGGCTCACGGGCCCAGCTGCTCCGCAGCATTTGGGATCCTCCCGACCTGGGGCATGAACCCGTGTCCCCTGCATCAGCAGGCGGACTCTCAACCACTGCACCACCAGGGAAGCCCTTGAGTTAATTTTTTATATGGTGTGAGGTATAGATCCAAGTGTAATTTTTGCATATGGTTATTCAATTATTCCAGTTTGCTGAAAAGATGATCCTTTCTTTGCCAAACTGACTTGGGGCAAAAACAAGTTGTCCATATTTATATGGGTCTAATTCTAGACTTTCTGTTTTTGTTCTATTGATCCATTTGTTAATTTTGCCTCCAATACTGCATGGATCAGTTAATTTAACTTTATAAGAGGTCTTAAAATCAATGTAGTCCTTCAAATTTGTTCTTTTTTAAAGTTGATTTGCCTCTTCTAGAATCACCTTATCAATTTCTACAAGAAAGCTTGATGGAATTTTGTTTGGGAGTGCACTGAATCTAGAATTGATTTTAAAAGAACTGACATCATAGTGATATTGAATTTTCCAGCCAATGAACATGATGTATCTATCATTTATTTAGATCTTCTTTCAACAGAGTTTTACAATTTTCAGTGTACAAGTCTTTCACATCTTTTTTCAGATTTATCCCTAACCATTTCATATTTTTGATGCTATTCAAAATGATATTTTTAAAATGCAAAATCATACTGTCCATTGTTCTTGTACTTTGTGTGGCAAATTCTAGCTGTCTTGGTTTTCATGAACTTATTTTCACTTTCTCAACTCACAGAGTCTACCAGGCTACTCTTTGGTCCTACTCCCTGTGCTATAACCTGAAAACCCTCTCAAAGCAGCAAGCCGGGAAATTATAGGGCTGGATCCTTTTTCCCTTTTCTCTGTAACCACTCTACTTTATTGCCTGATTTACAGTGCTTTGAATATCATTGTTTCATATACTTTGTCTTTTTTTTTGGGGGGGGGGACAAACAGGTAAATCTGGTCTCTCTTATTCTATTTGTAGAAAGCTGAAGTCTCTCTGAATGGATTTCCTGAGAGGAAAAGAACAGGACCCTAAGACACAGGACGCTTAAGCCTAAACTGATCAAACTTCTAGATTCCTCTAAAACCTACAGGCTGACAGAAGAAGTTCTTAGTCTCCTTTCCTAGATAATAAACCCCACTGACAGCAATTCTGCAAAGACATCACCTGAGGCAGGTGTCTCGCAGGATAATGCTTGTCTAGTTCAAGATCTGCACTTAGTATCTCTTATTGCCTCTAGGCTTATATTTAACAAGTGTCAGTGCTCAGCATCTTCAACAAGGTTGCCGCAGTTCCTGCTTCCTGCAGGAAGTAAACGAAGCAATTAGAGCACTTGGTTAATACCCACCAGCAAGAACTGGGGGAGAACTGGTGAGAGCAGATCCTCAGAGGGTTGCCTGGGGAAGCAGGTAGTGCAATGTAAGACCAGGTAGGGGAAATTATTAACATGAATGTGCTCTCCTGCGAGTCAGTTTTAACATCCTAGAAGACTCTATGAAACTTGGTCAAAAAAATGACCTACAACATATGAAGCAGAGATTCTAGAACTGCCTTAAAATGCTGTTAAAGAAGATATCAGAAGGAGCAGGGAAGTGGAAATGTTAGGGCAAAGTCACTGTATGAGGTCAGAAAGTTCACCAACTGAAAATATACTCCAGGGGATTCAGAGGACACTTCCATCTCTAGGCCATGAGAGGCGAGTCAGTCCTTTGTCATGAGAGCTGACAACAGGCTTGGCCCTCTGTGTCAATGGGGATGACAGGCTTCCATAACGGCAGCACCAGGTAATAACGGTGCTGAGCTGTCAGAGACAAGGTGAATGGTATTACTGTAGTGGGCAGCAAGGGAAGAGTGGCAACAGGAGTGCCCATCTCTGCCAATTGCTAGCAGACCATGATGACTAGAGGGACAAGATACATAGACTGCCAACCAGAAAATTTACTTAAATTGGAAAAGGAAAATGAAAATAAATGAGTGTTGAAAAGAAGTACGACATCAGCTGCAATGGAAAACTGCAATCCCTTACCCAGCTTCCAGACTAAGTCAGATCACAAACCCAGAATCATTTGTTAAAGTGAATACCAACCTTGAGGAAGAATTTTACAACATCACCAAAAGCATGTTCAGTAAACATTCCCTAATACTTCCCCCAAATAAACTGCAGCCATTCAACAGAGTAACTGTATGCTGGGGAAAGGAAAATACCCAGATTTTAAAAGGACAGTTGAATAAGGAGTCTTAACTGATGTTGACATCAGGGAACCTTAAGTGCCAGTATGGGCCTCCAATTAAAGTATTTTCCAGCACATATGAAAGCCTGATATAAATGGAATCCTGCAATGAGTCCTCAGTGGTTTTCTAATCCCCAAGTGCTTAACTGGGATAAATATATTTAGCAACTAGCAAAACTCTCACACTGGTTCTCTGAGTTATGCAATGAAAGTCATATTATAATAGAACTAGTAAAAGACCCAGAAATTACCCAAGCCCTAGTACCCCAGCAAAGACTGTAAATCAGAGGAATACTGCATTCTAGGAAAAACTGAAGCGCTTATTACCAACATCAAAGACACTGAAAGAGGCAGGGCTGGTGGTCTCATCCCCTTCCCTTTTAATTAAACTGTCTGGCCCCAGAAAACACCAAATGAATCATAGTGGATGAAAGTGGACTGCTGTAAACCTAAAATCAGCCCCAGTTCCAGCTGCCATGCCAGACGAGAGAGCTTTACTGGGACAGAGCAACACAGCTTCTAGCATTTGGTATGTGGGTTATTAACTTGGTGAATGTGTCCTTTTTAATATCCCTCAGTAAAAAAAAAATAAAAAGCAATTTGCTTTTCTTCAGTTCTTTTTTAACTGAAGTATAGCTGATCTAAAATGCAGTGTTAATTTCTGCTGCACAGCAAAGTGCATCAGTTATACATGTATATACATTTTAAAGTATTCTTTTCCATTATGGTTTATTACAGGATATTGAATATAGTTCCCTGTGCTATACAGTAGGACCTAGTTGTCTATCCATTCTATATATAATAGTTTGCATCTGCTAATCCCAAACTCCCAGTCCATCCCTCCCCCCGACCCCTTCCCCTTGGCAACCACAAGTCTCTTCTCTACGTCTGTGAGTATGTTTCTGGTTCGTAGATAAGTTCATCTGTGTCATATTTTAGATTCCACATATAAGTGATATCATATAATATTTGTCTTTCTCTTTGTGACTTACTTCACTTAGTGTGATCATCTCTAGGTCCATCCATGTTGCTGCACATGGCATTATTTTGTTCTTTTTTACGGCTGAGTAGTATTCCATTTTGTGTGTGTGTGTGTGTGTGTATGTATACATGTGTGTGTATACACACACATACACACACACCACATCTTCTTTATCCATTCATCTGTTGATGGACATTTAGGTTGTTTCCATGTTTTGGCCATTGTGAATAGTGCTGAAAAAGCAATTTGCTTTTATCTGAGAAGGAGAGCAGTACATGTTCGCTCTCTTACCCAGAGCTACGTTTACTCTCTTGCTCTCTGCCATAACATCATCTCAGGGACCTTGACTGTCTTGACATTTTATAGAACAGCATGTTGATTCACCATGCTGATATCGTGCTAATCAGTCATGGTGTGCAGCAAGTAACAAGTACCCAGAACCCTTGTACAGATCCAATGCTGTGGGCACATGGATATATTTCTCCTAAGGTAAAGGACAAGTTATTGGAACTTGAACTCTCTACCACTAAGAAAGTGAAAGAGAATGGAATGAAATGATGTTGGAGAGGTAGGTTGAGGCCAAATCATATAAAGAATTATAAATCATGCTAAAGAGTTTTAAATGTTCTCTAAGTACAATGAGGAACCACTGGAAAGTTTGAAACAAGAAAGAAATAGGATCTGATTTATTTCACAAGTGTATTTTAATTGCTGAATAGATTGTGAGTGAAAGAGCAGCAAGGGGAAGACCAGTTAGGATGTGGTTGTATCATCTAGATGAAATAATGGTGCTTTAGCCTAGGATAGCAGTGGGAGAGATGGAAAGAAGGGACAGATTTAGCATATATTTTGGAGGTAGAACTTGCAGGACTTATTGAGATCTCAGACACGGTCGTTGAAGGAAAGATACAAATCAAAGAAGCAGAACTGTGGTAAGTCCTGAAACAAGTATTTGTATCTAAGACTAGAAATGTATCGACATTAAAACCATGAGATATTAATGTAACCTCTTGGCGAGTTTACCTATAAAATAAGAAGTATTTTATATTTCTATATGTTATTTCTTCACCTATAAGAAGAATAATACTTATATCATAGAATTGTTTTGAGGATTGAAAGACTTAATATATTTAAAAAACCAGAACAGAGCCTGGTACACAAAAAAATGCTCTTAGAGTGTTAAGAGTATTACTATTATTGCTATTATTATTACTATTTGTGATTATAGCTCCTTTCTCTTTACAGATATTTTTGTTTTTCTACTTTTGTCTTCAATCATAGAAGTTTATTTCACTGCTCATATTTTTTCAAGTAAGATTTTGTTTTTCTTTTCCTCCCTTTACTGCACTAATTTCACCTTTTCATGTTAGCCTTTTGTATTCAGCTTCATACGTGTACTCGCCAAAATAAATATTTCTATATTTCAAAAAAAAAAACAACAACACAAACTCAAGCCTTTGCCATGGCTTCAAGATATTAATACTAAATATCTGACTTTCCCTAAAGTTAAACTAGTACTGTTTGACCAGAAGAAAATCATCTTCTCATTTACAAGATATTATTTTGGTTTCTGAATTCTCAGATAACAGCTCTTCCCTGGGCTCCAGAACACCTGGTTTGATTCAAAGTCAAATATCTTAGTCCCTGAGGTGGGACTATTACGGGGTGGAGTGTGAGAACGGCTCACCATGGATTATGTCTCCCTTCTGATAAGAATATCATAGCTGGCCTAACTGCTGCCCCAGAAAAAAAGAAGAGCTTATATCTTAAAATCTCTAACACATGGAGGCTGATAGTTGCATAGCACTTTGAAGAGGAGCCCAGCTGTCCGTCAGCACAATTGATCAGTGTGTCAGATCCCTTCAGTTCTAAGAAAAGGTATCTCACAACAGATTCTGTGTGCCTAGGACTCAAGACAGTGTAAATCTGTCCATGGACCATGCCTTGCTGAGCTTGGGTGTCAGGGTGATCGTCTTCCCCAAGGAACTGAGAGTTGAACCAGATCTCAGATGAGCTCCAAATGGCAGGATGTTTTTCTAGTACAGTCCTGATCCATGACCAAAATTTGTTCTTCTACAGTGCTGTCAGAAAGTGTTTATCTCCCACTGCTTAGTTAATGACTCCCTCTCCGCAACATATCATTTTAATAATTAACTATTCTACATGGTTAGATTATGTCTCCTTATCGCAGTACATTTGATACTGTTGTTATTTTCTTCTGTCCTGCTCTTTTCAAATAGCACATTTGGTACTCAATCTTAAACAAGGATAAATAATAATAAACAAAGCTTCTTTTTTTTTTTTTTTTTTTTTTTTTTTTTTTTTTTTTTTTCTTTTTGCGGTATGCGGGCCTCTCACTGTTGTGGCCTCTCCCGTTGCGGAGCACAGGCTCCGGATGCGCAGGCCCAGCGGCCATGGCTCACGGGCCCAGCCGCTCCGCGGCATATGGGATCATCCCAGACCGGGGCACGAACCCGTATCCCCTGCATCGGCAGGCGGACTCTCAACCACTGCGCCACCAGGGAGGCCCTAAACAAAGCTTCTTAATGAGAGTTTGATACACCAATAGAAACTGATTCTCAGAACTCAAGGAATATACTTTAGAGGCTCAAGTGAAAACTCTCCCAAACCAAAGTTGAGATGAGAGGTGCATCACCAAAGGGAGGTTTTCTAGAAATAAGAGAAGGTACCCACTGATGCAGAGAGCAATTCAGTAGCACTGGGGATCCTGAACACTCTCGAAGGCCATGGAATGTTTCAGAATCCCTGGAAGTCCTGCTGGTTAGCAACCACAGGCACTGTCCCAGCTCAGTCCACATTGCTACAACAAACAAAGGAAATCAGCTATTTGTCACTGCGGTGATATCCTACAGCCGGCTCCAGCTGTAGCTCCATTCTGACTCCTCACACACAGATGATACCCTCATCTGGCAAAGCAAAGCTAGCAGAAGTCCGAACTTTCCTACTGTCTTTTGTTTTTTTAATTGGAGTATAATTGCTTTACAATGTTGTATTAGTTTCTGCTGTACAATGAAGTGAATCAGCTATATGTATACCTATATCCCCTCCCTCTTGGACTTCCCTCCCACCCCCCCATCCCACCCAACTAGGTTGTCACAGAGCACCAAGCTGAGCTTCCTGTGTTTTATAGCATGTTCCCATTAGCTATCTATTTTACGCATGGTAGTATATATATGTCATATATATATACTATATATATGTATATATATACTATATATATAGTATATACTATATATATACTATACTATATATATACTATATACTATATATATACTATACTATATATATACATATATATACTATATATATGTATATATATACTATATATATATATAGTATATATATATACTACATATATATTATGCCTAATCTCCCAATTCATCCCACCTTCCCCATCCCCCCTGTGTCCACATGTATGTTCTCTACGTCTGTTTCTATTCTTGCCCTGCAAATAGGTTCATCTGTACCATTTTTCTAGATTCCACATATATGCGATAATATACAATATTTGTTTTTCTCTTTCTGGCTTACTTCACTCTGTATGACAGACTCTAGGTCCATTCACATCTCTACAAATGACCCAATTTCACTCCTTTTTATGGCTGAGTAATATTCCATTGTATATATGTACCACATCTTCTTTATCCATTCATCTGTCGTTGGATATTTAGGTTGTTTCCACGTCCTGGCTATTGTAAATAGTGCTGCAATGAACATTGGGGTACATGTGTCCTTTCAAATTATGATTTTCTCAGGGTATATGCCCATTAGTGGGATTGCTGGGTCGTATAGTAGTTCTGTTTTTCGTTTTTTAAGGAACCTCCATACTGTTCTCCATAGTGGCTGTATCAATTTACATTCCCACCAACAGTGCAAAAGGGTACTGTCTTTATCTGGACCTTCAATATTTGAAGAGAGACTCATGCAAGTTTTTAAATGAATGTCCCTTAATTCTGAATGCAAGACAAACAAAAACCTCCCACGTGTAAGGTGAGTAAAAAGAGAAAAATAGCAAGAGTATGAAAAATTTAGGTGTTTCAAAAGAGGGGCTTTCATAAACAAATTAATTTCTAGCATGACATTATATTCCTTCTGAAGACAAAGCTCTAAGCTCTAAGCTCCAAGCAACACTTTTGAGTGTTTCAAGACTAACGAGATGAAACTCACCAGGGCTAGAGCTAAGATCCTCTCTTTGGATCCAAGGGACTTATTTTACAAACGCAGCGTCATTTAGGTGCGTCTTGGAAACAGAACATAACGTAAGTGGAAATTCTTATGAGTTTTAGTCGACTATTGGTGAGTGGCATTAAAACAGTTAATACAACCTTATGCTGGATATACAGAAGTAAAATTGAGGCCACAGTCTCACTCTTTACTGGTTTCATCATTGTTAGAGCACAAAGAAGGAAGGATGACCGGAAGGGTGAAAACAGAGCTTATGTGTTTTTTTGTTTGTTTGTTTTTTACTACTCTAATTACAGATAAGCTGACCAAGCTCCTTTTCTAAGGCAAACTCTGCTGCATGTAAACAAGCAGACAAACAGCAACCTATTCTGCTTTTCCTATTCACACTCATTGCTTCAGTAATTTTTCTTTCTCCACTGATGATTTTCTCTCTGTGAGAGCATGACAATCAGCACACAAACTTGCTGTTATTTCTCCCATCGTTAAAAAAAAAACTCTCTCTAATCACACTAATCACCACCATCCTATCTTCTGGCCCCCTTTAACAGCAAATTTCTTCAAGGGAGCTGTCTAAACTGACTTTCTCCAATACCTGGCTCTTCTCATTCTCTCCAAAACTTACTCCAGTAGAATTTCACCACCACTATTCCACCAGAATTATTCATCAAGATCAATAATCTCCTTGTTGCTGTATTCAATGCTAATTTTCAGGCATCATCTTTTCCCTCTCTTATACTTGTCTTAGCACTAACATCTGACATACTCTTTGAAACACTTGCTTCACTTGGGTTTTAGAACACTTTACTCTCCTGGTTCTCATCCTACTTTAAAGACAGCTCTTCTGCCTCTCTCTCTCTGGTTCCTTCTAGTCTCCTTTATCTCTTAAGGAAGAGAGGATCCTAAGGCTCAGTCCTCAGATCTCTGTTCTTTGTGTAAGCTCACTCATCCAGTCTAATGGCTCAGTACTACTATACAGTGATGACTCCCAAATACCAGAGCATATGTTTGAAGGAAGCATAATGCCAAGATGCTGTAGAACTCAGGTGTTTTGTGTAGCCAGTAGAGAACATGAAACCTGTCTTCAACAATTTAAAAGGGTGGCCATGTGGAAGGACTGTACTTAACTTTTATGGCTCAAGTGAAAAACTAGTTCAAAATAATGAGATATGTCAGTCCATGTAAGAGAGGACTTTCTATTATAGCTATTCAAGATAAACTAGGGGTTGGGATTTGTATGTTACTGGAAGGAGCTAAGAATAGACTGGGTGATAGTTGCTCAGACACTGGAGTTGAACTTAATGGCCATTACAGCTGTTCTCTTTATAAGATTGTTTGAGTCTTAATTATAAGCCCTTATAGGGCAAGTGCTATGTAATGTATTTTTATATTCTAGAGACCCTTCCCCACTTTTAGCATATAAAACAGTGGGTTGATATTTATGGCTAGATTGTTCTTCCTTGAATCCTTGGGGCACTGAAGTTTTGCCAAGTTCTAAACAATTAGTTCCAAATAAAAGGGAGAAACTCCTAAAAGAAATATGAGAGGATTATAGGATTTGACAATCAAGTCAGCAAAATCTCGACTCATCATCAGACAGCGTCATAACCTTAAGAGATAAACATCATGATGGAACAGAAAAAAACTCTTTTTGTTGCATTTTATTATATAAGAGATGTTCATAAATCATTACCTTATAGTTGTATAGTTTCCTTTAATTTATAAATTTATGTTTTGTAAATAAATTCACAGGATTTATTCTTGTGAAACAAATAACTTTATTAAAGGGCCTGACTGAACAAAGGATATGATTTTGATATTTTTAATAGTTTTAAAACAAAGTATATCCCTTTGGTTACAAAATATATCCCTTTGGTTACTGCAGTCTCCAATCTAAGAAGTAGTGATTCTGCTCAGTTCCCTTAGATCCTGGTTTGTTATCATAGAATTGCTTATGCAGATTAGCCTGATGGAAATAATTATCATTAAGAATTGCATATATTTATAAGGAAAGCCAAATATTTAAAATTTTATTTTCTTAGGAAAACCCACAAAGAATAACTTACTTCTGTAGCACAAAAAAAAAAAGAAAGAGAAAGAAAGAAAGAGAAAAAAAAAAGTAGATTTGGTAAAAATAACCATTCAAGTGTTCTTATTATGATTTATTCTCACTCTGTAAAAGAGGAGAAAGTGATACCACAGCGTCACAAACCAGAAACAAATAAGCTGAATTTGCTTTGCTATATAGTTTTTAAAATACTTCACAGTATTTTTAAACATTTGAATTTAATCCCAGCATCGGAAAACCAGGAGACTTCATGATTTTAAATCTGCATTTTCACTTCACATGAAGAATCAAAAGGTCTGGCCACACTGGGACCCCATTGCCTTATGGCTACAATGAACAGCAATTAAATTGCCCCCTCTTTAGAAAGAACACACCCTTGCCAGTTTGCCAAACACTGCATGACTTTGTACTGCTTTAGACCTGGCCAGTCTCCCTCATGCACATACCTGTAGCTTTGCCCCTGCAATGACTGAATTTCTAACCCTGAGCCCAACTACACACACATTTATACGTGTGTGAAGCACCTGGATAGCCTGTACCCCCATTATTCCACTAGCCAGCTGTGTACAAACCCTTCATCATGGAGTCTAGAGGGGGCTATATATGCCTTCTGGAATGAACATGATTCTCAAGGCCCACACGAGAGCCCCCGTGACAGGCAAGGGAGAGATCCTGCACTCCACATTGGTAAGCAAGGTACCTGACCATCTGCCTGCTTGAAAGATTTAAAGGTTTAAAATGACCCGCAGGATGCAGAAAACTGCTGTCCTCAGGAGTGCAGGGGAAATTGTATGTCCCACCTCTCAACCTTTCCACCTGTGAATAGCACAGGCATTGGATGGGGATGAAGGAGGATGATGAGAGGGAGACAATTACTCTGGTTCGGAAGTGGTGGAGTTGTGGGCTAACTATAAGGTTTGTCAGTGCCCTGAGCCATGTCCAATAAGAAAACACCTGGAGTTGAAAGAATTGGGTTTATGTCTCATTACACAGGGAGAACACGCATCACAGAAAACTGGAGGTATCTCAGTAGAAGGGTGTTAGAAAGAACCCATTACAGGAACTGAGCTTTGGTTGAGTGATTCAGGGAATGTTCTAAAGATTCAGAGGTTCCTTCTAGCTTGGATGTTGTCAGAGAGTGGGGCAATTGATTCTACGACTGGGTATCTTGCAAGTGTCACTGCGACCTTTTTATTATCTATGCTAATACAAAATTATGAAGTGGCCTTGTTTTGTTTCTTTTTATCATGGTCTAAGGTAACCTTGTCTGAGGTTGGTGTTCCATGAAATTATGTGCTGCAGGTAAACAAAATGCCCTGCTGTGAACATCAGATGAGCTTATAATAATATTGAGGTCTATACACGTTCGAGCCCTGATCCGGGAGGATCCCACATGCCGCGGAGCAACTAAGCCAGTGCACTACAACTACTGAGCCTGTGCTCTAGAGCCCGTGAGCCACAACTACTGAGCCCACGTGCCACAACTACTGAAGCCCATGCGCCTTAAGCCCATGCTCCACAACAAGAGAAGCCACCACAATGAGAAGCCCACACACCTCAACGAAGAGTAGCCCCCGTTCACCACAACTAGAGAAAGCCCGTGCGTAGCAAAGACCCAACACAGCCAAAAATAAATAAATAAATGTATTAAAAAATAATAATATTGAGGTCCAGCTGTGAAAGCTAGGTTGGTGGCGATGTTGGGGGCTACTTCTCCATCCCACTCCTCAGGTTGCGTGAAACCCAAAGATTTTTCAGCCTTAGCTGGCGAGTCACTTTTCTGAGATATTACCTATCAGTTAGCAAAGCTGGGATCTTCCAAAGGGCTGATCCTTATGCAATTACCCTGGCTTGCTAAAATTACAGTGCTGGCTTTGTCAATACCTTACCAAACTGGAATAAGAAAGGAACATTAATTTAAGATGGACATACGATTGAGGCCAACCAATGGATGCAGGCCTTTGAAAGAGAGATAAAGAAAACAATCACATCTCCACCTCACTCTTGAGCAGTGCTTTAAAGTGTCCAAAGTGCTGTCACAGATATTAATTGGCTTCATGGTAAAACAAAAAATATTTTCACATGTATTTATATCAGCAAGTCCTTGGATGTCTCTCATTCACTACTCGGTGTCACGTGAGAGGGACCAAAGCTGACCTTCCTGCCCTAAGTTGATTTCAAGTGGAGGAAGTACTTGGACAGGTCAAGGAGGTTCTCTTAAGATATTGTTGGAACCACCGCACAAAGCCTTGCACATCTTCATGGGGTTACGTAGCAAAGAAGCATGCATGTCCTTTTCCTCTCATCTCCTACCCTTTTCATGGCAAGTGACCTGTAATCCACTCCAGAATCAGTGTTCTTGCTAAGAACAGAAATTATTTCCCAGACGAGAGGGGACATTGTGGGGAAACTTCCATCACACAGACAAGTACAGAGAACAGTTGTAGAGTTTGGCTTCCATGACCAGCCTCCACAGACCATTCTCAGCTCTGAGATCTCTGTTTGGCCATGGACGCAGGCAGTTTCTGGTGGGGCCAGGAAGAGGACGGGGAGGATGTGTAGAATGCGGCTGACCTCCTGCCTACAAAATATCAACTATAGTCAGGAGGGAACTCTACTTCTTTTTAATTTTTTTAGAAATAGGTTTAATCAGCAGAAAGTATTAGTTGTTGTTGGATTCCAGTTGGAATATGATGCTTCAGAATATCACAGAATTCCTCAGTCTAATGAGGATCAGCCCAGGCCAACCTTGACCATCAGGGGATGGCGCCTGTCACAAGGTGCCTGGTGCTGGCCTCTGCTGTGTGCTATAACCCCAAGTCTCTTGTGGAGAAGGAAGAACATGAGCTCAGCCGTCAGGCAACACGCACGGCAAGTCTGAACTGGGCCACCTCACTTCCTACATGGCCTTAAATAAACAACAGCGTCCCTGCACCATAGACTTTGATCATCTGTGACACAGAGGATGCAATACACCTATCTCAGGTTTTTTTTTAAGTGTGAAATAAAATGATGCTTGATGTGGTGTTGGCCCTCAATGATTGGGTGCAGGCCACTCTTAGTATTCGCCCAGGAGTCCCTCTAATGTCTGATTTCTTAATTCATTCCACACTTTGGATGAACACATCATTCAACCTTAGACCAAAGGCCTGTCTTGCCATTTCTTTTTCTGAAGTCTCTTTTCTTTTGAAATTTACTCATAGTCTGGAAGCTGTCCTATCAATAAGCCTATGAGTTCATGCCTTGCCTAGGATTAGCTTGGGAGGTGTGATAACCTTTGAGGTGGGGTGCCTGGGTGAAGAAGAGGATGGAGACAATGGCAGAGGAAGTGAGGGTACCATTGTGTCATCTCTTCAATTTTGATCAGGGTGGATTCAGACACCTAAGCCCAGTAATTACTCTGAACAAGTGACTGGCTTTCCTGAATTTCTGAAGCTATTTTTGTTTTCAACAATGAAAGCAACTGTGTTTTCCAGTTTGTTATAAAGACCAAAAAATAGTAATTATGAACATAATGGGAACCCTCTAAAGGACCCAGATTTTAGCTCTCAAAGAAATCTGGGATTTCTTTTTCATATCATGATATTTTAAACTCTAATCAAAATCCTGTTCTCCTGACTGAAGGAACAATCACTCTCATCCAGCTGCTATTTCCTTCTCTTAGTCTAGGCTACATTTGAGAACCCATTTCCTTATGTCTCCAAGTCCACCCCCAACTTCTGCAGAAATGATTCCTCTTTCACTCCTACAACATCCTCCGCCTTCCCAGGAAAATATATCCCTTTTGATCTATAGCTCTTGCTTACCCAGAAGTGTTTTCCATTCCACATTGTGCCAAAATATTTCCAGCTGGCTCATCATTAATCAACCAATAATAACCTCCCAATATTAGTGATAATCATCCGTTTAATATGCTTCATTCTATCTTAAAATTAACATTTTCTTATAAGATTTCTGACCTTAAACTTTAAGCATCTTGTAACCTGCGATTATATATATATATATATATATTTTTTTTTTTTTTTTTTTTGCGGTAAGCGGGCCTCTCACTGTTGTGGTCTCTCCTGTTGCGGAGCACAGGCTCTGGACACGCAGGCTCAGCGGCCATGGCTCACAGGCCCAGCCGCTCCACGGCACGTGGGATCCTCCCAGACCGGGGCACGAACCCACGTCCCCTGCATCGGCAGGCGGACTCCCAACCACTGCGCCATCAGGGAAGCCCTGAGATTATATTTAATAGGGTTTGTTTCCCCACCCTATGGTGCTTCTTATAATCAATGGGGAATTAGAATTGAGTAAATATTAAAGATTATCAGGATATACTAGGGAGCGCTGTGGCAGCAGGGGAAGTTGGATGATAGTGTGGAAATATCTTGCCTCTTGTTATTTTCCCTAACATTTCTGTATTTCAGGATTTTAAGATTTCATCTTTTAGCCTCCATACATTTAGAAGCTTGCTTATTGCCTCTAAGGTGATGCTTTTTGAAAGAAAATGAACTTAGCAACACCAATAAGAAAAATTCCCATTTATTGTACATTATTTGAAATCACGTGATGTTTATTTCATGGTTAAGCAATTTCTGCTTGCAGAAATGGCCCACTGATCACATTCTTTGAAAGCAACATGCACTAAGCATAAAGCCCTCAAGCCTTCACTACACTGAGTCAAAGTTCCCACTAATGTAATCACAGAAGCATCACAGTTCGTGATGAAATCTTTTTTATCTTTTCCATGACTAGGCTTCTACAATGTTCTGTCTTGTCCCTTACTAGCAGCTTTCATTTCTTTTCCATAAACACCTTTTCTGGTGTTTTCAAATATAGTGGCACATCTCCCCGTGGAAGAAGGGTGGAAAGGTGTCAGAGGAAAGGTTTGGGACTTAGTGTTAGAATCTTTCACACTTACCAGCCATTAGTGTAAGAATTCTGTCACTACACTTCCTACTCAAAATGGAAGGGACTCTTGGCGTGTTACATTACTTCTCTGAGTCCTAGGAGCAGAAAGGTACTAACACAGGAAAGCGTCTGGTATGAAGCACAGCCACCTACCAACACTGGATGCTCACCTTGATGTGTTACAGTAGAGATAGACAAACCATGTTTTCTTTTAAGCCACTGAATTGGGTTGGGGGTTGGATCTACTTTTTATAACAGTCTGGTATTATCCTAACCAATATGCCTTCTTACATCAACATTTATCTAAAATGTGTAGTTGGTGCCAGGGTGGAGACTTCTTGTGCTCCCTTAATCTCTCTTCCTTTCAAACACTAGTGGGGCTTATATTTCCCTAGATATTTCAGTAAATCAAGATCATGAAGCCTTCTGGCCAACAAAATGTGAGCATATCACTTTTAAGCTGGAATATTCATTTGCTAATGTGAGATTCTCCTTCTCTCTCTGTCTCTACTATGAGAATGAAGAAGGCTGTATGCTTCAGATCATTCAACCCCAAGATGGTTGAGCCTCTGTCAACCCCAGGGACTGTGGGGAAGAACCACCCCCTACTCATGATGGACATTCAACAAAGCGAGAATCAAACTTTTGTTCTGTTAAGCCACTCAAGTTTTGGGGTTGCTATGGTTGTAGCACATTATCCGCCTCTATTGATTAAAATAGATGCTCAAACCCTCTTGCACTGGTGGGAGTGTGAATTGGTACAGCCACTATGGAGAACAGTATAGAGGTTCCTTAAAAAACTAAAAATAGAATTACCATATGACCCAGCAATCCCACTCCTGGGCATATACCCTGAGAAAACCATAATTCAAAAAAGAGTCATGTACCACAATGTTCATTGCAGCACTATTTACAACAGCCAGGACACGGAAGCAACCTAAGTGTCCATCAACAGATGAATGGATAAAAAAGATGTGGCACATATATACAATGGAATATTAATCAGCCATGAAAAGGAACGAAATTGAGTTATTTGTAATGAGGTGGGTGGACCTAGAGTCTGTCTTACAGAGTGAAGTAGGTCAGAGAGAGAAAAACAAATACCGTATGCTAACGCCTATATCTGGAATCTAAAAACCCGGTACTGATGAACCTATTGGCAGGGAAGAAATAAAGACGCAGACATATGTATACATATAAGCTGATTCACTTTGTTGTACAGCAGAAACTAACACAACATTGTAAAGCAATTATACTCCAATAAAGATGAAAAAAAAATTTTAAATAAAATAGATGCTCAAGACTTCAACTATTTAGAGAGTTAGATATAATCAGGTACAATATTGCATAATTATTGCAATTAGCAAATATGCTAAAAAATCAACTTCCAGGTAAAGATGACATATTTAACATAAGTATGTACTTTTCTTCCCTCCTGAAACCCCATTAAAAGGCAAAGAGAGTAACTTGTTCCAAACAGAAAGAGAATCAAGAATACAACGGGGAAACATCGTTTCCCGTTATCTAATCAAAACATCGTTTTGATTAGTTAAAACAATGGCATCTAATTCTGGTAACAATAACATATCCCATAATTCTTTAAACCATTTGCATCTGTGGATAAAAGAAAACATACAAAAAAAATTTTAAGGGCAAATAAAGGGAGATTTTATAAGACATACACTCACAAGGATATAGCAGCGGGGACAATAGCAACAAAATTTTGGAATCTGAAAAGCAGGTGGATAAGTATTGAGGGACATATTACTTAAGAAGGCTGAATCTAAGCCAGCAGTAGAGAAAACTGAGGTTATAACACAGAATCCTCAAAAGTCTAAGTGAGCATGCAAACCGGCTACTCTGGAAGTGGATGTAAAGGGAGGGGAGGAGGCTAAAATAAAAAGGCTGGGTTGAAAGCATTTGATTTAATTAATTAATTAATTAATTTGCTGCGCCACGTGGCTTGTAGGATCTTAGTTCCCCGACCAGGGATTGAACCTGGGCCCCCAGCAGTGAAATCACAGAGTCTTAACCACTGGACCTCAGGGAATTCCCTGAAAGCATTTTAGAAATTAGTTTCTATTCATTGTGACTCGGCAAATGCTCTTCTCTTCTCTGGTGGAGGACTAGAGGGTTATGTTCTGAAGACAGTAAACCAGAGAGTCTCAGGGCAATGGAATATAAATGAAACTTCTGGACTATGGAGAGATGGATTAAGTGAGCACTTACACAGAAAATTCTGAGAGACACAACCTCTTCCTCTTCCATCACCCTGGGCCTCAAAACTTGCCAGAGTCTTTGTTAAAGAGCTTGGTTAGTTCAAGAGGAAAGATATTGGAGATTTTCAATAAAACAGGGTATCTAGCTCAGAGCTTCCAATCAACTTGTAAGCTTCCCACTCAAATGTGAGCCTAGGATGAACACTAAACACCAAAACAGACAGATGGACAAAAGTAACTGGAGAAACTGAGACCACATAGAAAAAAATAAATCTTCAAAAATTATCATAATATCCTCACATAGATAAGAGAACATATTGCAATCATTAAAAAGGCTATAAAAATAAATATTCAGAAAAAAAGTTCTGTGAAATTAAAAATAGAATTTAAAAAATCAATAGAAAGATAGGAAGATAAAGTTGAGATAGTCTCCTAGAAAAAAGATGGAAAAGACAAAGTAATAAGAATTGAAAAATAATAAGGAATTGAGAAAAACAGTCCAAGAGGTCCAATAATCAAATGATGAGAATTCTAGAAAGAAAGAACAGATAAAATAGAGGGGAGGAGATTATCACAAAATAATTCAAGAACACTGGCAAAACAGAGTACATAAGTTTCCAGATCCAAAGGAACTATCATCTGAGTGACCAGGAAAGAGAATGAAAAGAGACACACATCAAGGCTTTTCACTGTGTGGTTTCAAAAGACTGGGAACAAAGAGGAAATCCTACAGTCTCCCAGACAGGAAAAAAAAATGAAAAACAAGTTTTATACAACACATCAGGAATTCCAGTGGCTTCAGATTTCTTAATAGCAAATATTGAAAACTAGAAGAAATGCAAAAAATATTTTCCTGTTCCTATTTCTATTCTTAAAACTAGATACCTAGCTTAACTGTCAATCAAGTGTCAGGCAAAAATAAAAATAGTCTCAGAAATTGAAGGTCTCAAAAAATTTACCTTTTATATATCCTTCCAAGGAAAGTCACCAGAAGACATGCTCCACCAAAACAAAGGAGTAAACCCAGAAAGAAGACATGAGATCGAAGAAACAGGGTATCCAGCTCAAGAGAGAAGTGAATAAAAATCCCCAGAAGAGTGAAGAAGATCAGAGACGCTAGGATAACCCTTGCAGACGAAAACCTTTCCACACTGCAACAAGTCATGGAGAAACTTCTTCAAAAAGATGAAAGTATTAGAATACCTAGTGTGAACGTATTTATTGAGAAAAGATCCAGATAATTGCTGGAGAATATGAATCAAATTGGTGATAAATACATGGAAAACTGAGCAAACAAATGAACAAAAAGATAATTATTGATTCCAGGTAATGTAAAAAGTTGTGCAGGAAGGGAAAATTATCCACATTTACTAGGTTCAGCTCTTAGTGGCATACATATGATTTTAACAATTTAAGCAATTTTTAAATTAATTTTTAAAAGTTCTCAAATTCTTATTCATCATTTGATTCATTTTCAAAAGAAGCTTTTCTTTCTATCCATCCATCTATTTATCCATCTATCATCCATCTATCATCTATCTATCTATTCAGTATCCTATCATGTATTTTTGATGATTCCAGTTGAGTAGCTAAGTTATCCTCTGGTGCCTTTGTTAATCTCTCAGAGACCATCTGCTCCACTGTGCCTATAGATGCTTCTCTTTAATGGTTTGCTTTTCCTCAATGCCTGCTTGTCCACCTATAATTATTATTGAAAGATGAGAGTGACCACTGTTGGTCACTCCACTGACCTTCCCCAGCAATTGTGGAGGGACCATTCCTATCCCAGGCCTCTGCCCTGAATGGGAGCATGCTTCAGTCCTCTTTGGGTGGATGGGAGGTGATGTTCCCACAAACGGACTTCTTTTCAGGTTGGGCAAGCAGAGAGCACATGCGCAGGTTAAGGACTCATCTCAATAAATCAGAGCAAGCCAAGCAGATATTCCTCTGGGAGCAGAAAGCTTTAGGGCATTTCACTCATCTACAGAGCTGCTTTCCTTTTATTTTTCCCTTTCTGGGAGACAGAGCCTCCCCTTTATTTACAGAATTCATCTCATCTGCTACCTCCTAGGAGAAAAGACCACAGCCAGCCCTCTGTGTACTAGAACTGAGGACCAGTCCAGCTGGGCTGGCAACCCTTCAATTAATTATGCTGCTAATTGCCACACAGGCTGCCCATTCATTCAACATCATTCAACAAATATTTCCAGCTCTTGTTGATGACCTTGGAGTTTTTCCAGGGCTCTGTGGGGAAGACTGGTACTCGCTTCTTCAGTGATCCATTGCAGATGTCTCTATTTGTTTGTGATTTTCTTGGCTCTATTTTCCCTGTCAAACCAGTCTACTTTATAATTTTCCAAAATTCCTTAAAATTTCTGCAGATAAAACTGTCTCTGTTTTCCAGGACTGCTGAAGATTTAACCTCATTCTTAACCTTCTTTAGTCCTTTTCCTGGGATTTGAAGAGAAAATGGAGAGATATATACATGCTCAGTCTCCCATCTTGGTATAGAAGCTATGTTCCTAATATTTCTTAATTTATTAGAGTTCTCAGAGTACATTCACAAGAAGTGTATGTTGGTTGCTATATTTTCTGCATCCTTGCATTTCTGAGAATTTTTAAGCACCCTCTCACATAAACAACAGCTGGGTATAAAATTCTGGTCTCACAATCTTTCCATCTCAAAATCTGTAACAGTGTTTCCCCACAGTTGTCTGATACTTGGAGTCACCATCTGGTGACCAACTGCTTTTAGCTCTCATTTTGGTTGTTGATCTCCTTCTTTTTAGATACTTACTGTATTTTTTCTACAAAATACGACGTTTTAATCTATGTATCTATAATATAACTCAACGTGGTTCTCCTTTTTCTCCATCATGTCTCCTATCTCATACCTCTTTTCAAGGCATGAGATGTAACACTTTGCCATTCATTAATCGCCTCCCTTCCACGTACTTCTTTATACTTTCTCTTAAATCTCTCCCCTTTCTTCCAAGGAATTTCTACTTTGCCAGTTGGAGCTCCTCTTCAATGAGGAGTGGGCGCTTCTAAATCCTCTGTCACTTCACCTTCATGCCATGTTTGAAACGTAGTGCTCCCCTTAGAACACCCTTCCCTGCTGTTTTTCCAAATACTTGGGTTGGGGGCAGGGAGGCAAACTTTACTACATGTCATTTAAAGCCTCAATTTTTCAACCACATCCTGGCAGCTACCATCTGCCTAGTCTCCTGGTTGTGACCCCCTCACTGCTGAAAAATAGGTGCAGAGCCTTCCCTAAGACTCCAGTTGCAGGGATCATGTGCATCCTTTTAGTGGAGGGCCTATGAGCGCTCGGTGTATAAATGGTAAATGATGCTGTGGGAGAGGATGACATTGGTAAAGAGGGTGGGGGGGGGTGAGCAAGAAAAGAATGATGTTGAGAATGAATTTCTCTTCCATTCTGAGTTATCCTTCTCTTTTACTCTCCACTCTCGTAAGCAGTGTCATCCTCTCCCATGGCACCATTTACCATTTATACACCAAGCGCTCCCAAGGCCCTACCCTCCAGCCTAGATCCCTCTTCCCATTTCTAGATCTAATTGCCTCTTTAATGTCTCATTGACACATCAACTCAGCAAGTTCAAAGTGGAACAAATAATACAACCTTTTATGAAAGTTCCCATCTCAGGACACCTGTCATCCTTGACTCCTTCTTCCTGATGCCCACATGCAATTAATTTAAGGTTGATTCTACCTCTTAAAAACTTCTTGCATCTACCTACTTCTCTCCATTTGCATTGGCCGCTCCCCTAAGTTTAGATTCCCTTTCCCTCCTTAAATTTCCGTGACGGCGTCCTAACTGGTCTCCCAACTATTCGTCTGGCTCTTCTGCTGCTCATTCTTCACTTCATCACTAAAGAACCCGTTGTTTTTTTTTTTTAAAGATTTATTTATTATTTATTTATTTTTGGCTGTGTTGGGTCTTAGTTGAGGCATGCGAGATCTTTCATTGTGGTACACAGGTTCTTCGTTGTGGCACTCGGGTTTCTCTCTAGTTGTGGCATGCAGGTTCCAGGGCACGTGGGCTCTGTGGTTTGCAGCACGTGGGCTCTAGTTGAGGAACGCAAGCTCAGTAGTTGTGGCACATGTGTTTAGTTGCCCCACAGCATATGGGATCTTAGTTCCCTGACCAGGGATCAAACCCGTGTCCCCTGCATTGCAAGGTGGATTCTTTACTACTGGACCACCAGGGAAGTCCCTAGAGAACCCTTTTGAAAATACACATGCAATCATTATTTACCGAAAGTCCTTATCTTTTTGTTACATCCTTAGTCGTAGCAAAAGGGTTAAAGTGAGTCATACAGACAAGATCATTTGTAACACTGCCTCTGTTTTTCCATCAGCCTCACTAATTCATCTTTTCTTTGACTTTCCAGGCTTACAGGAATTTTTTAGTTATTCGAATGTGCCATGCTCTCTTTCAGTTTCAAGACCTTAACCAGGTTGATTACATTCCTGCTCCCCTACTAAGACCTTTTTTATTCAATCAGATAATGCCTACATATTCCTCAAGTTTGCTAAAATATCACTTCTTCTGGAAAGTCAACCCTGATCCCTTTAAACCAGTTAAAGTTCACCTTTTGTAAGCGTGTCACCTCTGTCCCAGCACTTTCCATGCTTTACGCCACTGATTGTGATTTGCCTAAGTAGACTCAGCTCTATTGGAAGAGGGACCATGCCCATTCTGTTTAATTTTTTTTTCCTTGCTAAGAGCTAATATATAAATGTGCTTGATTATTTTCATCCAATGAGTGGCTTTATTAAATAAATCTTTCCTGGGATTTGCTAAACCTTTTAAATAAGATGGTAACCCTTACTCATTTTAGCAACTTTCTCTTCCATCACTGTTTTGGTGATTTCTTCTCCCTAATCTGTTCTGTTGTATACTTTTAGAACTCATGATGCACAAAACACGTTTCTTTTCTTTTCTTCATCCATTTAGTGTCAGTACGCTTTTCCTCTGAATTCTGAGAGACTTTCTTAAACCTCCTTCAACTGGAGCACTTCAGTGTTCCATGGCAGTGATCTTCCTTTCACTTCTTTCATGAGGTTTTAACATTTAACCAGTTGGCTTTTTGTCTGTAAACAATCTGCCTGACTTCAGATCTGTACCTTTTCATGACTAACCTCCTCTAGGTCCACAGATGCCACTGCCTCTCGAAATTGGTCAGAATACCAATTAGAGATTTTCATATACTTTATTCTATCTCATGTAGGAATTTCATTTCACAGGCTGGATTTTTCAGATTGTTTCTCTTCTTTGGCAGAAGTGTGTGTGTGTGTGTGTGTGTGTGTGTGTGCGTGCGTGCGTGTGTGTGTGTGTGTGTGTTTCTCTCTGTTTGCTCACATTTATAGAAGTGAGTCTACCTGACAGGGGTTTAGTTTGAACCACTTTAACTACAATAGTTTAACTCTTTCAGACTTAGGAAAAGGAAAAAGGAAAAATCTAGGTTTGCTTTGCTGAAATTGAGGTCCACTTTTCTGTAAGGAGTAGGAAACAGCCAGCGGCAACACGGCCTTCGGGCCTCAGGTTGTACTTCTGGGTTTGTTGTAAAACCAGAAATCAGCTGGATCGGCGCCTGCCTTCATGACTAGTACCATCCCTGCTACTGTAGGTCAAAAAAAATAATCACAGCTGGTTTCTCTGCCCCATATGATTCTGGGTGCTTTGAGCTCATCAAAGGTAGAAACAAAGCTCATCTTTCCCTGATGCTAACCTGTCCAGGTGGATGAGCACGCATGACTCCCAGATACATGGGGTCCTTTCAGGGAGTCCTAGCATATTCTTCAGCCAGGCTGCAAGCAGTGAAGTCCACAAGCCAATAAATTCTCCTCTCCAATCTGTGCTGTAAAAAGCACTTTAAGATTTCTGACATATCGATGCATCAGCAGATTGGTGAAGATTTTTCTCTATTTGTTCTTAGTCACATAAATGGGAATGTAAAGACAGCCACCTTTACCCAAATGTTCATCCCAGAATCTCGTGTTAATGGCACTGATTTCATTTGTGGTGTGCCGCAAGTTATGTAACCTATGCTGTGTATCATCCATCCAAAGACACAATCAATTTTTAAAGTCTGAATGCCTAAGATATAACTTTAAGCTCTGGCTCCCCCTGCTGGTTCTGCAAAGAGCACTAAGACCCTCTGGAACTCGGCTGAATCTCTCCCCTGTTGCACTGATGAGGCTTTGAGTAAAGCTGAGAAGTTCACAGCTGGAGCTAGACACGTCTCTAAGAGCTGGTTAATTTAAATTCCTAAGAAGATTTTAGCATTTCTTAGGAGACTGCCAGCAGGAATTTGAGTACCACTTCAGGGAAACTCTTCAGGTCTGAGCCCAAGGATGTGAGGAAGGTCTTGGCTTGGTCTGGACTCTTCAGAGAGTCAATAGGGAAACACAGCCCTGTCCTCCAGGAGGGCATAACACATGTGTTTCCATAACACATGGAAAAGAGAGTATATCCTTCTCGCCTGTAACTATGCTGCCTCAGATTGCTGGGAAACGGCTTCTGCGAGTTTAGAAGAAGAAAGCCTTCTTTGTGATTGAAAACACACACATGCATGCACAATTTCTAATTTTTCTTAACAAGATAAAGATGGGCTAATTTAATACTCTTAGTGAACTCTTATTAATTCCATCTTTCCCTCATTATCTATAATGGTTATAAAAACTACAGTCTGACTGGTGTTTTATGATTTGATCAAATTCAGAATTATGAAATTTAATCAATCAGAAGGGTTTCTGCTATTCGTGACTCTAAAAAACTTGATGAAAAATATGAGAATCAATTTGTTTTTTCCTCTCAGCTTATGGTGCTCTCAACATGCATGTGTTTTGTGTTTGGAAGACTGACCTTTTCTTTCCTCATTACCTCAGGCTATGATTCAACTAGTAATAATAATTATGTGTGTACGAGTGTGTGTGTGTGTGTGTGTGTGTGTATATACCTTTTGAAACAGTCATTTCTATGTATGCATATGAAAGTGTTTCCATTTGAAATTACTGTCAAAATATTAAAAAGACACTTTTGGGATTATTAATGAACTAAAATAATGCGTTCCTTGTGCTAAATAGAGACGGACTTTGCTTAATAAAATCACTTTGTTAAGGATAACATGCTTAGAGGTTTCCATTGTGTGATTTTTCATGCAGTAACTCCCTGAGTCACTGATTCTCTTCTTATTCTACTTGAGATTCAATCTGCAGCCTCTGCTGTCTTCAGGGCTTGCTTATGTGGGTTTTCTAAAGACATTATTGATATATTTCTGCATGATTTGAAAATATTTGACATTTAAATAAAAAGGTGTATTGCTTAAAAAAAACCTTGGTTACAATTAAGTTATGTTAGAAAACTTAAGTTGCAGAGAGGTGACATTTGTCCCTGATTCTTTCTTTAGACTCACGAAGGACAGACAAGGCTGCAGGAGGGGTCACCCAAGGCACCATATTTCCTACTGTCTTCAGAACTTTGTGTATAAGTAGTCAGAGGAGCCAGCAGAGATGTTACCAGCGGACCTATTGTTTTTTCTACACGTCAGGAAATGGTGCCCTAAGTCAGAGCACCAAATCTCCCCTCCCCAGTGACTGGGATCTACAGGACCAACGACTAAAGCTGGCCCAATCAGTAAATCCTGGACTTTCATGGGTGTGACCAGAGAGGGAAGACCAGAAAGGGATGATCTGTCTTATGCTGCATTGAACCTGAGAGGCAACCACCTGGTCACCACCTGGAACCTGAGAACGGGACAACAGGAAGCATGGAGATGAGACGAAACCAGTTACATCACCTGAGGCGCCAGACCCATCTTAGCCTAAAACCTTCAGCTTCTCAGGTACATGAAAAAACACCATCCTTTTTATTGTTTGTAAAGTTCCTTGGGTTTTCTATCATTTGCCACGGGAAGAGTTCCAACTGATAAAAAAAAAAAGTGCTAAATTTGAATTTTAAAACTAAAGAATCACAACACGTTGGGATGAGACCTGCACAGGCCCCACAGCCTGGTGGTGTGAGGAACCAGGAAGAGGGTGGCTGGACACAGAGGTTCCCTTCACTTTCTTTGCCACCGGCTTCAACAGGCCGGACGTGGCCCAGATGTGAGCTGAGTGCTTCCATGCACCTTCCGTGCATGTCGCACCTTCCAGCTCAGAGCACACGACCTGTGGATCTAGAAGCTCCTCCTACTGGCTATCTGGTTTGGTTTGGGCTTTTTGTAGAACTAGAATTATCAGTAGAGAATTATTTAGCCCTGCATTTTTCAAACTTGGCTTAATGTAGAAGGACATCCAGGAATTCCCCTTGGGAAGGATTTGAACGGGGCTGGGGTCTTGGACCACCACACACACACACACACACACACGCACGCACGCACGCGCGCGCACACTCAGTTTTCTCTCTGGGCTTCCTGTACCTCCTTGTCCCTCTATTCCCAGACACTGAGTCTCGGCTGACAGCCCGGGGAAAGCACAGACCCTGAGAGGAATTCCTTCATCTTGACCAAGCACCATCTCCTTCTGATGAGAAACCGCCTCCAGAAACCTTGAGGAAATGCCCTCAAGTATTCAACTAAGGCAGGCTGAGCACTACCGGGAGGTCATCTGATTATCGTACAATTTTTTAAACTTTTATTAATATTCAATTTCTGCAAGCAACACATGAACACATTCTAACAGGATAATATTTAACAAATAGTCCAATAGTCTAAAAATAAACTTCCTCTTAAGTCTTCTGCCTCCTCCACGGAGGAAACTACTGTTAATACAGTGGAAGGGGGCTTCCCTGGTGTGGCGCAGTGGAGAAGAATCCGCCTGCCAGTGCAGGGGACACGGGTTTGAGCCCTGGTCTGGGAAGATCCCACATGCTGCAGAGCAACGAAGCCCGTGTGCCACAACTACTGACCCTGTGCTCTAGAGCCCGCATGCCACAACTACTGAGCCCAGGTGCCAGAACTACTGAGCCCGCGTGCCACAACTACCGAGCCCATGTGCCACAACAGTGAAGCCCGTGCACTAGATCCCGTGCTCCGCAACAAGAGAAGCCGCTGCAACTAGAGAAAGCCCACGCACAACAACAAAGACCCAATGCAGCCAAAAATAAATAAAATAAATAAAGAATTTTTAAAAATACAGTGGAAGTTTCAGGCTCTTTCATAGGCGTATTTAAAAATCTAGAGTACTCCTTTGTGGGGCATTAATACAAAAATGGTCAAAGTAAAAAGGACCTTGAATGTGTTTACTATCCTGATCTTAGTAATCATTCCACAATGAATATGTATATCAAAGCATCACATTGTACACTTTAAATATATACAATTAGATTTGTCAATTATTCCTCAATAAAGTTAAAAAAATTAAAAAGGACCTTGAGCATATCGGTGAGCTTTTCCTGTTTAAAACTCCATGTTCTGTATCTTATTATCATTATACTCTCTCTGTTATAGGGCTGTTTATTGGTAAAGCACTTGTATAAGACTTGTCTCTGTATTTGCTCTGAGACTAGTTTAGACTTGTATTTCCCAGCCATTTAAATTTCTGCCTTCCTTTGGAAATATAAGATATTGAGTTCTTTTTTAGTATTATTTGAGATTTCAAAATAATTGTTACAAATGAAAACAAATAAGCAATTGCAGCACGAAATACACCGTTCAGACTACACTCCCCACCCCAACCCCCCTACACTGCTCTTCCCCGGCCCCTGCTTGTTGGACATAGCAGACAGCTCTCCCTCCACGTAGGGATGCCCCTTTTACCCAGCAGCGAGACATGCCTGGGGAATATTCTAGTCTCTGGCTCAGAGGTGACTAGACATTTATATTCCACATACACTGATAATCACACAGCTGCATTTTAGAGTACTGGAGCACACATAACAGGACTGCTAATAAAATACAGACTGATAAACTCATCAGGAAGGCTAGAGTGGGCCATTCCTGAGAATTAATGGGAAAATCCTACAAGATTCCCCATGGTTACTCAGCACAGTAAGGGAGCTGGGATGGTGTGATTTTCTTTTTGTACACGTTGCTATTTTGAGTTGAGTTCTCTGGTGTGTCATGTGGGAAAGAGCTGAAGTCACCAATCACCTTGACTTTTGAACTGCTTGCCCGAAAATGTTTCTTTTCCCCCAACTCTTTATAGAGTTTGATACAAACTAAGAATGGCAAACACTATAGATGAGGTGATGGACATGCTGTAAGGAGCTGAGCCTGTTATCTGAAGATTAACCACAGAGGTCCTGAAACGGGGCTGGGATGTTTCAAGAAGAATCTCCCACGAGGTTTCCGGGTCAGCTTATTGGGTCAGGCTGGTTCTACTGTGAGCTCTGCTTTGTCAGGGACTCTGCAAGACCATTTCTCATCGTTGACAGAACATGGGCAAGAGGGGAAGAAAACATACGACATGCTGCTAAGAAAAGCAAGGTGATCTAATTTATTTTAGATGGGGTTCTTCTTTATTGGGGGAAAATGACTCATGAGCTAACCGAGGAAAGGTTTGCATGGATTTCTCCCAGCCTCCATTTCTATAATTACCCACTAAGTATAACGCTGATCTCTCTCCAATACAAGTCAGCCGCCGGATGGGTTAGTAAGAGCCTCTGCAGACACACTCACTATATTTCAGGCGTTCCCCTTGTCCACCAGACCCTGCCTCTGAGAACAGGTCCAGGTCCCACGAATTCATGCCCCATCACCCAGCTACAACCGTGCACCTCCATGAGGTCTGCAGGAGAGCCCAAGCCTCTCCGGGGTGCCCACAACCTTATTTTTCACTGGGATCTGGACCTCTTTGCATTAATGACACCCTCATTAATAATTTAATCAAATGAATTCCTCCTGCTCTGATTTCACAGTCATCCAGCAAACCTATGACTATAATGTGACATTCTATGAAGATGTTGTTCTAGCATAATATAAACAGTTGGCAATTAATACTTGGTAATTAATAAGCTGGCATTCTGGCTCTTGTGAACTTCTGAGCACGACCCCAAGCCCAGGGATTGGGCCAGGATTCTGACCATGAAGTTTCCATGCCTAAAAACCAATAATCCTCTCTTTCACAGCAGTAATGCTACCATATGAGATGTCCTGCTAAATTGGACAACTGGATGTCCCAGTGAGATCTTGCAACTACAATGGACTCATGTAGGGGAAAATAGATCTGCTGCTGTGGGCTAAAAATGTGTATAAGGAAGTAGTGGGGAATTACAGCAGGCAGGTAGAGGCCCTAAATGACAGGCTCATGTCTTTGGCTTTACCAGAAAGTCATCAAAGACTTCTGAATGTTTAGTAAAAGTGGGTGAAGGTAAGAAGGGTGAGAACAGAGAAATGGATGTTTTGTTGTACTATTAATTTAGGTCTATTCCCATACATAATTTAACCTAATCCTATCGACATTGTGAAGTGGAAATGTCCTTCCCCACTTTATGGATAAGTGAACCAAAGCTGAGTGAGCTGTGACTTGGCTGAGGTCGCTCAGATAGTTGAACATGACATAGAGGCAGATACTGTGATTTCAAATGCAGTGTTTATTCCCTGATTATTTAAATAGCCCTGTATTAGTGTTAGGACACAACTATCCTAGTCAAGCCACCATAATAGGGTTATACTTGCCTGCTAGACCCTGAAATAATACAAACAATACCTCTTTCCCCGCTGGAGTGAAAGGGTCTATAAATCGTTTCCTATTCTATAAAGCTGAACATGAACTTAGGCCCAAGAATCCTATGAACTGCATGTCCAAGCAGCCTTCATGATTGTCCTATGCCAGCATGTTCCCTGCTAGGGTGGGCCCTTGTCCTGGTTCCTTACTGGCTGAGCCTATGTAAGTTTATTATATATCCTGGCACTGGCCTGGCCCCTCCATCTGCCCATCTAATCAAAGGATACCAAGTTATGTTACTTTGATTTTGTCAAGAGCAGGACTAGAGAAAAACGTATTTTCACTACAACCAACTGACCTAATGATTGATGTCAACGTTACTCTACAAACTCACTAAAAACAGCCATCATTTTTGTTGTCTGATCAACAAAATGAATATATAAATAAAATATAATGTGAACACAAAAATGGTTTTACTGTCATCGGATAATAATTATCCAAAATGAGGGAGTTTGGTGGATGTTGGTAAAGAAAAATGAGAGGCTTGCTTTGTATTTATAACAATGAATGGGGATTTATGTGTTTTGGTCTTCGAGAACTTCATGATTCTAAGAGGGGACATAAAATGTAGATCTAGGATGATTAACGGTGTTATGCAATCTCACCTGAAAATCCTAGAGATTACAATTTGTTAAAAAAAAAAAAAAAACTTAACTGATGATCAGAGAACAAGCTCATGTCACCAAGTGTGAAATGAGAGAAGACCTCTAAAGGCTGGGGATTTGCAAAGACCTTCCCATTATAATGGCTTAAACAACTGGGTGGTGGAGAAGGACTCTAAATCAATGGCACTCCTCACTCTTCTTACAAAAAAGCTTGAAAGAAAAGGTGTTCTATAAGGTACATACAAAGGTGGACAGGAGATTAATATTTTATGTGAATTTTAGACAAGTGTACTTCTGCAGCCTGCTCTCCAGATAGGACATATCAGCCAGTTTTCTAAGATCCTGGTCCCACTGAATTCCCCTGAACTGATGCTCAGTTCTGCATTATACTATAAACTTCCTGATAGAGAACATTCTATATTCTCCTGATTGGTATTTCTTATGGGGTGGGGGATGGTAATAAAGAGGGGTAAGCTTATATGCCAAACACTGTACAGATGTCATTTATTTTCAGCCTCCCAATAACCAGGCGTTTCTGTTTAATAGAAAATGAAAAGAAAGCTCAGAAACACCCAAGAAACTTTCACAAAATCACACAAAGTGTATGTATGTGTCTGGGACCTAGAATTGCATCCAACTCTGTCTGACTCTGAAAACCACGTTCTTTCCTTGATGTGACATGTTCATATGTCTGCCCCACCTCTCATGGGTAGAAACCCCTCAGTCAAGCTCATTAGATCAATTAATGAATGACTCTTCAAGGGAGATACCAGCAGCCTTTGACCATGGAAGGCGCTGCTGCGATGGACTAATGCGTTATGTCTCCTGACGGTGACTCTAAAGGGAAAATAGGATTTGGTCTGTCCTTAGCATGCACAAACATAGACTCCCGCTTTCAACACACAGGCACCCCTCCACCTCCAGACCACATTCATTACTTTGTTCCTCTGCATCTGTTTGAGTGATTTTTGACCCCTGACAGTGACTCGGTGGATTTTATTTCTACATCCCTGAAACTCTCAAGAAGGCACAGATCTGTTTGCTCGGGGCTGATCTGTGCCTGGGGTGAGAGGCTGGCATGAGACAGATGAACCTCGAGGTGGAGACTCTGAAGCCTTGAACTACGCCACGCCTTTGAGTGCCTGGCTGAGCCTCCGAGTCCCGTTTTCTCGCATCTGGAAGCCAGTCATCTGTACCCACTCCCAGGTTTAGGGCAGCCTGTGCCTCCATCGTGTCAATGTCTTTAATGAGTACTCTGATCTTGCTGGTTCCCGAAGCTCATGCAATGCACATAAATCTAATCAAACAGGAAATCTAAGTTACTCTACACTGGCGAGTTAAGTTTTACATATGGATCTAAAAAACAACAACAACAAGCCCTAAATCAGAAAATCCCCTTGCTTTTGTGCATTTGCCAAATGAACAGATTGCCACCAAAAGAGGAATCTCTTCATTTCCTACAGAAGACCAAGGAAATGCTCTGTGTTGGTTATTTCCCTTGCCATGCCACATTGGGATATGGATGGGAAGAGATTGGAAAGTGTCGTTATCAGTGATTGTGTACTGCCATGGGAAGAAGAAGTCCCACTAGATAAGAGTGGAAAGCATTGGGAGGGAGGCTGGCTGAGTTCTCTTAAGTTCCTGTCCTTCCTACTTTCAGAATTTGCCTGGACTAAACGAACACAGATGACAGTGCGGAATCAACAGGGATTTTTTCTTTCCAAGTCCATCAAAGCTGTGGGATCTTTCACATCATCACCATTTCATTATTCCTGTATTGAATCGTTCCATGAGGACCTTATTCATCTCCTACTTTTTTCCGTCCTGAGGCAAAGACAAAAGCTCTCTTGGGCTGTGAAGACACTGCTGCTTTCTTCCCAGTCTGCTCTCTCCTGCAGTAATCAACGTTTATGGCCGCAGTTACAGTAAAAATAGCAAAAGTCAATATTTGTGCTCTGTATCTGTCAGATAATAAAGCTGGCTAGAGGCATGGCTACATGACATCTGCATGCAACACACAGGGACTGGTCCCCCCTATCCTTCCAGACAGTTTGTCTAAAGATGGCGTCATATTTGCACAGCTGAGATTCCCAAATCCCCCATGTGTGTCCTTAGGGAAGCTCAAGATTTTTGTTTGATTTTTGATCCTGTTGATTCTGGCCTTTGGACTGGGAAAGTTGTTAAAAAGAAGCAGAAGGATGAGAAAAGAAATATGAAAGTAAGAAAACGAGACAATAACTACTCAGAAAATCTATCTAACAGTCCTCTTTGAACTATTGTTTTTTACACCTTGCCTACCTCTAAGAAGAATAGTAAGAGACAAAGAAATGACAGAAGAATTAAGAAGAAGGACCCTAAGACAAGATGGAAAATAAGAATTGATTTCAAAGGTTTGGATTTTAGATGAAGACCTGGGTTTCAGTTTTGGCTCTGTGATCTGGGGCAAGTATCTTAACGTAAATTAGCCTCAGATGTCCTAAAAACGGGAATATTAATAGAATCCAATTTGTATAGTTGTTGAAAAGATTAAGTGAGATAAGGTGAGGAAAGCATTTAGCACAGCAGGCGGTAACAATACCAGTGATTGCAATTATCAAAGCAAAGTGATTTTTAAGGGAACCAGTTTACTTTTCCTTCAAATAAGTCATTAAATGACTAACACAAGTCACCAAAAAAAAAAAAAAGCAAGTGTGGAGGGTTTGCATTATGTTGCATTTCTTTACTACTATTATTATTAATCTCCTACGGCTTAATTCTTATGCATTTCCATCTTGTTCAATATTTCCAAGTCAGAATAATAGTCCTCGTCTGGGGGCACCATTGTTATAGTTGTTCTTCAGTTTGATCACTCAGGAATCCTGTAGCATTTCACAGCCACTGTGCACTGTCCACCCCCCCCATATAGGCTGTGTTCCCTTCTTCCCTTTACTGCAGTTGATTGCATGCAACAAGCTCATCTGTCTCTAAAAGGGACACATTTTGTAATATGTGAAATAATTTTAGGTGAATGAACTTCCATATTTCTAAAAGTCATTCATTTTAATATGTATTAGAGAAAATGTAATAGCAGACCAAACCCATGATTTCCTAGATATTATCCTTTAGGCTGAAGATAAAGCAATGTACGGCTGAAAAATTTACAATGTATAAAAGATTAAATAAAACATTGATTAGGCTGTGGGTGCCTGCTCCTATTTCCCAGCTCCTTGCAGTGCAGTGGGGTCACGTGTCACTGCTGAGCAGAAGCCTTCAGGAGCCTGCATGTACTTCCCAAGTTATCTCTTACAGCCACAGTGACTGATGAGGCTGCGTGGTCCAAATGATGCAGGTGTACGATGCCGAGCCTCCATCAGCCTGGGTCCCTGAGTGACTGTGGAGCAAAATACCTATCGACCCATGACCAACGGGTAGTATGAGTGGGACCACTTCTTTTGTGACAGTCTTCTGTTTCCAACAAATATTTATTTAATTTTCATTTAATATTTTCTAGTATCTTGTTCTGAGTTATTTTCTTCCAATTATTCAATGCCTCCTCTTTCCCCTTCTACTTTATACTCATTTCTTTCCATCTGATTTTATATATATATATATATATATATATATATATATATAGAGAGAGAGAGAGAGAGAGAGAGAGAGAGAGAGAGAGAGGGAGGGAGGGAGGGAGGGAGGGAGGGAGAGAACTATTATTAAAATGTAGGCTCATTGTTTAACAAATACTTATCAGCACTAATTCTATGCCTTCTATGCCAGGGTCTCTGCTAGCCATGTAAATATAGTGATAGGCAAGACAAATTTGGTCACCATCTTTACAAAACTGAAAACGATGCTTGGACAACCACTGGTTTCTTTAGACACCCTTCTGTTTTCCTTCTCATCAGAATTATTGCCATTTGTGTAGTCAGAACGTTGAAGGGTCCCTCATCCCTTCTGAGCTAAGATCCATTCAAATGCCGCTAGCTACAGAATAACGACCACCCATTCTCTGAAGATCCGTCCAAGTCTCGTCCTAAGCACTGCTGTCATCTTGTAAATATACCTATGTGCTCCCAGCTGAGAAATCAGTCTACTCAAGCAGAAGGTGGATGTGCTGGCTCAGGGGAAGAAAGACTAAGAAAAGGATCCCTGAGTGAACATCACTGTCCATGAACATAAAGGGCTTCTCAAGATTTGCTTCCTTCTCAGACTGAAGCATGTTGTGTGAAATAACTTACATGATGATTTTCCCAGCTGGTAGCCTTTTGGAAAGGAAAGCCCTGTTACGCTACTTCTTTCTGAACTAACATATTTCAAGAGATTCACTGTATTATTATAACGACTTTTAGAATTTTTATTGCAAATGTTACTGTAGCAGTATTTGAAAAATATAAACAGAAAAAGAGAGTAATCAATACTGTGTGGTACTGGCATAAAGCTTGACCTAGAGATCCATGGAGGAGAATTGAGAGTCCAGAAATAAACTCATGCATTTATGGTCTCTTGGTTTTAACAATGGCCTTAAGGTAATTCAACGAGGAGAGAATAGACTTTACAATAAAACAATGAAGCTGAACCCCTACTTCATGCTATATGCAAAAATTAACTAAAAACAGATCAAAGACTTAGCGGTAAGAGCTAAAATCGTAAAAACTCTTGTAAGAAAACAGGTGAAAGTCTTGGATTAAGCAATGTTTTCGTAGATATTGTTGTCAAATCCAAGTTCATGTGCCCAACACACAGTGAGCCCAGACAAACTGAAACAATAGAGTTTGGCGCAGAGGAAGGTTTATCAGTCAAGGAGGTGCCCACCGGGAAGATGGGAGACATATAATCATCTCAAATCCATCTTTCTTTCTTTTCATAGGAACACAGCTGAAAATTTACCAATTTTATAAAATACACCATAGGGGACTACCAGATAGAACAGACCTCTGATCACCCATACTTAATTATTCACAGCCCATGTTGTCAAATACCTAGAAAACAAACCAATGCAATGCAAAATCATCTCCCAGGGTCACAGTTCCCTAGCCCCCAAAAGGGAAATTTCCAAACAATGCTTCATCACAGACAAAGCCAAATGACCAAGCTTGAGTCCAAAAGGGAGAACCCCAACCAATGCTCTGCCATAGGCAAAGCCAGTGCAATAGGGAAGAATACCCTGGTGTCACATAAGAGCTCTGTTACTTACCAGAGAGGTCTCAATTTGCCAATACGAGTACATTGTTTTCTTTACCACAAAAGTCAAAAGCACCGTGGGTCAATGCCAGGTCTTTCAAGCATTAGCTGCCTACACTCCTTCTTCCTTGACACCTGCAATAAACACTGCACTTTCCTTCACCACAACCCAGTGTCAGTAGATTGGCTTTACTGGGCACGGGAGAGCAGACCCCAGTTTGGTTTGGTAACAATATCACATCAAAAGCATCACGTCAAAAGCACAAACAACCAAAACATAAAAAATAAAAAAAGATAAATTGAACCTCATGGGGACCCACTCAGAGTATAAAAATTATTTGTAAGTGAAAGCATTTGAGCTAAGAAGACGCAGAAAGAAATTTTATCTGAACTTACCTTATCTGACTGAAGCAGACCCTCCAGAAAATACAGCTGCCATTTGCCCCACTCTTAGGGCATTTCCTGTGAGTTCAGCTGAGATGCAGACAGACTACCCCATTCCATTAGCACTTAAAAGTCCAAGAGAACCTTTCATACCGTCCCACTGAAGTCCTAAAAGCAAATACAAGAACAAACAAACAAACAAATCTTTGTTAACTTCTGCTTACAACACTTTTACCTCTGGCTATTGAGGGAGTTACTCTCCACTGAGAGCATAAAAAAAACCTTGATTTTCCTCCTGCTAATCTATTGTTAGCTAATTTGCATACCCCAGACCACTGGGCCCAAGTTGTAAGAGGAAAAGTTTTCCTCCCAACAATCTCATCCAAAATAAAAACTTTCATGCTTCAGAAGACACTATCAAGAAAGTGAAAAAACAACCTAAATAATAGGACAAAATATTTTCAAATAATGTATCTAATAAGGGTCTCATATCCAGAATGTATAAAGAACTCTTAAAATAAAAAGACAAATAACAGGGGCTTCCCTGGTGGCACAGTGGTTAAGAGTCCACCTGCCGATGCAGGGGACGCGGGTTCATGCCCCGGTCCGGGAAGATCCCACATGCCGTGGAGCGGCTGGGTCTGTGAGCTATGGCCGCTGAGCCTGCACGTCCAGAGCCTGTGCTCCACAACGGGAGAGGCCACAACAGTGAGAGGCTCTCGCGTACCGCAAAAAAAAAAAAAAAAAAGACAAATAACCCAATTAAAAATGAGCAAAGTATTTAAATATTTCTCCAAAGAAGATAGGCAATGGCCAATGAGCCAAGGGAAAAGCTGTTTAACATTACTAATCGTTAGGAAAATGCATATCAAAACCACAATGAGAATGGAGTATTACTCAGCCATAAAAAGAAACGAAATTGAGTTATTTGTAGTGAGATGGATGGACCTAGAGTCTCTCATACAGAATGAAGTAAGTCAGAAAGAGAAAAACAAATACCGTATGCTAACAAATATATATGCAATCTAAAAGAAAATGTTTCTGATGAACCTAGGGGCAGGACAGGAATAAAGACGCAGACATAGAGAATGAACTTGAGGACACAGGGAGGGGGAAGGGTAAGCTGGGACAAAGTGAGAGAGTAGCATTGAGAGTAGTAAAATAGATAGCTAGTGGGAAGTAGCTGCATAGCACAGGGAGATCAGCTCAGTGCTCTGTGACCACCTGGAGAGGTGGGATAGGGAGGGTGGGAGGGAGACGCAAGAGGGAGGGAATATGGGGATATATGTATACGTATAGCTGATTCACTTTGTTATATAGCAGAAACTAACACAACATTGTAAAGCAATTATACTCCAATAAAGATGCTAAAAACAAACAAACAAAAAAAAACACGATGAGAAAAAGGATGCTGTTTCTTAGATTGGTCCTTGGTGTCCTGCAAACTAAACTGACAAAAGACAGATTGGCAAGGGAAAGGACACTTTTGTTCACACCCGTATAAACGCAGGAGTTCACAGAAAAATGTGACTCAAAAGGGCAGTTAGAAATGGGGGCTTGTATACCATCGCAATAGGTTAGGAAGAGGGTGAGAAGGGCACTTCTGAGAAAACAAATGACTTACTGGGAAAATAAAGGAGCCCTTAGGAGAATAGGTGGGAGATATGTTAGTTTTGTAACAATGTCTGTTTGGGTATGATACTGACTTCTTCTCTCAGAGAAGAGAAAATTAGACTTGCTCCCAAAAAAGGGGATTTATGACAATTGAGTTCTTCTGGGGGTCTCTGCTCTCAGGCAGATAAGGGATTTCAGGAACTCAAACGCCTTCAGTTCAAAATAATCGTGCCACAGTGGCTTATTCTGGATCCTTTCAATGCAATTTACTCAACAGTCACTTAGCTAGTTAGGAAGCAAAACAAAGAACTAGAATCCACGTCTTCTGGCTCTAGTTACGAACTGAACTCTCTTTGATAAGGTAAAATTATCATCTTTTCTTATTTCTAAAGCCATTGAACAGTTTCCACCAAAGACAGACAAACCTTGGTTTTGTGTTTTATAGGAAAAAAAAATCATTGCACAAGCGTGAATGTAACGGCTCTTTGGATCTTGCAATTGTTTCTGAATGTCAAATATTTCACTCTGTAACCTGCCAGGCATTTATCTTATTATGGTCATCTTCTGCCTTCTGATTTTTTTCTTTTGGAAACATATTTGAAGAACAAAAAAGAGAGAGAAATATGTACCTTTCCATCCACCGCAGACTAGCCCTAGGTGTTTGCTGGCAGCCCTCACAGTTCGATTGACAACCCCAGCTGTTGATAGGCTGCAGGGAAGACAAGAGAGAGAGAATGCAATTCATCAGGACCCTGGGCAAATGGGCATGTCTTAATGTTACCATTTTCCTTATGGTCATAATAACCCCCTGCATAGTACACCTGGAATAATTTAACTAAGTTTGACCTATCAGTTGAGAAATTATTGGGAAAGTATGCACTCTCTCTTCTTCTGCCAGGAGCTGGTGGATTCAACAGTGAGCAAGCCAGAGCCCACTCTCCAAGGCTGGTGATGTGCTGACATATTTCTGAAACGGATTTGCTTTCCTCTCAATTGTGCCCTTTACTGTCTCTGACCATGCTGTATGCAGCAGACACGAAGGTTACAAATTGGCTGCAAAGAGGTCTATGTTATTGTTTTCAATTGAATTAATAGCCATCATGTAAAATTCACGTGATCATATTTAAAAGCTTCAGTTCTGGCTTCTCTTGAAATATCAGTATGTTTGGTCCAACCTGGCTTCCATTTGCACAGACAGTACTTAGCTGGAGCTGGGTGGTAGCTCTCACGTGTAGACGGGAGGCATGCCCTCCAGGTTACTGGGATCGCCACTACAACCTGACACCCCATTTCTTCCATTTCTGCTATCTGCTTGGGCCCTGGAAATATTTGAGTTTGCTACCTCTGCAGCAGAAAGCAACAAAGAACTGCTTGGAAAATTTCTCTTGGCTGTTAAGATTATCGATGAGGTTCATGTTGTGACCAACCACTGTCTTAGATACTAGCTATTCATCCAGATGGGACTGTTTGTTTCTAATCCCATTTCTCTCTGTCTCTGTCTCTCTCTCTCTCTCTGTATACACACACACATATTTTTTTTTTTACTTCCTTCTTCTTTTTAACGCCATGAGAAATACCCAACTTCTAGTGAGGAAGCCCACATCTGAAAGGGATGTTTGAAGTAATAATCAGTCATAAACTGATTTTTCATCTCAGTCTCACAAATGGAGAATATTTCTTGCTGTCTCTAGCCATGTGTTAATGGTTTCTCTGAGGTCACCTGTACAGATAGATCTTTTGAATTTCACTGGAACACATGTGGTTTTAAGCTAGATGTTAATTGGAAACATTTACAGTGTCAAACATTTGATTAATGCTCTGGGTTTTAATTGAAAGGAATAAGCATTTCTTAAATCAACTCTTCACAGTAATATGTTTTTTTAAAAAAATATTCCTAGAGTAGATTCAACATTTATTTGAAAACTGAGTAATATTAAAAAATAATCTTCATCACTGAGTACTGATTTGCTAGCATTCTTTTTATTTATTTATTTTTTAACGTCTTTATTGGACTATAATTGCTTTACAGTGGTGTGTTAGTTTCTGCTGTATAACAAAGTGAGTCAGCTATACGTATACATATATCCCCATATCTCCTCCCTCTTGCGTCTCCCTCCCACCCTCCCTATCCCACCCCTCTAGGTGGTCACAAAGCACCGAGCTGATCTCCCCGTGTAATGTGGTAGCATCCTTTTTAAACAAATATTTTGGGGACAATTACCAGCCAACTGGTAATTAGAAAAAAAAACAATCAAATGGCAATAAATGCAATACTGCTTTTGGCCAATGGCCAATAACCATTCAGAAACACACTGAAGGTGATTTCACTCTACTGTTGAGTTTTTGGTATAATACAGAACATTCCACATGTTTATCCCTTGGATAGCATGGTCTAAGAAAGGGAAACCCATAGTCTTCACAGTGAGAGTTGCTCTGTGTGGCTGGGACCCTCTAGACTGGAAAAGTCAGGATGTGGTTTGGGGACTGAGCATAGGGTAATATTCTCCAGGTGTGAGAAGTCCAAAGTGGGACTCAGTTGAGCTCAGAAGAAGGAACATTTTGACTTTAATTTTTGTTGGTAAAGAACCCAAATTGGGTCTCCAGATGGTGCCCTGTAGACATAATTAAGCATTGCAATAAATCACATGCCAGTGACAAGGCAATTATTCTTGGGCCCTCCACCCCTGCCTTGTCAGGTGCGGGGAGAGGCACCCAGGCATTCTTTCAGGTGTTCTCAAACAGCACTGTGCTATCTATTAGGGGCCTGAAGGGGGATGCCGCCATTCACTCCTTGCTGTCAGCCAGGACAGATAATAGGTGCAAGATGTCATCTGGTGCTGGGATATTAGTCCTCGCGGCTGCCCTGCACTTTGTATAGTCAAAGAGACTCAGAAGAGAAAAGAAGAAAAAGTGTTACAAGGCCATGGCCACATAATTGCCACAGTTTGAGATGGAGAAAATTAAATATGCCCATTAAGTCTTTGATTTCCACATCACCAGGCAACCTGCTGTACATTTTTTCCCACTGAATTCACTACCTGATTGTTGTTTCCGAAACACGTATTCCTCATCCCTTTGTTCATTTAATGTGCACATATTTCAATGTCCTTCAAACCTGAATAATGTAAAACCTCTTTAAAACTCCCAAGAATATGTCCACAGACACATCTAGGGATATACATGGACAAGTTTGGGAAACACTGACTTAAGAACTTAAAATGTGATTCTATGAAAATATCTTATAATGCAGAATAATCAATGCAAAATAGAAATAACTTTCATTTTTAAATGGGTAAAAATATTTTCTAATATTTTAATGAAATGGACAACACAAAATGTTAAAAAGTCTCTTTAGTTTGAGAAACTGCTGTTGTATTAAATGTTCTCTATGTAATAGATACCATAACAGGCCCTGGGCCTACAAAGCTCTTTTTTTTTTTTTTTTTTTTTTTTTTTTTGCATTACGCGGGCCTCTCACTGCTGTGGCATCTCCCATTGCAGAGCACAGGCCCCGGACGCGCAGGCCCAGTGGCCATGGCTCACGGGCCCAGCCGCTCTGCGGCATGTGGGATCTTCCCGGACCGGGGCACAAACCCGTGTCCCCTGCATAGGCAGGCAGACTCTCAACCACTGCGCCACTAGGGAAGCCCTTACAAAGCTCTTTAAGGACTGCCCTGGTCTCCAAAAAGAGAAAGAGGATCACAGAAGGTCTTCTGTGTTCTTACGAAGCCTGTGTATGGTTTTGCAATTGGGTCACCTTAGTGGGATTACATGGCTCCCCACTTCATTGTGGGTTCTTGAAACAGAAACCAAAAGATTCTCCAAGTCTTGGAAAGGACATTTTTCAGCTCTAGGGTCTTCTCACTCTACGGTTAACTAGGATCTTATATAAGCTTCCTGTGACTGCTGTAACAAATGACCACTAACTTGGTGGCTTAAAACAACACACCTTTATTATTTTACGGTTCCAGAGGTTAGAAGACTGAAGTCAGTTTCACTGAGCTAAAGTCAAGACATTAACAAGGCTGGTTCTCCCCCGAGGCTTTAAGGGGGTATCTGCTCCCTCACCTTTGTGAGCTTCTGGAGGCTGCCTGCATTCATTGTCTTCTGACCCCTTCCTCACGTGACTCAATCTTTTGCTTCCATCATTTATCTCTTACTTCCCTCTGATCTCCTTTATCCCCCTTGTAGGACCCCTATGATTATACTGAGCGCACTAGGATAAAGCATCTCAAGACCCATAAGTTAATCCCACCTGCAAAGTCCCTTTTGCTACATAAGGTAATATTCTCAGGTTCCAAGGATGAAGATGTAAACATCTTAAGGGTCATTATTCAGCCTACCACAGAGCCTTAGGAGCCAAATCTGTTTTTTAGTCCTGACCCCTCACTTCCCGGTTCATGTCATCAACCATACATCCCAAGTTTGACGCTGACATCACTTCGTATGAAAAGTCCCAGACCAGCTCATCTTTTCTTCCCCCTAAAATCTGTCCCACAACCCAAATTTTCTTTCTCTTATGCCTTTCACACAGCTTTGGAGTTGTAGTGTTATTCGAAAACTCAATATGCTTTCTTTATTCCCTATATGCTCTCTGTCCTCTAAGACCGGACAGTTTGCCTTTGAAACGCCTCCCAATTTACCCCTTTGCTCACCTCAGTTACAACCAAACTCTCCCCACACTAGTCCAGTGTCCTGCTAAGAATTGCATGACATTTCTAGTTAGATTTTTATATCTTTGAACTAGTGTGCTTTTTATTGAAGTTAGTAGCAGCCAGAATAGAATAAAATTTAGGTCAAAAATGTTTGCATGAAAATTGGCAGCATCTGTGACAAACCCGAAATGAAAAACGCTGGCATCTTTCCAGAGTTTTATTTTTCTTTTGGAATGCCTTTGATATGTCAAGCAGACACTACAATAGATACTGACCTGTACTTCAGAGCTTCTCCACACTGGCCCATCACACTGTTCACTGCAGTGTGTTCTTTGAAACTTTCTCCCTATTCCTATCCAGGGTCTTAATCACAGGACAGGGTTTCACATCTTCCTCTCCTCTCATTCACTGACACAAAATATTGGCACTCAGTTTCACCCTCTCCCATTTTTAGCAGGTAGTTTTATCTCCATTATTAAAACAGCCATCTAGAATAATGTCTCCCAAACAAACCTTGCTCTTAGTGAATCTAAGATGCCACACTCTTGGAAGCCCTTGATGACCCAGCCCCATAGAACCCTCAGAAACCAGCATAAGACATGCAATAGTCAAAATATGTGATTTAACAGTTTCTTGGTTGAACAACTTGTCTCTTCCTTAAGTTCGGAAATTCTTCTAGGACAGGAACTATGGCAACACATAGCAAATACTATTACATAATAAAACTACACAGAAGCATTTGTATTTATATTTCCAGTGTCGGTAAGGAAGCTGATCTCAGAATTTAACTAAATTCCTACCAGCCATAAGCAAACCACACCTTTGTAAGTAACGGATACTTACAAAGAGTAAGTTTAGTCTTTCAAGCATGTAAATTCACTGTAACATCAATTTTCTGGGATTTGTTAAACCTGGCTCATTATCAGTCTCTTAATCCTAGTTCATGTGAATAGTGTAAACCTTTAAATATGAAGTTTCCATCCCTCCGTTTTAATCCATAATCTTAGCCGTTGTATAAAAGGAGTAGCATACACTGTTAATAATGGATTTCTGTCTCTATCTCACACACAGAAAGAAAACTGTGCCTTTATTTAACCATTTACTACCTAAGGACATACTTTGAATTCCTGTTTATACAACCTCTTGAATTTGTTCTTCATTGGAATTCTTATTGAACCACCTGTAAATTTTAATTTCAAAAAGGAAGGTTCAAACGCATCTCGGGATAGATTTCTGCACTAAGAGTGTGCAAGCATCTGTGTTTGGGTATCAGGAAGAAGCAACACATCTAACTTAGTGCTTCACTGGTTTGAGATATTAGGTCTTCTCCAGAGTTGGCTGAAGTGTTAGTACACAGAATTTACAAAAACTTAAATCTGTCTTCCTTTCCAAAATTCTTTTTATTAAACTCACTGGTATTTTCTTGAAGTCTTAAAGACCTGCAAATGAGATCATACATGAAAAGTTCTTTATAATGAGAAAGAAGAGCAACATTTTAAGAAATCTCAGCTAACCTGTCCCTTTTTATCAGTAAGCTGGTCTCTTTTCCTGTACCACATCATCCTGCTGAGTCACGGAGCCCACTGTCCCCAGGAATAAGAAGGATGTGAGGTAGGAGTATGGGAAGTAAAAGACCAATGAGGTAGGGGGAGGAAATGAGACATAAAGCCAGTCCTCCACTCGCTTGGGGCTGATTCATAAGGAGGGGAGGTTGTAGAAATGTCCATGTAAGTGTGGGGAGGGACTTTCCTAGCAGTACAGCAGTTAGGACACCACGCTTCCACTGCAGGGGGTGCGGGTTCCATCCCTGGTCAGGGAACTAAGATCCTGCATGCCATGTGGTGTGGTCAAATAAAAAAAAGTGTAGGGAACCCTGGAAGGTCAAGATTAGGGCCCCTGCTTTTCCCACTGTGCTCTGCAGAAGACCATAAGTTTCTAGGGGAGCCATTATCAAAGGTGCAGCATTGATGGATGGAAACAATTAGAAAAATGGACTTGAGCTACCACTATTGAAAGGAGCCCATGTTCTAGATACGGTGGGCAGGGAATCCGGATGTTTCTGCATCCCCAACGATGATGTCAACATGCCAAAAGCATCAGGGGACTGAGGTCCACTGGATATGAAATGGAGACACAGAACATCGGAAATTAGTTACCAGAGGTTAAGAACCAAGATCATGTGCTGCAGCTATGGGTCCCCACGAGGTACCACAAATGGTCAGTCCTCATCAATAGATTAGACCAGCCTGGTGCGAGGTCAGCACACAGCTCTCAGGCTCCTCCTGTCATTGCCAGGAGGTCATATAAGTGTCCCCATATGTATGGACAGAAGTGGGGGAGGGGAGATGAAACTGACAGACTAAGCATTTACCCCCAAAAGATCTGATTAAGTATAAAAAGACGTTAAGTCCCCAAATCCTGAAATATTAATTGGTAAGTTTAGATACCACCCTCCGGCTCCAGCCAGAAGATAGCAGGTAGGGGCTTATTAGAAAATTCTATCAGTTATAGAAAACAAAAACAACTACCCTTTTTTGTATATCTGAAATCTGAGTTGTGGGGTTTTCAAATTTTCTACCTCTCTGCATACCGGTAAGGTTTTTATTTTCGGCATTATTTAACACCTGATATCAGAATGATATACATCCTATATACATGTTTAATAAATATTTGTTAAATGACTCAGCAAACTCCGTCGCTGACCCAGTGGTATACTGTTATAGAGGGCAGTAAATGCCAACACCTCATTCCATCCCCCTTTTTCTCATTAGAAGCAACCATAAATACATAAGAGAATTGCCTGGGATGAGTTCCTTGTCAAATAGGCATGTTGGAGCCATCACTCATAAATGTAGAGTCTAAAGCAAAGTGTTATAACAGCATATATAATGGGCTTCCCTGGTGGCGCAGTGGTTCAGAATCCACCTGTCAATGCAGGGGACATGGGTTCGAGCCATGGTCTGGGAAGATGCCACATGCTGCGGAGCAACTAAGCCCGTGGGCCACAACTACTGAGCCTGCGCTCTAGAGCCTGCAAGCCACAACTACTAAGCACATGTGCCACAATTACTGAAGCTCACGCACCTAGAGCCCACGCACCACAACAAAGAGCAGCCCGCTCGCTGCGCACAGCAACAAAGATCCAGTGCAGCCAAAAATAAATAAATTAAAAATTTAAAAAAACCCGGCATACATAATTCTCCATGACAGGGACTCTGACCTCATTAAGAGCATTCAGTAAAAAAGACTTCTGTCTTTTCTCTCTTTCCTTCCAACCACAATTGGAGAGGAAGGAGGAGGGCAGGGGAAAGAGAGGGAAGGGGAGCTGCATGAGAGCAGACCACTGGGCCCGTCCCTTCTCCTGCCTAAGCCCCTGCAGCCCACAGGCTTAGCCCACCCAGGCAGGAGGCAAAAGACAGAGGTTAGTAGGCATTAGATTGAAGGCTTTAAATAAACAGGACTGATTCTTCAGAACTCAAATGAGACACTTCAAAACCCAAAAGAGACTGAAAAGCATGGAATCTAACTGAGATGTCATTAAACATCCTCGCTGCCCAGAATAGAGAATGTGGTTGGGGAGGTTATTAGAAAAAATAAAACTGTCTCATGCTTGTCCCACAAAGTTTAGAGTCCTCAAGAAACTGGTTATACGAGGCTCACGACTCCTACATCTTACGGTCACTCTGAAAATTAAATGAGGGAAAAATTATGAGACCTAGTACATAGGAGGCACTTAATAGATGTTACTAACATTACTCTTTTCTTCTAAATGGTTTTTCACATATATTTATATTTATCTTCTTTGATGACATAGTCATTTACATATACATTTATAAATACAGTCATTTACACAAAATTCTTAAAATTATTTATATTATTTATACTGATGCATAGTGCATATGTGTGTGTGTTTAAATGAAATGGCACCACCACCAGCATCCTCCCCTTTTTCCTAGGAGACAAGTCTGCACATCTCTATCTTGACTCAGAGACAACATTGGTCTACAGTTGCTTAAGGAAAACCCAAGAGATTTGGGTCAATCTAGCTAAAAAAAAAAAAAAAAAGTACGAGTCAACGCACAAAATTGGTAATGAACACAGTCTTTTGAGAGATGGCTAAGGGACCCAGTCACATTAAAGAAGATGGTTCCCATTGGCGGTAGTAAAAGTTGGGTAAATAAGAATTGCAGTTGGAGGGTCAAAACTTGATCATTCTTTCTTTCATTCCTTCCTTCTTTCCTTCCTTCTCTGTCTCTCTCTCTCTCCTTTTTTTTTTTTCTTTTTCTTTAACACCAACAGGTAGGTTTTCTACAAATGAAATCTCACTGAGAAGTCCAATACTTACAGCAGATAAAGGCAAAACTGCTCTGGTTGAAGCCGGGATGAGAACCCAGAGCTTACTCTGCTGAGACCCCCAGTGCGCCTACCCCAGAACACCTAAAATCCCTCAAAAAGGGAAAACACCACCACTCTGGGCAGTGCCAAGACATTGGAAGTTCTTAAATAGCATGGTGGTTAAATAAAAACTCAACATTCCAAAAAGTCAACCTGGTAGAAGGGTGACACATGATGTAGACGCGACAGTAATAGCCCTTGGGGGACCGGGGGGGAGTGTCTGTACTGTGTCAACAAGACTAAGCTAGAACTATGTTTCTCAGAATTCTCTTCCCAGTGCGATGCCATGGGAGAGTCCTGGGTGAGATCTGGAAGGCAGAAATGATGCAGCACCCATGTTTATGACTGGCTGCTCCAGGGGCTTGTGGCAGCTGAACGCACATGGCTACGTCTCCTCCTGCAGCTTCTGTAACTGCTGGACCAGCTGTGTGTTTAGATCATGGCACAGGGCTCCAGCCTGTCAATCATTGCCCCCTCTTCCTCACACTTCACCATCCATCATTCCTTCCCAACTGCTTGCTCTACTGAGTTCAAGCTCCAACACCAGAGACAGAAGCAACTGACGTCCGCAGACTGCTTACCCAGCTTTCACCGTGTGCTGAAGTCAAATCCCCGTAATGAACCCCTTCTTCTATCCCCGCCTAGTGCCTCTGCCCCTCTGACAGGGCCTGGATAATGCACTCAGACTGACTGCTGCAGTAGCAGGTGGTAACCTCTGATCATGGTATATTAAGTTTAAAATCACAGTGATTCTTCCAGGTGAAGTGTCCATTTGGACATGGCAGGCTGAGACTCCAGGATGTAAGAGCTTTTGGTTCTGATTTAGGCTTCTTAAAGAATGAGGATGAGCACAGAGCCGTGGGTCTTCTGAGAGAAAAGGCAGAACAGCAGAAGGCTGAGAACACAACCCTGGGGACTTTCCATAGCAAGAAGCAGGGAGATAGACATCAGTGTGGGACACAGGACAGGTCAGAGATGGGGTGCCTGTCTAGGGGAGCAAGTGTCGTGAAAGCAGCAAAGGTGAGATTAAGGAGGAAAGGCTTGGTAGCCTCAAAGACTCAGAGAGGTCAAGGAACAGAATCCGCAGTGCACGGGAGAGGACCAACACTGGACTCTGCAAAAGCAGCCACTGTGCAGGCCAGGGATGCCCTGGCACACAAGAACTGACACACATAGGCAGCCTGACTGACCTACACCCAGGCAGCGCTGGGCTGGGGGCAATCACTCCATGCCTGCAACGGCAAGGCGGCTTTTCTCAGGTTGATTGCAGAGACTTGCCCTTACCATGTAGCCTAGCAGTTTATCAAAGCATCTCTCTTTCTTCTCTGAGAGTAGGAGAAATGTAAGAAAACTGACCCAAGGGGTTGAGGTGGGAGGTGGGGAAGATGAAAAGGAAAAAAGAATACATTGTTTTCAGAAAATGGTAACCTACTCATGTCACATTTTATGTTATATGTCACAGGTGATTTCACTTAGCTATTCCATAAACAAATATTTAAGTCCAAATTGTGCAAAACTCTTTCCTATTGGCTGTACGGTTCTCACTGGGCAAGATTTACCTGATCATCAAGTAAGCTCTGTGAAATTCTCGTCGGTGGTTTTGTTTTAAAGCCATGCCCAAGCCCCACAATAAGTAAATAAACTTACTGTGCCCCAAAGTAAATAAACATCTGAAAGGATGGTGGGTAAATGACTATTAAATGGAGAAGACAAAGCGTACAATTTCCTAGGTACAGAAATTCTAACCCAAGCAAGGAAACAGCTTGTGGTGGAAAGAAGGTGATCACTCATGTAATTTCCACTGAAGTCTTCTTGAACTTAACCGCCTATTACCCCATTAATTATCTCAACAGCTCCCAAGCTTTCTCCCCCACACACATGACGGATGTCATGTGTGACCCATTACCGCAGGCGGGCTCTGAGTCATGCAGGACTCCCAAGCACGTGCTGTAACTCCATGACTTTGTCAGGCTCAGGGAAGCATACTGGAATCCAAGTGAGAGATGGATTTTGTTTTAATATAGAGAGAACCTCTAATCTACTCAAATACTGGGTTGGCCAAAACTTCATTGGGTTTTTCCGTAAGATCTTATGGAGAAAACTGAATGAACTTTTTGGCCAACCCAGTATACTTTAAAAAGTAAATGATCCCACATATTAACATTAAAATGCTATTACTAGCGACACATGTAACAGGTGATGAAGGCAACAGTGTTTTGCAACTCCAGAGCTGAGAACTGGTGGTTTACAAAAAAGAAAACTAGCTTTCCTCCTGAGATTTTAGAAGACCACCTATACTGCCAACATGGAAGGCACAGGCTGTCCCACTGACTGAGGAATCCTGCGTCTTGGATAGCTCCTAGCTGCTTTAGTAATTAGCCTCCCAAAACCACGACCGCAGCCGCTCTCTGGCATCTTTACGAGACCTCCAAAGCACCTGGGTGTAGAAGCTGAAGATATTCTTTGTTCTGGAAAGGCCAAATCTTGGGTGATGGAACAAGTTTGGATAGATGAAGCTATAGGAAAGCATACTTTCTCATTGGCATCTCTTCTCATCCAATCCTCAATAAAAGTCTCTATTAAAACACCAAATAACACCAACGCAAAGAGAACAGATGTGGAGAGCAGAGGTTAGTCAAGTTAACACCTGTAGGTCAGCTCACTCCGGGTTCTCCTTCCACGTGCAGGGAAATCAGACTCTTAGGAGTTAAAGATCAAAAAGACTTCACAGCTCATTGGATCCAGCCCCAGACACCAAGGCAGGCATGCCCTGGGTCTCACTTTGGAGGGTCTGGTTTTGTGAGTTTGGGGTGAGAACAGCTTTCTCTGAGATCGCATTGCTTGGGCAGAAGGAAATTCTGATCTCCCAAGTAAGGAGAGGTGGGCACTGTACAAAGAGGAAGAGTTTTTAGATGTGCAAAGCCCTTTATTTTCAAGGGGCTCAAAGAAAATTTCCCATGTATACTGTTAAGGAAAAAAAATGCCGTTTAAACGAAAACTGACTGCAGATGTGTCCACTTTCTCAGCCAGTGACATAATTTGTCTTTGGGTGAAATGGTTCTTTTGTTTCAGCCTATTTGGGGGCACCCTATGGAGGAAAAAATGAAGACCCATAGGTACAGCATAGATGAGTTAGTAGGAGACAGAAAGTATAGATGTCCATACACACATACATACATACATACTCACATACATGCTTACATACACACATACATACACACATACATACATATTCACATACATGCATGCATACATACATAAAATATCTGAATTGCTCATAATGAAATGAGAGAAATTTGTGGTTTCTTTGGGACCCTGAAGACTTTAGAAGTCTGACAAAATGTAAGAGGGAATTATAAAAAATATCTAGAGCAGTGGTTCTCAAAATTTGCTGAATGCTAGAATCAATTGGGGAGCCTTAAACGTGATCTCACCCCAAGAGAGGCTTATTTAATTTGGTCTGGAGTAAAGCCTGGGCATTGGGATTCTTAAAAGATCTTTAGGCGATTCTAATGTATAGTCAAGATTGAGAACCACTGGTATAGAAAGACGGTAACAGAAGGCTCTACAGAGGGATACAGCCAATAAGTGTCCCTGTTTTAGGAAGTAGCCAATGCATTTATAGAACTAGCATGTCTGGCATTTGACTGGAAATTGTTTTCTTCTCTGTAATATAATTGAATTTCAAGTCCCCCGCTCTAAACGTCATTAAAACTCTCCCACGTTCACTCACACGGTAGCCCCATGTGAGTGGGGTTCTACAGGAGAACAGGGGGCGGAGCAGTGCAGACGTGAGGCCTCCATGTAGGGGCTGTGATTGAGGCAGGGCACCTGGGAATTCAGAGGGATGGGGACTCAGGAAGTAGATTTGAAAATATGACATCCTCCACCCCCATCTGCCTAACTCTAGAGATTTGGGGGAAACACTGACATATACCAAGCCATCTATATTCAAATGCTTTAGCATTTAAAGGATGACAAGAGAAAGCTGAAGCTTGAGAATATCCAGACAACAAATATTTGGGTTACCCAAGGCTATCGGACAAAGGGTGGACTTGATGATCACGGTGCAGAAAAAGGATTCACACTGAAGGGAGTCCCCAGCCAGGGTGAGATGAGAGATGTGGCATTCTCAGCCCCCAGTCTGGGTCCATCTCATTAGATTCGGGAACTCCATGACCTGTGATCATGGTCCATCCTTGCCAGAGATGTTAAAACTGGACCCCTCGATAAATAAACAAAGCTAGTTGGCAATACAACCAGACTTGGCCTCTGTAGAGACTCAATACTGTGGACAAACAAGGACATTTATGTTCTAAAGTAGATAATTTATTAATGGGCCCATGTGAATTCAAACTGTATGATCGTGACTGATTAGCTATTTTTTAGGTTGTTTTTTTTTTTTTAAGGGAAAGAACCTCACTTTGAGGTGAGCACGCAAGGACAGGGAGAGAAGGTGGTAAAGAATTTGGATAATCTTCAAGTGATATAACTGACTATTGGCAATATGTCGCAAACAGCCCTGTTCAGAGATTTTATTAAAAATATGTTAAAAATTTTTTAAATGTGTCTTCAGGCAGAATGGTCTCTGGTTTCTCAGCTCCCAATTTTCTTTGACTTATTTTTCCTCCTTCCTGTCCATATTTTTCTGAGCTCTGTTCTGTGAAATTCAGAGAAACCAGTTTTAAAATTTCAGGATATCACATATTCCAAATTCTCTTGTTTGCAATCACTGAAAAGTTTGTCTACAAAGAGCCATGAAATCAAGTAACGCGTCTCTGACTGCACCAGATATATTAAATGAGATAAACGTGAAAGTAGCCAACTCATGTTTGTGGCACATAACAAATGTTCCATAAACATTTACTTAAACCTTTTACAAATAAACACTTCAAATTAATGAAGCAGTATTTTGTGCCTCTTTCCAGCTCTCCTTTTGATTTTTATATTTATGTTCTCCGTATTTTTGACTAATTTTGTATATCTTTTTTTGCCAAATTTAGTATATCGTTTTTTGCTTAATTTTTATTCCAAAAGTTAAAAAAAAAATTACCAATGTACTGCACCCACGGAAATGATTAAAATACATAAAGAAAAATACTTTCTTCCCAAAAATATGCATGTGCATTTTGGTATAATAACCATAAATGTGGTATATCAACTTGTTGAGACATAAACATGAAAGAAGGGACTTCCCTGGTGGTCCAGTGGTTAAGAATCTGCCTTCCAATGCAGGGGACACGGGTTCCATTCCTGGTTGGGGAACTAAGATCCCACATGCCGCGGGGCAACTAAGCTCACGCACCACAACTACTGAGCCCACGCACTCTGGAGCCCGTGTGCCACAACTAGAGAGAAGCCCACGCACCACGAGGAAGATCCCAAGTGCTGCAACTAAGACCTGATGCTGCCAAATATAAATAAATAAATAAATAATTTTAAAAAATAGATAAACATGAAAGAACTTTATTTTTCCAATAACTGATTCCAACTATGCTCTGTCAAATCCCCCTTTCCATAAAAACCCCATCACAATTTGGTAGCTTTTATTTGAAAATATAGCCTCATTTGAGTTCAGAAGATTCAATCTCATTTGTTTCAAAACTTGAATTTTATGTTTGTGTCGAAGCTCTGCTTCCTCCCCTCCCCACCCCCAGGCCCCAATACTGAGAGTACTGGTGTCTCTAGTGAAATGCCAACATTGAACTGAGAAAGTGGGAGTATTTAGCCCCTTTTATCTCAACTCAGTTTTAATCTTTAGAAAAAATTACTCAGCCCCCCATACCACTCTGCTAAATATTTTTAAATCCTATGTCTCTTATTCCTGTGGAATAAATGTGCATAGGTAGAAAGCTGTGTCAATGGACGTGTATTTTTCTGCTGTTGATATTAATAGATTACTTTCCTCCACTGCCAAACCAATTCACTGTCCCCAAGACAATGTTTGAAAATATCATTCTCTTGTGCCCTGGCCTTTAGTAGATGTTTATAATTTTCACTTTTAAATCAGTTATTTTGATAATGCATTGATATACACTACACTAAAAAATATTCGTGTTTTCATCTTTGGACCTTTACGAGACTGAACAAAAAATCGAAGACATTGAATACATGGACATGAGTCATTGAACAAACATTTAGCAAGATGTACGTGTCCTGATTTATACAGTGAAGAAACTAAACAGCATGACTTTCATTATCAGCTCTTGAGGATACTGATGTTAATCACAACTCTCCTTATGTGACTGGGGACCGCTTAGTCAAGACCCTGCTCCTCCAGGGTGAACAAATAAACACATTTATAAGAAACAGATGGTTGTATGAAGGCTTTTCATTGTAACAAATAGCGTGTCAAGATGATGGCTTTCTCCTCCCAGTACTGCAAAGAACTGGGTTTCCTTCAGTGTGGATGGTAGATGCTGCATGCACCAAGCAGACCTCTAATCTGAGTGTACAAAGGATGAAGATAAGGATGAGGAATTGCCCAAATATCTCAAATACCCTCAAATATCTCAATATCTCAAATAAGGTTAAGATGGTCTCCAGATCTGACTGCATCAGAAATGAGGTGGACTCATGTTTCATTTCTTCTCAATTTTGGTTTATTCTCCTTTGATAGATGATTGCCTTTCTAATCTCAGGTGTTCTTTTGATAGATCTGTTACTTTGGAAAAGTTCTGGGTTAGAAAAAAGAAATTAGAGTATTTCTAGAAAGTCATGGCAATAGGCTTATGGTATTGATAGGGAATTTTTAAGGTGTTTCTGTCCAAGGAAAAGCAACTTGTGGAAGTCAGAATTATGCATCTGTTGCTGTAGGTGATTACAATGCCACTCATGTAACTCAAGTGCCATCTACCACTCTGATGCTCACTCCCGGGGACACTGCCTGAACACTTTATTTTCTCCCCAAATACTGCGACCCATATCTTAAAAGCAAAACTCTTTTTAGTTATTGTGGGGCATCAGGGTTTCACCTTCATACCAATCAGAAATTTGGACTTTCCTAATTACCGAGTACTGCTGAGGGAAGCTTAGCCAGCCTACCTAGCTTTTAAATTCCAACTTGTTCCGTGTACAGACTAAATGAATTACTTTCCCCATTCATAAGATAAAAAGGTAATTTTCCACAGAACTCTAAGAGGGGTTTGTTTTTGTTTTTTGTTTTTGTTTTTTTGGCCGCACCCCATGGCATGCGGGATCTTAGTTCCCCCACCAGGAATTGGACCGGTGCCCCCTGCAGTGGAAGCGTGGAGTCTTAACCACTGGACTGCCAGGGAAGTCCCACTAAGAGGATTTTAATTCCTACATTTAGGTCTAGTTGCTGTTTCCATATAACATCCTGCCACCTGATACGGTTATTCTCATTCCTGGATCCCGCAGGCATACTTCATCCTATCGAACATATATTTATTTTCTTTTATAGAAAACCAAGAAAAATCACAACACTGGAAACTGTGTCTGAAAAGCACTTCTAGAGAAGTTTCTACCAAGTTTAACATCAATGGAGCAATGCAAATCAAAACTGCAATGAGGTTACCACCTCACACAGGTCAGAATGGCCATCAGCAAAAAGTCTACAAATAACACATGTTGGAGAGGGTGTGGAGAACAGGGAGCCCTCCCACACTGTTGGTGGGAATGTAAATTGGTGCAGCCATTATAGAGAACACATGGAGGTTCCTTAAAAACCTAAAAATAGAGCTACCATATGATCCAGCAATTCCACTCCTGGGCATATAACTAGAAAAGACAAAGACTCTTATTTGAAAAGATACATGCACCCCAGGGTTCATAGCAGCACTATTTACAATAGCCAAGACATGGAAGCAAATTAATGTCCACTGACAGATAAATGGATAAAGATGTGGTACATACATACAATAGAATATTACTCAGCCAAAAAAAAAGAATGAAACAATGCCATTTGCAGCACCATGGAGGGACCTGGAGATTATCATACTAAGTGAGTCAGACAGAGAAAGACAAATATCATATGATATCACTTATATGTGGAATCTAAAAAAATGCACAAATGAACTTATTTAGAAAACAGAAATAGACTCACAGACACAGAAAACAAAATTATGGTTACCAAAAGGGGAAAAGGATGGGGGGAGGGATAAATTAGGGGTTTGGGATTAACGGATACACACTACTATATATAAAATAGTTAAATAACAAGGACCTATTGTATAGCACAGGGAACCATATTCAATATCTTGTAATAACCTATAATGGAAAAGAATCTGAAAAAGTATATATAGATAATATATTATATATAAAACTGAATCACTTTGCTGTACATCTGAAACTAACACAACATTGTGAATCAACTATACTTCAATTTTTAGAAAAAGTAAAGCTCAAAAAAAAAAAATCAATGGAGCCAGCTTGAGCAAAAGATAGTAAGAGTCATTTCAAGGGCCACCAAGTGTCTTTCTAATAAATCAGAGGTGACACGAGAGTGGCTAGTAGTGACACCTTACACCACTGTTTTTCCCAACATCGACTACAACCAAGAATCAATGTAACTACTCTTTCACCTCAAGCATAGGAGCTACATTTTGATGTGACCCAACAAAGTAGAAAGTGAAAGAAAGAGGATGATTTTACAAAATCGATCAAAACATAACCCACAATGAATATGAGTTATGAGTATTTAGATGGCAAGTTACAATCACTATAAATATAAAGCAAACACTGAGAAATTAACAGAAACACAATTCTAATGAGGCTTTTTATATTTTTTTAGACTTGACAGATGAATTTGACAAAAAAATGAACACAATAAAGGATTTTTAATAATTTAAGGATTATCATGTTTTTTAATATATTTAATTTTCTGCACTACACATAAAGACTATAACTTGTTCTTAGACATCTGTAGAACATTTATAAAGATTGATAATCTATGAGAACATTAATAGGAGCTTAATGAATTCCAGAAAGTGAAAAGTAAATAGATTCCTTTAAATACAATAGAAATATAAATTCGTAACAAAGGTTTAATTACATTTGCTGCAACCAATGAAGAATTAAAATCCTAAATAATTACTGAAGAAGAGAAAAACTTAAAAGAAAACACTAATATAGAACCTATAGAGAATGGAAATAGTACTTATCAAAATTTACAGCATGAGGTCAAAAAGGTATTCAAAGGCCAGATCAAAATACTAGATGGTTTCACAGTTAAACAAGAAAAATCAGCACGGACACACTGAGTACTCAAACACCAGAAAAAAATTCTAAACTTAGCAGAGAAAGAAAATTAAAGATAAACATTGAATTTTGTAAATTAGAAGATAAAAAGCATAAAAGGTTGATTAGCCTAAGATTCTCCAGAAAATTTAATGGAGAAAATGGGAAAAGGACTCATTAGAAATAAATTAAAATCTATGTGATATTATTTTGCTATCTAATTTATTAAAATGGTCTTTGCTTTCTTTCTTCCCTCTTTCCTTCTTTCCTTCCTTCCCTTTCTCCTTCCCCTTCCTTCCTTCCTTCCTTTCTTTCTCTCTCTCTCCCTCCCTCCCTCCCTCCCTCTCTTTCTTTCTTTCTTTCTCTTTTTGGCCAATGAGTCTCTTACAAGATTTCCAAAACGAAAAGAAAAAGCCCAAAGGAGTTCTGATGTGCACAAATCACAATGAAGAGATTAACTCCTAATATTCATGCAACTTTGGTGCCATTTGCATTGCCAGTAGCCATAAGTCAGTGAGTAGGTAAGCAATTTTTGCTAGTTACATTATGTCTGCTATCGTACCAAGAGAAGGATCCTAAGATTTCAACTATCTGGATTTCCATCATGCCAAGTTGCCTTTTCTCCTGATTAAGTCAAATAAAAGTGGTAATACTCAGCTAAAATGAGTTTGGGGGCGAAAAAGCCCTTTTGTGTAGCTGCTTCAAGGGAATACTCTGCTGAAACTAAAACAGTCTCAGAACCATGGGATCATCACCTTGTTTTCTTCCACACCTAGACAACTTCATACAAATCATGCCCATGTGCAGAACTGGTCCACTGAGAAAACCTTGGGAAAACAATATTTAGCAACCATATGCACCAACCACGGAAGCTCTTTTTGATTCTAAATGGAGTCAAGCCAATATTCTCCAATGAACCACTTTCAGATTTATGTCTGAGAGCCATAATAAGAAGTTGGTCTTATTATTAGGCAGATTCATAAGTTACAGTCTCTAACTTTTGTAAACTCTGGGCCTAGCTGGGGGTCCAGGGAAAAACTGGAGGTATGAACCTTCTAAGGCAGTGGGCTCTCAGTGTCTTTCTAGGCTCCACAATTCAGCTTGAAAGGGAAAGAAGAAGGGGGAAAAAGTGCTCTGATGAACTTAGCAGAATGCCAAAGTGAGAGAAATGAGCAAAAAAAGAAATGGGACTGTGTGCAGAATGATAAATTGACTCTACGTCAAATGAAATAGATTTTGAAATAACTGCAAAAAGTATAAAACGTCTGAGCATAAAGAGCCTGCCACTGACAAAAGATGAATAAATGGAGCACTTCAAAGAAGGAGTTTCCCAGCTGTGGCTCACTGGAATCTTCAAAAGCTGTTCCATATGAGACAGCACAAAAATATTTTAATAATAAATAGAAACAAATAACAGTGTATAAGCATGTCAGAGCTAAAGTCTGGAGAGAGCTATTTGCTCTATATCACAATGACCAAATAGAGGTGATGCTGGTTGCCTTTTAAGACATTTACGTTTTCAATGACTGTAACTTAAGTTCAGACAATAGAATCTCATGTGATTTTTTTTCCGTGTTCCTAGGAGAATGAACGTAAAGTAATTCTTCAATAATCAAAGGGCAAATACTTGAGAGACCACAGAGAAGCTAGAGGAAAAGAAAGCAGGAGCACAAAAGACTTGATTTGGGCACAAAGAAAAGTATTCTGGGTGCTCAGGTGCTGTTAGGGATGAAGCCGATCTCACAAATGTGAGCAGGAGTCCATGTCACTGGAGATGACGCTGAGGTCCAGGATCAGGTGACACCTCACCTGCTGGTTCGCAGCTCAGTGGAAGACGGTTTCCCTCTTCCCGGCCTCATGTGTCTGGGCTGGGCTGGGCTGCTCTCATCATTCACACAGCAGGGCCTCCATCCCTTTCCCTGGAGTGCCTGGTCACCTGTCTGAGCAGGAAGTCTTTTCTCTGCTGCAGCTGACACTGTCCTCTCATTGTCATCTTCATCTTCCTAGCTCTGTGTTCGGTTCCAAGCCAGACTGGCCAATGACCCAAGAAGAAGCCACCCCCTTTGCTTTTCCTGAAAGGACTTCATGCCAACAGCCATTGGGCTCATTAGGCAGCCTGCCATGCTCAGAAGGGCTCGCCTGCTGTTTCAAGCTCTGCGGTGGCCGTACTGACATTCTTAATGTCAGTACGGCCTATTGTAAAATTGGTATTTTCTAAGTGAAGTCTGATGGGACCTCGGGACATGCTCCAGGGACTTTGAGCTTCAATTCATACCCCGTCTCACCTCCTCCCACCTCCCAGTCTCCCCAGGATGGGTTCCTGCCCTGCCCCCTTGCCTACCCCTCCACCCATGGATCACTGCCACACAAATGGCAGCTGGGTCACATCAGCAGAGGGAGGCCCACATCTGCCATGACCCTCTGCCCCCAGGGAAGAGTCGGGGTCATGCTTGTGCTCTGCTGTTCCTGGAGAAGGGGCAAGGTGACAGCAGGCCCCAACCCCAGTGACACTTAGGAGTCTCTCATTCCCCTCCTGTCCTGACACGGGGCATGTCCTGGCCTGGAGGTTGCAACCCTCTGGGGGTCACTCAAGCGCAGTGGGTCAGGGCTGTGGGAGATGGACTTCCCTGACCTGGCAGGAGCCCCACATTTTCACTTTGCACTGGGCCCCGAAAAAAGATTTTGCTGGATCTGAGGAAACCCTTCTTCCATATCTTTACCAAATGATGGCCCAGTCTCTGTGTAGATATTTGTGAATAACAAGGAACTAATTACTTTGTGTTGTAACACATTGAAGCCCTGAGGGATTTTCACTGCAAAGCTCTTTACATTAAGCTGAAAGCTTCTATTATGTAATTGCTACTCACAGTTCCTAGTTCTACCATCTGGAACAGTACAGAAAAGTCCGTGTGCCTCTTCAACAAACTCATGCCAGCAGAAGGCTCACACGTGCAGAGAAGCTGTGGTTGGTGGTGGGAAAGAGCAGGGCCGGAGCAGATTTGCATGGGCAGCATAAGGAGCAGAGACTTAAAAGTGGCCAACTGTCCCCAAAGAGACTGAGGCTGATGGATATTCAGGTGAAGCAACCTCTGGAAGTAAGGTTGCCAAATAAAATATAGGACACCCACTTAAATTTCAATTTCAGATAAACAATGAATGATATTGTGGTACAAAGGCCCCAAACCAATACTATGTGCTGCCTGGACATTTAAAACTGAGAGGGTCTCAAATGACCTACCTGCAAATCCCCCTCCCCATTATGCTCCTGCAGGTAACATTCTCTAGTCAAACAACACTCCTTATCATGGGGACCAGTAATGGGCTTCAGCTCCTTGACCACATATGGGGCTGACCATCCAGGGGCTTCAACAAGCCAATCCATCTTTCCTCAGGGACCAGGGGCCACCACCATCTCTTAATACTACAAAGCCTGTCTCCTATAGCCCCTGTTCTGTCCACTCTGTTCCCGAGTTCAACCCCCACGTGGCCCTGCATGGTGTACGATGTCCTCCTGCCCCGGGCTATGAGTATATATGACTAATAAACTACTGCTAATCTCAACTGTCCAGTGTTAGATGCCAAGGGTCTGGCCATGCTCATACCCCTAGAACGGGCATCTCTCCCTCCCCAACACAGTGGAGAAGAGATAATCAAAACAGATGTCCCAGGACTTCCCTGGTGGCGCAGTGGTTAAGAATCCACCTGCCAATGCAGGGGACATGGGTTTGAGCCGTGGTCCGGGAAGATCCCACATGCCGCGGAGCAACTAAGCCTGTGTGCCACAACTACTGAGCCTGCGCTCTAGAGCCCGCGAGCCACAACTACTGAAGCCCGCGCCACAACTACTGAATCCTGCATGCCTAGAGACTGTGTTCCGCAACAAGAGAAGCCACTGCAATGAGAAGCCTGCACACCACAACGAAGACCCAATGCAGGCAGACATACATAAATAAACAAACAAACAAACAGATGTCCTACTGGGAATACATTTATTCTAAAAAGATTGTGCATTGTCTCTCATTCAAATTTACCTGGGAATCTTGTAATTTTTTTTTTTTTTTTTTTTTTTTTTTTTTTTTTTTGCTAAATCTGGCAATTCTACCTGAAAAGTGCCAGGGATAATTGGGGTAGACTTCAGAAGGAGTGGAGGCCCAATAGTCTTGCACGTGGGGACTCAGCCTTGAGGCCTTGAAGGGGTTTTTATTTTGGTGTCAGTACAACTCAGACTTCATTTGTATCCAGTCTGAGTTTCTGGGAAACTCAGGTTATACTGTGTTATTATCTGAATTCCTCCCAAGCACCCTGAGGGACAGATACTGTCTTACCTCTTAACCATATGAGGAAACTGTTGCTTGTACCCACTTAGGGCCTCAGAGTTGAAATTGTGCCCTTTCCCTTAATGGCAACCTGCATTTTGATTAACACTAAGAGTTGATGGAGCTTTTTTTCATGTGGCATCTCACTGGATCACGATCATATTGTATGGACTGTACTCAGTGGTCACTGATCTCACCTGTGCCCCTTCCTTTTTCATTCTGTCACTACTTAAGTTTGTCCCTACCATCAGCTGTTCTAAAAACATCTACCAAACTAATTTTCCTTATGCTCATCTCAGATTTCTGTCCCTTCCCACCTCAAAACAATAATTCACTTATAGAATAAAACTCTAAATCTTACCCGGAGAAAACCATAATTCAAAAAGATACACGTAGGGGTTTCCCTGGTGGCACAGTGGTTGAGAGTCTGCCTGCCGATGCAGGGGACGCGGGTTCGTGCCCCGGTCCGGGAGGATCCCACATGCCGTGGAGCGGTTGGGCCCGTGAGCCATGGCCGCTGAGCCTGCGCGTCTGGAGCCTGTGCTCCCCAACGGGAGAGGCCACAACAGTGAGGGGCCCGCGTACCGCAAAAAAAAAAAAAAAAAAAGATACACGCACCTCAATGTTCATTGCAGCACTATTTACAATAGCCAAGACAAGGAAGCAACCTAAATGTCCATCAACAGAGGAATGGATAAAGAAGATATGGTACATATATACAATGAAATATTACTCAGCCATAAAAAGGAACAAAATAGTGCCATTTGCAGAGACGTGGATAGACCCAGAGACTGTCATACAGAGTGAAGTTAAGTAGACCCAGAGACTGTCATACAGAGTGAAGTTAAGTCAGAAAGAGAAAAACAAATATCGCATAATATTGCTTATATGTGGAATCTAGAAAGATGATACAGATGAACTTATTTGCAAAGCAGAAATAGAGAGACTGATGTAGAGAAAAAACTTATGGTTGCCCAGGGGGTAAGAGGGGGTGGGACGAATTGGGAGATTGGGATTGATATATATACACCACTATGTATAAAATAGATAATGACATATATATACCACTAAGTACAAAATAGATAACAAATGAGAACCTACTGTATAGCTCAGGGAACTCTACTCAGTGCTGTGTGGTGACCCAAATGGGAAGGAAATCGAAAAAAGAGGGGATATATGTATACGTACAACTGATTCACTTTGCTGTACAGCAGAAACACAACACTGTAAAGCAACTATACTCCAATAAAAATTAATTTAAAAAAAGTCTGAGGGCCTCTCTGGTGGCGCAGTGGTTGAGAGTCCGCCTGCCGATGCAGGGGATACGGGTTCGTGCCCCGGTCTGGGAGGATCCCATATGCCGCGGAGTGGCTGGGCCCGTGAGCCATGGCCGCTGGGCCTGCGCATCCGGAGCCTGTGCTCCGCAACGGGAGAGGCCACAACAGTGAGAGGCCCGCATACCGCAAAAAGAAAAAAAAAAAAAAAAAAAAAAAAAAAAAAAAGTCTGAATCTTTTAACTGACTCTTAAGATTTAGTATTATCTAGAACCAACTTTCTCACCTCCTGAGAATTCCTGTATACAAAATATAAGTTCCAACTGCTTCCTGGAGGCTGTACACACTTTGAGTTTCTGTTTCTTGATTCTTCTGCTAGATCCTTCTCCACCTGGCTTCCAAACTTCCCTATACCCCCAACTGTCCCAAGATATCAGAACTTGCTTAAGGGTCACCTTGAGAATCTCCATGGTGGAATGAAAAACCTCTTTAGTATAAGCCCCCAGAACATTTTATCTGCTTCTCTCATGGTTGATGTCACCATGTAGCTCAGATTATGTTTCCATATGCATCTTTCCCTCCCTGAAAAGCTTCTTGAGGCCAGGATCCACATATGATGTCTCTTGAAAATTCTCAACAAACTAAATAGGATTTGTTTTTTTCTGTTTATTTTTATTTAATAAATTGATGACCTTTTATGAATAATGTCCTGAGGCACTTTTTCCTCATCTAATAATGTGCTCAAATTGTGCTTCTCCAAAGCTCCAGTCTTGTGGAATTCCACCTTATTGGTTTTTAAATTTTTTTTGCTTTTTGCTTTTTTTTATGTTTTTCTACTTTGATATCTGCAATATACAAAACATTTCCATAAAATTTGAAAATATTTCCTCTTTAAAATTTTACTAAATACAGTTTCTTGTTAAAAAAGAAAAAAACTTTCTAGATGACTTTGAGAACTCTAAGAACATAGTTGGAAACAATTAACAGTTTAAAGGTATTCACAATGTGTTACAAAGGAATTCCACTACTGAGGGCCACCCAGGAGGGCTCTGCAGGCAAGACCCCAGACTCCAGGCTAACTCCCCGCGTCCTCTGCTCCACGATTAGGTTGAAAGACAAAAGAAAACAGAAGGGGCTCTATTCAGAACATGTTTCCAAAACACCAGACGGAAGACTGTCTGGTCTCTTCTTGCTCTACTGTTGGATGAGTCTAGATTTTCAAGTTTGTCTGAAGTAGGACTTTCTCTACCTTCTGGTCCTTTCATGTGAAGAGAGGCTCTCCGGGGCCAGAATGTTCTCAAGGCCTTTTTAAAGCCCCACACCATTTTTGGTTGTTAAATGTGCTTGTTTGCTTGCTTGTTTGTTCTCATGCTGTGTCCTTCCGTGCTAAGAGACACACACCCTTCCTTCTGGGTTGAGGATGATATCAAGTATCATCAGAGAGAGAGAGATGGGTACTCAGGACCACCAATGTGGCACCACTTCAAGCCAATAGCATTTACTATTTGTCAACATTTATTTAGAGAAGAGGCTGGGCACTGCATGGGGGAAGGGCTGGTAGGATCTACCTGCTGAGAAACGTCTCCTGCTGCTTCTTAGTAGATTCAGTCAATTCTGCAGTTCATAGAGCATGCCCTCAGGCATGTGCCCCCTCACCACTTATTAAGTATTCCCTCTATCCACAGAGGGTAGTCTCCTTAAAGGGTCAGAAGGGTACAATCTCTCCTCATCTCCAGATATTTGTAGAGTTTAAGAATTGGTAGCTCTAAATCGAGCCTGGTAATGCTGGTTGCTTTCAATTTCAGGCATAAAGCAGTTTTGGTTTAGCGATGACCTACCTGTCCCCGCTCATCCCCTCTCACAGCTTGTATATACTGTGTCTTATTTGAGGGGATGCATGCCGTTCAGATGTGGAAAGAGCGGGGGGCTGTGTGTAGGAGGCCATATCCACGCAGTTCTGTTCCCTAGGCTTTCAGCTCAGTCCCATTCCTGCCATGGCAAGTGATTTGCAAAGGACTGCATATTCCTGGGGAGATGCGGAGAGAGATGTAAAGTGAAAGCAAGTTCCTAAGCTCTTTTCACTCGGTATTCACCCCAGAGAATTTTGTCACCTGGATTTCTTCCAAAAATTTCTGACACCTTTAATTATTTCTGCTCGTCCATCAGGAGCAGACCAGGTGCTACTGATGGAAGGCTTAAGGCTTTGCATTTGCAGCGAGCTAACGCAATGCCAGCCAGCAGACTTCTCCTAAGGGATGAAGGATTCGCACTCTGTTGACCCGAGTAACCTCTGCCAGCATCTCCCCTCCGGAACGGATGATGAATCGTTTATAGCTGAGATCTCGTTTCTTTTCTTCCTTCTTCTTGGATTTCAGTTGGGATTGGCATCTTCCCCTGGGTTTATAGCAGCTGCAAAATAAAACTCCAAAATGGTGTTTGGCTCATTCTATAGAAGCCAGTTGGCCAAGTCTTGTCATTCCAAGGTGAGTGGCAATGATGGTGATAGTGACACTAATTCTGGGGATATCAAGTATCATCAGCAAATCGGAGGCTTCACTCTCTTTCCAGTGGAAGGGTGGGAGATTCACTGTCTTTGTGTTAAGAAAATTTCCAACCCTTCTCCCCAGGCTCAGTTTACAGAATGTTTACATTTTAGTATATTGCTCCATTCCCAGTGAAAGCAGCCAGCTTTGTTTATTACCAACTTCCATTTTTAGCTGAAATGTGATTCTTCTGAGCTTTATAGCCTTATTACACGATATCCTATCATGCAATGCTGTAAAGTAAGATGAGATGATGTAGGTTAAAGGGTCATTCCAAGGAAAGAAATTATTTATATTAATACCAAGCTTATATTGGACTCATTTTTTTTTTTAACATTTCAAAAAACACTTCATTTGAACCCTTGGCAAGAATGGGTACAGGAGCATTGTGTTTCTCTTCCTGAATGACAAAATGAAAATTATAGGTTCCAGATATCTCAGGACATAGCTTCTCTGAAGAAAAATAGGATCAAATGCTCTAAAATGTTCTTCAGTTTTATTTCAGCAATACCAAAGTTTCCGTTAATGTGTATAATTCATTTGTATCCCTCTCCTCCTCCTGAGATTTTAAATTTAGGGTCTGGTGTTTTGGCAAATTGTTGTCATGTCCTTTAAAACTGTAACTTTATCTTCATACCCAGTGGCACCTATGTGGTCTTCTTTTTAAAATACGGTTTAAAAGTTTCATTTCGCGTTTGTGAGCTCACAGCGTACATATTGCTAGAGAACCAAATGGGAAATTTCTGAAGCAAATGGGCCTTTTGTTTATAAAAGGAGAGGATCAGAGTCAGCAAACAGGCCTCCAGCTCTTGAATGAATCATGCTAAGAGTTGCATTGGAAACCGAGGTGGGCGTTTGGATGAAGGCACTCTGGCGTGTGATACAACCTCGCGGGAATGCAATGTGTGCTGGGGTGGAGGGCTCACTGCAGAATTACCTGAATAATACATCATGAAAGACTAACTAGTCCGAATTTTCCCTCTCCTAATTTTTGTAATCAGGTTGTTCCACTGGCTAGCACTTCATAATGTTTATAGCTTGTTTTTGGAGATGGAAGTCTCAGATTTACAAATGCTGGAGGTGGCAGTGGATTTCTGGAGAATGTCCAGGTTAGTGTGGCATACTTTTACATTATAAAATTGCCACATCGATACAGCTACCGTACTGAAATACTCTCTCCTCCATTCCCCCATTCTCCTGTACTGTCTCCTTTCATCCATTCATTCATTGATTCAACAAATATTTATTAATATTCCAGTGAACCAGGTGCCAGCCAGTCAGGTACCAAATAGGGCTTAAAAACTATTCATCATCTGTAAGGTAATGAATATGTGTAAAATCCCTACCATCTTCTGGAGTCTGTCATCTAAAAATATGTCCAAAATATTTGGTTTTAGCTCTGAGTAAGTTCACCCAGCCCACCATTTTGCAGTCACACTTAAGAGAGCCAAAACCAATAACATGGTTTGGAAAAACAAGTTCCCCTCCTCACCCTTTTTGATCTAAGATTCTAATAACCCAGGGCTTAGATATTAAGGCATAGCCATTTTACCAGGTAGAGTACTTGTGACTGCAAGTAATAGAAAATGCTCTTAAATAACAAAGGGTATATATTTACTCATGGTAAGGAAATGTCCAAAGATAGGTTTGGCTTCAGGTATAGGTTGATCAGGACCCCTGGTGCTGTTTCTCTGAATGCCTCTCTATATATCAGGTTTGCTCTCAGACAAACTGGCTTCAGTTTTGCTGTTGAGGAAAGATGGCTGCCAGCAGCAACTCAGAAAGAGAAATTAAGAATACAATTCTATTTACAATTGTATCAAAAGTAATAAAATATCTAGAAGTAAATTTAACCAAGAAAGTGAAAGACGTGCATACTGAAAATTACAAGATATTAAGGAAAGACACTGAAGAAGACACAGATAAATGGAAAGATATTCCATGCTCATGGACTGAAAGAATTATTATTATTAAGATGTCCATACTACCCAAAGCAATTTACAGATTCAGTGCAAGCTCTATCAATATTCCAATGGCATTTTTCACAGAAATATAACAACCCTAAAATTTGTATGGAAACACAAAAGACCCTGTATAGTCAAAACAATCTTGAGAAAGAAAAACAAAGCTGGAAGCATCATGCTTCCTGATTTCAAACTTTATTACAAAGCTATATTAATTAAACCACTATGTTACTGGCATAAAAACAGACACACAGATCAATGGAACAAAATTAAGAGCCCAGAAATAAACCAACACGTATATGGTCCACTAATTTACCACAAAGTTGTCAAGAATATATAATTGGGAAAAAACAATCTCTTCAGTAAATTGTGTTGGGAAAACTGAAGAGCCGCATGCAAAAGAATGAAACTGGACCCCTATCTTATACCATACACAAAAATTAACACAAAATGGATTAAAGACTTGAACATAAGACCTGAAACCATAAAACTCCTAGAAGAAAAAAAGGCAGTAAGTTCCTTGACATAGGTCTTGGAGATGATTTTTTGAATCTGACACCAAAAGAAAAAGCAACAAAGACAAAAATAAACAAGTGAGACTACATCAAATTAAAAAGCTTCTGCACAGCAAAGTAAGCCAACAAGCTAAAAAGACAACCTAATGAATAAGAGAAAGTATTTGAAAATTGTATACCTGATAAGGGGTTAATATCCAAAATATATAAAGAACTCATACAACTCAGCAAAACAAACAAAACAAAAACAAAAAACCACAATAACAACAAAACAAACAATAAACAATCTGATTAGAAAATGGGCAGAAGATCTGAATAGACATTTTTCCAAAGAAGACATACAGAGGGCCAACGAGCATATAAAAATATGCTCAACATGTTTTCAATCATCAGGATAGTGCAAATCAAAACTATAAGTTTTGATATATTGTGCTGTAGTTTCCACTCAGTTCAAAACATTTTCTAATTTTCATTGTGATTTCTTCTTTTTTTTTTTTTTTTTTTTTTTCTTTTTGCGGTATGCGGGCCTCTCACTGTTGTGGCCTCTCCCGTTGCGGAGCACAGGCTCCGGACGCGCAGGCCCAGAGGCCATGGCTCACGGGCCCAGCCGCTCCGCGGCATGTGGGATCCTCCCAGACCGGGGCACGAACCCGTGTCCCCTGCATCGGCAGGCGGACTCTCAACCACTGCGCCACCAGGGAGGCCCTGTGATTTCTTCTTTATGCATGTGTTACTTTAAAGTGTTTGAGAATTTCTCGGTTTTCTTTCCATTATTGTTTTCCGTTGCTATTTAATACATTGTGGTCAGAGAACACACTTTTTATTATTTGAATTCTTTTAGATTTATTAATAATTTTATGACCTAGCATATGATCTATCCTAGAGAATGTTCCATTTGCATTTGAGAAGAATGTGTATTCTTCTTTCGTTGGGTGGAATTTTCTATAGATGTCTGTTAAGTCAAGGTAATTGATAGCATTGTTCAAATCTCCTATACCCTTGCTAATTTTCTGTTTAGCTGTTCTATTAACTATTGAGAGTGGGATGTTTGAAGTCTATTATTGTAGAGTTGTCTGTTGCTTCTTTTAATTCCGTTAGTTTTTGTTTAAATTATTTTGGGGCTCTGTTTTAGGTGTGCATGAACTTAAAATTGCTTCATCTTTCTGATGAACTGATCCTTTTATCCATCAAATATGGCCCTGATTGTCACTAGTCATATTTCTAACCTTTAAGTCTATTTTGTATGCTATTATTAAAGCCATTTCAGATCCCTTATTGTTAGTATTTGCATGGTATATCTTTTTCCCATCATTTTACTTTCACCTTACTTAAATCTAAAAGGTATCTCTTATAGAGAGCATATATTTGGATCTCGGATTTTCTCCTGTTCAAGTATGATAATCCCTGCCTTTTGGTTGGATTGTTTAGTTAATTTACATGTTAAAAGAAATTATCTTCCTTTATGTTTCCTTTTTTTGTTGTTGTTAAATAGCTATATTTTGGTGTATCATTTTATTCTTTTGTCTTTTTTTAACTATATACAGTTTTAATTATTTTCTTAGTAGTTTCTTCAGGAATTATATGTGCATCTTAGTTTATCATAATCTACTTCAGATTATTTTATTTCAGGTAAAATACAGAAATTTTGCCCCAATATAGCTTGCCCCCTCTTTTGTGTTATTGTTATCGTATATATTACATCTATGTTTATTATAAACTCAAAGGTACAATGTCATAATTACTGTTTTATACAAGTTAATATAAATTTTAAAGAAGAGAAAAAAGTAAAATGTATATTTATACAGTCTTTTATGTTAACCTACTCCTTTAGTCCTATTCCTTTTTTCATACATATTTCAGTTACTATCTGATATTGTTTTCTTTCAGCTGGAAGGATTAGTATTGCTTCTAAGGCAGGTCTGCTAGCAACAAATTCCTTCATTCATTGTTTGTCAAGGAATATTACTTCTCTTCTTAAAATTACATAGAAGGAAAGAAAACTAGTCTCTGTAATGGCTAATTTTTAGTTAGGAAAGAAATTAACTTTATCTATGTATTAGTTTAATTTATACCAATATTTATACAAAACACTTCCAATACAGTAAGTGTTTTATACAAAACACTTCGAATACAGTAAATGGTGATAGAGATTAGTTATGTACATAAGTATTTTGAAATGAACATTTTGTGTAAAATCACAAAGCTTAGTTATTTGACCAAAACATGTGATTTTTCAGAAACTTTCAGGCACCAATCTCATCTGGTGGCAACTTAATCAAATTTCAACCAGGTATCTCAGAGACAGTCTACATTTAGAAATATGTACAGATAATATGAGAACATAATTTCACAATATCTTCGTTATATAACCAACAGGGTCCCCTCTTAGCTCTGTTTGCATTTCAGATCCTAAACAAGAGAAAACCAAAACCAAATAATAATAAAAGTAAATATAACTCAGAAATTCAATTGGAAAAATTAGAAAAGGTAAGAAAAACTGAATTAAATCATTAATAAAAATTAGAATATTAAACTGATGGCCTTGTTTATTTGAAAAGTGTGAGTGTGAGTGTGTGTGTGTGTGTGTGTGTGTGTTCTAAGTTCAGGAACAATCCATGTGAACTATATACTCCACTTTATGGGAATTACCTATATCACACATGCTGGATGGATTAATGGTTTATAAAAAAATCTGTTAGTTTTACTTCCTAAAGTTCATTTTTCCTTGTGCTGTCATATAATAGTTCATCTTCAATAAGTATCTGTAATTTGGGACAAGGGCCTCTGGGGGCTTGGCACATAATTTATAACAATAATGGAAATGGCATGCTTAGCAGTGATAGCCAGGGGACTCCTGCAAGTTTGGAGGGAAGGAGAAGTTATATCACCCATGAAAAGGCTAATGAGATAGGCAGATTTCAGGGGAAAATGATCTTTTTGTCCTGGCCTTAGACCTTGTTCTACCAGTGAGACTCGTGTCTGAAGCATAATGATTCCAGCATGTTCTTTCTGAGTATAACATTATATGGCATATGGGGCGAGCTACTCACAAGTCAGAACTTTCACCAATAAATGCCAGCTTAATTGGATGCCTTAATTATGTCACCTTCCCTTCCAGGACATACCCCCAGGGACAGACTGAGGACTAGTTTTTGGTTCAAAATCTCAGTCTCTGGTCCCCAACTTTCAGGTACAGTCTTTCAGACAGATAGTTATTGTCCCCTGCAATTTAGGAAATATTTGTATATTTGGCAGGTGGAAATATAATTCTGAAGCTCAGGAGAGATTGCAGGGAAAGGGACAAAGATCTGAGAGTTAAAACACATCTAAACCAGGTTGGCCTGTTTTACAAGGCAATTCTGACCACCTTCCTTCTCTTTACTCAGCAGCTGGGAGTCAGCCATCTTGAAGCAGGTGGAATGGAAGGATGCTATTGGTGCTCTCCCAGGCAGCAGTTATTCCCCTTTGTATCCAGATGCTGCTGCAGTACAGGACTGTTTCAAAATGACCAGAGAATCTGTTACTGTTTCAAGTGTTTCTGAAACCTTAGGATCTTAAACTGAAAGCCATTCGCCAAGCTAACAATGTGCTAGATAGTGGGACACAGGAACTAATCAGAAAAAAGGGGCATTTGGGATACATTAGAAATTCAATATCAGCTTTGTAAAGTTGTTAATAATTAGCCACAGCTTTTGTCTCTACCCCTGCAGCTAGTGACATGAAAGTGATTAGGTTTCTAAAAAACAGATTAAGCTTACCAAATGTATTAAGTAACAAGGTTTTTAATCAACAGCTTATTGATTCCAGCAGGACAGTTGTGAGAGCAAAAAGCTCTGAATGCTGGTGGAATGAATTTGTAGGCCAGTTCACTGGTACTTGAAAAATCAAAGTAAGAGATATTTTAGAGGAAATTAATTCACCCCCCTCCCCCTGCGCCTTTGGTAAAAACTCCAAGACAAAGAAAGAAGTTACCATATTATTCAAAATAACTTTCTAATATAAAATCAGCTTTGTACCTCTCTTTTTTCCCCCCTCTTTTCTGATTTACTCTTTTTCTTTTCTTTTTTTTTTTTTTTGGCCACACCACGCAGCTTGCTTGATCTCGGTTCCCTGACCAAGGATTAAACCGAGGCCGCGGCGGTGAAAGTGCCAAGTCCTGACTACTGGACCACCAGAGAACTCCCCTGATTTACATTTTTGATGAAAAGAGGTTAGTAATGTGTCACTTTTAGAATCAGTATTCAATAAATATTTCTAGAGGAGATTTCCAATTTGAAATAATATCCCTAAGGCAGCCCCCCAAAATAACTGAAAATTGAGAAGTAAAAAATACTTGCAACCACACCAGAAATGATAGTCAACAAGATGCATGAAAGCTCTAGGCAACACGATGCCCGGAACTTGAAGGTTATTCCCTCACTATGAAGAACTGGGTTGAGAAAGACAAATCCTGGCTTTTCCACATGAAGTGCAGACCTCCTGCAAACAGACAGTAAATCCAGGGCCATACCAATCAGAAGACCAGGTGGCCATCCCTCTATCAAGTGGGTTTTACTTTTTGAGATTTTTGCACTATTGGTCACCATGTTTATCCTGTCCCACTGCCTGCATCCATCCTGTATGAACTCCATGTATTTCTAAACAAGTCATCAGCAGATTATGTTTCTAAAATAAAATATCATTTTCACCCACAACTGTGTTTTTACAAAGGCAAAGGGATTTCATTTTAAATGACTCTCTTCTTGCTGAAACTAGAGCAAATTAACAGCTGGGAGACCCATGGAGTCCTGTGGTCCATTTGTTTAGAGATGGTAAACATCTGCCTCGCAGCACTGATTCCCACTTAATATTTGGGCGAGTGCCTAAATGCTTCGTTTTCCAAACACATGCCACAAATCATTGTTTGGAGAGCTACATTTTTACATTTACATTGGAGACCAGTGAGTAGTTCCCTAAGGCAATCTCTGAAATGCCATTTGCAAATGTACCTTTGTGGAAGTGGAAGATACATCAAGAATTTGGCACTGTTACCAAATATTTCAAATTCTGCGTTTGGATATTGCTGTAATGAAAAATGGAGTTTGTGCAACTACCTACAGGGCCATGTTAGGGTTATAGAATCTGATTCTCACCAAAAGTTGGGGACATCATTTAAAAAAAAAAAACTTAGACAAAATCAAAAGAACACTGAGTTGTAATATTACACTAGCTTGCTTTCCAGCTTAAAGAAAATCCATGGTTGCCTCCAGGAGCCATGACGATAAGGGGAATAATTTCTGTTGTAGAAAGCACAACAGTTTGATGAGATCTCTGGGGGAACTGGGGAACTCTTTTTTGGGTGGGACTGAGGTAAACATACCAGGTGTCATCCTGGTAACTCTGATAAAATATTTAGCTTCAAAACTGAGAGTAGAGTAATCAAGTGGGAGCTACAAAAATACATTTTTCAAAACAATTAGACATTGGTAATGTATATAATGAAAAACAGTTTAAATATACACAAATACATAATATATATGCTTCTATGAAAATGTGTCACACTATAATCAGAAATTAACTCCAAATAGATCATAGATATAAAACTACAAAACTTCTAGAAGAAAATATTTGAGACTTTGAGTTAGACAAAGGTTTCTTAGATAAGACATCGAAAGCACAATCCATAATAGAACAAACTGATAAACTGGACTTCATCAAAATTGAAAACTTCTGCTCCTGAAAGGTGTTGTTAAACGAATGAAAAGTCAAGCCACAGACTGGGAGAAATCATTTACATATCACATATGTGATCAAAGATTTGTATCTGGATTATATAAAGAACTCTCAAAGCTCAGTAATAAGAAAATAAACAGTCTTGTAAAATTGAGCAAAACATTTAAACAGACATTTCACCAAAGAAGAAATACAGGTAGAAAATAAGCAACTGAAAAAATGCTCAACATCATTAATTAAAGAGATATAAAAAAGTAAAAACACAATGAAAAACCACTACAAACCTACTAGAATTACTAAAATTAAACAGACTGATCATACCAAATGTTGGTAATATATATATGTCAAGAATACCTATATATATAGGTACTCCTGATATTTTACAGTTTAATCATCCCCAGTGGAAATCAGTTCTGGACCTCCAGTTCGAACTTTATTTGGCTTCTGAGTTTTGTGTTTCCTTAGAGCTATATGTTTTTCTTTAACACAGGAAAACAATGTAATTTTATAGTTACCAAGTGAACAATTATTTTCTTAAATCATTATTTGGAAAATTTTATCACGCTCAAGCTGGATGTTCAAGTAGCCCTTGACAGTAGTAAGTGACGGCTCTCTGGACTTATGTGTTGGTTAGAAAGAATGTGACAACCACACCCCTTCTGGCTCATTAGGTGGTGATGAAATCACTTGTCCTTTCCCCACCCCAACCTACAGTGTACACAACACACACACACACAATACACTTAAGAATTCTTAAGCAGGAGAAACCAAATATGTGGGGGGAAATAAACTATACGTTAAATGTATAATATGATATAGACTTTCCTATTCCAATGCAAAAGCAACTGCACCTCTTCTCTCTCCCCTAATACTCCCATGGGACACAGGTCCTGTCCTTGCTTTTCCTGTGGGCAGGACTGAACATTCACTATGTTCAGGGATCTTCAGGAAAAGAGGAGGAAGAAGAGAGGAAGATGATGGTGTGGGTGCTTTCCAGCAGAAATACAGATGGCAATTTATGACTTTCAGCCATAGCCTTGGAGAACCAAAGCAACAAGGGATTCAGGCAAGTAGGAGCACTTGTGTTGAGCTCGATGTGAGAAGGGGTCTCAGGCTGCAGCAGCTGACATCACAGAAGACACAATGAGATTACTACTAGGTCCTGTGACATGGAAATTCAAGAAGAAGATAGCATTTCATTCTGAGACTGTATGGTTTTCTTTATACTGCATTAGTCATGATGGCTCTCAAGGGGTATTTCCCTGAGCCATGTCCCCATGGCAACTTCCTGTTCTGGTTCCTATTTAATAGGCTTCAAAGGTGACTGTCTCCTTGGGCTCAGATATGGCACTGGTCATCTCCAGCTGCTCATCACCCTCTGCTGTTTCCATGATGGCCTCGTGTTACTTCCCTCCATGGCTTTAGGAACAATGTCCACCTCTCTACCGCGTCAGGGACCACTGTCTTTGTAACTGGGCTCCTAAAAGAGCCAGTCCTTCTGGGTCTCTTATCTGCAAATGGGACTTGGCTTTGGATGGCCTCCACCCCAATTTGGGAGATAGCCTAGACACATTTGTGATGGAGCTACAGGTAGTGAGTGTGAGGGGAGGACCTCTGTCTGCTGCCTCTTGCAAGCTTCAGCCTTTTTTCTTTTCATCATCTTTAAAAGTTCGACAGGTGGCTAAGAACTAATGGAGAAATTATTTGGGGGCTGGTTTGTCCCCTCCTCCTACCTTATCTGGCAGTGACTTTTACTCATTGTATTTGAAGAGCACTCCTCCTACTACAGAAGTGTATTTTTAGAGTAGGTAGTGGGCATGCCATGCAGAAATGTATGTGAGAGATGTATTGGATTCCTTGACTCCTGCATAACCAGAGGAGGTGGTTCTAAATGTCTTGAGACACTATGAAGGCTCTTGTGAGCAATCTAGTGTTGCTATGATGATATTCTGTAGATATTATTAAAATCCATAATCAGCTGATTTTAAGTAAAGGAGATTATCCTAGGTAATATGGGTGGGATTGACTCAATCAGTTGCAAAGTTGAGGCTTCCCTCAAAAGCAAGAAAACTTGCCTGTGGACAGCAGTGTCACCCTAGCCTGTAGACAGCAGTGCCACCCTTGCCGATGGACAGCAGTGTCACCGTTGCCTGTGGACAGCAGTGTCACCCTAGCCTGTAGACAGCAGTGCCACCCTTGCCGATGGACAGCAGTGTCACCGTTGCCTGTGGACAGCAGTGTCACCCTCGCCTGTGGACAGCAGTGTCACCCTCGCCTGTGGACAGCAGTGTCACCCTATAGCTGAGTGTTCTAGTCTCTGCTTTTCCTGGCGACCTGCCTAACCAGCCACACAATCATGTAAGCCAATATTTAACAACAAATCCCTTATTGGTTTTGTTTTTCTGGTTTAATCCTGACAGATACAATATATAAGTTTCAATTTCAGCCTAGTTAAAGAAGGAATGAATGAATGAATGAATGAATGAAAGAAAGAAAAGAAAGAAAGAAAGAGGGAGTGGGAGGGAGGAACGGAGGGAGGGAGGAAGAGAAGAAAAAGGAAGAAATGTCCTTGAAGAGAGAAAAAATAAATATACCTAGCATAGAAAACTAGAAATCAAATCAGATTTCAAAAACATATATTTGAGTGAATTTGGAAATAAATGACTAGGGGAAAGGATTTAGGTACATTTGCAAAATATTAAAAAATAATATATCACTTAAGTGTACATATATATCCAGTAAAATGGACTGGACACATTCACATTCACAATAGCTGTTACTATGGTATAAAAGAAAGACTAATTAATTTCAACTGGAAGGATCAAGAAAAGCTTCATGCAATAACTAAGGAATGGAAGAGCTGAAGTAACTAAATTTTACTGAGTATGTGCAAGAATCTATGCTACATATTTTCATAGGCATTAACACATTTACTAAAGGGCATTGTTTTCTGACATCTTAGAGATTTAAAGAATGTTAATGAGGAGAAAGTGGATAATGGTGGGGTGGAGACGGAAAGTGCATTGATGAAAACATGTAGATTTTTAAAAGTAAACTGTTCAGGGAGGAAAATCTGATTTGTCTGCAGTATAGGTCTGTAGAAGGATGGAGGAGAGATAACATGGGTTGTGGAAGTCATATTATGGAGAGTGATGTTATTCTGTAGGCAGTGGGGAGACTTTTTCAGCCACATCAAGATTTTTTCAGTCACTAAATCTGAGTTTTGAAAATTTGATAATAACACAGATGTCTAATTACTAGAAGAAAACCAGCCCTACAAGCCTCAAAAAAAAAACTTGAAAGTCTCAGGGTCTGGAAGATAACTGATAAGAAAACAAGTGGGTATTGCTGCTAGGGTGAAAGGCATTAACTCCCTACCAAAGTCTTGGACAGCCCCCTACAATGAAATTAAGTGAATTCTTGCTAAGCAAATGCCATTTTCACTGTTTATGAAGCCTCAGATTGTTTTTATGAAGGTACCACCCAAGGGAAACTTCTTTATCAAAAATAATCTCCTGGACTCCAATCTTTTATTCCCTATTCACCTCTTATGCCTCTTTTTCCTTCCCTTTGCACTGAAGTACAAAATGCATCAGAAGTTCTAGCTTGTTAGCTGTAGCACTACGGGCTAAGTGCTACATAGAGCCAAAATAAATCAGACACACATTCCTCTTTCCCTCTGCTTTGAACATTTCTCAAAGTAGAGGCAAGAATTTACAACCTCAGACAACCTAAATGTAAGGTTTTAAGCATACAAATGCATCCATGAGAACCTTAGCAGGGATTTTCATTAACTAGTCAAAAAGAATTTCAACCCTGGTAATACAGGATGAATGTAGCCAAAATACAGATACAGAGTCTGATTCTGGGTTTTGCTGAATTACAGTGAACAGAAGAAGGGAAAAGAAGCACGAAATGGATAATGAAGGAAGCAAAAAATACAAACTGTGGTTTCGTGATCACTGTCCCTAATCTTTGCCATTTTCTACAGCATATCCTGGTGGGGGTGAATTTCACAACTTAGTACATTGGTTACAAACGATTAATAAAGAAAATAGTGATGGAGCCAGAGGAAGAATGACCATCACCCAGAAAGTCTATGACCTTTCCCCCTTTGGGAAAGACAATTGATTCTATTTTTACTGATATGAAGAATAACACTTGGATTCTTTTAGAAAAGAGCACTGTTCATCTTATTTGGAAATGTAAGCCAAGGGGTTGACTGTAGCGGGCATATGTAACTTACATCCATCCTGCATCTTTGAACATGCATCCTAGTTTTGCTCATTTTCCACATTAAGTGATGCGCCTTCCTAAGGTAGAACCCAGACAACTTGCATCCTCCCATTCTCTTGTAGCAAGGACAGAGATGGGGGCGTCTAGGTTTACCAATTAGAATCATCCAGAAGACATCTGGACCCCAAAGCAAATATCAAGAAAAGTCAAAACTCATGCCCATGCAGCCCTCTCCTAGCAGGCATGATGGCAGAGGTGTCTAGTTCCTCAGGGCAGCAGTCTCAGAGCTCCTGGCATTCAGCCTGGAGTTACGTATTTTCACTTAAGAGGGACTCTGGCTCTCCTGGAGATTCTAAAAGCTACTTAAAATCCTTTAATATATAGGTCTGCTTAAATGAAACAGAGAGGATTATTTCATCTAAAAATAGAACACCTGAATTGTATATATTATACTTGGTTATACACTATATGAGCAGAACAATAGTTGCTTAACACTGTGATTTTTTATTTTTTTAAAAATGTGTGTGCAACAAAATATGCAAAAAATGAAATTTTTAAAAAGCTTGTAGAATTCTGAGTGATATGATCTTATTGTTGTTTTGTTGGTTTTCATTAAAATTTTACTTGGATAATTATAGGTTCACATAGAGCTGTAAGAAATAATACAGATAGATCTCTTCTACTCTTCACCCAATTTCCCCTAAAGATAGCATCTGCAAAAGTGCAGTACAATATCACAACCAGGATACTAACAATCATACAGCATGTAACCTTTGGTATTGACTTTTTTCACTAAGCATAATGCCCCAGATACTCATTGATGTGCACAAATCAATAGTCTCTCCTTTATACTGCTGAGTAGTATTTCATGGTATAGATGGACCACTATTTACTTAATCATTCACCTGTTGAAGGACATCTGGGTTGTTTCCAGTTTGGGAATATTACAGATAAAGCTGCTATGATCATTCAATGTGCATGGTTTTGTACATAAACATCAGTTTTCATTCTTCTGGGATAAATGCTCAAGAGTGTAATCGCTGGGTTGGATGATAATTCTATGTTTAGTTTTGTAAGAAACTGCCCAACTGTTTGCCAGAGTGGCAATAGCATTTTATGTGCTTACCAGTGATGTATGAGTGATAGTTTCTCTACACACTAACGAGTATTTGATGTTGTCACTATTCTACTTTAGCCATATGGCTTTAGTGTGCATTTCCCTGATGGCTTATGAACATACTTCACATATTCATTTGCTGTCTGCACATCCTGCAGCCTTTAGTTCAAATCACCATTATTTCCTAACTGGATACAATTTCTCCTGAACCAGTCTCACTTTTCTGTGTCTTGTTCCAGATTACCTAAAATCCATAAATCTATTTCCAGTAATGGCAAAATAGCTAGCTGTAGATAAATCCCCCTTCCAATAATAATCATAAAAGCCCCCCTCAAAAACACAAAGAAACCTGTTGGAAGTCTTGAGAGAGTTACTCAGTCAAGAGGTCCTGAAGAACCTTGATCTTGGAAAGAAGGGAAAAGCAAAGATATGGGCCTAATATGAAGCATTAGTTTTCCTTTCAGAGTACTTGCTGATTCAAAGGTGGCAGCTGAGAAGTGGAAAGCAATGGTCCAGAAGCTGAGCAGAACTTAATCTACTGTGGATGGGTAATGGGAAATAGATTTCAGGGCCCACCAAGGAAAAGGAGGTCTGGGGAACACTCTGGATTTCACTGCAACTCGCACAGAGACCTTCCCCCAAATTATGGGTAAATAAGAAATATACCAACCTTCACAAAGACTGAAAAACAGCTTCCTATCTGCTCAACCCCTGACGGGTTTAAGCTGATCTGCCCCTGAGCTAGTTGATTGCTGGAAACAATAGTTAATTCTATCTGGAGTAAAGAAACCCCATCCAGACAAAAGCTTCTAAATGTCTCTACAATATATCATAAACCAGCCACCATTCAGTAAACATTATTGTACCAGAAGACCAGACACAAAAGGCCAAAGACTAAGGGGGGGCGGGGGAGAAAGACAATAAAAACCAAGAGACCCAGATACTGCTGTTACTCAGACATGGAGTTTAAATAACTGTGACTGGTACATTCAAAAATCCATTTATGGGGAATTTAAGCAGAGATCTGAAACCTATTAAAAAGAATCAGTGAGAAATTGTGTAACTAAAATAATGGTAAAGAACTCAGTAGATATGTTTAACAGTAGATTAGCCCAGGGATCAGCAAATTTTCTCTGTAAAAGTCCAGATAGTAAATATTTTAGGCTTTGCAGGCTAATAGGCTTGTTAAAACTACCCAGCTCCGCCACTGGAGTACAAAAGCTGCCATAGGCAATACACAAATGAGTGGGTGTAGCCATGTTCTAATAAAGCTTTATTTATAAAACAGATTAGCTAAGCACAGAAAGAAACAAGAATGGAAATTTTAGGAAGGATTCTAAGAGACCTACAGCCCGTGATAAAAAGTGACAGAAAAAGAGCAGAGCGAGAATGAAGCAGAAGCAATATTTGAAGAGTAATGGCTAAGAATTTTCCAAAATGGACAGAAAACTTCAAGCCAGAGACTCAAAGAGATACTACATACCCCAAGCAGGAGATACAAATAAGACAACTCACCTTAAGACATCCTCCTCACTGTAGCAGAGTAATTTTCTAAAGTGCAAATCTAATTATGGCACCTCCTTATGGAGAAGCCTTCACTGGTTCCATAGAAATACTCAGAAGCTTAGCCAAACTCCTTAACATGCCTTATAGAGTCCTTCAGAACCTGGACCCAGTCATCTCTCCACACCCCTCTGTCCACTCTCCCTGGCTCTGCGCTCCAGCCACTGAACTTTTAATCATTTCTTAATCCGCCCCAGCTAGTTTCATTGATTTTGCCCAAATAGCTCCCTCTGTCTGGAATTTGCTGCCACTGGTTTTCTTTTTTTTTTTTTTAATTGAAGTATAGTTGCTGTACTACATTATGTAAGTGACAGCTGTACAACACAGTGATTCATAATTTTTAAAGGTTATACTCCATCAATTGTTATTATAAAATATTAACTATATTCCCCATGTTGTACAATACATCATCGTAGCTTATTTTATACCTAATAGTTTGTACCTCTTACTCCCCTACCCCTGTATTTCCCCTCCCCCACCTTCTCTCCACTGGTAACCACTCGTTTGTTCTCTGTATCTGCGAGTCTGCTTCTTTTTTGTAATATTTACTAGCCTGTTGTATTTTTTAGATTCTACACGTAAGTGAGATCATACAGTATTTGTCTCTATCTCACTTATTTCACTGAGCATAATGCCCAAGTCCATTTTTCCTTTAGAAAACACCTACTCAGCCTCAAATCTAAGCTCAAAGGTCACTTCCTCTTAGATGCCTCTCCTGATTCTTCCTTATCCCTGATAGAATTGACTTGAACCTTCTTTGTGAACTCCCTGCAACTCAAGCATCTGTCAGGCTCTGCAGTGGTAACTACCTCTCCTCCGGTCCAACAGTCCCATGGAGACAGGGAGCATGTGTTTCTTTACTTAATCCTCAGCACCTAAAATGCCTATTTCAGTAAATAAAAGGCCCTTAGTAGTGCTTTTTACATATCTAAACAGAGTGCAGGTAGAGAATCTAGATGTCCACCAACATTAATGCCAGCTACAACCCAACATCAAGCACTATAATTGTGGGCTGTGCAGAGGACAGCATGGCACACACTCCTGGGTAGGGGAAGAATTAATTGGACAACACTCTACAGTGTTTTCAAATGACCTTCAAAATGAGGCAAGTGAGAAAATATCCTCCCGCCACACACATACATCCCTCTCAATGGCATTCCACTTATTTCTTTCATTCTGCTCCTGCAAAATTTCTCCAAGATGGGTATGGGTTTATCATCATTTTACTAATTAGGAAACTGAGGCCCAGGCACTGACTAAGATCATTGCTAATAAGAAACAGAGCTGTGCTTTCCACCCATGTCAACCTGATTCCGAAGTCCATGTTGGTATTTTTTTGTTTTTTCTTTTTCTCTTTGCCACACTGTCTTCTGCCCTGGAATTGACTCTCCTTGAAAACTGAGACGTATCCCAGGCCACTGAAACTTCTTGAGTATCAGAAGCATATAAAACAATTCTCCATGGTTGCCTGTCTTGAACTGTGATACCATTATCCTCTTATGGATCGATTGGTGTGAAATCAGATCCAGCCTGGGAGCAGGAAAAAGAATAGAAAGGGACGATCTGGCTCCAAGCTCAGCAAGACACAAAAACTTATTGCAGTTCTGCAGAGGTCTGTTCAAAGTCTGGGTACATTCTGTCATTTGGCAAGAATTAAATAGAGCCTTGTGTCTTCGAAGATTATTCTGTTACCTTCAGGATTAGGTTACCCATCATTATATTTAACCTATGGGAAAAGCCAACACAAAGCTGTGCTAAAGATGTAATAGAAAGCATATAATAAAGAGGCCTCGTGTCAAAGAGATACAGATTTCCCACAGAGAGCTGGTGCTGAATGAATTCTTTCTGCTCTGCCTACCATCCCTGAGGGGGGACACAGCTTCAGAGGCCCGAAGGGATGCAAATAAAACAGCCCCGGCCCCCTCTGGACAGATACAGGTGCTCTGGTCTTATTCACCCGTGAGGTGAGCGCGCAGAGGGGTGCAGGAAGAAGAGAAAGGGGTTAGAACTGACCTTATCTTGCTTAATCTGTACGAATTCCAGAAGGCCCTGGGGAATCTGAGATTCCTAGACATTTTCCCTTCTCACATTTCCTACTGGAAACCCCTCCAGCTGGCGGGATGCTAAAATAGGTACCATTTAGCTGGCTAATGAAGTCCATATGCAATTGTTAGAAATATAATTGACACTTCAGACTTGGAATCTGCATTTTGCTTTTGTACAGTTTTCTGCTGCCCGGTGTGGCTGCCTGTTGGGAACGCTTCTGTTTTCCAAGCTTCTTTGCCCCAGCTGGAATTAAAAGTAGATGTTTGATGTGCTAATGTCAGGTTAGAATAATACCTATCTGTTATGCTGATTAAATAAAATAACATTTGTAAAGCAAAGTGCCAGACACACACACACAGTGGGCACTGTCTAAATCAGACCATATTTACAGCCTGCCCGACCCAACTTCTCCAGGCTCCTTCCTCAAGACTCTGTCCCTCCCCTAAGGCCCAGCCCAGCACACCTTACTGTCTATGTACACTGAGATGGTCATTGTTCCCGGCAGACAGGCCTGCCGCAGAGAATGCTGCGGTGGACCTAGGATTTACCTCCAGAGCAATAAACTCAAGATGCATGAGGGTTAGAGAACAGTCTCCACGAACTTGGACCCCCTCTGTAATATTCAACCCTTTTGACCTTTGGGACAGAGTTGGCACTCAATAAGTAGTGGTCAAATGAATGAATACATAAAGGAACTGGGTTCAGAGACATTCTGAAACATCATGTAAAATATCTCCAAGGAGGCCTGCTAAAATTACAGTTTCTCTGCAGTGTTTCCCCTTACAGAGAAAGGACACAGGAAATTCAAGCCTCTGAGTTTTTCAGGTGATACATATGTGCACTCATGCACGCGCACTCATGCACACACACACACACACATGCACTCACATGCATACAATCATCAATTAAATAATATGAGGACATAATTTTCTAACGAATAATGTAACACTGCAGAGAAAGAAGAAAATCATCAGTTTTTGGTTAATAGCCTTCAATCATCTGGAGCTCAAAATAAGTTCATAAGGATCTATCTGTCTTGTTGCTAATCTATGGATGGTAGAGGTTTACTAAGTGTATACTCAGAAAGCAATAAAACATAAGCAGCAATTCTTTTTATTGACGAACAGTACTAAGAACTCTTCTTGAATTAGATTACGTATTGCTTACAATAGCTCTGTGAAGTCATATACACACACATATATACACACACACACCAATATATATGCATATATATGCCAATATATGTAGGCATGCACACATGCACCCACATGCCTGCACACACACACACACACCGATCTTATAAAGCAAGGAAACTAAGGCTCAGAGAGGTTAAGTAACTTGACTAAGACTACAATGCCTCAAGACTCAAACCCAGCACTCTCTGATTCTGAAATTTGTGCTCTTAACCACAATTCTCTACATCATTTTCCAGTAATATTAAAAGTGAAGCCAAATGTGGAAAGACACCCCCCCCCACTTACTCTGAGTACTTCAGTGAGATCCTCCATTGTTTTTAAAGTTAGGAACTCAACTGTACAGTCCACCTCTGGATTTGAAACACAGTTCAACTGTGAATTAGGCTGCATACTTACATCCCCAGATTAATTTTGTTCTTTAAGCTACTGCAAACTGTTTATGTTGTCTGAGTGTTCACTGGATTCAAAGGGAATGGGAAGGGAATTCTCCTGTCCTGAGTGCAAGGAACAGGCCTGGATATTCAACAAACTGTATCTCATTCAATGAAATAAGAATGAGGGGAAACTTTGGTCTCCTGGAAATAAGAGGAAAAAGCATCTTCACTATGTTATTCACAGTCTTTAGCTAACTTCCCTTAGTATTAGGAAAGGCGCATTTTACTCACAGAAGACAATTTATAAAGTATGATTTTAACATCTCAGAGAAGGTCCCTGAGTTGTCTGCTCCCCCCTGTCCCCACCTTCATTCTACGTCTGAAGACCCATAATTGAAAAATAAAGTCTTTGCTTTAACATTCTTATTCCCAGTTAAAATGCCAGCACCCAGGATTGCAACAAAGCAATCTTGGAAATATTGTCCTTACGTTAGAATGTATGCAGTTAGAACAACCCAACATGAAGCTTGGATGGCGCAGATCAGAGCTGAGCCTGGGCAAGGTACCGAGGATGCTTGAAAAGATGCTGAATCACTTTGCAACATTTCTGAGGTTTGTTTCTGGTCACTGGGAAGGAGTTGCTCCTACTATCCATCCTTATTCACTCCAGTCCTTCCTCCCTACCACCTTGCTCTCTGCCCCAGAACTGTGTTTCTATAAAGTAAATTAGTGCTCCAAAATGCCAGTTTGTGGGCTGGTTATAGAAGAACCCCTTGGAGAGATTTTTTTTGGAAATATGCATTTGTGGGCCTTGCTCCCAAATCTTCTCATCCGGTGGTTCTGGAGTGGGGCCCAGGAAGCTGGGTTTTCCACTGATTCTCCTGAGTGGTCCTAAGGCAGAGCCAGATTCTCAGTCTCCAGTGGACAGATCAGTGCCAGAGAAACCCTGCTCAGTGTGAGCTCCAGTGCCCCAGAAGCATGGGGCCCAGTGGTGAGGCCATATTAATATTGCGTCTTTCATAAATCAGTTTTCAAAAGTCATTTAAGTCATAAAATTTGATTTCCCTAAAAAGCATAGTTTGGCTTAATGCACAGGGTAGGACATAGATCCGCTGGAGCCTGGAGTTTGGCTGCATTCCTTCTATGTTCCACCTTCCTGTCACCCAGATGCTGATATGACAGTCGTCCCTCTGGAATAAAACACTCCATTTACAAAAACAAAAATAAATAAAGTACACAGGGATAAACTTAAGAAAATGCAGTCTCTCAAAGACAAATATCATATGATATCACTTATATGCGGAATCTAAAAAAGTGGTACAAATGAGCTTATTCACAAAACAGAAATAGAGGCACAGATGTAGAAAACAAACTTATGGTTCCAGAGGGGAAAACAGGCGGAGGGATAAATTGGGAGATTGGGATTGACATATATACACTAATATATATAAAATAGGTAACTAATAAGGACCTACAGTATAGTACAGGGAACTCTACTCAATACTCTGTAATGACCTATATGGGAAAAGAAGCTAAACAAGAGTGGATATATGTATATGTATAACCGATTCACTTTGTGGTATATCTGAAACTAACATAACATTGTAAATCAATTATACTCCAATAAAAATTTTTTTAGAAAAGAAAATGCAATCTCTCTATGAAGAAAAAGCTTAATACAATCCTGAGGAATGCAAAGGAAGTCTTGAACAAATGAAGTCATTCCATGTTTTAGCTAGGAAGACCCAACAGAATGACTGTTAATTCATCCTAGTTTATCTATATATTTACTACAATCCCAACACAAACAGCAACAGGATCTTATGAGAAAAATAGACAATCTGATTCTAAAGTTAATATATGCAAATAAACAAGCAAGGATAGTGAGGACAAAATTCTGAAAAAGAGTGATGCAGGAGACAGGCAGTAGGCAGCGGGGAAGGGAGATGTGGCCATACTAGATATAAAAACATATTATAAGCTTCAGTATTTAATATAATATTTTATATTAGCAAAGTTTATGAACAGACTGCTTACAGAATAGGAAATACAAGTGACTCCTGGACACATGAAAAGATGTTCAACCTTATTCATAGAAGTGGAATTTAAAACATCATAAACAATTTCCATTCAATTATTTACATATCTAAATGTTTCGTGTAGGGAGGGCATCCAGAAGCAGAGCCTGAGACGGGGAGATTCTCATGATAGTGATTTGGGCAGGAAGTGCTCTGAGGAGAAGGAGTGTGGGGAGGAGAATGGGGCAGAGAAAGCAAACTGAGCAAGGATGTGGTCTCAGACCTAGACTGGCTTCTGCCTGATCCGAGAACCCTGGAGCACACGTCACACAATGGTTTGATCCCACCCCAGGCAAGGAGGTGGTCCCCCTTCTTCATGTCCCTGTGTCAGTCAGTCTTTTACTTCTGGCTGCCTCTCCTCTCTGCCCACCTGCCCCCGGGAAGGAGGATGCAATCTCCTGATCAAGGGAGCTCCCCTTCACTGAAGGATGTCCCTGGAGAAACGACTGATGTGAGCCATTAGGAGCCTCCACCCACAGGGGATAAAGACAGGGTACCGCTGTCCTTGAGAAGGGTTCTGGATGGGGCACCAAGTGCTTCCACTGCACGAAGTACAGCTTTTGCTCATCACATTATATAGAAAATAAAGCCTTAGAGCAAAAATTAAAGAACTATAAGTCTAAGACACACTTAGGCACTTTAGTCACACATGTTTGCTATCTGGAAGGCAGTCAGAGTCTGGGCTATCGAGTCAAATAGACTGGTTTTGAGTTCCAGCTCAGCCACGCTGATGTGGGAAAATGATCTAACCTAAGGCTAAATTATCTCTTCTATAAAATGGATATAATTATTTTTTAAAATCCTAGCTTATAGGATAGCTGTAAGGATTAAAAGAGACTGTGTATCAATATAAACAGCATATTAGCTGAATTTGGTAGAAGCTCAGCAAGATTTAGCTAATTGTTCCTTTGCTGCTGCCTAATCCAACTAAGTTAAAACTTCTTATAAAATAAACACAAAATAAACAAATAACTAAATAAACTGTGTGCTGAAGTTAATATTGTCTCAGCCCCAGCACTGGTGTTTCTCACTTCAAAATGTCTTAATTTCCTTTCCCACCCCCACTGCACATGTGAACCCAGAAGCACATTATCTACTTTAACCCTGAAACATTTAATTCATACAAAATAAATTATGCCTACTCACTAAGCATAAAAAAACAGCACTTCCAGACATCACTTATGCATATTACCTAATGAGAATTTGGAGATGCTAAAATCCTTCCTCTTAAAAACTTTGAAAGTACACTAATAAAATTATCTATTAATAACCATTTCCTCCTGAATACAAAAGCTTTCCATATACATTGTAAACATTCTAGGAAATACAGATTAGCAAAATAAAGAAAGCAAAAGTAATCCAAATCCTGTCATGTACAAACACTCAATATTATTGTGTATGTATATCTTTATGGACCTCAGGTGAATAAATATTTATCATTAGATTATCTTATACAAATCTACATTCCTAATGTATATAACATTTTGAAACTTTCTTTTATCATTTCAGAGGGTATAAAGTCTTTCCAGGTCATTAAAAGTTTGCAATCTCATTTAAACGGCACAGAATAGCAAAACAATAGATTGAGGTATGGGTGCAGAGATCATCGTGTATGTGTATATGAAGACATATACGTATAAATATATAGGTACAAAATATAAATATTATCTAATATATGCATAGATAGATAAATCTTATATACTGTGTAAAAATAGACTTTATTTTTAAATAATCAAACCATTAATCTTTTATAATGTCTGTTTGCCATTGTGATCAAAGTTCTATGCATATTTTAAAATACAGAATGACTATGGCTTTTAGAATATATTTTAAATCCATTTAACAACTGCTTTTGGCACCTGCTGGGTAAAAGACATTATAGGTGTTACCAAGATGGATCAGAAACAGATGCTGCTAGGGTCTCCTAGTCAACTCTGAGACAGGTGTGGGCACAAAGACTTCTGAGAGATAAAATGTTATAATTATTAAACCAAATGCTAGAAAAACCACAAGAAGAAAGCGACCATATCCTCTAGAAGTAGAGAGAAGGATCAAGAAAGTTATCACAGAGGAAACAGCTTTGCACAAATGTTTGGTGGGTAGAGAATGAGAGGAAAAATATTTGGGCTGAAGGAACGCATGAGCAGAGACACGGTGAAGTTAGAATCCCAGGGAACTAGTTCTCAGATGATGTCTTTAGTTGATTTAGTTCCAAACACCATGACAGAGCAAAGAGGTTCCTGAACTGTGCTCAGTAAGAGACACCAGGTGGGCAAAAACCTTTCACGACGCACTTCGGACTACATGTTGTGACAAATCCTTCATTGAGGCCAGCTGGCTCCTCTGACGAGACATCTTTCCTTTGGAAATGAAAAGGTATGGATTAGTATCACCCCTTGGTTTATCCTGGCAGCCAAGGAGATGGACGTGGGTCTAGGTGTGCTTACCCCACCCCTGATGATAATACCTGGACAGAAGTGTGCTTGCTGGAATTCTCAAGCCATCCCTGAGTTCGAAGTGTAACTAAATTCCCTATTAGAGAGCCAATCTGTTGTGAGGGAAATTAAGTTATTATTGCCTCTTGAATGTCAGCTGGCAGGCTCTGTCTCTGGCTAATGCCTATAATTATACAAACAGCCTTCTGAGCACAACCCGTATGGCAGCTGCATATGGCATTTACAGTTCTTATAATAACACAACAGCCAGCCAAGAAGCACAACACAGGCACAGCTCTAACCTGCAAGTGACCTGCTAATTAGCAGCCATGTGGGGTTAACACACAGAGCAGCTCGTATAGGGCCGGGTGTGATTAATGTAAACACCGTCCCCGGTAAGTGAGGAAATACATGCCAGGAGAAGCTTCCTCACTCCCTGCCTGTGTTGGTCAAACAAATGAGAAAAGTGCACACTCAGCAGAAAGACCTTCTAAAATTAATACAGCACTGAGAAGAGGGAATCCGGTGTCTTCTTCCCACACCACTCCCACAACCCCTGAATCATAACCACAGAATTAATCTTCAGGTTTGGATATTGGAGTTAAATGTGTCCTTTCCCAAGACCCCACTTTCCATCCTGGCTCTGATGGCTTCTTCTCCCATCTCACTGGATTATTTCATTTATGTTTGCCCTAAAGCTTCTTTTGTTTCCCACGCAGAAGTTTTGTGTGTTTTGTTTTCTGTGCTCAGAAGGCTGTTTGTGTAATTACACTATTATCGAAACCCATAATGAAAAGTAAAATATTTCTCTTCCTCCCATCCAACTGCTCCAAAGACCAGTGTATCTGCTTCAGTCTGGTTCCTTCTAAGTCCAGTTCCAGATTCTGCTGTCGTCAAACATTTGAATGTTATTCTTCATAACTGTCATTGACAAAAGTCATTTACAAACCAACTTCTGAGGCAAAACAAACAAAATGTATATGGATCGTGAGGGCTGCTCCCATGGCCTCTACTTCTCATATTTTCTTTTTCTATATCTGTCTCATTGCAGCAGTAATTTTCCCTCTTAATCTTTCTTCCTAACAAAGTTAAACTCCTTTCTCCCTTTCCTTTTATACTTTAACATCACTTAAAATGTCACAAAGTGGGGCTTCCCTGGTGGAGCAGTGGTTGAGAGTCCGCCTGCCGATGCAGGGGACACGGGTTCGTGCCCCGGTCTGGGAAGATCCCACATGCCGCGGAGCGGCTGGGCCCGTGAGCCATGGCCGCTGAGCCTGCGCGTCCGGAGTCTGTGCTCCGCAACGGGAGAGGCCACAACAGTGAGAGGCCTGCGTACCGCCAAAAAAAAAAAAAAAAAAAGTCACAAAGTGAAAGGATATCAAATTAGATGATCATTATTAACCACAAAAACAAATGTTTACTGGGTGTACAAGTAGTGTCAACCTGGATGATGGTAGTAATTAATGATAATAGCAATATTTATTAGGTTAGACCATTTATAGCACTGTGCTGAGCAGTTTACGTATAAAATCTCATTCTATCCTCACATCAACTCCACAAAGCATGTTCTGTTGTTCTAATTTTATAGATGAGAGAAGTGGGTCTTAGAGAAATTCAGTACCTGCTAAGAATCTCCTAGCCAGTGGGAAAGCTGAAATCCAAACTGGACCCATCTCATTCCCAAACCTAAATATCTGAGTCATTTAGGGGCTCTCTGTTCAGAGCCCTGGTCCCCTCATGTATGAAGAAGAACAATTAGACAAAATGCTTTCTACAAAACATGAGGAGACTAAGAATCATAAAATGCAATCCTCAAGTGATTTCCCAACTATTTCTGAATCAGAAAATATATGTTTGTAATTTATAAAGTCTTCTTATTTAAAAAGTAACTGGAGGCTTTCATTTCAAAGTAGCAGATCTGTCATGTGCCTCTTCCCCCGCTTCTCTTTCAAAGCTTGGGACAATGTGGGTAGAATTATACTACAAGGAAATAAATTCATAACCACATAGAGAAAGGGAACAGAAGTCATCGAGGGACATCCAGGATAGTTTCAGATGTCGGAAACTGATGGGAGCGTGCTAGGGAAAAAGCTTCAAGGTAAGGTGAGATTCCATCCGACAGATAGATGCATGACAGGCTCCCAGTGTGGAGGAGGCAGGTCTGGAAGGCTAGAGTCAGACACAGAAGAGACAGATGGGGACGACTGGGAAGTTTAAGCAAGACTGGCAGTGCCACTTGCCCCACCCTTGCCCTGAGCCTAGGAAGCCTAGTTTCCTCCCATAGTAAAAAGCATAAAAGGCTCTCCTACAAATAAATAAAGCAAATTGCCTCGGAAGAGTTTGCATTACTGGGTGCTCCTGGTACAGAAAAAAGCCCTTCTGATTCTGTATTTGGATGATCTTAATCTCACAGGTAATCAGTCCTCTTCTAAGACACCTTGAAGGAAAACCAGGCTGCTGCCTCTCAGAGCCTGCAAAAGTACTCAGGAATCTCACATCAGCACCATACAATGATCAATATGACCTTCATTCTTAAATATAAATAGGCAACCAAGAATTATAAGAGACAGGACTTCCCTGGTGGCGCAGTGATTCAGAATCCGCCTGCCAATGTAGGGGACACGGGTTCAAGTCCTGCCTGGCCCAGCAAGATCCCACATGCTGCTGAGCACCTAAGCCCATGCGCCACAACTACTGAGCCTGCGCTCTAGAGCCCACAAGCCACAACTACTGAGCCTGTGTGCCACAACTACTGAAGCCCACGCACCTAGAGCCTGTGCTCTGGAACAAGAGAAGCCACCGCAATGGAAGCCCACGCACCGCAATGAAGAGTAGCCCCCGCTCGCCGCAACTAGAGAAAAAGCCTGTGCGCAGCAACAAAGACCCAACGTAGCCAAAAATAAATAAATAAAATAAATTTATTAAAAAAAAAAGATATGATAAAAAACCAGAAGCATGGAAAAAAGAAAAAAGAAATAGCAACCAATAAATCAGGTGAGTAAAACGATAACAAATAAGATAGACATATTTTTTAACCTCAAAATTTGAGAGGAAATTTATCCATTAAGAAGTAGGATGTTGAAAAGTAGGTTAATCAGAAAATATGAGTTCTTAGAAATTAAGAATAAGATTGCCAAAATAAAAAATGTCAATAGAAGGACTGAAAGAAAGAGTAGGATACCTCTCCTAAACATAGATCAGAATGATAAAGGTAGACAGAAGGAAGAAAACAGATACAAGTAGTTTCCATGTGGTTCAGCATCTTACTGATGGAAGTCACTAAAAAGGAGATCAGAGAATGCAGAAAAAAGTAACAAATAGAGAATGAAAGAAACTCAGACATGAAAAAACACAACATTCTTCAGAATAAAAAGGCAATGGTGTGATGATCAAGATAAATGACAGAAAACCACATCTAAAAGATTGCCATGAAACTTAAGAACACTCTGGATTTAACAAAATAAATAAAGTCTGAAAGCTTCCAGAGGAGCGGAAAAAAAATCTTATCTCCCACAAAGGAACAACAATCTGATTTCTCACGAAGACCACTGGCTGGCTATAAGATACTGCCTTCCAGCTTCTGAGGCTAATTTTTTTAAAAAATACACGGTATATTTCAGAACTCTTGTAGATTTACAGGACTGAGAAAGTAGTATAGGCAGGTCCCATGAATCATTTTACATTAATATGGTACCTTTGTTATAATTAATGAACCAGGCTTGATACATACTTATTCAGATTTGCTTAGTTTCTACCTAATGTCCCTCTTCTGTTCCAGGATCCCACCCAGGGTATGACATTACATGTAGCTGTCCTGTCTCTTTAGGCAACTTTTGACTGTGACGGTTTCTCAGACTTCTCTTGTTTTTGCTGATAGGAACAGTTTTAAGGAGTACTGATTGGTATTCTGTAGAATGTCCCTCTACTGGAACTTGTTTTCTGTTATTCGGCTAGACTGCGGTTAGGGGTTCAGGGGAGGAAGATCACAGAAGTAAAGTGCCATTCTCATCACATCATATCAAGCGTAAATACCATCAACGTGATTTATCACCATGGATGTTGACCTTGATCATATGGCTGAGGTTATGATTGCCACTTTTTTCTAGTGTGAAGTTCCCCCTTTCCATACTGTCCTATGCACAGCCCACACTTCAGGAGTGGGGACTTATGATCCACCTTTATGAAACCAGAATATCTATATTTTGGGGGGAATATTTCTGTATGGGAGTTTTGTCTCTTTCACCCCATCAATCAATCATTTCTTTATATCACTATGGATTCACAGATGTTTATTTTATACTTTGGGTTATAATTCAATGTGACTTTATTTTGTGGCCCAGCCTGTTCCAGCTTTGGGCATAGAAGTTCTTTCAGTTAGCTACTGTGTACCTTCAACATAATGTGGATGGGTTGTAGTTTTATTTTTGTATTTTTTGAGTGCTTCCTAACTTTCTGTCACTGCAAGATGCTCCAGGCTCATCTTGGTCCTGCCCCAGTCCTAGAATCAGCCATTTCTCCAAGGAGCCCCTTTTATTAGAAATGGGATTAGAAACCAAAATCTGAGTGTGAGGTGTGTTCATATCTACTGAGGTGTCACCGCTTCTTGGCTCTCTGAGCTGATAATGCGAGGAAATATATGTGTTTTCTAAAACATGTATATACACATATCTATAAATAATTCTATATGTAGACATCTGGGTCTATATTAGACTGAACATGAGTTCACACTGATGTCTCCAAACATAATCCATTACCACATGGATTATTCTATGCCATAGAATAATAAAATAATAAAATGTCAATAGAAGGACTAGTACCTTGCAGGTCTTTCAGCTCCTCCTTCCCTTGCTTGTCCGTAAACTACTACTCTCACAGTAAGAAACCTGGCTCCCCCCATCTTCCATTCATCCACTTAATTGTTCAATTCCAGTATATGCACATGTATACAGTATCAGAATTGCTCACTCATACAGCCATGGGAAAGAACTTTATCAATTAGAATATAATACTTAAGTGCAATTCCTTTTCCCTTTAATTTTACAGACTCCACTCATTTCCAGAGTTACTTAGAGCAACACCTTTTCCTTTGGTTGGATTGTTTATTCATTTGCCTACATGAACATTCATTCTGTACTGTAACATCATATGGTTTTGACAAATGCATAATGTCTTATATCCACCATTACAGGAGCATACAAAATAGTTTCACCTACCCTAAAAAAATCCCATTCTTCACCTATTCAACCCTCCTCACTTCCCCCTAAACATCTGGCAACCAGTAATCTGTTTACTATCTCTATAGTTTTGCAATTTCCAGTTTGTTATGTAATTGAAATCATACAGTATGTAGTCTTTTCAGACTGACTTGTTTCCACTTAGCAATATGTCATTAAGATTCCACAATGTGTTTTTGTGGCTTAATAGAGCATTTCTTTTTAATGAAAAAAAAGAAAATGATAGATCATTTCTTTTTAATTATTCAGTAAATAATATTTTGCTGTATGAATGTAACACAGTTTCTTCATCCATTCACCTACTGAAGGACATCTTAATTACTTCTAGTTTTTATAGATTAAAAAAAACTGCTATAAATATTTGTGTGTGTTGCTGGATTATACGGTAAAACTGTAACTTTGTAAGAAAGTGCCAAACTGTCTTGCAAAGTGGCTGCATCATTTTGCATTTACACCAGCAGTGTTTTTCTATATCCTTTCCAGAATTTGTATTATTGGTGTTTTGGATTTTAGTCATTCTAATAGGTGTATACTGTTACCAAATTATTGTTTTAATTTGCAATTCCCTATTGACAAATTTTATCAAGCATCTTTTCATACATTTATATGTTTCTTCTTTGATAAGGTATCTGTTCAGCTCTTGCCCATTTATTAACTGGTTTGTTCTCTTATTGAGTTCTGAGAGTTCTTCATATATTTTAAATACAAGTACTTTACCAGATACGTGTTTTACAAGTGTTTTCTCCCAGTCTGTGGCTTGTCTTTTCATTCTCTTAACAGTGCCTTTTGCAGAGCAGAAGTTTTTAATTGTAATAGAGTCCAACTTACCAAATTTTTCTTTCACAGATTATTCTTTTGGTGTTGTATCTTAAAACTCATTGACAAATGCAAGGACATATAGATTTTCTCCTATGTTTTCTACTACAGGATTTATAGTTTGCATTTCACATTTAAGCTTATGATCCATTCTGAGTTAATTTTTGTGCAAGTTGTAAGGCCTGTGTCTACATTCCCTTTTTTTTCCTGCATATGGCATCTAATATTCCAGTATCAGTATCCTTTGTTGGAAAGACTCCTTTCTCCATTGAATTGCCTTTGCTCCTTTGTCAGAGCTCAGCTGAATATATTTGAGTGGTTCTGTTTCTGGGCTCTCTGTTCTGTTCCATTGTTCTCTGTGTCTATTCTCTCACCAAAGAGATGCTGTCTTAATTACTGTGCTTTTATAGTAAGTCTTGAAATTGGATAATGTGAGTCCTAACTGTGTTCTTTTTTCACCATTAGTCTGACTATTCTAGGTCTTTTGATTTTCTATATACACTTATCCCATTTGTTCCATTTCTCTGTAGAACCCTGATTAATGCAAGCCTCCTAACATATTAATCATAGATTATTTTAAATTCCTAGTCTGATAATTCCAAAATATGTGTCATATTAGAGTCTGGTTCTGATGCTTGCTTTCTGTCTTAGTCTGTTCAGGCTGCTATAACAAGATACAATAGAACAGGTGCCTATGAACAACAGAAATTTATTTCCCATAGTTCTGGGAGGCTAAAAGTCCAAGTTCAGGGTGCCATCATGGTTGGGCAAGGGCCCCCTTCCAGGTTGTAGACTTCTTATTGTATCTTCACATGGTGGAAGGGGCTAGGGAGCTCTGAGGGATCACTTTTATAAGAACACTCATGCCAGTCATGAAGACTCCATCCTCATGACCTAATCACCTCCCCAAATCTCCATCTACTAATACCATTACCTTTGGGGGTTAAGATTTCAACATATAAATTTGGGAAGACATCAGCATTCAGACCATAGCACTTTCTATATTTAGACTGTGTTCTTTTTTTGCTTTTTAGCAGGCCTTGTAATTTTTTGATGAAAGCCAGGCATGATGGATCAGAACTGAGATAAAATCTGTTAGTATGAGGTTTTATGTTACTCTAACTTGGAGTTGGACTGCTTACTGCTTACCTTAGCTGTAGGCACCAGAGGCTCTGAATTCATCTGGTGTCCTTGTTTTCATCTCCCCTGTTGCCCTGGGGTTTCCCTAAGCACTCCTCCTTAAATAAAGGTACCTTCTGTACCTGCGGGTTTTTCAGCTCTAATATGCTGTTATTATACTAGAGCCCTACTGAGGTCGTGGTCAGGTGTGGGGTAGCAAAAGAATTTTATAATCTTATGATTAAATCTGTCTTCCAGTGGTCTATGTCCCTGGGTTGTGACTTTCACAAATGTTTCTTAGTATTTCCTCCCGCCCCCTTACATGAGACTGGAAGACTAGTTGGGGCAGGAGTGGGTAAATGCCTTTCCCCTAGGCTTTAGAAGGCTCCTGGTGACATCTTTCCTCTTGGATAGTAAGTCTTTGTGATAGAGAATGCTTTGGGCATTTCCAAAAGATTACTTTTCCCTCCCCCTGCCAGTCACCAAGGGATCTTTCTTAGGTCTTCACAATGAGCACCCGGTATGGTGGCTGGAAGTAAATTCCATGATTGTAGAGAACATGCTAAAACTGCAGCCTCTAGGTGATTTTCACCTCCATGCTATTCTACATTCAGTCTCCAGCAACTCATCAAAATTACCATGTAATCGTTTCTACCAGTTGAAGGCTCTAGTGGCTCCTGCTCTATGGAAACAGATTTTAGCTCTCTGGATTCACCATTCTCTCCAGATCTGGGAGCAGCAATTTGCCCTGAGATGAGACCTCAATTCTCTAATGGGCCCAAGCAAAGTCATGATTTTCTGTGTGCTCAGCTCCTTTCCTATTGCAAGGACAAGAGTGATGACTTCTGAGCTCTTTAAATTTTGGAACTGAAACCAGAAGTCCAGGTCATTTATTTTGAAACTATATTCAATACCTAAGCAATCCACCAATCAAGTCTGAGAGCTAAAGACATTTTTAGACATGAGTCAACTGAGAAATGTCCAATAATTGAAGAGTTCTTTAATGAGATGATAGAGAAAGTACAGAAATAACCAAAATATTGGAAGTCATTAGATCTAGGAAATAGTAGGTTTACCCTAGCAAGCAGAGATGGGAGATCTCAGGATGACAGGTGATGAGTCAGTGGTCTGTGGTGGAGCAGAAGGTTCAAGCAATCTCCAGGGAATTGCTGTGAAGGATGTAGATGCCACATAGACATGATGGATAGGCTAGAAAATCTGAGAATATGGTAAGTACACACCATTCTCTTGTCAACAAGAGGAAAGAAAGGCAAATTAGAAACTCTGTTGCGGGGCTGGGAACTGTATAAGAAAGTCATGGTTGGCTTCTAGCTCCAGCAATAAACTGAATAACCATCTAGCAACAGAATATCTAAAAATGGTCATTTAACATGTGTACCTGAACTGGTAAGAAAACAGGGAAAATCCTGAAAGGCCAATTGCAGAGCAAACGCATGAATCCAGCAACGTGAGCTTTAAAGCTCCTGACTACCCAAAGGGCATCTGCATTACTCTGTTACTAAAATATTCACTTTTAACAATTGCCCAGGGAAAGGAGACAAAGTCTAGGAAAGTGTCTCCTTCCCACAAAACATCCCTTGCCTGACAAAGTAAAGAATTAGATACAAAAATTCCTGTGAATATAGGACATCTTCAGTGAAAGAGAGAATTGGCGGGTGGGAAAATAACGCCTCACAAAAGCAGACACCAAAGAAAATTTCCTATCATTACCTTGTCTTTGGGTGAAGAGAAAACAAAAATCTTTCTTCATAATTTGCAACTCTGAGCTGGCTTTTACATGGATTAGAGGTCCGAATTCATGTTGTGGGAATATTCTAAAAACCAGCAAAGTAAATAATAAACTAAGAAGTTGGTTTAAATTGATTCCAGGAATTTACAATGCCTCCAGGCAGGATCAAGCACAATCTTTTTCAAAGAAACTGCCCTTAATGTACACCTCAAAGAATTCCTACCATCCTGCTGATAAATTTTCAGTGAATACAAGTTCACGATAAAAACAAAATAAACTGAAACATAAAGACAGAGCATATAAGGAAAAAGACATCATGAGTGAGAATAAGCCAATAAAACAAAGAATAGAATCAGACCTGAAAAGACTTCAGATGGGGGAATTGGGTGAAGGTGGCCAAAAAGCACAAACTTCCAATTTTAAGATAAGTAAGTACTGGGGACGTTATGTACAGCATGATGACGGTGGTTAACACTGCTACGTGGTATATTTGAAAGCTGCTAAGAGAGCAAATCCTAAAAGTTCTCATCACAAGAAAAACAATGGTAACTGTATGAGATGATGGATATTAACTAAACTTACTGTGGTGATCATTTTGCAATACGTATATATGTCAAGTTATCAAGCTGTACACCTTAAACTTATACAGTGTTGTATGCTGATTATACCTCAGTAGAACTGGAAGAAAATAAATAAATTAATTAAAATTATGATTGCATTAAAATATATTTTCAAATTCAAGGTGTGGTTAAAATAAATTTTATTTAAATGCAAAATAAAACTCATTTTTTTAAAGAAAAGACTTCTGAGGTTGTTTTTATTAGCTATAAATAAGAACATTTTAAGTGATTGTAGAAATAAAACAGAATTTTAAAAAGTATGAGTAAGGAGCAAAAGATTAACAACAATGACCTGACGAAGGATAATAAAAAGAATCAGCTAGAACTTATATAAGTGGAAAAAAAAAAAGTCCTGATTCATTACTTGATTGTTAACTGAGAGGGCTATTCAACTAAAGACCTATAAAGTTTGGGCCCAGGAGTTTTTGCCATGAAACATGCCAAATTAAGCTGAATGAGAGGCTTGGTGGAAACAGTGAGTGAGACACCTTAGCCAGTGCATTTGGAAGAGAAGGGTTTGGTTCAAGCCAAACCTGTAGCAAACTGCTAGGGCCATTGACCTGGTTTACCACCCTGTTCTAGGGTTGCTCTGGCTGAGGCAGTGGCCACTCCCTGGTTCCAGCTCCAGCCCTGTGCTGACTGACAGCACCACCAACCTCCCAACCCCATTGCTCCCACCATCACCTCCCAGCTCACTCTTCAGACTAATGTTGCCAACGCAGTTATCATTAGGCCCCTCAACTCAGTCATGTTCACAAGTCTTATCTCCTAATCATGCTTCCTGTCTCAATGACATAACCTCCCCCAGTTACTCAAGCCAGAAAGTTGAATCATCCTTGTTTCTTCCCTTTCCCCCTTCCCCAAAAAACAAATCACCCAAAACCTATCAATTATATTCCCCCTTAAGGAAGAGATATAAAGTACTGTGGATATATTACTCCCAAACTCTTAACTACTATACATAAAATAGATAACCAAAATGGACCTACTGTATAGCACAGGGAACTATGCTCAATATCTTGTAATAACCTATAATGGAAAAGAATCTGAAAAAGAATTATATTTTATATATATATATATATGTATCTGAATCACTTTGCTGTACACTGAAACTAACACAACATTGTAAATCAACTATACTTCAATAAAAAAATTTTTAATTAAAAAATTAAGAGATATAAAAATCAAATATGTCTTTGTTTTCATTCTCAGGGACCCACCTTGGGTCACAGCCCCACTGAGGTTTCTGTGCTTCCAGGCAGTATCCCTTCGGCCCATCTTCACCTTGGCTACCTTGCAGCAGATGTTCTCTGTGGCTGATAAAGTCTGTTTCATGGTCCCTCACTTGCACAGGCCCCTGCCAAGACTTGGAAAGAGCCCTAGTAGTATGTCCATATGGCCATGTGTTTTGTAAAATTTGCAAAGGTAAGATGCTTCCCCTCTTCCTCTTGTGTCAGGTACTTTGGGGGATTTAAGCCAAGGAGAAGTTAGGCTGGGATTACACTTGGAGTTTAGTAGGATATACATACATGGTTTGTAGACATCTCCACATAGCGGTAAGCTATTGTTTATTGTTCCCATATAAGAATGACTTTCAGAAATACTACTAATTATCTCTGTGCCCACTGTCTTGGCATCATGACATAAAGCCATCAAAGAAAAGCTGAATAATTAGTCATCCATTCAAAGAATATTTGTATTAGTAACCATACAAGAAAATTTGATATATTGTGTCAAAATTGTATGGCTCATAATACATGAAATAACCTTGAGAGGTTTTCTCAAATTTGGTAAACAAACCTAAAAACTTACATAAACCACCAATAAACTGTAAAGATGAAAGAAACATTTAAACTCTTAATAATAAATAAAATTTCCACTAACCATGCTAGAGGATAAACTAAACTACCTTCCTACTCTGTCAATAGAAAGTGATATAACAAAATTCATGTAAAGAGGTGAACCAAAGGTTGAATTCTGCAAACATAGGGGGAAATCTTTTACAGAAGTATGCTGGCAGTAAATCAATAAAATACGTTATTTTTCTGGATTTTTCTCAGCATTTTTAAATTTGTAATTTGTTGTGCTTTCTTTTCTCATTATAAACAAATATTCACTTTTGTACCTAATTTTGGATTTTTAAATTCATATTATTTATTTCTTAAAGAGAGACCCCCCCCCATTAGAGAACAAACTTATGGTTACCAGGAGGGAAGGGATGGGGGGAGGGATAGGGAGTTTGGGACTGACATGTACACACGGCTATATTTAAAAGGGATAACCAACAAGGACCTACTGTATAGCACAGGGAACTCTACCCAATATTATGTAACTACCTAAATGGGAAAAGAATTTGAAGAAGAATAGACACATGTATATGTATCACTGAATCACTTTGCTGTACACCTGAAACTAACACAACATTGTTAATCCACTATACTCCAACCTAAAATAAAAAGTTAGAGAAAAAAGATTATGAGTTCAATATTTCTGTTTTCTTAAGTCAGATGTCTTCATCTTAAATAGATTCCATATACCTTCTGGAATACAATGCTACAATAATATATCAAAATTTAAAAAAAAAGAGAGAAACCCCTGCCAAACTGTACATGCATCAGGCCCCGCAAAACCAAGTATAAATTTGGTTAAGTCATCCCTCTTACCTCCAGGACAAAGATCCAGTTTCCTCAGCATAATATCTAATGACCTCATGATCATACTCTGTCATCCATTCGACTTTTAACTCTCACTACTCCCCCAGTTTGCTTCTATATTCCAGACACCAACCTGCTAGAGTTAGCAAATGCAGCACCACTTCCGACGCGGCATCTGGTTGTGCACGTGACACCCTCAGCTTGGCTTTCCTTTCCTCACGCTTGTGCCCTCATTCTGACCTTCCCCAATTAACCCATCTATAAGCAGCACATTCCTCAGTGTTCTTTCCCACAATGCATTTCCCTCAGGTGTCAAACATTTATCACATTCATCAATGTTATATTTGTGTTCAGTTTTCTCTTCATGTTTTCCTCAGTAGACTCCAAACTCCCTGAGAGCAGAGCTCAGAACTCTCTTAGTGTCGGTACCTACGTATAGTAGGTGCTCCATACATACTTGTGGAATGAATGAAGAGCGAGGCTGTGGCTGTGAGAAAGGCAGTGTAGAACGAAATAGAACTAAACCAGGTGCATTTCAGGAGGAGTTTCTGAGCAGTACTTGAAAATAAAGGGCCTGAATAACTAGTGGGCCAAGTAGTTGTGATTTTACTACACCCCACACCACCCCCATGACATTCTATTCTTAAAGAAATGCCTTGGGAAATAACCCTTACACTATTGAATAGAAATACATATGCTTAAAGGGATATACTGAAGAAGAAAAGAGTTAGGCGGGGGGGGGGAGGAGGGAGGGAAGGAAGGAAGGAAGAAAGAAAGAAAGAAAAAGAGAGGGAGGGAAGAAGGAACAAAAGAAAAGAGAAAGAAGGAAAGAGAGAAAAAGAAACAGAAAAGAAAGAAGGGTGGGAGGAATAAACATCATTATAAACACTAAGAAAGAGCTTCATCCACCAGAGGGCAGACAGCAGAAGCAAGAAGGACTACAATCCTGCAGCCTGTGGAACAAAAACCACATTCACAGAAAGATAGACAAGATGAAAAGGCAGAGGCCTATGTACCAGATGAAGGAACAAGATAAAACCCCAGAAAAATAACTAAATGAAATGGAGATAGGCAATCTTCCAGAAAAAGAATTCATATTAATGATAGTGAAGATGATACAGGACCTTGGAAAAAGAAGGGAGGCAAAGATTGAGAAGATGCAAGAAAGGTTTAACATAGATCTAGAAGAATTAAAGAACAAACAGAGATGAACAACACAATAACTGAAATGAAAAATACACTAGAAAGAATCAATAGCAAAATAACTGAGAGAGAAGAATGGATAAGTGACCTGGAAGACAGAATGGTGGAATTCACTTCTGCGGAACAGAATAAAGAAAAAAGAATAAAAAGAAATGAAGACAGCCTAAAAGACCTCTGGGACAACATTAAACACAACAACATTCGCATAATAGGGGTCCCAGAAGGAGAAGAGAGAGAGAAAGGACCTGAGAAAACATTTGAAGAGATCATAGTCGAAACTTCCCTAACATGGGAAAGGAAATATCCACCCAAGTCCAGGAAGTGCAGAGTCCCATACAGGATAAACCCAAGGAGAAAAACACCAAGACACATAGTAATCAAATTGGCAAAAATTAAAGACAAAGAAAAAGTATTGAAAGCAGCAAGAGAAAAATGACAAATAACATACAAAGGGACTCCCATAAGGTTAACAGCTGATTTCTCAGCAGAAATTCTACAAGCCAGAAGGGAGTGGCATGATATACTTAAAGTGATGAAAGGGAAGAACCTACAACCAAGATTAATTACTCTACCCAGCAAGGATCGATTCGATGGAGAAATCAAAAGCTTTACAGACAAGCAAAAGCTAAGAGAATTCAGCACCACCAAACCAGCTCTACAACAAATGCTAAAGGAACTTCTCTAAGTGGGAAATACAAGAGAAGAAAAGGACCTACAAAAACAAACCCCCCAAAATTAAGAAAATGGTAATAGGAACATACATATTGATAATTACCTTAAACGTGAATGGATTAAATGCTCCAACCAAAAGACACAGGCTTGCTGAATGGATACAAAAACAAGACCCATATATATGCTGTCTACAAGAGACCCACTTCAGACCTAGGGACACATACAGACTGAAAGTGAGGGGATAGAAAAAGATATTCCATGCAAATGGATATCAAAAGAAAGCTGGAGTAGCAATACTCATATCAGATAATATAGACTTTAAAATAAAGGATGTTACAAGAGACAAGGGAGGACACTAAGTAATGATCAAGGGATCAATCCAAGAAGATATAATAATTATAAATATATATGCACCCAACATAGGAGCACCTCAATACATAAGGCAACTGCTAACAGCTCTAAAAGAGGAAATCGACAGTAACACAATAATAGTGGGGGACTTTAACACCTCACTTACACCAATGGACAGATCACCCAAAATGAAAATAAATAAGGAAACAGAAGCTTTAAATAACACAATAGACCAGGTAGATTTAATTGATATATATAGGACATTCCATCCCAAAACAGCAGATTACACTTTCTTCTCAAGCAGGCACGGAACATTCTCCAGGATAGATCACATCTTTGGTCACAAATCAAGCCTCAGTAAATTTAACAAAACTGAAATCATATCAAGCATCTTTTCTGAACACAACACTATGAGATTAGAAATCAATTACAGGGAAAAAAACGTAAAAAACACAAACACATGGAGGCTAAGCAATACGTTACTAAATAACCAAGAGATCACTGAAGAAATCAAAGAGGAAATCAAAAACTACCTAGAGAAAAATGACAATGAAAACACGACGATCCAAAACCTATGGGATGCAACAAAAGCAGTTCTAAGAGGGAAGTTTATAGTTATACAAGCCTACCTCAAAAAACAAGAAAAATCTCAAATAAACAATCTAACATTACACCTAAAGGAACTAGAAAAATAAGAACAAACAAAACCCAAAGTTAGCAGAAAGAAAGAAATCATAAAGATCAGAGCAGAAATAAATGAAATAGAAACAAAGAAAACAATAGCAAAGATCAACAAAACTAAAAGACAGTTCTTTGAGAAGATAAACAAAATTGATAAACCATTAGCCAGACTCATCAAGAAAAAGAGGGAGAGGATTAAAATCAGTAAAATTACAAATGAAAAAGAAGAAGTTACAACAGACATGGCAGAAATACAAAGCAACCCAAGAGACTACTACAAGCAACTCTATGCCAATAAAATGGACAACCTGGAAGAAATGGACAAATTCTTAGAAAGGTATAACCTTCCAAGACTGAACCAGGAAGAAACAGAAACACGAACAGACCAATCACAAGTAATGAAATTGAAATTGTGATTAAAAATCTTCCAGCAGGGGCTTCCCTGGTGGCACAGTGGTTGAGAGTCCACCTGCCGATGCAGGGGACATGGGTTCGTGCCCCGGTCTGGGAAGATCCCACATGCCATGGAGCGGCTGGGCCCGTGAGCCATGGATGCCGAGTCTGCGTGTCCAGAGCCTGTGATCCACAATGGGAGAGGCCACAACAGTGAGAGGCCTGCGTACCGCAAAAAAAAAAAAACAAACTTCCAGCAAACAAAAGTCCAGGACCAGATGGCTTCACAGGTGAATTCTATCATTTAGAGAAGAGCTAACACCAATCCTTCTCAAATTCTCCCAAAAAACTGCAGAGGAAGGAACACTCTCAAACTCATTCTATGAGGCCACCATCACCCTGATACCAAAATCAGACAAAGATACTACAAAAAAAGAAAATTACAGACCAATATCCCTGATGAATATAGATGCAAAAATCCTCAACAAAATACTAGCAAACAGTATCCAACAACACATTAAAAGGATCATACACCATGATCAAGTGAGATTTATCCCAGAGACACAAGGATTCTTCAATATATGCAAATCAATCAATGTGATAAACCATATTAACAAACTGAAGAATAAAAACCATATGATCATCTCAATAGATGCAGAAAAAGCTTTTGACAAAATTCGACACCCATTTATGAAAAAAACTCTCCAGAAAGTGGGCATAGAGGGAAACTACTTCAACATCATAAAGGCCATATATGACAAACCCACAGCAAACATCATTCTCAATGGTGAAAAACTGAAAGCATTTCCTCTAAGATCAGGAACAAGACAAGGATGTCCACTCTCACCACTATCATGCAACATAGTTTTGGAAATCCTAGCCATGGCAATCAGAGAAGAAAAAGAAATAAAAGGAATACAAATCAGAAAAGGAGGAGTAAAACTGTTACTGTTTGCAGATGACATGATACTATACACAGAGAATCCTAAAGATGCTACCAGAAAACTACTAGAGCTAATCAATGAATCTGATAAAGTTGCAGGATACAAAATTAATGCACAGAAATCTCTGGCATTCCTATACACTAATGATGAAAAATCTGAAAGAGAAATTAAGGAAACACTCCCACTTACCATTGCAACAAAAAGAATAAAATACCTAGGAATAAACCTACCTAGGGAGACAAAAGACCTGTATGCAGAAAACTATAAGACACTGATGAAGGAAATTAAAGATGATACCAACAGATGGAGAGATACACCATGTTCTTGAATTGGAAGAATCAATATTGTGAAAATGACTGTACTACCCAAAGCAATCTACATATTCAATGCAATCCCTATCAAATTACCAATGGCATTTTTTACAGAACTAGAACAAAAAATCTTAAAATTTGTATGGAGACACAAAAGACCCCGAATAGCCAAAGCAGTCTTGAGGGAAAAAAATGGAGCTGGAGGAATGAGACTCCCTGACTTCAGACTATAATACAAAGCTACAGTAATCCAGACAATATGGTACTGGCAAAAAAACAGAAATATAGATCAATGGAACAGGAATGTAAGTCCAGAGATAAACCCACGCACCTATGGTCAACTAATCTATGACAAAGGAGGCAAGGATATACAATGGAGAAAAGACAGTCTCTTCAATAAGTGGTGCTGGGAAAACTGGACAGCTATATGTAGAAGAATGAAATTAGAACACTCCCTAACACCATACACAAAAATAAACTCAAAATCGATTAGAGACGTAAATGTAAGACCGGGCACTCTAAAACTCTTAGAGGAAAACATAGGAAGAACACCCTTTGACATAAATCACAGGAAGATATTCTTTGATCCACCTCCTAGAGTAATGGAAATAACAAAAATAAACAAATAGGACCTAATGAAACTTAAAAGCTTTTGCACCACCAAGGAAACTATAAACAAGATGAAAAGAAAACCCTCAGAATGGGAGAAAATATTTGCAAACGAATCACTGGACAAAGGATGTCTCCAAAATATGTAAACAGCTCATGCAGCTCAATATTAAAAAAACAAACAACCCAATCCAAAAATGGGCAGACCTAAATAGACATTTCTCCAAAGAAGACATACAGATGGCCAAGAAGCACATGAAAAGCTGTTCAACATCACTAATTATTAGAGAAATGAAAATCAAAATTACCATGAGGTATCACCTCACACCAGTTAGAATGGGCATCATCAGAAAATCTACAAACAAATGCTGGAGAGGGTGTAGAGAAAAGGGAACCCTCTTGCACTGTTGGGGGGAATGTAAATTGATACAGCCACTATGGAGAACAGTATGGAGGTTCCTTAAAGAACTAAAAATAGAATTACCATATGATCCAGCAATCCCACTACTGGGCATATACCCAGAGAAAACCATAATTCAAAAAGACACATGCACCCCAATGTTCACTGCAGCACTATCTACAATAGCCAGGCCATGGAAGCAATCTAAATGCCCATCGACAGACGAATGGATAAAGAAGATGTGCTGATTCAATTTGTTATAAAGCAGAAGCTAATAAAAAAATAAAATAAAAATAAAAATATAATAAAGAAGATGTGGTACATATATACCATGGAATATTACTCAGCCATAAAAAGGAACGAACTTGGGTCATTTGTAGAGATGTGGATGGATCTAGAGACTGTCATACAGAGTGAAGTAAGTCAGAAAGAGAAAAACAAATATCGTATATTAATGCACATATGTGGAACCTAGAAAATGGTACAGATGAACCGGTTTACAGAGCAGAAATTGAGACACAGATATAGGGAACAAACATATGGACACCAAGGGGGGAATGCAGCAGGGGGGTGTGGTGGTGGTGGTGGGATGAAGTGGGAGATTGGGATTGACATATATACACTGATGTGTATAAAATGGATGATTAATAAGAAAAAAATAAATAAATAAACATTAAAAAAACCGCTAAGAAAACCTAGGTAGCTTCTAGTTAAGAAAATTACTTATTTCTTAACTAAAAATGGGTGTGATTGATACGAAACCACAAAGAGGAGAAAATATGAGGCAAATGGACCCATATAAGAAGCATACTCTTGTCTACTGAATACAGTTTTGATTCTATCATTCACTCTGGTGCCTTAGGAAAATCCACGGGTCATGTCTGTCCATATAATCCACAGGGCATGCAGGTCAGTTGGAGAAAATGGCTGAGTATAGGAGCGTGGGCAATGGACAGTGAGCTCAGGAACATCTTCCTGTGGAATAAACAGAGAAGGAGCATTGCTTGTCCTGCCACAGGAGAAGGGAGGGAGAAAAAAGGGAGGGAGGGAAGGAAGAAAGAAAACTGTACCCTGTTTGATAATGAAGACCACAACACTCAAGAGCTGAGGTAAAATGCATAGATGGAACTTTAAGACATTTTCTAGAATATTCCATACATCACATGCATTCAATTGGTACCACAATCTCCTAGGGCACTGTCAGCAAAAAGGTGGAAAGGGAAGCATTGAAACTAGACTAAATGTTTTGTTCCTTGAGGCATATTTCTACAACAAGAATGCTAGTGGATAAAGCTGCCTCTTGAGGACAGCAAAATCAGGCAACTGGGAAGTGCCTTGGGGAAACATCTCATCTTATTCATTGGATGAGCAAAGATTTTGAGAGGTGAAGTGCTATGCCCAAGTTCTCACCGCTATGAGGGGACGAGCTAGAGTAGAGGCTCCCTAGCTCCCAGGCTGACTTCCTTTTCACAGAATCACTAGATCAGGATCACTGATTTGTGAGAAAAGAAATCTTGAGCAGCAAAGGGAACATCAGGAGACTACTTCCTAAAAATGGGCAAGCAGAGTGACTGCCTAGACTAGGAGGAGAAAAGAAATACAATTGCCAGAATCATGAGGGTGGAAATAGAAGATATTAAAACTCAATTTTGCTATCCTATGGATTCAAGCAAGAATATAGCAGCAGGATAGGTTTCCCCAGAGATGCTGGACTTCAGGCTATGTAGTTACTAGTATAAAGTAGCCCATAAAGTAAATATTCATTTTGCACAAATTAGAAGAGAACTGATTTTCACTGCAATCTGTCAAAGAAACAAACAGATTAAATTTCAGCACTAGTTTCCATCGGCTACCAATATTGATATTCTGGAAACCATCTACAAATGAATGATACAGCAAAGCCCCAAATTGGAATGTGTCCTCCTGGGTGCTTAATGCATTCTGTGACTTTGTTCATTACTTCAAGGGAGTGGTCAGCACATTCTAAGCAAATGGCTCACAGGGCAGCACATTCAGAATTAGTTTGCGTTAGGTTGCTAATTGTAAATTGTGTAGATGTTTGCAAATGCTTGTATGTGTATGAGTTCCTTGAGGACAAGATGGAGATTAAGAAGAATGGGGAAACTTGCCGATGCTCAAATGCAGGCAGATCTTGAACCTGAGATCACTACGATAGCCTTCTATTTTGCAGTCCCAAACAATGAGATTTGGTTGAAGTTTACCAGCAGCACCTCTAAGCTGCCAGATTTCTGGGTCATGGATAAAAATCCATGGGTTTTTTGTTTTGTTTGTTGTATGTTCATTTTTGAGTCAAGAAATAGGTCTTCTTGACATGGTTACAAAATAAACAAAAATGGGCAATGCAGAAAAATTTCCTGAGGAGCATCTTCATATCAAAAGCCTGCTCTTTACTTAAATAAGTGAATAGGCTTCAGGCAGTCCTAGTATCACTATTATTGAATAACAATAATTCCGCCCTTTGGCAGAAACCCATTTACTCTGACGGCTGACCGTGTGTGTCTGCGAAGACGGAGCAAGGGACCAGAGCCAGCCAACCAGAGTATTCTGAAAGTACACGCTTCCCCTAAAGGGTCAAAAGACACCAAATACTAGCATCAACCAGGCTACCGCTTTGAGCCCCCAAATATTCATTTACTCTTCGGCATCTCATTTTCATAATCAAAGACTTAACACCATCATGAAAAGAGAAAGAATTCGCTGGGTAGGATTATAACAATCAGGAAAATTTTAACAGAAACACAAAACCTGAAAACTCCTATAAATCTGCTAGATAGTGAGGACAGGACAAGAGAGAAAGGAATGAGGAGAATTTGCCTGGTACTTGATGCAGAGAGCAAACTCATCTGGGAAAAGTCTAGGGCATATTTCATTCTCTTGTGAAAAATATCCAATAGGGACTCAAACAAGATTCTAAACAGAACTCATTTGACAGTTTTTGCAGTAGGCAAAATACCTTCAATTAATCAGAAAGGCAAAACCATGGGTATACATATACAAAATGCAGATGTGCAGAAATAAATACCATCTTGGGCTGGCCCAGATCCAGGTAAACATGGGCCCTAAAGACCTCCCTAATTTTAGTGGACTGAAGTCTGGAAAAGTGATTAACTATCTAAATGCAAGTGTAACGGCCCTGTGCCCCCAGGGAATGCCAGGAGAGAAAGGAAGGCCCTTATATACTAATTAAAAGTCCGAGCTTTTGCCCCATGGAATGCAAAATGGCTTTGGACACAGGAAACTGTTCTTTATCCAGCTACACTCATAAAAGCTGTCAATAAGCTGAGAAAGTGGCCTTGATGGTGTGAAAAAAAAAAACACTTCTTTTAAAGTACTGGCTGCTAATAAAAATCTTTTCTGTTCAATGAAGTCCAACAAATCATCTAGGATCATATAAATAGCAAATTTAACAGCAAATTAGCAAGGCTTGTAAAATATATGACCACTTAGGCAGCAAGGAAAGCCAAAAGTCAAGGTTGGAGAATCACTAAATTATGGTTAAAAGATATTTTTTTCTTTTTATGCCTTTCACTGGAAGCCTTTAAAAATGTATTTTGAATGATTAAACTGCTTTTCAAAGGGGATATAATTAAACTAGCTGTGTTTGATAGGGTCAGGACCTCTCACCCTTGATAACCACCCAAAAAGAAGTAATGATTTGCACGGCATGAGAGATCTGTGCAGAGCATCCAAGGCTACCTGTGTCTAGTATACCATCTTCTGGTTATCTGTTAATGAATTTTAGACTTATTGCACAAAGACAGTCATTGCAGTTATGAAAAAAAGATGGCACTGTCTCTACATTTTCTAATACTTTCAGAAAAATAGAATAGCTACTTCCCTTTATAAAACTGACAACCATTTAAAGAGTTTCTGATAAAACAAGGAGCTAGATTCTGCTTTGAAGAAGTCATTAATACAATTCATACATTAATCCCAGGAGATTTAACTGTAAATTCTCAATTGTTTTCTTTCCTCTGTTACAGAGATTCTCATTAGCTGTGCCCTAGAACAGTGGTCCCCAACCTTTTTGGCACCAGGGACCGTGTTCGTGGAAGACAATTTTTCCAAGGACCAGGGTGGGGGTGGGGGATGGTTTCGGGATGATTCAAGTGCATTACAGTTATTGTGCACTTTATTTCTATTATTATTACATTAGCTCCACCTCAGATCATCAGGCCTTAGGTCCCTGGAGTTGGGGACTCCTGCCCTAGAACACATGTAGGGTCATTACTAAACTATCACCTTCCTGATGTTTCATGAAAGGTTATGGAGATTCTTTATGACAACAAAATTCTCAGAGCTGGTAACTTTGCAATAAAAAGCCCTTTTTGCGCTTTCCTGGTGGCACAGTGGTTAAGAATCCGCCTGCCAATGAAGGGGACACGGGTTCGAGCCCTGGTCTGGGAAGATCCCACATGCCATGGAGCAACTAAGCCCATGCACCACAACTACTGAGCCTACGCTCTAGAGCCCGCGAGCCACAACTACGGAAGCCCGCGTGCCTAGAGCCTGTGCTCCACAACAAGAGAAGCCACCGCAATGAGAAGCCCACGCACCACAACAGAGTAGTAGCCCCTGCTCGCCGCAACTAGAGAAAGCACGCATGCAGCAAGGAAGACCCAACGCAGCCAAAATTAAATAAATAAAATAAATTTAAAAAATCATATTAAAAAAAAAAACAACAGTCCTTTTCACCAAATCCTGGCACACACAATTTCTCCTTGGCTCTGAAACATTTTTAGAAAAATTAAAAAGGAAAAAAAATTCAACACTTTTGAAGTTTCTGTCTTTAATAACCACTGGAGTTGATGTGTTGAAGATGAGTTCTTGACTGGTTATCCTAAGGTATTTCTCTGCTTCCCAAAATTTGTTTCTAAGGAAACTTTTTCAAGAACATCTGGAAAGATGACGGCTGAGAGTAAACATCTCATTCTTTCCCTTCAAACTCCCCACCTCTTAAAAATGAAAGAAAATGACTATCAGAAATAAAAAGGAGGGAGGGAAACCATGGGTTCTTCTCCAGCACTGAAACAAGGAAAGAGGAAACCTGTTTCCTGCAGACTTTGTCACCCAGAAGTGAGGATGAGCATACCAGTGATGGAGACAGACAGGAGGTGACTGTTCTAGGCATCAGAGCAGCACTGCCTAGCAGAAATGTGCTGCGACACACAAATGTGAGCCACATATGTGCTTTTACCTTTTCTAGCAGCCCCATTTTTTTTATAAAAGTAGAAACAAGCTGATAACGTTCATTTTAATAATATTTTTTATTTAACCCAATATGTTCAAAGTGTTATCATAGCAACATGTGGTCAGTTTATAAAAATCATTAAAGAAATATTTTACTTTTTTGGGTACTACATCTTCGAAATCCAGTGTGTATTTTATACTCACAGAACATCTCAAGTTGGATGAGACACATTTCCTGTGTTCAATAGCCACATGTGGGTAGTAGCTACCATATTGGGAAGTGTCGATTTATAGGGCAAGTGCAAGTGCAAGTATGCTAAGCAGAGAACCAGGGACACAAGCTTTCTCCTTGAAACATCGCCCCAAAATCAGTAATGCATGTTTCCTCCTCTCCTCCAAATCTCTGCCCTATGCCTGAGGAAGATACAGCTGCACCATTTACTGGCTGGAATTCAAACAGTACAGAAAATCACATTCAGAAAAACTGTTTCTTCTTACATCTTTTTTCTGGTCACCCTCTTAAATACATATACACATATATACAGCACCTCCTAATTTTAATAAGTACAAAGAAGAAAAATTACATAAAGTCCAAATTTCATGACAAGGATTTTTAAGTAATATAATAATTATTTAAAAAGAAAGAAAATGACTTAACGTGACAATTAAATTTAACACATATATTGAGAACCTATTAGGAGCCCCCAAATTCTGCTAAGTGTTAAGGAGGATACAAAAGAAATGAAAGCTCTCTAGGAGATCCACTCTTGGGGGAAAAAGACACAGAAACACGTGAAATAGCTGAATAACAAGGAAATAAGAATGTGATTAACCACCAAAATGAAGGTGGGAAGAGGAAGGCCAACGACCAAGTTAGAGGGAACAGACCACACAGGATACCAACTGAAAATTCGGGGGGTGTCTTAGTCGGTTCAGACTGCTGTAATAAGAATGTCATAGACTGGGTGACTTAAACAACAAACATTTATTTCTCACAGTTCTGGAGGCTGAAAAGTCCAAGATCAAGGCACCAGCACATTCAGTGTCTGGTGAGAGCCCACTTCCTGGCTCATAGACCGCTGTCTTCTCTCTGTGGCCTCACATGGCAGAAGGGGTGAGGGAGGTCCCTGGGGTCTCTTTCATAAGGGCCCTAATCCCATTCATGATGACTCCACCTTCGTGACCTAATCTCCAAATGCCCCACCTCCAAATGCCATCACATGGGCGTTAGGATCTTAACATATGGATTGGCAAGGGGTGGGGGGGGGGGCGGTGAATTAAAACATTCAGTCCATAACGGGGTTTCTAAAATCACTCTTAGGTTTGATAATTCACTGAAAGGACTCACTGGACTCATTGAAAGCTGTTATACTCACAGTTATGGTTAATTACAGGGAAAAAACACAGATTAAAATCAGCCAAGGGAAGGGACACATACAGGGCAGAGTCCAGGAAATTTCCAAATGCAGAGCTTTCAGTTATCCTCTCCCTGTGGATTCGTGGAAGGAGTTAACTCCTCCCAGTTGCCATGTGTGACAATATGCAGGGTGTGTTACCAACCTCAGAAGTTCACCTCAGCCTTCGGTGTCCTGAGTTTTATTGGGACTCCATCCCATACCGCCTGCATGACTGACCTTTATTGTCCAGCTTCTCCCTGAGGTGGGGTCACTTCCTTTGGTCTCCAGTCCCTCCAAGGACCAGAACTGACACCACATGGACCAAAGGCCCCAACATGAATCACACTGTTAGACTATCCAGTGGCCAAAGCCCCCAGGCAAACAAAGACACTTCTATGAGGCAGGATATCCCAGATGCCCAGAGATCACCCTCCAATAGCTGAAGACAAAGGCCAGGCAGCCGTTTGGATAAGGTTAATTCTTCATTAGCCAGAAGGGTACAGAAACGCAGAATATGGAAAGATCAGGGTGGACTGGAGTAATTAGAAAGGATATGGGATTTTCATTCAGCACTTTAAACATTAAAGTGAATTACATTCTAATGAGAAATGGAAAAGCTTTAGAATCATAGAATAAGCAGGAAAATGCACATTAAAAGAGTATTTTTAGAAGATTAAAGTGATTATGAACTCTGCTTTTCCCTCTATCTCTTCCCACTCTCTTCCTAAGAAATCAGATCCAGTCTCTCAGCCTCTTGTTGGCAAATAAGTCGGCAGTGCTCTAATTTACATGTCTAGACTCGAATTCTATCTGGAGCTCTAGACTCATATGACCTACAGCTGATCTGAAACTTCCACTGGGATGCCAAATGGGCATCTCAAGATGCCCCAAGGCATGGATGCAGAGCACAGGAGATGTGGCAGGGTCTCAGTCCCTGTTCCAGAAATGAGGGAGAGACTAACACAAACCAGACATTTCCAACTGGCCACACAAGTCTGGGCGGGTAGGGGGAAATGGATCTGGACATTCATAAAAAAATAAACCAACTCAAGCACTCAGTCTTGTGCCCTCCAAAGGGTCTGATATAGGGAACTCACTCACCATCCCAGTCCCCACCCTGCCCTGTCAGCATCAAAAAGGAAGCTCAGCACACACTAAAGGCTTTGGTGTATCCAAAGCCTTGTCCCATCCACCTCTCATCTCAATATGGCACCATGAGTGACCCAGTTGCTCAGGCAAAAACATCAAGCCATCTTTATTCATCTTCCTCTCTCAATCAACATCTATCTTATCCAGCAGCAGTAATACCCCAAATCCAAATTTTGTCTTAAATTTGACCATATCCAGTCAACCCCACTGCCACAATCCTAGTCCAAGCCATCATCTCTCATTTAAATTCACTGATAGTACTCAGGAGGTGTCTTCTTTCCCTCCACAATCCATTTATTCTCCCACAGCAGCTCAAGTACTCTCTATAGAGTATAAAACATATTGTGTTACACCTGTACTTAAAGCCCTTCAATGGAGCTTCCCAGCTCCTTTAAAATAATATAGAAACCCCCATCATCACCCTCAAAACTCTGAATGGCTTGACCACCTCAGATTTCATCTTGCATGGTTCTTTCTTATTCTCCAGCCACACTGGCTGTTCCTTGAACACAATGAGCTTCTTTTCATCTTTGGGTCTCTGCAGGCTATTTTCTCTCTTTTTCGAACGCTTTTCTCTCAGATCTTCCATTGGCTGGTATCTTCTTATAATTTGGGTCTCAGGTCAAGAATAAGCTCCACCAAGAGGTCTTCCTTGACCGTCCAATCTGAGTGGCAGCCACTTTCAATCACTATAAGAGCATCCTGCTTTATTTCCTTCATATCAAGTATCACTCTCTTGACTTAGTTTGTGTATTTGTTTGTTTGTTTACCTGTCTATTGTCTTTCTCTCTTACTAGGATATAAATGTCAAGCAAGTAAAATGTGGTCCATTTTGCTTACTTCTCTGTGTCCAGTTTCAAATACAGAGATGGACACATAATATCTGTGTGTCCTCATCGGATACTTGTTGAATGAACCTTAATGTCATTCAGGATTTACTGAAGGCATTCAGAATTCTTAAGAAGGAAAAGCCTATTTTTTCATGTTTCCTCTTTCTTCAAACTCTTTTTTTTGTCTGCAACTCCTACTCTCCAACGGTAAATTATAATTACCTTTATCCTCCGCCTTATCATAACTAGTTCCTTCAAAGAAGCTAAGGCAACCATTTACTCTAAAATGGAAATGACTGATAAAGTTAAGTGTGTTAAGGCTCTGGAAGTTGGAATAAAGCACAAAATCAGTGATTTTCTGACCATGACAGTCCCAAACCATGCAAGGTGAAGTTCTCAGTTCCTCAATTCATCCTATTTTTCTATTTGAGTATTTCTTCATGCTGAGCTCTCCAGAGTACATAGTCACCTTGTATCTTTTTTTCGTTAATGGTGATCACACAGGTGACTTTACAGCCAAGGGAATGGACCCTCAATGATAACCTTTCTAGCCAACTGAGCTAGAGATTCTGGAGTCTTCCTCTGTGCCCTTAAAAATGTGTCTACCTGAGTACACACAGCACTGGTTAAGGAAATAAGGAAAATAGAAGTACAAAGTATTTTAATATTATTTACGGGTACTTAGTGAGATTCTAGACTAAACTTTAGGGAGCAGTGGGAGGCAAAGGGGAGAGATACTTTAAATAAACAACTGCAAACGGCAACTGCTTGGAAATAAGGGACAACAAATAGAATAAAGAATCAAATGTGATGCCAAGATATTGAGCCTTGTTGCAAAAGGAATAATAGAAAACTTTGATGAAAACAGAAATACAGAGATGTGTAAATGTGAGATGTGTAAATAACCACGTTGGGGAATAACATGTCAAGATTGTAGTAGTGGTAAAACAGCCATCGGTAAATGTCAAAGTTAGGAACTATGCAAATGGAGTTAAATGGTAGCTTGAGGCTAGAGATCAGACTCTGGTAACCCATGGCCATGCCTGCACATGGAAAGACCCCCCAAGTGATACAGATGAGAAATTCCTAGGTCCTGAAACAGGCACAGACAAAAGGGAAATATCATAACTTGTGGTACAGGCACAGAGAATTGTAGTTCCATTAATATGAGTCACCAAGTACTTAACAACTCAGAACGCAGAAATGAGGCTTGGGTGACATCATGTTCTGAGCAGCAAAATCACCATGGTAACAAACTATTTCTGGGTTCTGGTGTGGCTATTCCAACAGTGTAGATAATAAAAATCTGGGAGTCCCTTTGTTCAGCTTCCTCCGGATCTATCAGCTGCTGGTCGGCCAACTGTCACCACTGCCCTGGGTGCACACATTCTCAGGAGGCACAGACGGAGGCAACTGAAGAGTCCTGCTCCCTGAGACATCTCCTTTCTCTATGCTGGTTACATGTCATTTTTTATTCTTACTGAAGCTGATGAGTAGACACAGAAAGTGTTTCAGACGATCATTTCTAAGATACTTAAATCCAGTGTTTGTCTTCCAAGATCCAAGCCTAAGACATGAAAATTTTATATTAAAAGTAATAGGGCTTCCCTGGTGGCGCAGTGGTTGAGAGTCCACCTGTCAATGCAGGAGACATGGGTTCGTGACCCGGTCCGGGAAGATCCCGCATGCCGCGGCGCAGCCGGGCCCGTGAGCCATGGCCGCTGAGCCTGCACGTCCAGAGCCTGTGCTCCGCAACAGGAGAGGCTGCGACAGTGAGAGGCCCGCGTACCGCAAAAAAAAAAAAAAAAAAAAGTAATAAAACATTTTATATGAAAAGCAACAAAACATAAAGTCACCAGAAAAGAGAGATAAGCAGTAAATCTATACCCTCAACTTCCTCGACATAAAAATAGGATTATATTAGAAGGCATGGGCTCCTGCCAGTCAATTAGGTAAAATTAACCCCATTCAAATTGAACCCTAGCTATTTTCTGATCTTTTGCTGTCAGGGACTTCAAAACAAAGCTTTTGAATTTCTTCACTTTTGCTTTCTTCTCACTAACTTCACTGCCTACTCTAGGCTGATGACCACCATGGGAAAATGACCCTCTGATGAGCCTGACACCTTCTGCCAGAGACCATGGAGGATGCCCCATTCTGTCCTCATGGACAGAACTGTTTCCTTGAGTCCAAACTTGAGTTCTGGTTGCCACCCACCAGTGGAACTGCAACTCAGAGTTCATGCTCCTGGAGAGAGCGAGCTGCCCAGAAACTGCTTCTGAGAAGGGAGTAGATGTTGACTGACACACACACCTCCCTCGGCTTCTAGCAGAGAGTGAAAGACGGGGTCTCACCTAGACTATGAAACCACTCCTCACCCCAGATGAAAGGTCTTGCCCCAGGACTGAGCACATTTCAGGGTGACTGTGGATCGACTGAATAGTGCCCTCTACCCCCAAAAGATACTCACATCCTAATCCCTGGAACCTGGGAATGTTACTTCATATGGCAAAAAAAAAGATTTGCAAATGTTATGAAAGCCTTGACATGGGGAGATTATCCTGGATTATGAGAGTGGGCCCTAAAAACAATACCTATACCCTTTAAAGAGGGGACCAGAAAGAGATTACACCGCGCAGAGAGGAGGCCATGTGATCACAGAGACAGAGATAGGAGAGATGCACCCGCAAGCCAAGGAACAAGCACCAACAACACCAGGAGCTGGAAGAGGCAAGAAATAGATTCTTCCTTGGAGCCTCTGGAGGGAGGGTGGCCCTGCTGATGCCTTGATTTCAGCTCAGAGATACTGACTTGAGACTTCTGGCTTCCAAATCAGTGAGAGAATAAATTTCTGTTGTTTTCAGACAGTAAGTTTGTGGTGCTTTGTTACAGCAGCCTCAGGAAGCTAATACAGTGACTGACACAGAAATAACACGGACCCCCTTCAAGGGAAATCCCCTCCCCGCCCCTGCATCCAGCAGAACAAATACAAAATTATCCACTACCTGTGTGTTGTCCAGGGTTATTCAATTCTAGCCATGAAAAGAAATATATGTTTAAATACCTTAATTTACATTACTAAGGGGTTTTTTCCCCAATTTTTGCAAATAGACAGCAAACATAATCTTATAAGGCAATTTGCTAGTTAAGATTGTAACTTTAATATAAATTATCTAAAATAGCCATGGCTCAAACATTATGAAAAAAGTACAATTTTTTTCTATCACAAAAGATGTATTGAGAACTGCAGAAAAGCTCCAAAAAAATTGAAACTGTAGGTGATGTCTTGTCATGAAATATACATCGTTAATTTTTTCCTCCCCTCTTTGCTCTGTGCATATATAAACACTTTTATTGCAAAGTAGGGATTGCACGATACAAGATCTTTCATAATCTTTTCATTTGGGGCTTAATAATGTGACATTTTTGTGATTATTTTCCCTTCTCATTAAATACTCAGTTAAAGCATGTTTTCATGACCACATAGAGTTTTTCATCTTTGGATCTTAAAATGAGGATTTTAATTTTTAGATAATCCATCTATCAGTCCGTTTACATATCTATTTACCTTTGAAAGTATGCTTAGAAATCCATTATGTTTTCTTTTAGTATTTTATCATGTCTGTTACAGCATTAATCTACCTGGAATTTATTTTAATATATGATTTGACAACATGAGCTTTTTTTTTTTTTCAAATGGCTCAGTAGTTGTGAGTCAGCAAGTTGTGAGATGAAGGATGTTTTCTCCACTGGTCTGACATATACTAACTACCAATTTATTTTTTTAGGCTTACTCACAGATATCATATTCTATTCCACTGGCCAGTGTGCTTATTCCTCATCATAAAAAATTACGGAAACTTTATATGATCGAGCAACTCTCTCCTCATGACTGTTATTTTTCAAAATCATCCCAGTTCTTCTCAGGCATTTAATTTGGTCAAATTCAATATTTTAAATGTTAAGATTTAAATCGAAAACTACTTTTTAACTGCAGAAGTTCATTTGGAGATGACAATGCATATTTACATATCTTGTTATCGAAGAATAAGTTTTCTAACCATTTATGAAGGATCTCTTCTCCATCATCAAATATTTTCCTCCAACAATGATCTCTCTCCAGCATAAGTAATTGATTCCTTCCTGGATTATTTTAATCAGCAAATAAATATGATCTACTTTGTATCTTCCTTGGGGGAACAAAAATTATCCCAAACCCCACATCCTCATATTTCTCTTTCCCTGCACATTAAAACCTTTGGGAAGAACTGTCTGCAATTACTAATTACACTAACTCACCTTTCATTCATTATTTAACCTACTTAAAAGGAGGTTCTTCTCAGCTGAATCATGTTTACACCAGAAACTAATACAACATTGTAAATCAACTATACTTCAATTTTAAAAAAGTAAAAAAAAAAAAAAAAGTAAGAACAAAATAACTCCAAGATCCTTCCTATGATGGTCCTCCACAACGATTCCTAGAAGGACATCAAAAACCTCCCTGCTGGGCTTCCCTGGTGGCGCAGTGGTTGAGAGTCTGCCTGCCCGGTGCCCCAGTCCGGGAACATCCCACATGCCGCGGAGCGGCTGGGCCCGTGAACCATGGCTGCTGAGCCTGCGCTTCCGGAGCCTGTGCTCCGCAACGGGAGAGGCCACAACAGTGAGAGGCCCGCGTACTGCAAAAAAAAAAAAAAAAATATATATATATATATATATATATATATATATATATATATATATATATATATATCTCTGAGATTCGACTTATTGTTACCAACCTCATTGCCACCACCTGGGTGGCAAAAATCATTCTAATTGACTTTTATAGACTATCCTACTCAGCAACAGCAGAATACACATTCTTCTCTAGCTTGCATGGAACATTCACCAAAATAAACCAAATTCTGGGCCATAAGACACACCTTAACAAACTTAAAAGAATAGAAATCCTGCAAAGAATGCTTTTAGACCATGATGAAAATTAAATCAGAAACCACTAACAGAAAAATATTAGGAAAATCCTCAAATTTTTTGAGATTAAACTACACACTTCTAAATAACATACGGATCAAAGAAAAAGTCCCAATATAAATTTTTAACAATATTTTGAACTAAATGAAAATACAACTTATCAAAACTTATGTGATGCAGCAAAAGTAGAGCTTAGAGGGCAACTTATAACATCAAATGCTTATATCAGAAATCAATCATTTAAGCTTCCATCTCAAGAAATTAGATACAGAAAATCAATTAGACCTAAAACAAGCAGAAGAAAAGAGGTATTAAAAATTAGATCAGGGCTTCCCTGGTGGCGCAGTGGTTCAGAGTCTGCCTGCCCGGTGCCCCAGTCCGGGAACATCCCACATGCCGCGGAGCGGCTGGGCCCGTGAGCCATGGCCGCTGAGCCTGCGCGTCCGGAGCCTGTGCTCCACAACGGGAGAGGCCGCAGCGGTGAGAGGCCCGCGTACCGCAAAAACAAACAAACAAACAAACAAAACACCTCCCCGCTGTGAAAGCAAGAAGCTTCTCTAGCCTCCTCATTTCTGGCCTCCCAGCAGTCGACCCCTCGCTCCTTGAAAACGTTCTACCTCTAGGCTTCTATTATCTCACAGGGGTGCGCCTCCTTCAACCTTATCACCGGCTAAGCCCATGAACAATTCCCGGGAAATAAACATAGAAATAAACATAGAACCTGGGTAATAAAATAAAGTCTAACCTTTCTTTTCCTCTGCGCTGAGTCCGGTCTCTCTGGCTCACAGGCGGCTGCGTGCAGAGGCCTCACACGGGCCCGACTACCCAGAGCTCCTGGTGCAAAACAGCTGCACCTGCACCTCAGCTCGGGCTGTGCGCAGACGCGCAGTGCACGATGGTCCAAGATGGCGGCTGCGGGCCGTGCGCAGAGACGTTTCAACCCACACTGAGATCTCGCGAGATCTCCACCGCCCTCCCCTCTGACGAGACCTTATAAAGCAGCCCTGCCCCGGCTTGTCGGGAAGCGTGTACTCTAGAGCAGGAGCGTGGCATCTCCCTTCTCAGATCCAAAAACAAAACTTTCCTTTGCTTCTGAACCGAACTCGGTCTCGTTCTCTTGGCTCCAGTGACACCGGCAGAAGGACCCTTGCTGGAGACCAACTCAGGAGGCTCGGTAACAAAATTTTGACACCCCAGATGGGACAGACTGTTGCCTTTCTCACCTGCACCCTCCACTAGGCTCCGGGCTCGCCCCGGCTCCAACGAGAGGACGGCAGAGGCTTTGGGAGGTTCGTGAGCGTGAGGGACTCTGATCTCTGAGGACTCTCTGACCGGGTAGAACGCGGCAGCCTGGGGCCGAATTCAGAACAACTCTGCCCAGCAACCCGACACCCGGGTGTGGAACGCACCCAGCTTGGCCCCCAGAGGAATCGGGACCACGCCCCCTCGAGGGGACCACACTGTGGCATCGTTAGGGGTCGGAGACTGAAAATGACGCGTGTCTGCTGCTGCCTCCGGCTGGCCTTCCCACGGTGCCGACCCCAGGGGTGGCGGGGACCTGTGGATGAGAGGGAGCCACGGCATGTCGCCAGTAGTGCGGTCCCCTCGACCCCAGTACAAGGCATAGCAGCCGCACGAGGGCGTCTGGCCCTCCTCGTCCACCTCCAGGGGTCAACCGTAGCATCCTCCATGGTCACTTCTGGTTTGGTGAAGATCAGGGGGCAGCCCCGTGAGCCAAAGGATGAGACTTGGGAAAGGCCCAGGTACTGAGGGTGCCTAAGAAAATACAACGAGGACTCTCTCGATCCAAGTTCAGGAAAGGACTCCAGGGATGCCCAGGGGCAAAAGGTTGCCACACGACCTGTGATGTGGCCTCATCTGGGCAGCACTGGTTTCTCGGAGGTGAGCTGGGGAGCCCTGAGAGCCCCTCGCAAGACCAGGAGCCCCATTCTCGGGAGCAAAGCCCTGTGAGCTGCTGGCGAGATCAGAGAACAGGAAACACCCATCGACCAAAGTTCCCAGGCTCTCCTCCCAGGGTCTGCACAGGATCCTCGCTGTCCCAGTGAACGGGTGAGTACCCTGGGGAACCCCTCATGCCTTTAACTCTCACCCAGCGGGCAGTCTGAAAAACTCCTCCTTTTCGGCCTAAAGGAGGAAAGAGAAGACCCCCTCCCCCGCTCCCTCAGACAGCGGCGCCACCCTCCAAGGGACCAACCTGCTCCGGCCAGGATGTTCTGGCTAAGAAGGGACTGACTATCTCAAGCTTGGACCATTACAAATTCAAGGGGGACCCCAGTTATATCAGAGTCCATGCCATTTGGACGCCTCCTATTTGGGTCTTTTAAGGAATCTATTAACAGTTTGCTGCTGGGTCCGAATTTCCCAAACCAGAAATCTTCTTTGGGTCAAATCTTATGACATTTGGGTGCCAACAAATCACTCCAACCACCCCTAAGTAGTTGGAAACAAATCCAAAACAGAGCATCTAAGCCAGCGGTCCCCAGCCTTTTTGGCACCAGGGACCCGTTTCGTGGAAGACAATTTTTTCACAGGTGGAGCGGGGTGGGGGGGGGGCGGATGGCTCAGGCGGTAATGCGAGCGACAGGGAGCGACGGGGAGTAGCAGATGAAGCCTTGCTTGCTCGCCCGCCCCTCACCTCCTGCTGGGCGGCCAGATTCCTAACAGGCCTCAGACCAGTACCAGTCCACGGCCTGGGGGTTGGGGACCCCTGGTCTAAGGGATGGAGAACCAAACGTCCACTGAGCTGAAGGGTAGCCCATTAGGGTGTATCCTGCAGAACCATCTCATCATCCTGTGTGGTACAGCCTGGGCCCCAGACCAACTAGGAGACAGGGAAGGTGGGCCCGGCAATGGGTCACAAACTACGGTGACCCGCCTAGGCTTCATTCTCACGGAAAGTCAGGGAAGCCCACCCCAGGAAAAGAACAAATTCATTTGCAGCCTCACCCCTCTTAAAACTGGAAGACAGCTTAGGGGCTTCCTGGGAGTGTCCAGGTCTTGAGCATCTGGATCCCTAACTATGGTCTAATAGCTGGGCCTCTGTATGAAAAGTTGAAAGGAAAGGATGATGACCCTTTTGAATGGAACTCAGAATGCAAAGGGGCCTTTCGAGAATTGAATAAGCAATTATGTCAGGCCCTGCCCTGACCCTCCCAGATTGAGCTAAACCCTCTGACCTTTGCATTCATGAGAGAAGGGGCACAGCCCTTGGGGTATTAGCTCAGAAACTGGAGACCCTAACTCGTATGGTTGCTTATTTATCTCGACGGTCAGATCAAACTGCTAAGGAATGGCCTCCTTACCTATTGGCAGTAACAGCTACTTCAACCCTGCTTAGGAGGCTGGAAAGTGAATATTTGCTCAGCCAATCACTGATCACTATATAGACTCCACACCGGGTCCAGGCTTTAGTAAGTTCTAAGGGAACAGAATGGCTATCCCCCAGCAGGTTGATTCAACTTCAGGCTATGCTTTTAGACAAACCAGTGGCTACCATAAAAACCTGTCACATGCTAAATCCTGCCACCGTGCTACCAACAGAAATATGTATATACTAGTATATATATGTTGATGAAAAATTAATCATTCAATCTAAGAAAGAAGTGGAAAATTTTATTCAAGCCAAATTGAGGACTCTAACCTGGGAAGAGCATCTCAGAAAGCTCCAAGAACTCTTCTGCCCATTAGAAGTCTAGGCACAGTTATATAAGTTTTTGAGACAGATGGTTTTACATTAAATGACGTATTATTGACAGTTTACATGATTCAGATCTGCAAGTATAAAGTGGTTGGTCATCGTGACCCCTTACAGGATCAAGAAGGAGTGTTATCTTTTAAGTTGTCATATTGGTGCGATGAGAATATTGTTCTCTATGGTTGAGCAGGTATTTCTGCCCATGGCAGAGGTTTGGTCGATGCCTAATGCAGATACACAGTGCACAGTGAAGGGGAGAAAGGAGGCCAAAGGGAAGAGAAAAATGTCTTATGTTTAAATTTTTCTTGTCTTGCCATAAAATATGAACTTTATTTCATATATATATGTATATATGCAGGTATATATACTGGTATATTTGATTTGTTGGCATTTTATTCAGGATATTTGATTTTACATATGAATCAGTCACTATATTCCATTTTTTATCCTATAATATATATGTTAGGCTCTAGGATCAGAGATACGAAATTTTTTCATTTCTTTCTAAAGATTTGGCATATTTCATAACATAAACGTTTCACAAAAGTGAAGAACTGACCTGTAAGACTGTTTGTGGTTAGCCCTTTTTTAAAGAGGGTAGACGTTTGGTTTCTTTCCATAAATATTTTTTCTCTACTGCATTTTTAAATTCAGCAATCATATTTTTTACTAGAAAAATTTCTGATCTCATGTCAGTTTCCATTCCCTGTTTTTCTGTTTCCATTTTTTATAAGGTTATTAAAATTACAAAGATGAATTAACTTCTTTGATGTTTTTCTTTTCCAACAAAAATCTAAGACTTAGATTATACTTTGAAATGTATTTAAGATAGAAAATATTTTCGTATGCTTTTATCAAGATTACTTCATTTGCTCCTTATTATGGACTTATAAGCCAGACGGGGCAATTTATATAAGATAAAACTTAGAAATGCATGGAATATCACAGCTTTGACATGAATTAGCATGATAAGAATTTAGGAAAATGAAAAAGGAAGTGAATTTATAGAGACGTAAAATTGACACTTTAAAAAGTAAATGAGGGCTTCCCTGGTGGCGCAGTGGTTGAGAGTCCGCCTGCCGATGCAGGGGACACGGGTTCGTGCCCCGGTCTGGGAGGATCCCACGTGCCGCGGAGCGGCTGGGCCCGTGAGCCATGGCTGCTGAGCCTGCGCGTCCGGAGCCTGTGCTCTGCAAGGGGAGAGGCCACAGCAGTGAGAGGCCCGCCTACCGCAAAAAAAAAAAAAAAAAAAAAAAAGTAAATGAATAAGCCCAACATCTGGAATGTTATGCTATTCAATAAATGTTTATTGAATGAATGAACAAAATTCCCTTAGCTGCAAGTCAGTTGGAGTTAGCAGTGGAAGATAATTAAGCCTCAGTCTGACCTCTTATATGGGGTTGCATTCATATCATGAGCCTCTTGTGAAAAGCAGAAATTTGAAAACCCAGATGAATAGGCCCAGTAGAAAAAGAAATATTTCTCTAAGACTTTTACAATTTTCTTTCTATTATTGGTCTTATTACATATCTCACTTTTCTATTTGTCTTCTGTTTCACTTCTATAATAAATCAGCCTTCATTTCTGGATAAATTGGACTTCACTGTTATCAATATTGTTTTTCCATCTTTTCATTAACAAGCTTAACAGCAGCAACAAAAAGCAAAGTAACCTTCACCTTTCGACTGAAAAAATTCGGTTGCAATAACCGTTCAATTTCAGGTTCATCCTCTCCTGCTCTTCTACATTCAACCTGGAGAGGTGATCATGGGTCTGCATTGGGGGCAGCCTAGAGGGTGGTCTGCATGAGTGAGGTTGGGGTCATTGCAGGGGCAGGGTGAGGGGTCAGGCTTTCCCTGCTGCACCTGGAGGATTTATAAATGGGAATATTTTAGTCTCTGGCACAGGCCACTCCTTAGCCTGAGAGAGCACAAATATTTACAGAAGGAAAACCAAATAGGAGCACTGCTGCATTGCTGGGCTGGGCTGCCGAACTTAATGAAGGGTTTCTTTCTCCCTATGCATTTCAAAGCAGCCTGAACTAAGGATACTAAAGCAAACAGCATATCTGAGATTTAATGGAAAGGAAAACATACACGTAGCATAAAAGCCCCATTATCATCCCTTAGCACTTAATTTTGGGTAAAGTGCATCGCAGTGATGTTTTGATGCACCACTCTGTCCCCCTGCCGGGGAAGCAGGTCAGCTCCTCAGGCAGTGACACGGCTGGATGGCAACCATCACGAGCCTCAGCCTCTTGCAGACCAAGAAGCAGTGATGTGCATCTATATTGGGTAGATTTATGGTGCTATGACATCTACCAGCAGTGCCAGGGAGCAAGCCCCAGAGTCTGCAGTGATCTCTATAAGCTATAAGCTGTGATGGGAAGGCAAGGTCTACCAGGTGCCTTATAGGCTTGGCACATAACTTGATAACTTGCTTTTCTTTTCTCCTTTGGTCTTTTTGTTTTTAATTGGGATAACTAACAAACAGTAACATGCGCATGTTACCACAACACAGAGCAAGATAGAAAACATTTCCATCTCCCCAGAAAGTTCCTTGAGTCCTTTTTCATCGATCCACCCCCCAAAACCAACCACTATTTGGAGTTTGATCACCATGGGTTAGTTATGCCTCTGCTGACATCACACAACATACATTCTTTCATGCTTGGGCTTCTTTTACTCAATGTAACTGACTAAGATTCATCCATGTTGTTGAGTGTAACAGTAGTTCATTCTTTTTTTATTAACGAGTAATATTATTTTGTACAAATATGAAACAGTTTATTCTTCTGTTGATGAACATTTGTGTTGTTGAGTTTAGGCTACTATAATAGAGTTGCTTTAAACTTGTTTTTGTGCGAATATCTTTGGAAACATATGCACTGATTTCTCTTGGGTAGAATTGCTAGGTCAGATTCAGTAGGAAAATGCTTAACCTAAAAAAAAAAAAAAAAGAACAGTTTTCTGAAGAGGCTGAACCACTTTACGCTCCAAATAGCAATGTATGAGAATTTCAGTTGGTTAACATCCTTAAAGTTACTTGGCCTTGTCAGATCTTTTAATTTCAGCCCTTCATGTGTGGTGGGCAGGTACAGCGATATCTCATTTGGGTTTTAATTTCACTGATGAATAGTGATGCTGGGCACCAACCTTTCAAATGCTGTTTGACAATTTGGGTACCTTCTTTGTGTAGGGTTAGATTGAGTTTTTTGAATATTTTAAGTGGGTTGTTTGCTTTTGGTTTTGATTTACAGGATTTATTTTTCTGACAATGAGTTCTTAGCTAAATATGTGTGTGTGTATCACTCTACTATTCCTTAATTTTGTATTCTCATCTATAAAATGGGCCTAACACTATTTTTGAAGATTAAATGAGTTTATGTATTGTGCCTGATACCACTTCTGTTTCCATGTCCCTGAATCAATACATTTCAAAAAGAAAAGTATAAATTAATATCAAACCATAAAACAAAAGGCCCTACCATTCATAAATTTAAAAACCCTTCCTAATCAATTCTTAAATCAAAGAGGAAATATAACAATCTGTAAAACTTCTGAAAATTAACAACAATGAAAATGTTATATATTAGACCCTATGAAATAGAGCTAAAGCATTACTCAGAGAAAACTTTTGTCTTCAATAAACATTTTAAATGAAAGAATGATAATGAGTTAAGCATTCAACTCAAGAAATCAGAATAATCACAAAAAAGCAAATACAGTAAAAAAGAATGAATTAAGATAAAAAAGAAAATAAATTAGAAAACAGAAAAGGAAAGAATTAAAAAATAATTTCAAGACCTGGTTCTTTGAAAAATAAAATAAAAATAAATTAACTTTCATCTAACTTATAATTTAAAAGTAAGCTCAAAAAATAAGAAATAAGAGGAAAAAATCACAAATGCAGAGAAAAATTAGAAGAATTACAAGTAACCACTTTCCTCTACTTTGTGAAAATAAACTTGAAAACTTGAATAAAATACTTTCCTAGGAAAATAATCTTTATTCAGATTGACACCAGATGATATGAAAAGTCTAAACACATCAATTATGGCAGAAGAGTCAGAGACAGTTGTCTCGAGCTATAGCCCACAAAACACCTAAACATGGTTAGCTTCGAGGAGGAAATCTTCCAAATCTTTAAAGGACAGATAACTGCTGTTTTATTAAACTATTCCCAGGAAAAAATATGAACCATTTTTAGAAAAATAAAAAAGATACATTGAACTACATACAATCATAAATTTATGAATTAAAAAAACTACTGTAGGCAAAGTCAAAAGACAATAAATGGGAAGACACATTTCCAACTCCTATCACTAATGTTTAAAATTTTCTCCAAGTCAATAAGAAAAAACAGTAACCTAATAGAAAATTGAGCAAAGTATGTGCACACAGTTCACAGAAAATACATATGACTCTGAAATGTATTCATATACCCTTAACCTCACTCACAATAGAAATGTAAATTAGAACTAGAATCAAAGAACATTATTCATAACTAGACTGGCAACACAAAAGCCAGTTAGGCTGGCTGCGTGAGTAATGGTGATTACCAATTAAAGGAATATATATATTTTTTTAAATCTTGAATTAATTTGTATATTTTTATTAGGCAAAATATTCAAAAATTTTAATATATTATAAAAGGATGTACCATGAAAAGTCTTCCGTCTAACCCTGACCACTCAATTCCCTTCCCCAAAGATAACTATGTTATCAGTTTCCAAGTAATCTTCCAGAAATATTTTAATTATAGTCATTCAGTCATTTATTCATTCTGTTACTCATTTAAAAAACATTTGTTGAGGGCTTCCCCGGTGGCGCAGTGATTAAGAATCCGCCTGCCAATGCAGGGGACACGGGTTCGAGCCCTGGTCCGGGAAGATCCCGCATGCCGCGGAGCAACTAAGCCCGTGTGCCACAACTACTGAGCCTGTGCTCTAGAGCCTGCGTGCCACAACTACTGAAGCCTGTGTTCCTAGAGCCCGTGCTCCACAACAAGAGAAGCTACCGCCATGAGAAGCCCATGCACCACAACGAAGAGTAACCCCACTTGCTGCAACCAGAGAAAGCCAGTGCGCAGCAACGAAGACCCAATGCAGCCAAAAAAAAAAAAAAAATTTGTTGAGCACCTACTATGAGCAAGGTACTGAGGATTTAGTAGCAGAGAGAGGTTTCCTCAAAATAATTTTGCCGTCATAGAATTTTCCTTCTAGTTGGGGAGATAGGGGGAATAAGATGTAAAAAATGTAAATAATAACAAGTGTTCCAAAGAAGAAAAGTAAAGCAAAGAAGTGGATATGAAATAATGATACGGGATGGTTTGAAATATTAGAAATGGAGGTAAGGATAGACCTCACTGAGAAAATGGCTTTTGAGTGAAGACTTGAAGAAACAGGGGGAGCCATCCAGGAAGGGACTAACGGCAGAAAAGCCTGGAAGAGAGAAGATGCCCATGAAGACTAGTACGGCTGGAGCAGAGTGGATGAGAGTAAGAGTAGGGGAGCCATGGTCCTGCAGGTCACCCTAAGGACTCTGAAGAGGAATCTTTGAAGGGCAGAAGAGGCCCCTTTAAGAAGAACAACCCTGACTGTGTTGACAACAGACAACCCAGAAGCAAGTACAGAAGCAATGACCCATCTGGAGAGCTATCTCGGTCACCCCACAAGAGATGAGGGTGATGTGGACCCAGGTGGTGGCAATGAGGTTGGTAACAATAAGTCGAATCCCAGATATATTTTGAATGTAGAGCAGCTATGTACTTATTCCCCCGTCCCTTTCTAATTCACATATGTAGCATACAAGGTATATTGTTCTAAAACAGCCTTTTGGGTTTCATAATGTATCTTGGCAAATTTTTCCGCTTGAGTAAATGAAGAGTTTTCTCATTCTTCTAGGATTGTACTTTATTCCACTGTATGAATGTTACCATAATTTATTTAACCAGTCTTATACTGATGGATGTTTAGATTATTTCCTGACCTTTTGCTATCACTCAGTGTGCCAAAATGAATAATCTCGTATATGTGTCACATTAGATGTTTGAGAATATGTTGGCAGGATAAATTCATAGAACAGAATTTGCTTAGTCAATGGGTGCTTGTATTCATAATTTTGACAGATATCTCCTGATTACCATCTATTAAAATTGTTCAAGATGACACTCCCACCAGAAGGCGTGAGAGTTTCTGTTTCCGTAGAGCCTTGAGAATAGATCCAAGATCATAGGTGTTCCTTCCGCTCCTACTTTAGCAACAATATACCAAAGATTTTCTAGCTTTCTGCTCCATATTTTTATAAAAACTGAGTATTTATGTATCGCTGTAGGGGATTCACTTAAAGATTGTCCACAGTATTATAATACAGGTTTAACATTTGATAAAACTCCATATTCATTCCCGACTTAAAATAAATCTTAACTCAGAATAAATGGGCATTTCTTTTACTTCAAAAAAGAGATTTAGGGCTTTCCTGGTGGCGCAGTGGTTGAGAGTCCACCTGCCGATGCAGGGGACACGGGTTCGTGCCCTGGTCCGGGAAGATCCCACATGCCACGGAGCAGCTGGGCCCATGAGCCATGGCCACTGAGCCTGCGTGTCCGGAGCCTGTGCTCCGCAACGGGAGAGGCTGCAACAGTGAGAGGCCCGCGTACCGCAAAAAAAAAAAAAAACAGACAAGAAAGAAAAAGAAAGGGTACAAATCCAATTACTTATAAGTAATGTATTGATATACATAAAAATAACATAAAAGTGAAGCTTTTAGAAGTTCTTTCTGTCAAAATGAAATATCTGACACTATAAATTCTATTTTAAATTAAATTTAAAAGTTAAATATAGTAAAAAAAATTTAGCTTACAGTGATTATATGGAAAACAAATTATGGTGGAGCACAGGACCATGGTAAAAAGAATGTTTTTACTAAATTAAGAAATCTAGGAACAGAAATGCAGTTGAAAATAGCTTTGGTATACACATAATTTCAAAATTGAATTCAAAATTGACATTGTACTAATTGAAATAGAAGCTGTGCTTGTCAAAATTTACCAAAGTTTAAGATAATTTTTAAAATAAGTCACATTGAAAAATACATTTTCCAGGGAAATACCAGTGACAAGATATTAAAGCAAGAGATGGCTAAAAAACTGATCATATAAATATGTTTCAAAATGCTTATTCTGTTTATGTTCATTTTAATTTTCAAAGAATCTATAGTTGTCCTGATCTTAGGGGGCTCCTCCCAGGTGTCTTATTTTTTGGTTCTCTCCTGCACACAAGCTGTCCCATAATCTAGGATATACCTTCATTAGATTCATGAATCTCTTCCCAATTTCCTTCACCACAGTCTCTCCTGTTTTTGAGAGCATTCTTAGGTTTAAATTTCTTGGATGTGTAAAAATTTGCAAAGGATGTGGATAGACATTTCTCCAGAGAAGATATAAAAATGGCCAACAAGTACATGAAAAGATGTTCAATGTAATTATACATCAGGGAAATGTAAATCAACACCCCAGTGACATACCATTTCACACCTACTAGGATGAGTCAAATCAAAAAGTCAGATAAGATGTAGAGAAACTGGAGCCCTCATACATGTCTGGTGGGAGTGTAAAGTGGTCCAGTTGCTTTGAAAAACAAATGGCAGTTCATCATCTCATTCATCATAGAACTCTACTTACAGGTGTCTACAGCCACCTGATTTGTCTTGGTGCCTACCTGTGGCACTTACTCTCTGCTTTAGTACACTCAGCATTACCCCCAGAAAAAAAGAAAAAAGAAAAGAAAAGCTATGCTTCCTATACAATTTTGCCTTGTAATTCTGTCTTGTAAGTCCTTACCCACTTTTACTTGCATTCTAATGTCCTCTACATCAGTGGTCCCCAACCTTTTTGGCACCAGGGACTGGTTTCGTGGAAGACAGTTTTCCCACGGATGGGGGGGTGGGGTGGTGATGGACGGCTCAGGCGGTAATGAGAGCAATGGGGAGCGATGGGGAGCGTCAGATGAAGCTTCTCTTGCTCGCCTGCCGCTCACCTCCTGCTGTGCGGCCTGGTTCCTAACAGGCTGCAGACTGGTACGGATCCACGGCCCGGGGTTTGGGGACCCCTGCTCTACATGGTAAAATATGGCCACAAGGAGTTGAACGGTGGCCCCAGCAAAAGGCATGTCCACCTCCTGAGCCACAGAATCTGTGAATGTGACCTTATTTTAAAAAAGCAACTTTGCAGATGTAATGAAGTCAATGGTCTTGAGATGGGAATCATCCTAGATTATGCAAGTGAGCCCTAAGTCCAATGACATGGGTCCTTATAAGAGACAGACAGAAAATGAGAAGACACAAACACAGAAGTGAATGCCATATGAAGATGTAGGCAAAGATTGGGGTTAGGCAGCCACAAGCCAAGGAATGTCTGAAGCCACCAGAATCTAGAAGACACAAGGAAAGATTCTCCCTCTTCAGCCTTCAGAGGGAATATGGCCCTGCCGACAGCTTGACTTTGGACTTTTGGCCTCCAGGACTATGAGAGAATAAATTTCTGTTCTTTGAAGTCACCAAGTTTGTGAGAATTTGTTATGGCAGTCCTAGGAAACTGATTAAATGACATTTCTGCTGTTGCCGTCTACAGAATCAACTAATCTCTAGACTTTTGCACTCAGAACTAAGTTCAATTCCTACCAGCTAGAGCTGTTCTAAGTTAGACTGAGAGAGTCAATATGAGTCTGTCTTTACTTTTTTTTTTTTTTTTCCCAGTACGCGGGCCTCTCACTGTTGTGGTCTCTCCCGTTGTGGAGCACAGTCTCCGGACATGCAGGCTCAGCGGCCATGGCTCATGGGCCCAGCCACTCCGCGGCATGTGGGAACTTCCCGGACCGGGGCACGAACCCGTGTCCCCTGTATTGGCAGGCGGACTCTCAACCACTGCGCCACCAGGGGAGCCCTGTCTTTACATTTTTACATTAAAACGAATCCTGACTTTTCTTCTAAGTCCATGATATATTCCACTAATCTTCCAAACTGTGGATTCAGTCCAGCTAATTTCCCATTTATTGATCCAGGACAACAGCTTTGTCAGGATGAGTTCCAAATTCAGATTAATTTTCCTTTTCACTGAGACTTTTTTTTTTTTTTTTTTTTTTTTTTTTTTTTTTTGCGGTATGCGGGCCTCTCACTGTTGTGGGCTCTCCCGTTGCGGAGCACAGGCTCCGGACACGCAGGCTCAGCGGCCATGGCTCACGGGCCCAGCCGCTCCGCGGCATGTGGGATCTTCCCGGACCGGGGCACGAGCCCGTGTCCCCTGCATCGGCAGGCGGACTCTCAACCACTGCGCCACCAGGGAAGCCCTCACTGAGACTTTTTAAACAGAGTTTAATGATAGTAAAGCGCACTTTCCAACCTCCTTCTGAAAATTTAACTCCATACCAAGTAGGGGAACCCAAGAAGATATGAACAAATTAAATATCCCACTTCCAGCCTTGGTTCCATCCCTGCCCTGGTGTCTCACAACCATTTTTTACTGAAGTTTAGAAATCTAATAATCATTTGCTCTTTAATCCAAAATTCATGTTATCCCCATGATAGCAATACACTCACATTCTGATATGCTGTCTAAATGGGAAAAAAGAGAGGAAGTTATGCATGACACCTCAAAATTGTCAGTGTTTGTATATATGTTTGTATAGAAGTGTGTCACTGTGTGATCATCTGTCTTACATATCCCAGAAGAAAGAGGGAACCAGTGCTTTATAGGAAACTACTGTGGCAGAATGGGAAAATGCAAGAATTAGGGGGTCATCTAGTCTGGGTTTTAACCCTGGCTTCTCCATGGCCTGTGTAAACTTTGGGAGGTTCCTTATTTTCACTGAGACCTAGTTTCTTCGTCTATAAAATGACATTGATTGTAATCACCTTGTAGGGTTGGATTGGATATAATGGGATGGCTCATGCAAGCAACCAGGTACAGTGACTGGCACATTAATAGGCCTTTAAAAACAACCTGTTTTCTTCCCCGAACCTCATCCCCTCTCTCTTTTTCTCCTTCCAAGCCTTCCCCAAGTTTTTAAGCTTGAATACACATGGCTCCATTTGTGGGCTAAGGCTTCCCTCAGTTCCTGATTTAAGACCATCAACATCAGGACAGATATAGATATATATAGATATATATCATAGCCTCACCCACTTTAAAGTCCCCCATCAGCCTCACTGTTTTGGAATGAACTCACCCTACCAGAGCCAGGATCCATCCCTGGAATTCTTCTAGACCATCGACTTGACCCAGGAGCATTCCCCAGCCCAACATGGTTGCTTACCCATTGGAGTTCTTACCACTTTCTCTTCATAGCTTTCCAATCCTTGCCCTTCCCCAAACTCTAAAGTTGATAGGTAGTTGCCCTAATTACTCCCAACCCTCTTCTCTGAGGATAGGGTCAAGTGCACATTGACTCATTCCCTTGACTATCATTTTCTTGCTACCCACCCCAAGTTTGGGGCCTCCACCTACATCACCTCTTTTGCCCCTTTCTCTTATCTGAGTGGATACCAGTACTGAGAATTCATCGATTCGATTATTCAACAAATTGAACAGTAGCAGAGCCTGTTTTAGGAGCCAAGGACACCCCAATAAACAGAATAACTGTGCTCTCATGTAGTTCATATGCTATTGACAAAGATGGAAAATGCATCAATAGTAAAAAATACAAGAAAGGTAAATAAAAAGTTCCTTGAAGAAAATAAATAAGGTGATGCAGTGGGTGAAGGGAGGTGACATTTGACCCAAGAGATGGATGAAGGGAAGAAGCTGGCCTTGCAAAAGTCTGAAAGCTGAGCCTTCCTCCCAGGGGTTCGAGCTCCTCTAACCAGGCTGCCAGGTCTGGGGCTGGATTCCGTAGCCAGGTAGTTTTCCAAGAACTTCACTCCACCCTGATGAGAGGGTCTCTGTGGGTCACAGTTCTCAAAATCCCCTCCACTCCTAAGTCTCTGAGGCTCTAGGATATTTTCAGCACTTTTTTCACACTCACAGCAGGTCAACTAGAATCCAAATCCTCAAGTCTTTATTCACTCATTAATCAGTTCATTCAAAACAAATGTTGATATAATGTCAACAGTATTGTAAGCAATGTAATAGGTGATGTGGGTTACAAAGATGAATAAGACGTGGCCTCAAGGAGCTTACAGGTAAAGTTGACTGTAATCACAGGTCACATTTATAGGTATGGCAGAGATACTGTTGGAAGGGTTAGCATTAGCTAAAACATTGTGTGTGGGGGGGGGATGGGTTGGGGGGCCTTCTAAGCCGAGCTAAAGAGATTGAAATGGGAGCCACTGAAGGGTTTAATGTACCATAAAATGATCAGATAGGAGAGTAATGAAATAGGCCAGGGGAGAGCTGGGGAGGGGGCTCTGAACTAAGGCAGAGGCAGTGAGGATGGCACAGAGGGGATGGATACAAAAGGTTTTAAGAGGTGGAATAGACTGCATATTTCTAAACATCTGCCAGTCTAATGAGGAAGACATTACTGCACTTTTTAAAATCCTCCCTTAACTGAACATAAGACAATCTGGAGTTGCTGAAGCAAAGAATTGGGATGGAGATGGAGTGACAGATGAGATCGGATGCTGTCTGGCAGGGCTGGGAAATATGTAGCCTTGGACTTTCACTCCCGGATACCACATCATGGCAGGCATCCCCTATCAATCAAGACGCAGGCTTCTCATTGAATTCAGATGTAGCTTTAGATCCCTTTTCAACACAAGGCTCCAGGCTGGGAGGACAAAATCCATCAGGGTGGGTGCCCTAATTGAAACCTACTCGCCAGTTTTGGTGCTGGACTTAGAATACCATAAGACAAAGCTTGGTCATGACTCAACAGGCAACAGGAAACCATTGATGGCTTTTGAGGGGGAAGACTGATGTACAGAGGACATTCCTTTGGGTAGAAATGTGGAAAAAAGGCTGGAGGAGTCAGTGGCTGGAGGCAGGCAGATGGGTCAGAACATTATTTACTGTCTTTGATGGCTGATAACCAGGAAAGGAGGAAATGAAGTAAAGATTAAGCCACAGTACATCCTCATATTTGCCAAAACATCTCTATTTCATGATGCTGGGTACCAATTTATCTTTGTGTATCTTATCTCTGAGTATATCTTATCTCTGAGTATGCATATGAAGCTTGATTGTGTTTTGCATCTGTCTGCATGGATGTAAGTTTCACATGTGTCATATTTTAATTTCAAATAGTCTCAATTCTCCTATAAAAAAGAATTCAAGAAACTCTTATTCCACCTTTTATTGGGTGTTTTTTGTCCCTTTTAAACTTCTATTCAGGCTTTTGTTTACTATCTTTGATCCCTTTTGAAATTTTGTTCTGACTCTTCTCTGAGAAACTGACAGTGCAATTTGATGAGGACGACTACTACAGGAAAGTTAGCAAAGCAGCCAAGATTTTGGCTACAGGTGGCTCTGGTTTTCCCTCCCAATACTCACATCCAACTCAACCTGCCTGCAGCTCCTGATCTGAGGATTTCAATGCAGTGGACTTCCCTTTGGCTTTCAAGTCAAGATGACCTTGTTAAAGATGACGCCCATGACAGAGAGGCCATCCATGGGAGTAAAAAGGGCACTGGATCAGAAATTGGGAGGCAGAGACCCTAATATGTGAATTGAGGATGAACTACATACCCTCTTCTATGCCTTTTTCTTATTTGGAAAAAAAGGAGTGTCGAAATAGATGTTCACTAAACACCCTTGTTTTTTGTGGGGTTTTTTTGCGGTACGTGGGCCTCTCACTGTTGTGGCCTCTCCCATTGTGGAGCACAGGCTCTGGATGCACAGGCTCAGTGGCCATGGCTCACGAGCCCAGCCGCTCCACGGCATGTGGGATCTTCCCGGACTGGGGCACGAACCCATGTCCCCTGCATCGGCAGGCAGACTCTCAACCACTGCGCCACCAGGGAAGCCCTAAACACCCTCATTTGATCCTAATTCTCTCTGGTTCTCCAAGTGTCACTGAAAGGCTGCCATGGGAGTGGCCATCGGCTATAACCAAGAGGAGTAGGCACCTTCAGTAATGAAATAAAGCCCTAAGGATGAGTGCATGCAGAAGATTCTGACCCCTGCTTTTCATTTTACAACTCCAGTTTAGCCCCAAACTTCTGGCCATGGACTGAGCATTTTGATAAGATCCCAAAATATGTGGGGTCATTCCAGGGCACTGACATAATCATTTATATGTTTCACGAACAGTCTGTGCTTAGAGTATGCCTACACACCTCCTTATCCCACGGAAATCAGGAAGTGTTTGCCATAGGGAGCTCCAACCTGATGAATGATGAGGCCTTAAACAATTTACCAACTCTTTTGTAGCTTGTGGAGCAGCCAGTGTTTCATCCCACATTGCTGTATCAGGACAACCAAATTAGCACCATATGGTGGATGAGACCCAGATCATAGAACAGAGGGCCTGCCTTTGAGAACATCTGGAAGTCCTTTAACACATGCACTCAGAGGGACTTGAATGGATCATTTATAGTTGGTCCTGGGCCTTGTGGGCTGGAGATAACCAATTACTGTGCTTTATCTGCCATGCAGTGGGCCTACTTAGCTAATAAGAGGCCTCTCCTGCCCAAATAATGCTTTCCTTTTGTTTTTATCATTGCTATGGATAAGAGAGTTTGGTTTCTTTGGAATACGTGATCTTTATGTGGTAAATGGCTCTGAACCGCCCCCCAAATTTAGGGCCAGATGGTGCCAAGTGTCTATGTTTACAGTAACCCAAGGAAAAACTAGGCATTGATCCCAAGGCATCTGGGGTCATTGATATTTATTGGATTTGCTAGATTATGGAGGGAGGAGGGAGTCAGGGAGTCTATGAAAGGAGCCGGGGCACCAGGAGATATAATTTAGTGTTCAAGTTTCTGTGAAAATTGGAAACTGGGAGATCAATTTGACAGGTTTTGTCTCTCTTACTGGGATGTCCCACTTGATTTTGCTCTCCAGAATTTTACGGAGCACCTGATATACTAATGTTGCATCGGCCAGTGTACCCTAGGAACATGTTGTGCACACACACATACACTGGAATTCATAACTACTGTGAAAATGAAGACCAACAAGCAACATTTTTATAGAACCCAAGAGAATTCACCACTGTAGGAATGTAAGAAGCTAGCCATTTATGTGCTAAACGTACAGCAGAAAATTCCTTAAAGTAGATGGAAAATATTTACTGAGTACCAGAGTAGGCTGAATAATGCCTCTCAAAGATACCAGGCCCTAATCCCTGGAACCTGTAAATGTTACCTGATTTGAAAAAAGGGTCTTTGCAGGTGTGATTAAGTAAAGGATCATGAGTTGGCGAGATTATCCTGGATTATCTGGATGGGCCCTAAATGCAGTCAGAAGTGTCCTTATAAGACAGAGGCAGAGGGAGACTGGACACAGCAGAAGAGGCAAAAGCATTGTGACCACAGAGACAGACAGGAGTGATGCTGCCCCGTGCCGTGGAATGCCAGTAACTTCCAGAAGCTGGAAGAGGCTAGAAATGGATTCTCTCCTAGAGCATCTGGAGGGAATACAGCCCTGTTGACACCTTGATTTTGGCCAGGTGAAACAGATTTCCAACTTCTGGCCTCCAAAACCATGGAAGTCTATAATTCTGTTACCTTTAGCCACCAAGTGTGGGGAAGTTTGTTTAAAGCAGCCACAGGAAACTAATATAGGTACCATAAAGTAGCTCTTTTACACTAGGACTCTTCCCAGAAATTGGTCTGCCTAAAAACGTCCTCTGGTAGAGCTGGCAAGTGGATCTCTTTTATCTCTTTCCCTTTCAGTGTCACCTTCACCCACTCTTTTTTTTTTAATTTTTATTTATTTATTTATTTATTTTTGGCTGTGTTGGGTCTTCATTTCTGCGTGAGGGCTTTCTCTAGCTGCGGCGAGCAGGGGCCACTCTTCATTGCGGTGCGCGGGCCTGTCACTGTCACGACCTCTCTTGTTGCAGAGCACAGGCCTCAGACGCACAGGCTCAATCATTGCGGCTCACGGGCCCAGTTGCTCCGCGGCATGTGGGACCCTCCCAGACCAGGGCTCGAACCCGTGTCCCCTGCATTGGCAGGCAGATTCTCAACCACTGCGCCATCAGGGAAGCCCCACCCAGTTTTTAAAAGAAAGATGTACCTCTCCTCCATCCCAAATCTTACTGTACTACAGTGCCCCAGAGTGTGAAAATACCCCAGGGGACGGACCATTCTAAATGTCAGTGTCTGAGACACTTCTTTTAATCAAGCCACCATAAACTCAGAGGGATGAGTCGTTTCCCACCTTTGTAACACTTCTGTCAAGGTCAAAGCATGGTGCTTTGGCCTATGTTGAGACATTCTAAATCCAGACATGTTGTAGATTGAGGCAGCAGGAGGGATGGATATTGGTACTTCGTGACTTTACCTCTTCTACTCCCTGACTGTAGTCCTATAGTTATCACTCCTTAGGGAGAGTTTGGTGAGAGCAAAGCAAAGAAACTGTCAGTGTGAAATATTGCAGGCAGTGGAATTTTACCTTCACAAGGCCACAAACTGAGGGCAAGGATCCATGCCTTATCTCTTTATCTCTCCATCATACTATTAGGAGAGTTGGGATTTATACACGTGCATACACATACGCATACACGTGCATACACATACGCACACACGTGCATCAGGGGAAAAGCCATCTGCCGCAGGCACATCTTCTCTGCGTTTTCACCATTCTCGGGAAACACAAAAAGCTGAGGGAGTGTCAGGTGCATATGCTGTACCATTTCAAGTAGGAGGAAGTAAAAACTTTCAGTTTCTTCCAACAGATCATGTTGTAGCTTTGAGTAAACTGAGAATAGATCAGAAGTAAGATAGAATTTTATATCTTCTTGGTTATTTACTCAGCCCACAGAAGAAATAATTTCATTAACTTTTACCAATTGGCTGCTGTAAATCTATATTTATTTTTTACTTGGCAACGTGTCTTTTGCTAACTGTGTTTTCCAGCACCTGCTCATTTCTTCCTTTTGACTGCATACTTCTCAGGTCTGTATTAGCATAATTGGAATGTAACATAACGCTTCACAACAACCATTAATGTGCCTGCTATAAGCTCCTCACTTGCTAGCTAACTAGTGGCCTCAGATCTTCTCTTCTTTATTTGCAGTTTATTTCCACAAGTACATTAAACTCCTTCAAAGTGAGAACAACTACTAAGGAATGGACGTGTAGGCAAAACGTTCCAACATGCAATCGAAATGATGCATCCATTGGGCCCTACAGTTTAGAAAACACCTTTGTTTAATCTGAATTACTTCTTCCTCCTCAAATTTTATATATTACTCTAATTCTGTCAAATCATTTTCAACCATGAAATGAACTTGATAATATGTATATGTTATGTGTATAAATTCTCAAGTGTCTGACTGTCACTTAAAAATATATTTTGAGATAACATGAAAAATTAAACTTTGAGATGAATAAACCACTCATTATTCACAGCCTACTGTAAGAAAATACAGAAATGTGAGATTTCAAATTTCAGCGTTAATTTTAGCTTTAATAAAAGGTGACTGTCAGTACAAGAGTACCTACTAAAATTAATACCATTTGATAAGACTCAGTAAAGACTTTTTGGTGTACCTCCTGGAAATTAAGAAGATTAATGATAAATGACTGGGTTAACAAATTTTAAGTCAGAAAATTTTACTTTATATGATTAATAATTATTTATCAAAATGTGCAATATGTTTATCTTATTTGATCCATTACCTTGTAATAACAGTGATGATTACTTAATCCAGAATAAACATTTAACACGTAAAGCCTTACAGTCAGAAGAAGGAAAAAATTAATTCAATTTACATATATGTATAATGTGTATATGTGTATATATATATTCACAAATTTTTTTGCAAAGAGATATGATGGAGTGATTGATAAAACTTTCATACATAAAAATATACTGACCTGAATTTCTGGTTTCAGGTCCAACATGTAAGGAGCTTAGAAGTCATCACTGTCTTCACAACAACTTAAAAGCTGAACAAACTGAAAAAAATCATGACCTCTTCTTAAATTTGTCACAGAAGTGAGGTCACTCACTTATCCTTTCTCTCATGTTCTTTCTTTCTTTATGTAGATCCAAGTTTCTGACCTATATCATTTTCATTTGGGGCAAACCACTGGCCCCAAAATTGGAGAGACAGACAAGCAAATACAGAGAGTCACAACTAACCAGAACAGAAAGCATGAGAACCAGTGCTGGGCTGGGAAAACCTAACCTGTAAGTGGTGAATAGCTGGAGGCTTAGTGTGGGCAAGTCTACAGCAAAAACTCCCAAGTGATCCAGTCATGGGGGGATGGGGGAGACTCACGCATGAGTATGAAATACTGCAAAGTATTCTATGCTTCTTAAAAGGCCCGCCTTCAAGAGAAACTATTTTACCAGAGCCTCAACTATTGGGGCGTTTTCAGAGCCTAATTGGCTTAGGGAAGAACTCCCTCTAACCTTCCTTGCGGGAAAAGAGAAAATCCCAACTCCAGCCCATGGTAGCCATCTTGTCCCACCTAAGGGGAGAAAATATGTGAAAAGCACATGTGAAGTTCACAGTCCTGAGGCATAGGCTCACTAAACAATGCTTCAGTGAGTACTACAGAACTAAAGACTGCTTCCCTCCCTTGCACACATTGCTACCGCATTACTAAAGGCTGCTTACCACAGTTCCTTTTAGCTGTTATAATACATCATGTCCAGCTATCAGGAAAAAATTGGGTATACTAAAAGATTAAAAAAAACAAAAACACAGTTTAAACAGACAGAGCAAGCATCAGAACCAGACTCATATGACAAGGATGATGAAATTATCAGGCCAGGAATTTAAAACAGCTGTGATTAATATGCTAAGAGCTCTAATGGTTAATATGGTAAGAGCTCTAGGATAAAGTAGACAACATGGAAGAACAAAGGAGGGGGTTGGGCAATGTAAGCAGGGAGATGGACATGTTAAGGAGGAATCAAAAAGAAATACTAAAGATCAAAAGCACTAACAGAAACAAGAATGCCTTTCATGGGCTTATTAGTAGACTTGGGCATGGCTGTGGAAAGATTTCAGAGCTTGAGAATATGTCAGTAGAAACTTCCAAAATTAAAATGTAAAGAGAAAAAGACTGAAAAAAGCCAGAATATCAAAGAACTGTGGGACAAGTATGCAAGATATGACATATGCATAATGGGAATACCAGGGGAAAAAAAAAAACAGAAGAAACATTTGAAGCAATAATGACTGAGCATTTTCCCCAAATTAATGTCAGACACCAACCACAGATACAGGAAATTCGGAGAATATTAAGCAAGATAAATACAAGAAGAAGAAAAAAAAACTACACCTAGGCATATCCTATTCAAACTGTGAAAAATTAAAAATAAAGAAAGAATCCTGAAAGAAGTCAGAGGGGGGATATTTAAAACCTCACCTACAGAGTAGGAAAGATAAGAATTACCTCTGACTTATTCTCAGAAACCATGTAAGCAAGAAGGAAACAGAGTGAAATATTTAAAGTTTTGAGAGAAAAAAAAAAAGAACTAACCAGGATTCTATATCCTGAGAAATTATCCTTCTAAAGTGAAGGAGACATAGACTTTTTTGGACAAACAAAAACTGAGTGATTAGGTTGCCACTAGACCTGCCTTTCAAGAAATGTTAAAAGAAATTTTTTAGAGAGAAGGAAAATGATATAGGTCAGAAACTTGGATCTACATAAAGAAAGAAAGAACATGAGAGAAAGGATAAGTGAAGGCAAAATGAAAGCTTATTTTTCTTATTCTTAATTGATCTAACAGATAACAATTGCTGTTTGTTCAAAATAATAGCAACAATGTAGTTAATTATTATAACTTACATAAAAGTAGAAATAACGACAGGAATGATACAAGGGACAACAGGAAGAAATTAGGAATATTCCATTATTATATGGCACTTGACCTATTCATGAAGTGGTATGGTGTTATTTGAAAATGGGCTTGGATTAGTTGTAAATGTATATTGCAAACTCTAGGGCAAACACAAAGTAAAAAAAAAAAAAAGTATAATTGATACGCTAAGAAAGAAGAGAAAATTGAATCCTGTTCAATTAAAACCACAAAAGGCAGAAAAAGAGGGGAAGACAAAAACAGGGAAAAAGGACAGGGGCAATGGATAGAAAACAGTAATAAACATGGTAGATATTAATCCAGTAATATCAAAAATCACTTTAAAAGTAAATTGTTTCAATATACCAATTAACAGACAAATTAAAAGTCAGTGGATGAAAAAACAAGACCCAACGGTATGTTGTCTACAAGAACTATGTTTTAAATACAAAGATACATAAAGATTAAAAGTAAAGGGATGGAGAAAGATATGCCATGCTAACACGAACCAGAAGGAAGTTAAAGTAACTATATTAATTTCAAATAGAGCAGACTTCAGAGCAAGGAAAATTGTCGGGATTAAAGAGGGGCATTTCATAATGATAAAAGGGCCAATTATCCAAGAAGACATAACAATCCTTAATTGTTAATTTGACAGAGCATCAAAACACATGAGGCAAAAAACTGATATTGTTGTAAGAAGAAATAGATGAATCCACTCTTACAGTTGAAAACTCCAACATGACTCTATCAGGAGCAGACAGGTCCAATAGCCAGAAAATCAATAAAGACATAGTTGAACTCAACAGTATCATCAATCAACTGGATATAATGGATATCTATCAACTACTTCATCCAACAACAGTAGAATACACATTCTTCTCAAGCTTACCTGGAACATTTACCAAGATAGACCACATTCTGGGCCATAAAGCACCCCTTCACAAATTTAAAAGCATAGAAGTCATTCACTGTATACACTCAGACCACAATGGAATTAAACTAGAAATCAATAGCAGAAAGATAGCTAGAAAACCCCAAAATACTTGGAGATAAACAACATACTTCTAAATAACACATGGGTCAAAGAAGAAATCTCAAAGAGAAATTTAAAAATATTTTGAACAAAATAAAAATGAGAGTACATCTTATCAAAATTTGTGGGATGCAGTGAAAGCAGTGCCCAGAGGGAAATTTATAGCATGAATGCATATATTAGAGAAGAAGAAAGCTCCAAAATCAATCATCTAAATTTCCACCTTAGAAAACCAATAAAAGAAGAGCAAATTAATTTCAAAGCAAGCAGAAGAAAAGAAATTGTAAAAAAAAAAAGCAGAAATCAATACAACTGGAAACAGAAAATCAATAGAGAAACTCAACAAAACCAAAAGCTGGTTCTTTGAGAAAAATCAGTAAAATTGATAATGCCTCTAGTCAAGCTAAGAAAAAAAGAGAGAAGACACAAATTACTAATATCAAAATTAAGAGACAGCACAACAGATCACCTGCACATTAAGAGGACAATAAGGAATACTATAAACAGCTCTATTCCTACAAATTTGCTAGCCTAAATGAAATGGGCCAATTATTAGAAAAATACAATCTACCAGAACTCACAGAAGAAATAGACCATCTTAGCAGACCAATATCTATTACAGAAATTTAATCAGCAGTTAACAACCTTCCAAACCATCAAGCACAAAGCTGAGATGGGTTCCTGGTGAATTCAACTAAGCATTTAAGAAAGAGATTACACCAATTCTTTGTAATCTCTTCCAGCAGACAGAAACACGGGAAACACTTTCTAACTCATTATATGAGCCCACCATTACCTTAATATCAAAACCAGACAAAGGCATTACAAGAAAACTACAGACCCATATCTGTTATGAAAATAGATATAAAAATCCTCCACAAAATATTAGTAAATCAAATCCACCAATGTATAAAAACAATTATGCACCATAACTAAGTGGGATTTATCCTAGGTATGCAAGGCTGGTTCAACATTCAAAAATCAATTAATGTAATCCCACATACACAGGCTAAAAATTAAAAATCACATGATCATATCAATAAATGCAGAAAAGCAGTTTACAAAATCCAGCACACATTTGTGATAAAAACTCTCAGCACAGTAGGAATAAAGGGAGACTTCCTCAACTGGATAAAGAACAACTACAAAAAAACCCTACAGCTAATGTCATACTTGATGGTGAGAAACAAAGATTTCCCACTAAGATCAGGAACAAGGCAAGTATGCCCTCTCTCACAGTCCTTGTCATATTGTACTAGAAGTTCTGGCTAATGCAAAAAAACAAGAAAACCAAATTAAATGCATACTCATTGAGAAGAAAAAATAAAACTATCTTTGTTCACAAATGACAATATCATCTCTGTAGAAAATATGAAAGAATTGACACACACACACAAAATCTCCTGAACTAATAAGCAATTATAGCAAGGTTGTAGGATTTAAGGTTAATATTCAAAAGTCAGTGGCTTTCCTAACATAACAGAAATGAATAAGTGGAATTTCAAATTAAATACATATTACCATTTACATTAGCATCCCATAAAATGAAATACCTAGGTATAAATCTAACAAAATATGTATAAGATCTATAGGACAAAAGCTACAAAACTCCAATACAATAAATCAAAGAACTAAGTAAACATAAAGATATTCTATGTTCATGGATAGGAAGACTAAATATTGTCAAGACGACAGTTCTTCCCATCTTGATCTACAGATTCAATGCATTTTCAGTAAAAAATCCAGCAAGTTATTTCATGGATAGCAACAGAATAATTCTAAAGTTTATACAGAGAGGAGGAAAAAAAAAAAAAAACCAGAACAGAAACCACAGTATTATAAGAGAAGAACAAAACTGGGTAATTAACACTACTCGACTTTAAGACTTCCTATTAAGCTACAGTACTCAAGACAGTGTGGTACTGTGAAAGAATAGATAAATAAATCAATGAGCAGAATAGAGAGCCTAGAAAAGGACCTGCATAAATATGGTCTGCTGATCTTTGATAAAGGAGCAAAGGTAATACAGTGGAGAAAAGAGAACGGAGAAGGTTTAGGAATTTAATTCTTTAAAAAAAAATTTTTTTTAAGTCTTTATTGAATTTGTTACAATATTGCTTCTGTTTTATGTTTTGTTTTTTTGGCCACGAGGCACATGGGATCTTAGCTCCCTGACCAGGGATTGAACCTGCACCCTCTGCATTAGAAGGTGAAGTCTTAACCGCTGGACTGCCAGGGAAGTCCCAGGAATTTAATTCTTAATGAGCCCAAATAACAGATGTCCTGAAGTAATAGAAAAAAAAAAGAAAACAAAACATTCTATTGAGGACTTCCCTGATGGTGCAGTGGTTAAGGATCTGCCTGCCAATGCAGGGGACAGGGGTTTGAGCCCTGGTCCAGGAAGATCCCACATGCCATGGAGCAACTAAGTCCATGCGCCACAACTACTGAGCCTGCGCTCTAGGGCCCACGTGCCACAACTAGTGAGCCCAAGTGCTGCAACTACTGAAGCCCGCAAGCCTAGAGCCCGTGCTTCACAAGAGGAGACACCGCAATGAAGAAGCTGCACACCACAACAAAGAGTAGCCCTCGCTTGTTGCAACTTGAGAAAGCCCACTCACATCAAGAAGACCCAACGCAGCCAAACAAAAGAAAAAAGAAAAAAGAAAAAAATTGAGATTCTGCACAAAGTTTTATCTCTAAGAGTTTATAATGGCACTGTTTATAACAGAAGAAATGCTATTAATCTAACTGTTCAAAAAACACTGAAGGAAACCCAGAAATGAAATACTATGCTACCTTCATAAATAAGGCTGTGGAAGTGCATTTACTGTGTGAAAATATTTTCAAGACAGATTATACATTTAAAAATCCAGATTAGGAAACTATCACAGAATGACCTTTGTAAAGAAATGCATGGGGACTTCCCTGGTGGCACAATGGTTAAGAATCCACCTGCCAATGCAGGGGACACGGGTTCAAGCCCTGGTCCAGGAGGATCACACATGCCGCGGAGCAACTAAGCCCGTGCACCACAACTACTGAGCCTGTGCTCTAGAGCCCGTGAGCCACAACTACTGAAGCTTGCGCACCTAGAGCCCATGCTCTGCAACAGGAGAAGCCACAGCAGTGAGAAGCCTGCGCACCTCAACAAAGAGTAGCCCCTGCTTGCTGCAACTAAAGAAAGCCCGTGAACAGCAATGAAGACCCAACACAGCCAAAAATAAATATGTAAATAAATAAATTTTTTAAAAGATAAAATCTTTAAAAATAAGTAAATAAAATAAAATTAAAAAGGTGCTTGGGGCGGGGATTAAAAAAAAGAAATGCACATATTTATGCAAAAGCAAAAATGTGACTGGCAGCATATATACCAAGTCATCTGGTTGCATGGAATGATAGGTATTGTTTATTCTCTTGCACTACTTGTATTTTTTTTTATGAATATGCACTGCTTTTGCAATAAGGCCAAAAAAAAAAAAAGCTAGCAGCTAAGAAACAGAATTCAAAGAAATAATTTCTATAACCAGCATAATCAGTGTGGTCTGGGGATATCTTAAAGAGCAAGCTGGGGGGAATGTGGGGACCCCCCCATTCACCAGACCACAAGGAGAGTTCAAATATTATGAATCCTAATTAATAAGCATTGTTTCCACAATAAAATATACAGACACTAGGACTCCCCACGGGGTGGCAGAGCATCTCATGTGCAGGCATCAGACACACGAACTGTACACGTTCTCATCTCCACACGTTCCCAGAATGGCTCAGCATGTACCCCTCACCAACCTACCATCTTCCTCCAGTTTGGGAAGAGTATTTCTTGCTCTTTAACTTCACTCTCTTGTTCATTTTTTTTTTCCATTTGTTTATTTGGTCTCTAAGTTGAGGAGGTAGGGAGAGACCCAGCAGAGTTCTCTAAGAATACCATTCCAGTAAGACTTACATTTGATGACACCAACCATTTATTCTAGCCATTTAAATCCACAAAGTGAAGTCTTCGTATTTGTATATAGGTTCTTATCATCCTTTTCATGTTAAATGTTTCTCTATAGAAGCAAGAGTCCTCAAGCTATTTATGAAAAAGGTCAGTAATCATTTTTCCAAGGGTGGGGGGAAAAGAGCTAAACAAGACTTCAAGATTTCCCTCTCAAGGGAGAATGGCAGTGTCATTAACACGTAAACAAATTGAAAGTGAAAACTGGATTGCAGAAAAAGATGGAATCAGTTCAGTTGAGGAGAGTGAGGTAGGGGGTACTTTCAAATGGATTTATAAAAAAAGACAAACGGGAATAAAAATAGAACAAAGGAAAAAGAACAAGACCTTCCATAGACTTGAGTTTACTTGCTGTATATATCCATAAAAGTGGATGAAAACCTCAAAACAATGCATAGAAACAAAGACCCAGAAGCAGAAGTTGAACACTGAGGAAAGTCTATAACTGGGTAGCAAAAGGAGAAAGGAGATTCAGAGACACCAAATGAAGCCTGATCAGAGAAAAGACACAGGACAAGAGCGGACTGGAGCATTGCTCTAGATCCACAATCATTAATGAATGATATGCAAAAGAATGTTCTCTTGTCAAATATGTGAGGGAAACACTGGCGTAAACGTAGTCAAGAAAATTTATTGATGCCAAAACCTTATAGAGCCTTTGACACATAGATTTTTCTGGGGCTCTAGAGTATGTTGCAGTGTTTCCCAAACTTAGAGGACAGAGAACCCTTATTGAGAGTGAAACCTATTTATTTCTCATGGAATGAATGTCCTGAGATACAGAGTTTGGGAAACTCTGGTGTAAATATATGGCAAACAAAGGACTAAAGAATTTTAAGAGGATGTGAATGGTCTTTATATAATTGCACATAGAAGTCCATGGCTTAATTACGCAATGATTTAGAAGTCTCATTACTGTCCAAACACAGCCAGAGTTCTTTGAAAGACTAGGATCTTCTGTTACTACAGTGTCTAAGAGTTATGTCTACAGTGAGAATCTGAGCCTCTAAAATATTACCTGAGGGTGTATTTGAGGAACACTGATCACAATGTAATAACTGAAGTTCTCCATTTTGCTTCCTATTGTGGCTGTTGCCCATTGTGACTGAGACATGTAGCATCTACTGGAATATAGTAGTAACATTTATGTGATGTTTTAGTGTTCCTAAGCCCTTTTCTCATGCAAGGAAGAAGAAAAGAAAGATGAAAGGAAGAAGATAGAAAGGGAAAGTTGAGGAGGGAGAAAGGAAGGAAAGAGGGAAGGAAGGAAGGAAGGAAGGGAGGGAGGGAGGGAGACTAGACTTTTTTCTAACTATGGCCTGCATCCAAAGAATAATTTATCCCCATTCAAGCCTTTGTCAGTTTCATAAAATCCCTTGAAAAGCTGGAAACAATCATTGAAGCTGAAAATATCTACATATCTTATTTCAGTGTTTTTCATTCTAGATCCCACTTAATTCTGAGGCCAAGAGAAAATGTGGAGGGAGGTGAGCTCTGCTGATAATAGGGTCTCATCTCACCTCCAGAGCCAAAAGGCTGTGGGGTTTTCCCCCTGAGATTTCCCTCACAAATAATTTGAAAAGAATAAATCTCTCTGGGGCAGTCAAGTTAGGAAGTCCCTGTTGTGGTAATGAGTGGCAGGGAGCATTGATCTGAGGTAGGATATTGGCTGTGAAACTGCCACCCAGGCCAGCAGAGAACCCCAGACTGTCTTTGATATGGAAATACAGAGGGTGAGGTTCCTGTTGAATGGGCTCCTGCAGCCTCTGCACAGACAAAGGACAGACACAGAATCAATAAAGTCCTATTCTTGTTTGTAGCAGCAGCTTGGAATTCGGCTTCCTGTAGGCCAGATCCTTTGGAGTCTACTGACATCTATGGGCTGTGACTTAGCTACACTCTTTCCTTTTCTTTACAGACCCATTGTGACAGTGCTCCTATTTTTTTTGAAGGTTTTTTTTTTTTTTTTTTTTTTTTGCTGTACGCGGGCCTCTCACTGTTGTGGCCTCTCCCATTGCGGAGCACAGGCTCCGAACGCACAGGCTCAGCGGCCATGGCTCACGGGCCCAGCTGCTCCACGGCATGTGGGATCTTCCCATACCGGGGCACGAACCCGTGTCCCCTGCATCGGCAGGCGGACTCTCTACCACTGCCCCACCAAGGAAGCCCTTAAGGTTTTTTTTAAATGTAGTTTTTTGAAGACAATGGAGTAAACCTACTGTTTGTTCAAACGTGGTGCTCCTGCCTTTCTGCCCCCCAGAGACAGGTGAGGAGGAAAGAATTCTCATATCAAAAGCTGTACCCAGCATTGGCCTTTCCATGAGTATCTCCTTCTCCATCCTGCTTTGCTTTGGTGACTTATAGAGAGGGAGAGTTTATATGTACAAAGAATTCTTGGCATACAGAGATCATGTCGTTTGGGAATACACCATCATCAGTATCCTTCACATACTTATTATCCAAGGTTGACTAATACTGTATCATCAACATTATTGCAAGAACCGACAGGTTCTCTTTTGGGACCTGGCACAACCCTTGAAGTAAAATCTAGAGAGCCTTTCCAAACTTCAATGAGGGCTAATTCTCTCAATTTTCCATTTTGAAATGCATGGTGGTTCTATTCTCTCCGCTCTTTCCATCCCATGTCCACCATCTTTGGTCCCCTCTTCTCCAACTCCTGCTGCATCTGTAACAAGGTCCCCAATCAACCCCACCAACTCCAGTCATCAACTCAGGCCATCCAGTCATTCTCTGTCCCAACCTCCATTTCCACTCCAGTCTATAGAATCACACTGGTCTTATTTTAGAGTAGACAGCTGCACTGTCTGGACACACCCTTCTCTGACTTGAGATCCCACATTTATTTGTGAAGGCAGAACACTCCACCCCTTTTCAGAGCGGTTTTACCACATGGCAACATTTAACTCCACAGCGAGGAAGGAGATTTTCTTTCTCAATCAAGCAGCTTTGCTTCTTCACTGAGGGTAGTCCCAAATCTTTCGTTCAAGATGAAGAGAAAATTAGCAAATCACAAATAAAAATATGAACGGTAGCAAGTTCCAGTGGGCTAGCCTTTAGCCAAGAACTCCAGTGGCCCACAGCCTCTAATTCAGTGCTTAGTGATGGTCAAGGACGTGTACACCAAATGGGAAGGCACCTTTCCATCCTGGGGCAATCTGAAATCACAAATCACAAACACTGGAAGGTTGTAAAAAGACACACTCTTGGTTTGAAGTCCACCTAAACAAGAGGAACCATGGAACACATCATTTCCTCCTTACTTGTAAGCATGATGTAGTAGAAAGATCATGGACCCAAAGTCCGATATACCCCAAAGATCTGATAAAGCTGAGTTTGAAACCTGGTTCTGCTACTAAGTATATGAATGAGCCTAATCAAGTCACTTATTTTAACTGAGCCTTACATTCATCAGCTGCAAAATATAAAGGCAAAGGATTTGAACCATCCAAATATTTACATTTCTTACCTAAGCTACACCCTTTATAGGTCTATTAGCCATCATAAATATATCATAAAAGGAGGTTTTCATAAAAGAAAAGAAGGCTAATAACCATTTGATAGTAAGAAAGGCCCAACCATCTTGGGACCCCCTACTGCAGTCCCTGACGGGTCCTCTTCTGCCCCACTGATATTCTACATCAGTGGTTCCCAAATCTGGCTGATGACCAGCATTAAAAGGAGAATTCATAATTATATGTCCCTGAGCCCTACCCCCTTATTATTCTGATTGGGGCTAGAATTGGGACAGGAATCTGCATTTTCAATGAGTACCCCTAAGGTGATGTTGATGATCAACTAGGTGTGGGAATTACTGACCTCCCTATAGGACAATCTGGGGATTGCTTCAGGATCAGGAAGTGATTAATGCATTTACCCGAGATCTTTCCCTTAACCCCCAAGCTGCTAAAACAAGAAAACCCTGCACGACTGTCACAAATTTTTGTGTATATGTCAGGAAAAACAGTCTCCATTTATGGGTTCTCTGAGACCAACAGTGCCATAGAACTGTATAGGGTTCCCTCCTTGTCCTCTGAAATTTGACTTCTAACCAGAGCTAAAAGTGAACCACTGTCACTCAGGTGGGTTGGCTGAATTCTCAGTCCAGGCCTGATGGCATTCTGAATTCTTAGAGGAACATTGGGTGTCCCTTACCTTAAAGACCACATCCAGCTTGCCATCCAAGGATTCACCAGGTATTCCATCCCCACCCAGGCACAGGGTAGATGTGGCTAAATTATTTGCCGGACACTTTCCAGGTGAAGTTAGATTCAAAACATAATCCAGGCCAAACAAGTTTGGGGTATCAGCTCTAGAAATAAGCTTTTCATTGAAGAACCACATAACACATCAGCATTCCAGCTAAGTGATGAGCATCAGTCTTAAAGGACCTTGTTTGGATTTGAAACACAGGAGCCCAAAGATTAGAATACAGCACCCAAGAATGTATTTGTGACTTGTAAGTTGTATTATTTTCCATTTTTTTAAAATTTTATTGAAGTGTAGTTGATTTACAATGTTGTGTTAATTTCTGCTGTACAGCAAAGTGATTCAGTTATACATATATATACATTCTTTTTCATATTCTTTTCCATTATGGTTTGTCACAGGATATGGAATATAGTTCCCTGTGCTCTACAGTAGGACCTTGTATGTCCGTCCTACATATATTAGTTTGCATCTGCTAATCCCAAACTCCCAATTCATCCCTCCCCCATCCCCCTCCCCCTCAGCAACCACAAGTCTGTTCTCTATGTCTGTGAGTCTGCTATTTTGTAGATAGGTTCATTTGTGTCGTATTTTAGATTCCACGTATATTGTATTCTTACGCCCAGTCTCACTCCAGGAGTTCCACCAAAGTCCCTAGAGATTAATTAATCTGTAATGGAAATATACCTTTTCTATTCTTTCACACCACATTGCCTTCCCTCTCCCCCAAATAAATAAAGCATTAAAAGATGTTAAATCCTATCGGAAGTTTTTAAATAAGGAGTTGTTTCAGCCTGGAGGTTAAAGGAGAGGACAAATGTGCCCAATGTGAAAGTTCTCCACCTAGAAAACTCAAAGCAGAAGTGACTTGGTGTTGGATTCGGGGCCCCAGACTTTGCCCCAGGCCCCTGGGCTCCATCCCCCTTCTCTCTTCTGGTCAGAGGAGAAGTGACCGCCTCCACAAAGCCCCTGGGTGAACAAAGGACCCTTATGAGAGAGGAGTCTCAGCTGCCCCTCACCCCAGTCTCCTGTCCCGTAGCCCTGGGTTTCAGGTCAGGGTTATTTCATCCTCGGGAATAACTGAAGCCTTCAGCTAATGAACACTAACTCTTTAGCAGCCATTTTTTAAAATCCACCATTAATATAGAGTGACGCTGAATTCCCTGGTAATCAGATTAGGGTATATTGCTCAAACTGTCATTCAGAACCGAAGCCCCTTTATCTCTTTGCTGATATGAAGCTAAGCTTCTTGACTCACTTTGCTGCTCTCTCTTCGGAGTCATCAAGAATCTGACTTTTTTGAGCCAACGATTTTATTTGCTTAATCTTGGGTGAAGAGATTAGGGATTTAGAGAAGATTTTTCAACATCCCTGCCAACCCTAGTGAGAAGGCAGATCCCTTCCTCCTGCACTTTCTCTCTTTGCCACCAGTACACACATGCCAACCAGAGCAGTGCAAACACCTGCCACACACAGCACAACACCAAGGTACAACACACTACACAACTCGCAAAACACAGATGCTGTACACATACACAATTTAGGAGAAGAAAGAGGAATTTAATTCTGCTGCTTGTTTCATCAAAACAAGCATTTCCTTTGATCCAACAGAGCAATTCTCAAAGTTTAGGAGGCCACTGAGATCCCCTGGCTAAAATGATGCACTTTTGTTGCAGGACCTGTGAACAATGAGGGTGCTTATACCTATATACTCTGTCAGAGGCAAGCTTAAACCACAGCCGGGCAGCTTTCAGATGGGGACGCCAAGGGATTAGAATGGGAGAAAATGCAATACTTTATATTATTAAGATCTGTTCAGTAACACGTGGCAAATTCCCTGATATCCACGGATATCCTTCCCTGATATCCACGGTCACCATTTTGCATTAGCGTATGTAGTGCTCAACCCAAACCAAGCTGTATAGCTCCACTCAGCCTCCTTCCAGGGACAAGATAAGACAGCCACAACAGGAAAAAAAAAAAAAAACCCTCTCCCAACTCGAGGACCCAAAGTACATTTTTTTATTCAAAGAGGTGTTTGTGAGTAGCGGGACCAGGGTGATCAGAACTTGATAAAGCATATTTTAAAAATGAGAATGTGAGTCAGATGAACTCAGATCCCCCGATGTGACCTGGCACAAGTCCCTTGTTCTCCCCAAAACTGAGTTTCTTTATCTTTAACATGGGGACAATGACAGATTTATATCTGCTTTACCTTCCTTATGGAGTTGTCTGTGGGTCAAATGGGTTAATGCATACAGAGCTCTGCACGCTAATAAAGACTGGTCTTCAGTAACTCACACAATCATTGTAGTTATCGGAAGATTCTAGAAAAGCAAAGGTTAACTAGATGCCTGATGGCTACCTTCAAAATGTATTCAGTTATGTAGAAGAGACAATAGCTTTGTCTTGTGTGTGTTCAGGGAAGAACTACACAATATTCAAATGACAGGGAGGTGGATTTGGACTCAGTTCATCACAACTCAATTCCATAGACACCTATTGAGAACATCGTGTGTGCCGGGCATTCTGCCAGGTACTCAGCTGCTTCCCAGGACCATGTAGGAAGGGAAATTGTGCTGAGGAGCTGGCTTTGAGTTCGATGTAAATGATGTGTAGGACTTCCCCTGGAATACACAGGGTACGGAGTGTGCCACAGAGGGGAACAGTGTGGGTGAAAGTGCATGGGGTGAGAAAGTGAGAGCTGCGTTTGGAGAACAGTGACTACCCCTGGTGCAACATGGAGGAGGGGGTGCTTGGCAATGGCCGGAGGACGACTTGCCAGATAAGCTGAGATCATGTGTGAAAGGCTTTGTACATCATGCTAAGCATTCATTCTATGGGCAGTGGAAGTTACCAGAAGTTTTTAGACAATGGAGCAAAGATTAAATCTGTGTTTTAGAAATTATCTATCACCTATCACTCGCTCCTGTTGAGCATTGAGGATACAAACATGAGGAAGATACTGGGTCTTCAGAGGCAGAGGCAGACACAGTTTCTGCTCTGCAACCCCACTCCCAACCGTGAAGGGTTTTCCCTGAAAACCTCAGCTTAGAAAAATTTGAGATATGGAAACTTAAAACCTGCAAATAGAGCAGAGGGATCACAGACACTAGCTCGTGAAAACACTCCTAAAAATGTTCTTGTGCACAGTTATAAAGGTTTCCCACTGAATACGAAGGGTACTGATGATATTTCTCTGAAATTGGTAAAATTTAGTTTTCATTCATATTTTGTGCTTCCTAACATGTCAGTTGAGATGCGTGTAAATCCACTTTGCTTCGTTCTGATACACTGAGCTGCACCTTCCCTTCAGCACTTGTTCTGCATCTAAATGTTCGATAACTTCAAATTCATGGCTTGGAGTGGTAGCGTCCCTCCTCCTTTGACTCTGCCTGTCTCTAGGACCCAGAGTAGAGAAGTTAGAAATCCAAATATATAAACATATGTTACTCAATGTCAGATACTCTTTCTCCACCCCTCCTTTCCTGGTGTGCAGGGTTATATCACCCAGGCACTGCCCTGGATAATGCCATGCACTGTGAACTCATCAGACATCATACATCTCCCAGTGCTTTGTGCCTCAAAGAAGTGAGAAAATAATTCTCAATTCCTGGCTTCCTTTCCCTCAACTGCTTTTATCTCTCCTGAGCTTCCTTGCCAAAATTTCTATGTCACTCTGCTGTCTACTTTACCTCCTGCACTTGTGTGTGAGGGAAAACTAATCTTTATATGCTAGAATTCAAATTAGCAGACATTGGGACTCATAGTGACAATGCAATGTGATAAAAGTGCTTTAGAGACTGTTTTATGGTGTCCATAGCTCTACGAACAGGTGTTCAGGAAGCAGAATGAACAGTAGACATGGTATCTTATCCATAAGGATGTTTTGAACTGCCAGAAACAAAATACTTGACTAAAGGTGGCCCCAATAATATTATCTCCCACAATAAGGTGTCCAGAAGAAGGTGGCTGCAGGGTTAGTGCAGTGGGCCAACCATGTCTTAAAGGACCCAGGCTCGTTCCATCTTTCTTCTCCATCAGCATATGGACCTGGTCCTTAGGCTTACCTGCTCATGATCCAAGATGGCTGCTACAGCTCCAGGCATCATATCGTCACCCAAAGATACTCAAAGACAATAAGAAAGCCTGTTCCTCTTTGTTCATCTCTGTTAATTGGCTTCCCAGAAACTTCCCTGCATATTTCCCTTTGATCCCACTGACCTACATTAGATCATATGCCCAAACCCAAGTTGCAAATAAGACTGTAGAAACAAATGTCTGGTATGACCAGCTTTTATGTTAAGGGGAACCTCCATCATGAGCAGGCAACCAACAGGAGGGTGGCCAATTCCTCCAGGTTTGTCAGAACTTTCCTGGTTTTAAAACTGGAAGCTCCACATCTTGGGAAACCCCTCAGTCCTGGGAAAACTGGATGGTGTCACCTATCTGTCATGGTGGATGCCTGTAGGGTGTTGGAGGAGAGGAACAGGTGGTAGGTATATGCCTATAGTATCAGGAAGGAGCTCAGGTACTGCAGGTGTCATTTGAGAGGGGGAAGAGGGGCTATTGCATGAGCTGTTCTGAGTAGAATGGATGGGTCATGATTAGCATTTAGATGTGAAGCAGGAAGGAGAGCAAGGGATCACTGGTGACTCTGGGGGGGTCCTGTCTCAAGTAACAAGAATGCCCACTTATTATCTCACAGTGCTGTGAGTCAGAAGTCTGGGCACACAGTGGCTCAGCTGAGTCTTCTGCTGAGGGTCTCACAAGGCTGAAATCAAAGGGTCCCTACTTTTTCAAGTTGTTGGCAGAATTATGTTCCTTGTGGTTGTAGGACTGAGGTTCCAATTTTCTTGGCACATGGCTTTCTTTATCTTCAAGCAAAAATACTACATTCTACCTTTTCCTGCCTCAAATTCCTTATTTTCCCTTACATTACCAGCTGGAGTAGGATTTCTGCTTTTAAGGTCTTGTGTGATTAGATTAGGCCTGTTCAACAATCCAGGATAATCTCCCAATCTTAAAGTCATCTGATTAGAAACGTTAATCACATCTGCAAAGTCTGTTTTGCCATGTGCAGCATATTTATCAGAATAACACCAGGGGGTGAAAGTCATGGGGGCCAAAATTCTGCCTACAGATGGTTAGGTAGAAAAATTAGGAGATCATTGATGACATTTTGCCACAGCAAAGAAGAAAAAGTTTTCTAACAATAGAAATAAGCCTTCAGGTAGATGGTCTGTCTTACGAAGCACTGAGCCCTCCATCTAGGAAAGAATTTAGAGCCACTTGAAATGCTATTAAAGAAATTCCTACACTGAGGAAGGATGGGAATGGATGATTCCTAAGATTTCATCTAACTCTAAGATCCTACAAGTCCAGTTTTCCAAATTACTGTAGTCCTGCCAAATAGAGAAAAATACAGTAAGTTTGATTAATGAAAAGACAGAATTTTTCAGAGAGTGATCAAACCATTCTAATACAGGTGTTTTTACTTTCTCTGCAATGACTTGCCGTAAAACTTGAAAGCAAGGACTTGCAGAAACTGACCTTTCCTTTCCCATTTCATGGAGTTATTGGCTCTGAGAAAAAGCTTGGAGACACTTAGAGATCCCCAATATTGCCTGTCTTAGACTAGACCTTGGGTGATAGGGAAATATTATGAAACACTCCCTTGGAAGAGGCTGTTAGGATATCTCACCGATTTGTAGTTTTAGGGACTTTTCCCCTTTAGGTGATAGGCAGAGTGCTGAAAGTGGAAACAGACTCTGTGGCCCACCCTGAGACCAGGCTCTTACTGATGGTAAATGCAGGAAGTGGTTGCAGGCTGGACGGAGCTTCGAAGAGCAGGAGATGATGGATCATGAAAATCTGCTTTGAAGAAAGAGAATTCCAGTGGATCTAAAACCCTGTGAGAGTGGGAATTTAAATAGAATATCTTCTTTACCTATTAAGCGAGCACTAATACCAAAGCTAGGCCCAGGAGAGGATGAAGAACAGCATGTCTTAGACAATGTAGGATGAAGTGCAATAACCTTGATTATCTGGTGCCCAGATCAGACAGCAATGCGAAGTAAATCCTGATAGGAAAACTCTCAGGGGTTGGTCATGAAGGTGGGTAACTTTTGGCTCTTCATTTACCTAGAAAGGTGAACAGAAGAATGTAGGCTCTCCTCCCTGCACAGTTTGGGAGAGCATAATATTTCATCTGGGGAAGCTGAAAAAGCAAGACTATTTAGAGTGAGTCAGGATGTACACAGTCAGCCTCTGAACAAAAGCCCAAGACGTCACCCATTCCTGAATGCAGTAGACAGTCAGGTAATAGGAAGTAAACTGTAGAAAATGCTAAACTGAAGGAGGAAAGTTTGAGGCAATTGGGAGAGGAAGTGGTCATAATAGCTACAATGTATACATCATGCACTCACTATGCACCCAGCAGACACTCCACTCCGTGTCCATGATCTGATGTTGCCCACACAACAAGGCTATGAGTAAATAACCTGTTCCATGTTCAATGGCGCTGGCAGGTGGCAAAGCCAGGGCACAATCCATAATATGATTGTAGAACTTACTCTCTGAAGCATGATGTCACTCTAACGCAACTTCGAGCACACAATTCAGAAAGCGGTTGCCCAGAAATGTTTTTAGCTTTCTCACAACTATCTATTTAAGACCATGAGAATCACAGGATCTTCATGTCCAACAGGAGCACTGTGGTCACTCTTGCTCTGATCCCCTAGCCCAGGGGTCCCAAACCCCCAGGCCACAGACTGGTACCAGTCCACAGCCTATTAGGAACTGGGCCACACAGCAGGAGGTGAGTGGCAGGAGAGTGAGTGAAGTTTCATCTGCCGCTCCCCATCGCTCCCCATTGCTTACATTACCGCCTGAACCTTTCCCACCCGCCCACCACCCCCCGAGTCTGTAGAAAAATTGTCTTCCACGAAACTGGCCCCTGGTGCCAAAAAGGTTGGGGACCACTGCCCTAGCCCATATGAGTTGTCGTCTATGACATCAATACCAGGTGACCCTCCTTACCTGCCTGTGTCTGAAACTGAACCTGTTTCCTCACAGACAGCTCATTCCATTACCGGCCATTTATAATTGTTAGAAAATTCTTCCACGAATCAAGCTAACATAAGCCTTCCTTTTAATTTCTACTCCCCATTTTTCAAACTCCAGAGCTATATAGAAAAAGTCCAGCATTTCTCTCTATATAAAATGCATGCCCGAGTGGAAGTCAGCCATCATTACCCCAAGACCTCAGTTCTCCAGAAAAAATATTTTCAATTTCTTCAACCATTTTGAAAGAAATGAAGACCACCAATGTCACCATTGCCACAATCATCAACGCCACAATTGCTGCTGCTACCACTAAACCTTCAAGGATGAAGAAAAAAAAAAGTACCTAAACATATGAAAATATTTAATAGGGCAAAGGAAATTACCCAATCTAAAGATTCATAATAATTTTTCCATTACAAAAGATTAGTATAAGAAGAAATGGAAAAAAAAGAATAAATGGAAGCTCAAAAGGTTTGACTAGACATTCACCAAAGAAGATATATAAATAGCAAATATGCACAAAAGCATTAATCATTGGGGAAATGCAAATTAAAACCCAAATGAGATATCACTACACATATACTAGAATGGCTAAGATTTAAAAGACTGACAATATTAAGTGCTAACAAGGATACAGAGCAACTGGAATGCTCACCATTGCTGGTGGGAATGGAAAATTACACAGACAGTTTGGAAAACATGTTGGTAACATCCTATAAGGTAATGATGCACTTGTCATACTACCCAGCAATCTCACTTCTAGGAATTTTTTTAAGGGAAATAAAAACACATATCTTCACAAAGACCTAAATATGATTGTTTATTCGTAATAACACCTAAATACCCTTCCACTGGTGAATGAATAAACAGATGGCAGGACCTCCCTACAATGAAACACCTGCTCCACATTGAAAAGCACAAACTACCGATTGATACAACAAATGGATGAACCTTACATGAATTTCTGCAGGAAAGACACCAGAACCAAAAGATTACATGTATGGTTACATTCAGAGGCTATTCTGGAAAAGGCAAAGCCAACTAATGAAAAAACAGATCAGGGAATTGCCTGGTTGTCCAGTGGTTAGGACTCCACACTTTCACTGCCAAGGGCCCAGGTTTAATCCCTGGCCGGGGAACTAAGGTCCTGCAAGCCACGTGGTGCAGCCAAAAAAAAAAGAAAGATCAGTGGTTTCCAGGGGTTTGGCGGGGGAGAGGGGCTGACTAGTTAGGGCCAACACAAAGGGATTCAAGAGATGATAAAAGCGGTCTGTATTACAATCATGGTGGTGGATACATGACTATGTTTTTGTCAAAACTACATACAACAGAAAGAAAAAATTCTACTGTATGTGAGTTTCTAAAAATCGATCAAGGTTTGAAGGCAACACACCCAGAAAATAATACAAACTGTAAAAAACAAAATATGACTGCATTACAAATTGATAGTAACTACCATGAAGGGGACAAGGAAGAAAACTAACCTAAGTAACTTTGGAAACTGTATTTTGACTGGATATTATAAGGTTAAGACAAAAAGAACTATACACTGATATTGTACCCTAGTTAGTATTTTTTTCTCATACATGTATGAGTTAACAATTCTAAAAATACTTTACATGTATTCTAGGGTTGAACAAATAAATAAACATATTGTATATAATAAAAGCCAAGTTTCTCCTATTGAAGAAGTTACAAATAAGGAAAGGAGAAGGGTAGAATGAGCCCTGTGGAGTTGTATTGAAATTAGAGGTATCAATATAAATGCATGAGATTTTAAAAATTAGCTAACATGGGAGAGAAGCAGAGACAGAGTTTTCTGTGAACCCATAGGTTAATATATATTCATGTAGTTCCACTCTCTTTCCACTAAAAGGGCTTAGAAGCAATAAAATCTCAATAGCAATGAGCATACCCAGTGCCTAGATCTTGGCTTCTAAATACTATCCTTTAATCAAAAAAAGCCAGGGCTTATTGGTGAAGTAGCTACTTCCAGGACTAGGGCAAGAAAAACACAAGACAAACCTATAATGTCTGGTGATAACAATGCAAGTGCTGAAGAAAGAACGGAAGCAGAAGCCAATCTGAGAAAGTTCCCCATAGCTAAAACTGGAATAACTTGAACAACAAAGTAAATGGTAACTGTACTGGATTGTAATCAATAGAATAAAATAAAAAAAATCCATGAACCCACGCAGATGTAAATAAGTAATCAAATAAGTAAATAAATGGTGGAGAAACGACAGCTATTCCCTACAGGAGAATTCCAATTAACAAATGCAAAAGAAATGAGGAAAATGAAAAATAACCAACAGTAATGACTGTAGACAAGATTCACAGATGAATGTTAAAATTGGATGGTGAAAGTTTGAGGAGAAATAGGATATTTGAATAGTCTAAAAGTATCTCCCTCAAGATATATGACTATATATATAGAATAGAATAGAATAAAATTAGGATAGGATAAGATAGGATAGGGTAGGGTAGGGTAGCGTAAGGTAGGGTAGGGTAGGGTAGAGTAGAATAGGATAGAATAGAATAGAATAGAATAGAATAATAGTAACTACTTTGAAGAGAGTTGGCACTCCTCAACTAACTAATCAAACACCCAGTAATAAGTCATATCAACATCACATATCCCCTGCACTACAAAAGGGCCATATTTCAGTGGTATTCTTGCCAAAAATTCAAAACCTCAATAAAATCTGAGAAAACACCAAACCAACCCAAACTGAAGGACGTTCTACAAAATGACTAACCAGTACTACTCAAAAGCATCAAGGTCCTGAAAGACAAAGAAATACTGAGGAAGAGTCCAGATTGGAGGAAGGAGACTTGACAGCTGAACCCAGTGTGGGGCCCTGGATTGGAAAACATTGGTCAAAAAACTGGTGAAAACCGAATAAAGTCTGTAGTTTACCTAACAGTATTATGCCGATGTGAAGATCTTAGCTTTGGCAACCGTACCACACGTATGTAAGATGTTACATTACATTAGAGAAAGCTGTACTAATATTGCTACTTTTCTGTAAATCCAAAAATATTTCAAAATAAAAAGTTAAAAAATGCAATGACAGACTCTTAAGAAATAATGGTAATATTTAAAGTTATCCTGTGCAGCCAACACCAAACTCAAACAGAAATCCCTGTTCTTAAATTCCTTTTATTATTAGAAACAAAGAATGGAAATAAAAGAATGGAACACATTTCATTCAAGAATTTAAAAAATATGCACATATAGATGTACATCCGTAAAAGAAGAAAGGAATAATGATAAGAGCAAGTATCAATAAACTGAAAAAAAGAAAAACAGACTAATGCTAAATGAATCAAAAGAGAAAACACAAGCACACAATTTAAAGTCAAAGAAAGGGATAATACCATTTATATCCATTTGTAGCCATGGATAGAGAGACAGTTTTTTAAATCCTAAACAAATGTTGTGTATTAACCTTTTATTTTAATGAGTGGAAAATATTCTAGGAAAACATAAATTATGAAAATTGACACAAAATGCATAGGAAAGTTAAAAAGCCTAATAACAATAGAAGAAGTAGTTTAAAAAACTTGTTAAAGACCTACACAGAAAGAATCATAGTCTTTAATTTTATGAATGAGTTCTTTCAAATGGTCAAAGAATAGTGAACTCTTATGTCAATTAAACTGTTTAAGAGCGTAGAAAAACATAGAAAACTTATCAACTCATTTTCTAAAATGAGAATGAGTCTGATGACATAAACCTGGTAAAGTATAAAAATAAAATGTTCATTTTACATATATAATTACTATCTCAGAGAGTTTCGATTCCCTCTTGTAGAATTTTGTTCAATTCCTTTCAAATTTAGAGACTGAGAAATATAGGAAACAATAAAAATAAATTTTAAAAATATTTGAGTCATTCTGTTTTTACCACATTCTCTCTTAACTATTACACCATTTGTCCTGGGGAGAGGCCTTATACATTCCTTATAATTCTTGTTCTGGATGCATCTTAGGAAGCCCCAGTCTTCTTGGTGTTTTTTCCATTTCAGTGTTTTTCTACTTTTACACATTCATGCCAGCCTCACTTTTCCATCTGTGCTTTGTATTACGCCTCTCCTTACAGCTCTTGTACGTGTTCTTTTAAAAATGTGAATTAGGGACTTCTCTGGTGGTGCAGTGGTTAAGAATCCACCTGCCAATGCAGGGGACATGGGTTCGATCCCTGGGCCAGAAAGATCCCACATGATGTGGAGCAACTAAGCCCATGCGCCACAACTACTGAGCCTGCGAGCCACAACTACTGAGACCACATGCGACAACTACTGAGCCCGTGCACCTAGAGCCCGTGCTCTGCAACAAGAGAAGCCACCGCAGTGAGAAGTCTGTGCACCGCAATGAAGAGTAGCCCCTGCTCGCTGCAACGAGAGGAAGCCCGCGCACAGCAACGAAGACCCAATGCAGCAAAAAATAAATTAATAAAAAATAAATAAATTTCTAAAAAAGAAAATTTCATGATTCTGTGCCTTGGCATGGATATTAAAACAAAATGTTAAGTCAAGAGATTTTTTTTAAATGTGAATTAATCAGAAAGTCTAGCCACATTGATTTTTATGGATGTCTCCCCTTTTCTTCTTCATCAAAAAATCATTCATAATTATATCATCAGAATTTAATTTTTGAGAGTATTTCATCCTTTGTGGATTAAAGGGGCAGTAGAGTCCCTTATAATGATTTCAGGTTTTGGAATAATGGCTCTTTTTTCTGTAAAGCTTTTGAAATATGAAGACCATGGGGCTAGGATGCGTGTTTTACTGGGTCTAGGCTTCCCTTTGGTGCCTGTGAGATGACATACTTTCTTTCTTCCAAAGCTTTCAATTCTGCTTAACCAAGAATTCCACCCAAGTTGATCAAAACTAGCAGTTTCACTATAACTTTTCAAGAAGAGGGGTTTCCCAAATCTCGATTTTTTTAAAGAAAGTCTTCCCACTTCATATTTTTCATGTATGAAGCAGGCCTCAGCTGGAATCCATTCCTCTTACACTAGTACTAAGAGTGTTAAACATGACAACTCTAAGTTAGAGAACTCACTAGTCCTCAGGAATATCTCGTACAAAGCTAACAAAGCTCAAAAGACTGCCATGTGCCAGTTTCAGTGCCTCATAGACATGTGTGATGGGGAGACATATGAGCACACAGTTCCTCCCCCCAACCCCGGGGCTCCAGTGAGCAGCAGGGTCATCGTGGAGGATGGGAGACCCCCGTGACAAGTCTTAAACACGAAGACAAAGGATGAAGCACCAACCAGTCAGTCTCTGGGGTCACAGAGAGCCCAGGAGGTCAAAGGCCTAAGTTGTGAAATTGCATCCCATCCTTGCTGGAGAGAAGCTGCAGGAAAACAGCAGGACAGCTGCCAAAGTAATGAGAGCAGGACATCCAGACCCCTGAGCCCAAGAGGGTGGCTCTCCTGCCGCAGCAGCCTCTGAGCTAAATGACAAGTGGGAGACTTCCCTGGTGGCGCAGTGGATAAGACTCCACCCTCCCAATGCAGGGGGCCTGGGTTCGATCCCTGTCAGGGAACTATATCCCACATGCATGTTGCAACTAAGGAGCCCACGAGCTGCAACTAAGGAGCCTGCCTGCCGCAACTAAGACCCCACACAACCAAATAAATAATTTTAAAATGAATAAATAAATATTAAAAGAAAATAAATGACAAGTGGGTACCGGTATCATTAGTTTGATTATTTTTCCCTTACCTCCTTCCTTTCCCCTGCCTGCTTCCAAACAAGGATACTAAGCCCTTAGTGGGGTCTCTTTTAAAAAGTTTTTTTAAGGTACAAGAAAAAAAAAGATAAAGTTACACAACTGTGTACCCACTATCCAGAATTAATAAATGTTAACTTTTTGCCACGTTTGCTTCCGAACTTTTTTAAAACAGTAGGAATAAAACATTATAGAGAGAGCATCCTTTGTTCCCATTTCCAACGCTTTTCCTTACCCTTTCCAGAGAAAATTACACAGATACATATAAACATATATATACATGCACAGATATGTATGCATGAACAATATTATGTTTTGTGGGTTTTTTTAATCTATATAAGTGTACCATATAACACATTCCTCTCTCTCTCCCTCACTTTCTCTCATATATATATGTATGTGTATATATGTACATATATGGATAAACTATAGATAGATACGTAGATAGATAGGGAGATGGATGGATGGGCAGATGGAGGGAGATACATACATACATACATAAGTAAACAATACATATAATGCTTTCTGGTTTTACTGAAATGTAAATAAATGTATCCTATGGAACATGTACCTGCTTTTTCTCTCTAAGCATTGTGTTTCCGGGATGTGTAGATACGTGGATACATCCCGCCCTGGTTCACTCACTGCTCTTCCTTTGTGGAACCCGGAGCATGAGTTACCATAGTATATCCAACCACCCCCTATTGACAGGCATTTGTGCTGTTTCCAGGTTTTCCGATTACAAACAGTGCCGTCAGGAGCGAGTCTTCCAGGACCCGTCTTGGGGAGTGAAGCGTCTAGACCTAGAAGTGGAATTGCTCATCCAGAGAGGAGGTCAGCACACCAAATAGGAAATATTTTAGGTTTTCAGGTCTCTGTCACAGTTACTCACCTTGGTCCCTGTAGCATGAAAGAGCCGTGGACAAAGCGAGTGAGCGCCCTCGTGCTTCAAGGAAACTGCCACCTCTGTCCCCAGCGAGAGCACCGTCAGCATCACCCCCGACAGCCAAACAGCTCCCCAAAGCGGTGCACACTTAGCCTTCCCCACTGTCCTGCTTCCATATGTTTTCCCTTCATAGTTTCTTGCCTTGGAGATGTTTGCAGAGCTGCAAATAGACGTTGCTTGGGTCAACAGACCCTCATGTGTTTTAGGAGCCGGAATTCATTGAAAAGATTGCAAATGCTTGGGGTTCAGAGAGAAGAGGGGTGTGTATGTGTGTGAGGGCGGGGGAGCTTTGAAGTCCACCAGAAGAGAAGAGGAGAGATTTTGCCCAGACTGTTGTCGGTTGCTCCTTGAGCAGGGGGTGCCCTCTCAGTCCTCGGGGGCAGGATGCAGCAGGACTGCAGAGGGGTGGCTGGCAGGCTGCCCAAGAAGGTTCCCACCCTCCAGAAAGCACAGCACTGGCAGAGGTGCTGGACTTCAAAAACCATGTGGACATAAGGCTGGACATCCCAGTCATCACCAGGGAGGGGATAGGAAGAGAGGGCCACACACCACCCACCAGCCCCGATGATCTGGACAGTTGACCGTCCAGGATTATTATACAACCTGGAGGAGGAGAGAAGGAAGAATCCTCAGTTTTAAAATGTCCTTGGAAAATTTTTTTTTTTTTTTTTTTTTTTTTGCGGTACGCGGGCCTCTCACTGTTGTGGCCTCTCCCGTTGTGGAGCACAGGCTCCGGATGCGCAGGCTCAGCAGCCATGGCTCACGGGCCCAGCTGCTACACGGCATGTGGGATCTTCCCGGACCGGGGCACGAACCTGTGTCCCCTGCATCGGCAGGCGGACTCTCAACCACCACGCCACCATGGAAGCCCCCTGGAAAATTATTTTAAAGGTAGAGAACTCATATTTGCACACCCGAATTTCACCCACTGCAAGGGAATTTAACTAGGAATCTTCTCCCCCGTGTCTTTTGTTTATACAAATATTAAAAAATCCTTCAAGGCTGTGTTCCTTCCTCACCTTCCCCAAAAAGCCATCTTTAAGGACGCCAGCTAGAGTTCTAACTTCTTTTGCTCAACATTTGTCGAGTATAGAATAATAGGATGGTTAAGAAGGGGAACTCCAGAGTTACCCAGGTCTGCATTACAATTCTTCTTCCTCCATGTACTGTTAAAAAACAAAATTCAGATGAGTAAATTTTAAACATCTTACTGGCTTTTTCAGTAATTCATGAATCAGACATCATCCTACCAAGCAGATAGAAAGAAACTCTGAGGAGCTGTACAAAATGAAAGACTTTTACTGGCAGAAGGGAGCAGGACAGGGAAGTTGTACTCAGCAAAAAGCAGGTTGGTTATCACAAGGTCACTTTCCTTTAGGGGATGCAGGGGTCCACTAGACAGATGACCTCACTAGTGCTGATCAGGGGATTCCTGATTCCCCGGTTTAAGATTCCATTGGTTTAAGATTCCATTTCCGGGAGAACCAAAACTGTAATTAAGTCACAGTTTAGTGATGTGGGGCTTAGCATAAGTGACTCCATTTGTGGCCTGTTGTCTTGTTTCTAATAATACCCTCTGGAAGGTGGACAACTTAACCTCTCTGAGCCTCTGTTTCCTCATCTTCAAAAACTGGGAGAACAATAGAATCTATCTCATAGGATATGATAATTAAATGAGAAATGTCAAATATTTAGAACGTAGCTATTCCCCCCCACAAAATGATTTATTTATTCTTGGACATTATTGCACTTACTATCTGTAGCCCGTATTTCAGTATTTGATTGCGTATTGCTGTGAGAGCAGTTACCTCATTGTATTATGATTACATGTGTGTATTTGTTCTTTCCCTTCACACGATGAATAACTCCAGGGCAAAATTTTGTTTTATTCATCTTTCTATTTCTAGTACATGGTACATAGTAGAGAGTCATTATATGCTTGCTAAGTAAGTGACTTTATGAAAAAGTTGACTAATGTTGCCTTGTGCTTTTGGCTCATGCATCAATCAAATGTAAGGGTAAAAAAAGATTTTTCAGAATCCTAAGGTGTCAGAAAGTTTACCTCCAACAAACCTATTCTTAGAAAATTACTCGCAAAGCAAGAGAATAAACCAAGAAAGAAAAAGATGTGGAATCTACAATGGATCCAACCCAGAAGAAGAGTAAAGAGAATTCCCGGGATGAGAGCATTAAGCTGAAATCACAGCCAATTCAGGGGGAGAGTGAATCTGAGGAGGGGGGCAGAGTAGGAGAAATTGATGGAATAATTCTTATGATTGAGAACTGGAGAAATTTTGGTAATATAATAAAGGCAATTACTGGGATAGAAAAAAAGGAGACCCCATTTGAACCTGAACTTACAGAAAGATTCTCCTTTGAGTACTGAGATTATCATATTCTACACATATTAATGGAAATGTAATCATAGCACATTGCTTGGTTCTGCAAAGAATAGTAATTATATTATCCAGAAGAAGATAAACGCTGTGGATGAGTTTTCAACTTTTAGAATCAATTCTAGCCAAATCATGGGAGGCAACCTTGCTTACATAACAAAATGCAAACATTATAAACCTTGATAATGGAAACATAAAGCTTTTGTGCATAAAGTGTAGGAGGTAGACAGGAGCACTGGTAAAGTATGGGGAAAGCAAATTACCAGTGCAGAATGGAGATGTCTTATGGTTGCTAGAAAAAGAACTGGGAATAAAAGGATAATGTTTGAATATGCAGATGTGACTAAAGAAGGAGGAGCTGGTTGAAGATATTAATACACTACACTTGGGGGATAGGATTGGTGGTGATAAAAGTGATAGAAATTCTTATCTATCAAGCAGAAAGACAACAGTCAACAATTGGTGTGGACTCCAGAATTGGTAACATAAATGTACTCTTTATCTGTATAGAGACAACACCCAAAAGAACAGATACACACACGCATGCATGCACGCACGCACGCACACACACACGGACATATCTGTTAATAAAGGAAGAAATTAAGGTCAACCATAAAATACAATGCTTTTTTTAAATTAAAGTAGGGAACATAAACAATATGCTGACATCATGAGTTTTGCTGGGATCCTTCCTACTTGGGTGAAAGCTACTCTCTTCATCAAAATCTGGGAGTGGGGGGCAAGGGTGGGTAGAGCCAGGATTGAAAATGAGAGCACAGGAGGCAGGCGGACAGACCAAGTCAGGCGAAAACTGCCCCCTCATGGGGAGAGGCTCCCAGCCGGATGGACCACAAGTTGAATCAGGGATAAACGTTGGAATGGACACGGTAACCAGGAATGAGAGGTCTAGCATTTTGTAATTTCTGAAGAATTCCAGTTAAATTCCCTTTCGCTTCAGTAAACAAGATGAAAACCGCTGCCCGCCATGTGTGTGGTCTCTGTGGCACCTAAGAGTCAAGGTCACAGCCAGGACATGAAAAGGGAAGCCCAGCAGCTGCTGGCGTCCCAGGTGCTGAGAGCAGAGGGCAGCACGCCCTCTACTGGCTTCCTGGGGGGACTGCCACACGGAGGCTTGGGGGCTGAGCCCCCAGCTTGGAGATGGGCACCTGAAGCCAGGAAAACTTTTGGACAGCAAGTTTTTTGGCTAGTAGCAAACAAGATAATGCCTTTCTCTACCAGGAAATTCCATTAGGGAAGGGGAAACAAAAAGCTGAAACCATCTTCACAGCCAACTAGAAATTTTGCAGAGAAATGATTTTTTTTTTTTAATGATTGTAAAACTTGGCTAGAATCATCATCATCATAACCTCTTTTATTTGCCGGGTGACAGGCAGTTTGCAAACACTTTGACATCATCTCATCATACCCTTAGGAAGTACTGTTTTCCTCCTTTGCAGAAAACACAGGCATCCCGAAAGCATAGCAGCATTGCACAACTAAGGTCCCGCATCAACTCCAGGCATGACCTTTAGTTTTGTCCCCGCTGTACCATCCAACCCAAAGGCCCTAAGAACAGCCCAATAAATCAGGAAATGTTCGTGACCGCCCCTCAGATTCACAGTGGTTCCTGCCTGTGTAAGCACAGAAACCCACCCCCCCCACAATGGACTGAAACCCAAGGGTTCACCCCATTTACTCCACCCTCGGGGAGTCTCACTAGGAAGAAGAAACGAGCCCAAGGTCTTTGGGATTTATGGATTATTCACATGCTCCCACATGCGACCCACACCTTCCCTGCTTTATGGCATCACAGGAGAGTTCATAAAAGAAGCAGGCTTTACTTCTCAGCAGAGTTGCATGTTTTGCAATTACAAATAGTAAAGGGGAGCTTGCATGAGTGAATGGGCTGGCTGCACTTTTTCCCAGTACCCACACGTTAAACTTTTGACACCCAAGTCACCCTGCTGTTTCAACCAGGAAAGCCTGGTTGGAGCTGGTGAGATAAGAACGTCAGTAGCAGATGAAGCAAAGCCCTCTTGTCTTAGCCCAGCGAGGTGGTGAGCCCCTTAGCACCTTGTCAAACACTAAATTTAATCCCAGTTTTATTTTCGAATCGCTTTTAAAAAATACAGTAACCATTAAGCAATAGGGGGAAAGGTCCTTTTAAAATGATTTATTACGTGTTAACAGCTAAAGAAAACCTAAACAATGTCTCCATAAAGACCCACGATCACATTTTTAATTAAGAGCCACAACTTTTAATGGAAAGCATAATATGCCCATTCATTTCAGGGTGCTGGTGGCAGCTGGGCCATCCAGCATTGGACTCGGGGGAGAACAGCAGCTTCCATTCCCACCTCAAGGTCTTCTGCTAAAGAAAATAACGATAAAGTCAGATCCCTTTAAACCTTGAGTTTGGGAATTTCAACCCAGAAAAAGGACACATTTTGTTTCACTACAGAGACGTTTATTACTGTTTCTGAAGTGCCCACAATAGCTCACTCAGTGCTCTGAGTAACTCAGACACCCCCGGAGTTTTAATATGTGTCTAGGTGGTTCTAAATGTGACCCGGGACATTCCTGCCCGTGCTCTGGGCAAACAAATCAAGCTCTGAGAAACAAATCGTCACTCTCTCTTTCTGAAACTGGCCCCTTAAATGCTTTTTCTTCTCCAGCTCTTTTATTTATGATTAAAATTTCATATTTCTACCATATAATCCTGCAATCCCACTCCCGGTCATATACCCAGAGGAAACATGGTCCAAAAAGATACATGCACGCCAATGTTCATTGCAGCACTGTTTACAATAGCCAAGACATGGAAGCAACCTAAATGTCCATCGACAGAGGAATGGATCAAGAAGATACAGTACACATATACAATGGACTATTACTCAGCCATAAAAAAGAATGAAATAATACCATTTGCAGCAACATGGATGAACCTAGAGATTGTCATACTGAGTAAAGTAGGTCAGACAAAGAAAGAGAAATATCATATGATATCGCTTATATGCGGAATCTTAAAAAAAATGATTCAAATGAACTTAATTACAAAACAGAAACAGACTCACAGACTTAGAGAATGAACCTCTGGCTACCAGGGGAGAAGGCTGGCAGGGAGGGATAGTTAGGGAGTTTGGGGTTGACATGTACACACTGCTATATTTAAAATGGATAACCAACAAGGACCTACTTATAGCACAGGGATCTCTTCTCAATGTTATGTAACAACCTAAATGGGAAAATAATTTCAAAAAGAATAGATACATGTATATGTAAAACTGAATCACTTTGCTGTACACCTGAAACCAACACAACATTGTTAATCAACTATACTTCAATATAAAATTAAAAGTCAAGAAAAAAATTAAAATTTCATGATCAAAGAGAACAGAGCTCTGTCTGTTTGTGTGGTCCTGCAGGGAAGTGTCGATAGTACCACCAGCATCGATTGGCTGCTTCCCACGTGCCAGGTTCTGCAAGGCTCTGTGATTAGAGTTCAACAGCATTATCTCACTTGATCCTGGTGACAGGGCAGTGAAAGGCTTATCACCCCCATTTGCAGGTGGGAAAACTGAAGCTTGGAGAGGGCGAGGAATTTGGTTGCTAAGCAGCATCACACACCACGGGCTGTGGATGGGTGGGGTGGGGCTGGACCAATGTACGAGACCCAGTCCTTACACTCAAAGAGTTTTAGGGCTTGTTGGAAAGGTAGGACTTGAGCACATCGAAACAGAACCAGCCATACCGGACTGCAGCTGTAGGAACCCAATGGCAGCTAAAGGGACACAGAGCCCAGTCGCCCCTGGGTACCCATGGGGGATTAGTTCTAGGATCCCTGCAGACCCCCAAATCCACAAGTGCTCATGTCTCGTATAATATGGTGTAGTACTTGCATATAGCCTACACACATCCTCCTGTATACTTTATTTTTTAATATTTTATTTTTATACTATTTGTAAAAGTTACTTTCCATTTACAGTTATTACAAAATATTGGCTATGTTACCTGGGTTGTACATTACATCCTTGAGCCTATCTTACAGCCAATAGTTTGTACCTCTTACTCTCCTACCCTTCTATTGCTCCTCCTCCACCACTAGTTTGTTCTCTATATCTGCAAGTCTGCTTCTTTTATGTTATATTCACTAGTTTGTTGAACTTTTTAGATTCTACATATAAGTGATATCATACAGTATTTATCTTTCTCTGACATTTCATTTAGCATAATGCCCTCCAAGTCCATCCATGTTGCTGCAAATGGCAAAATGTCATTCTTTTTTATGGCTGAGTAGTATTCCATAGTGTGTTCATGTGCCTGTTGGCCATCTGCACTTTAAATCACCTCTAGATTACTTGTAATACCTCATACAATGTAATGCCTATTTTGTACATATGTACATAGTTGTAAATACAGTGTAAATGCTATGGAAATAGTTGCCTGTGTGTGGCAAATTTAAGTTTTGCTTTTGGGAACTTTCTGGAATTTTTTTTGAATATTTTTGATTTTCGATTGGTTGAATCTGCAAATGCAGACCCCACGAACATGGAGGGCTAATTGTATTGCTGAAGAAGTTCAGAGAAGGGAACACCTGCTCTGGGGTTTAAGATAGAGGGGAATTCAATCTTGACCTTTAAGGATACTCTGAATTTTAAAAAATAGAGTGGGGGCAGGTGGAGAAAAGGGAAAAGTGAATTCTTGTAGAATTCTTATATGTCAGTGTTTGCCTAACTTGGTTCTTTGTGCCACCTTGAGAATTTTTGCCACCTGGACACCCCAGGTACCAAATTCCTGCCAGGATAATCTACTACGATTTCTCAATATTTTTCTTAAAACACATTACTTTTTAAACAAAAGATTTAAAAGATTTTAAAGGAAACTTTATATCGATGCTGCAATTTGAAAAGTAGAATCATTTAGCTGAAAGTAAAGAAGTAGCCCACAACAGTACATGGGATAAAAACAAGATAATGCTCTCAAGTTTAAAAATTGTAAAATAACAATAGAATAATACTAGCACTGAGAAACCTCAATATATTGTTTTAAACCTGAAAAGCAGTCCCTGTTAGATTCCTGTCCTATGTTTTCAGAAGGCTTGGCTGGGTGACTAGTATCAGAACAGACCTAGGCTTTCCTCAATTCACAGCCCCTTTGTTCCAGAGGCCAGGACACACTGAAAACAGCCCACCTTTGCTCACCTGCCCATTTTCATGCGGTCACTCTTGGAGAATCTTTCCCAAGCCATCCTCCCCAGCAGATACCTGCGATGCCCAAAGAGGGAAGCTGGGGGAAACCTATTGGATGTGGGGAAGTATAGAATGGCGATTCATCCTATCATTACTTCCAAATATACTGTGACAGCAACTTAAGTTACAGAAGGTTTAAAATGTCGATGATGTTCTGAAAAAAGTGGATATCCAAGGCTTTGTCTACCTAAACCTGAGCTTAATAACTGCAATGGAATCATGCACTTCAAGGGCAAGCTATATTGCTTTTTCTAAAACACGTTAAAATTAATGCATAGAAATTCATACTAGAATATTCTAGATCATCATTTGTTTGTGGATCACTTTTTAGGCAAATACTAGAAACAAAGTTCCAGAGGAGAATCCTCCAGCTGGTCCTGCCCCAAAGAACCCATCTGGCCTTCCCACCACCTGCTCCAAATTCTTCTTCTTGGGATGCCTGAGACGTGCTTTGCCATTTGGTCCCAGACTAACTGCATCCAATACTGCATCTGTCTTTGATTCCAATAGCCCTTAAGAAGCATCTTTGCCATGTCAACACTGCCCTAGTCTTAATGCCTGAAATGTAGACAGTGTTTCTCTCTGCAGGCAACCTGAAGGCCTCAGAGACAAAAATATATTTGAAAGTAAAAGGAGTGGGAACAGGGGTATTTTTTTTGAAGTATAGTTGATTTACAACATTATGTTAGTTTCAGGTGTACAGCAAAGTGATTCAGTGTTTATATATATATATATATATATATATATTTCTTTTTAGATTATTTTCCATTATAGGTGATTATAAGATATTAAATATAGTTCCCTGTGCTATACAATAAGTCTTTGTTGCTTATCTATTTTATGTATAGTAGTTTGTTAATCCCATAGTTGTAATTTATCCTTCCCCCACTCCCTTTTCCCTTTGGTAACCATAAGTTTGTTTCCTATGTCAGTGAGTCTGTTTCTGTTTTGTATATAGACTCATTTGTATTATTTTTTAGATTCCACATATAAGTGATATCATACAATATTTATCTTTCTCTAACTTACTTCACTAAGTATAATATTCTCTAGGTCCATCCATGTTGCTGCAAATGGCATTATTTCATTCTTTTTATGGCTGAGTAATATTCCACTGTGTGTGTGTGTGTGTGTGTGTGTGTGTGTGTGTGTGTGTGTACCACATCTTCTTAAGCCAGTCTGTTGATGGGCACTTGTGTTGCTTCTATGTCTTGGCTATTGTAAATAGTGCTGCTATGAACATTGGAGTGCATGTATCTTTTTGAATTAGAGTTTTCGTCTTTTCTGGATTATTATCCCCGGGGTGGGATTGCTGGATAATATGGTAGTTCTATTTTTAGCTTTTTAAGGAACCTCCATACTGTTTTCCATAGTGGCTGCACCAACTTACATTCCCATCAACAGTGTAGAAGGGGGAACAGAAGTATTTGATCATCATTAGGATAAATTGCCTATTCGGCTACTTTCATCCTTCCCCGTTCAACCTAACTGGCACATTAAATCTCCACCACATTAAGCAAAGTTTCGACCCCTATCCAAGCCCATGTTTCAGTTTCCTTGGTCTGCTTGATCCAAGACGGGCCTGATGAAGGCTCCAGTGGCAGCTGTGATATAAGGGCTCTGGAAGAAAGTGGGCTAGTCGGGTGAGCAAGTGCTTCTCTCTGACGATGCCCACTCACACCCTTCCTGACACCATCCTGCCCACTGCTGACTTTGAACTTGGTAGGTTAAGTCCTTGCAGACCTCTTCATAGGCTACAGCTGCTTTGCCCCACCCCGTATCCCAGGGTTCTCCCACCTCCCATCTCCCTGCTAGGGAATAGCCTATTCAGAGTATGGAAGGCAAGTTCTGTAAACCCACTGTGCTCTAGAGCATTTGTCTGAAGTCCGATGCTAGTTTGGAATTTTCAGATACTGTCCTCCGATGTATCTTTAGAAGGAACTTTGGTGGTTTAATCTCATCCAATGCTGTGGGGTTTGTTTGTTTGTTTGTTTTGCCACACTGCTTGTAGAATCTTAATTCCTCTACCAGGGATTGAACACGGGCCCGGTAGTGAAAGCACGGAATCCTAACCACTGGACTGCCAGGGTATTCCCTCCACTGCTATGTTTTTAAACCAAATTAAGTAAACAACTATATGCCAGTTACTGCATTGGGTGCTGGAAATACCATCCGTAGCCAAAATAGTCTCTACTGTGCAGCAGTTCATCATCTCAGGGGAAAAAAAAAGGCATTTTTATGTTATTTACTTGTTTATTTGTCTTAACGACAAAGTGCCCTCAGAACAAAAAAGCAAGAGAAATTACCTGTGTTTGGAAGATTCAAGTCCACCCCATGGACTTGAGGGTCCACCCCATGGCTAATGGTCCCTCTCCACAGGGGGCAGGGGGCCATGTGGCCCTGGCTTCAAGGGTCACAGACCGGGAAGGGGCACACATTACATGAGAGGACGCACCCATGTTGAAACCAGAAATTATGGGTTGAATTAACAGAAGGACAGAAAGCAGTATAAACCTGAAGCTGAAGGACTGTGATGGACAGAAGGACCATGGTGAGGCTAGTGATGGCTGTGATGGGCCGTGTGCAGGCAGAGCCCCAGAGATGAGGGAGAGGGAGAGAATTCAGGAGGGAGAGGGAGGGAAGAAGAAAGTTGGAGAAAGTGGCCATTTCGTCCTGGTAGCTGTCAGCTCCTTGCTCACAGTCACAGCCGCTGTGTCCCAAGGGACATGTGAATTTATTTTGGATATACTTTGCCTTTTCGTTCAGTAGCTTGTACCCAAAAGAACACTGCTTAGAACATAAGTCAGAGAGGTGACATTTAAACCAGATATGAAAGACGAATAGCAGTTGGACAGGAAGGAGAAAGAGTAGCACACTCAGCCTAAGAAAACATTCGTGTGCACAGAGGTCCAAAGAAGTTTCTGTCCCGAGTGGTTTACAAAGTATGACTTTCGGTCCTGGGAGGGGTGCGGTCGTGGGGATCTCACAAGGTATTTTGCACAGCTCTTCTTTGTCTGTCTGCCTGCCAGCTGGTGCCAGGAGATGAGCTGCACTAGGGTGGGATTCTAGGCTCAGGACAGGAACCAGGGGATGATTGCACAGGCAGCTGTCTTTAGCAAAGTTGTCTCAGAGTCCAAACAAAACCTTGTACACGAATGTCCACAGCAGCGGTATTCACAAGGGCAAAAGGTGGAAACAGCCCAAATGTCCATCAGTGGATGAGTGGAGAAACAAAATGTGATCTGTCTGTGCAATGGAATATTTCTCAGCCTTTAAAAGGAATGAAGTGCTTATACGTGCTATAATATGGATGAACCTTGAAAACATTATGCTAAGTGAAGACAGCCAGACACAAAAGGCCTCTTGTTATATAATTCCATGTATATACCCAGGATAGGCAAATCCATAGAGGCAGAAAGCAGATTAGGGGCTGCCAGGGGGTAAAGGGAGGGAAAAACAGAGTAACTACTAATGGTTAAGGGTTTCCTTTTGGGACAATGATAAAGGTCTGGCACCAGATAGTGGTGGTAGATGCTCGCCATAGTGAATGGCACACTTGAATATGGTTAAAATGGTAACTATTATGTGTATTTTATCACAGGTTTTAAAACGCAAAAGCTAGTTTTTAAAGTGGGCAAGGGGAGAGCTAGACCTCACTGTGGATCCGGGGGAAAGCCCTCGGGATCACGCAGACAGCAGAGCCACAAGGAAGGGGGCTGTGCTCCCTGATCTTCTAACCAGACCAACCTGTTTCCTGCAGCAGCTAAGCTCTGCTAAGAAGTGGTGTCACACTGGTGGAGGGACGGCTGAGCTTTGAAAGACTCAGACTTGGGTTCAATCTTCACTCTGCCCCTCCTGAGATGTTTGACCTTTGACCTTTCAAAGATATCCACGCTGTCTCTGAGCCCTTAACCAATCACACAGGACGCCCCCAGGCCCCCCAGGCCAAAGGCCTCCATCAGGGCACAGACCTTCTCTTCCTCCCACTGTGAATCCTTCCCCCTCCTCTGCCTGCCTTGGAGTCTCTCCAGACTCAAGTGCCAAGGCTACCCCCTTCCCAGGGCACGGTCAGCGTGAAGAAGAGCCTTTGCTGTCCCGTGTGGTTGGCCTTCATCACAGTCCTTAGATGTGATCTGGACCTGAGTTACCTACCTGAGGGCCGTGGGCATCCTCCTCAAAGACCTCTCGCCACTCCGAGTCAGGTTGGATTCTTAGAGTGCCCTCTCCTCTCTCCAGAACCAAGAAGGCAAATCTTTCAGCTCAAGATCTACGGAGCCTTCCCGAGACTCCTCTGAAATAAAGATAGAGAAGTTCAGAAAGCACTGAGACTGGAGCAATTAAAATAACAGGAGGGGAAAACTATCAGTGTCATCCAATTTCCAGAAGATGTAGAAGGGATGCCAGAGTGTTGACAGGTGAAGCAGACAAACAACGCACAGCTGAAAGCGGCGGCGTGGAGCCCGAAGTGAGGGGTTCAGAGCAGATGGGAGACCCCCGAGTGGGGAAGGGTGGTGTAAAATGTGATGCCCAAAACAGGGGGGCTCATGAAGGTCTGTGTGTGATGTATCTGTTAGCACCAGTACCCGCACCCCGTAGGCAGAGCTCAGGCAGCTGATGTTATTCCCCCAGAAACAAACAAACAAGAAACAAGCAAACAAACAACAAAAAAAAGCCTGAACATCTCTTTTTCTAAAAAACCAAAAATACTTGTTAAAAATATTAAATGTAGTAAAAGTGTCTTTAGAAAAACTGATTTCTTTACAATTTCTTTAAGCCCCTCAAATTTGCCTCACTCCCCTCGCAGGGGCTGCTAGAATTGCAGATTCCCTCAAAGGGGGATTGATTTTCAAAGAAACCAAACTACATTTTAGGAAATGAGCTTTATGTAGGTTGGTCCCTTATCCCCAGCCTGTACCTAAGCTGTTTCTTCTATTTGGAGTTCAGGCAAGTCCAAGCACCTCTGACACAATTTAGGGGCTGCTGGTCAGGGTGGATTATCATCAAGCCCAAGGAGGGTCCCAGGTTGAAATAGATCAAAGGGAAAAGTGTTAGGGAGACAGTGTGACCTGGTGACAGGACTTCCTGACCGGGGAGAGAAATTGTATGGCAAGGTGCTATTGGTAGTCCTGTCCTTCAGACTCATGCCTGGTTTTCAGAGACAAAGTAAATCTCCACGCTCTGTTTTCATGGAAAGCTCCCAGTATACTCCCGCGCGGGAAGCACAGTTTTGCCACCCTCTGTAAAAAAATTAATAAACTGAAACCTCACTTAAATAGAGTTGAGAGACCAGCAGGGGGAGCTCTCATGCCCTGTAAGGATGGCAAAGCCCAATAGGAAGAAGAAAGACTCCTCTTCTTTCCTGGTCAGGACTCAGCCAATGACAAGCCACGGACTCTTTGTTTACTATCACCTCCCAACTTCCGTTCCCCTCTATAAAAGTATTCTCCATCCCTTGCTGTGTGGGGACTTCCACGTGGTTCACCGTGGTTGCAGACCCCAAGTGGCAATTCTCTGCTGATCCGAAATAAAACCATCTTTGCTGGAGAAATATCTGGCGTTTTATTTGTTAGGGGAAACGCTGACTGAAACCTCCTGCCCTGACCAGGCATGGTAGTAACCAGTTGCGTGAGTTACTTTATGACAGGAGGTCCTGGTAAAGAACTGGAACTAACAAGCTACCACCAACCGGAAGAATTTGGGAAAGGTCAAAAGGAGAGAGGAGATGCCAGCCCATATGTCCTACCAACCTCCCAGAATCCTCCTCGCTGGAATCCATCTTGGCTGAGTGATGCGTGCGCCACCAGGAAGGACCCTGAGTCAGAATGATTGGCCAGAGAGAACCCGGAAACTAATCCCATCACCATAAAACCCGAGACTGCGAGCCACGTGGCAGAGCAGTCCTCCTGGTTTCCCTGACCCTTGTGCTCTCCCTCCAGGCGCCCCTTCCCAATAAAGTCTCTTGCTTTGTCAGCACGTGTCTCCTTGGTCAATTCATTTCTTTTTTTAAATTTTTACTTATATTTATTTTTGGCTGTGTTGGGTCTTCGTTGCTGTGCATGGGCTTTCTCTAGTTATGGTGAGCAGGGGCTACTCTTCTTTGCGGTGCGCGGGCTTCTCATTGTGGTGGCTTCTCTTGTTGCGGAGCACGGGCTCTAGGCATGTGGGCTTCAGTAGCTGTGGTGCATGGGCTCTAGAGCACAGGCTCAGTAGTTGTGGCGCAACGGGTTTAGTTGCTCCACAGCATGTGGGATCTTCCCAGACCAGGGCTTGAACCCGTGTCCCCTGCATTGGCAGGCGAATTCTTAACCACTGAGCCACCAGGGAAGTCCCGACAATTCATTGCTGAGTGTTAGACAAGAGCCCACTCTTGGGCCCTGGAAGGGGTCCCCCTTCCTGCAACATATTTGCTTTAGGTCAACACCTGTAAGGAAGGGAGGTTATCACAGAGGGAGAGGAGCAGTCTCCCCGCTTTAGTTGCCTCAGCCCCTTTAGGAGCCCTGGTGTGGCAGTAGCGGCTAGACCCAGGGAAGCCCACGATGGAGCACCCAGCTGAGGAAGCGGTGCTTGGAAGGTGCCAGGAGAGCAGAAGGAAGGAAAAGGCCAGTGGATGCCTCCCTGTGCCTGAGTATCCTTGCTGATGAGCATGCTCTAGAAACCCCAGGAATCGAGTGCTGGGGCAAACCCAGCACACAGAGATTATGAATTAGATTAATAGCAACAATCATTATTTTATATATATATATGCATATATATATATATATATAAAAGCCTGCCTAAGCCAAATCTGATCATCTGCTTATTTCAAGAAAAACTATCTGTAATCAAATTTTTATGCAAAAAGAATTTTAATAGCTCCACAGAGCTTTGTTATGGAAGAAATTAATTCCTCTGTTAAAATGAGTTTGCAGAATTCAAGTCTATAAACTAGATGAATATGTTTCAGATAAAAGGAAACTTTATTCATTTTTGCAAAATAACTATTTGCTACTTGCTTATTAATGATAAATGACCTTCATTCACTCATTGCCTTATTTCTCATCTCGCTTATATCCTCCCAAAATTGGCAATTAAGTGTCATGGGCAAAAGCAAGTCTCCAGAGCCATGCTGCAAAAATGAGAACCCTATTTCTGCAAAGTGAACTTGGAGGTTCTGATTCTTTTTGTCTTCCATGTCTCCCTTGTAAAACAGAGGTATATAAAAATACTTCCTTCATCAAAGGATTGCGAAGAAGGGTAAATGAGTTAACAGCCTGGTGCTTAATGAGCAGTCAATAAAGGTTATCAAAATCATTAGCATTGGGGTTTCCCTGGTGGCGCAGTGGTTACCCTGCCAATGCGGGGGACACGGGTTCGAGCCCTGGTCGGGGAAGATCCCACATGCCACAGAGCAACTAAGCCCGTGTGCCACAACTACTGAGCCCACGCGCCACTGCATGCCTAGAGCCCATGCTCCACAACAAGAGAAGCCACCGCAATGAGAAGCACGTGCACTGCAACAAAGAGTAGCCCCCGCTCGCTGCAACGAGAGAAAGCCCATGCGCAGCAGCGAAGACCCAGTGCAGCCAAAAGTAAATTAATTAATTTAAAAAAAATCATTAGCATCATATAAAGTGAGAACTAGCAGGCACATTAGGGTCCCTGCGGCCCTTTTATCTTCCAGCTGAGGAATCTAAATTTCTAAGAACTGTTCTGAGCCAGAGCCTGGACTTCAAGTTTCCTTTCATGCTTAACTGAGAATCTCTTTGACACAAAGTATACATGTAAAACAGAAAGCAAGAGTTGTTTATTCTATGGGTACTTTAAAGACTGTCTTGAAAGAATTCCTTGACAACATGGTGTAAAATGTTATTCTCTGAGGAAACAGGAGACAAACAAAACTTCTTCACCAGATCTATGGAACTGTGGCAAGCTATCTCAGAAACTAGAGGACTAGGGGATTTACATGGTCTCTGAGTGTTACAAAACCCCACAAGGCTGGATTTACATACAAGCAGAGCCCAGTCTGGGTCATCCCAAAGACCTGCCCCACCAAAGTAATTCCTCCCAGCTTTCACAGAACCTGAGAAAGATCCCTTCTGACAAATCAGGCTGTTACCTGGATTAAAACACTGAGGTACCAATCCAGCACTAAATCCCATCAACCAGAATTTAATGAAACCCTTGTAATTTGTTACAGAATAATTACACTTCTAATTTACTTTTTTCAAAAATTAGAACAAATCCCAAGTCATCCCAGTATAAATTGCTTCTACTCACGTGCATTCTGATATGTCTTTTTCAGCTGAAGAATAAGTTCTTATTTATTATTTTTCCAGATTTATTGAGGTGTGATTGGCAAATAAATGGCAGAACAAGTTCTGAATGTGGGCGTGTGTCACACATTTGACAATCATCCCTTATACACAAGGCAGTAGATGAGATGCCCCAACAGGGCTATAGTCGATAATCAACACCTGTGATTTTAGAAGTTTAGTTTGGCTTGGGTTCATTTTCCCTGGATGGAGCTTCTTACTTTTGCTCTCATGAAAATCAATTTTTAAAAATTTCATAGGGGTCTAGATCTGAATTCTGAACTTTTTAGGGAAAAACATTGTCTCCCCCCCAAAAATTGAATATTTTTCCTTCTTGACAATGGTAGACTCCTGCCTCTAGGATTGTTATAAAGATTCTAATTAATGTTTGCAAAGGTAGACAGAGTCCAAAGTTTAGTTGATTGAAGTCACAAGGGTCAGAAAAGGTCAATATCCTCATCCCTTAAGTTCCAGTTGATTTGGTGGTTGAGTGCTCAAGGAGGGTTTAAATTCTGCGAGGCAGCTCAAGAAAGTTCTTCAGACTAATCTTCACCATTGAGACAGAACTGGGATTCTTCACAACTGATTTGTTATCTGTCCTATAGTTACTTCTCTTGCCTGATAACAGTTGTTTGTTCCTACATTCTTCTGTTTCCTTAAGATCATTAATTACTGAGACCTGTTCTAGGGCAAGCTTTGTAGCTTAGATCACAAAATGACTTAGGCCAAGAAAGCCATGCCTGGTTCTCTTTCCCTGGGGACCTCATATCTGCTTACACTATCACCAAAGCTATAGACGGCTCAAAGGAACCCTGGTACAGCAAGGACCAGGGCATGGGTGGCAGAAAGATCTAAGCTAACTTAGATGGCCTGATGGTTTACCTTTAGACATCACAAAGTCTCCTGGAGAAAGAAGAGGTGATAATTTATGTAGGATATGAGCATGTAGAGGATGAAAAGTAATCTTCTCTCTAAACTTCTAGGTTCTGTGGCTAACCACCCCCCATTCCCCCACCATAATAAAAAAGACAGATTAACAGGAAAAAAACCTCAAGTTTGATAACATGTGTTCCTCCTGTACATGGGAGATATCCAGGAAAACAGAGTCACTCTCCAAAATGGCCCAAGGCACCACCTTAAATACAAGCTCCATTTAAAGACAAAGGAGGATGTCATGGGTAGGGTGGGACAGTTAGGAAGGTTATCAGGAAAAGCACAGTAAACAAGGGTAAGGTTGTTATGCAGATTTAGGTCTTTGCCTTCTCCACTGATCAGTTTCTAGAGATTTAGTCACCCCCTTTATCCTGCACAGAGAGGGAGACTCCCTTACAAATGGAGATTTCCCTTGTAAATGTAAATTTTTCTTACGAGAGCTAACTTCTGCTTGGTTTTAAGAGTTTTTCCTGTGTCTGCTGTTTCTTAAAAATAATCAAAATAATCTCAAAATAATCCTTACCCCAAAGAAGCATATTTTGGGATGGTATATTCTGTTCCCCTTCAGGAGACAAGCTCTTGAGAATTCTTAGTGGAGTTCTCAGCTGTGCCATATGGGTAAAAATGAAGAGCATAGAAAACCTATTCCCAAGGGCTTCAGTGGAAACTCCCTCATTCATCCAAAAATGATCCACTGTCCTAAGCAGGTCCTATAGAAAACTGTGGAGTTGAGGGATCTCCAACAAAGCCCTCCTTTTTTTTTTTTTTTTTTTTGCGGTACGCAGGCCTCTCACTGTTGTGGCCTCTCCCGTTGCGGAGCACAGGCTCCGGACGCACAGGCTCAACGGCCATGGCTCACGGGCCCAGCCGTGAGCCCAGCATCAGTTTCTTTTCTTTTTTTTTTTAAATAAATTTATTTATTTTATTTATTTATTTTTGGCTGTGTTGTGTCTTTGTTGCTGCGAGCGGACTTTCTCTAGTTGCTTCAAGTGGGTTTCTCATTGTGGTGGCTTCTCTCATTGTGGAGCAGGCTCTAGGCACGCGGGCTTCAGTAGTTGTGATGCACAGGCTTAGTTGCTCCATGGCATGTGGGATCTTCCTGGACTAGGGATTGAACCCGTGTCCCCTGCACTGGCAGGCGGATTCTTTTTTTTTTTTTTAGAAGGGAAGTAGTAAAACTATATTTATTCCTAGACAACATGATCACGTAGACAGAAAATTCTAAGGAACATACAAATAGCCACTACAATAAATGAGTTTAGCCAGACAAATGTACAATAATCAATTGTATTTTTACATACTAGCAGCCACGGTTGGAAATAGAAGTGAAAAAACAATATGTACCACTAACAATAGCATCAAACAGCATCACATTTGATTATTGCTGATGGGAATGTAATAACCCTCCAATTCTACTCTCAGGTATTTGCACAAAAGAATTAAAAACATATGCCCGTATGCAAGTAGTGTAAAAGACATTTATACTTATATTGGCAGTAAAAAAAAAATTAAAAATAAACCTAAGGGATATAGAAGTATATAAAAATAGAAAGTGAAAATATTGGCAGGCAGATTCTTAGCCACAGTGCCACCAGGGAAGTCCCCATGTCCTTGTTCTATATTCTTTTAGGCAGTTAGAGGGAAGGTCAAAGTTTCTTCCTAAGTCTTTTGGCCCTTGATCGTTTTCAACTTGAAATAATTCACAAGACAAAGAGACATTTTGGAGTGGCAAATTTTTCCCATAAAGAGATTTTTTTAGATTTTTATTTTATATTGGGGTATAGTTGATTTACAATGTTCTGTTAGTTTCAGGTATACAGCAAAGTGATTTAGTTTTATATATATATTCTTTTTCAGATTCTTTTCCCATATAGATTATTACAGAATATTGAGTAGAGTTCCCTGTGCTATACAGCAGGTCCTTGTTGATTATCTAGTTTATATATAGGAGTGTGTATATGCTAATCCCAACCTCCTAATTTATTCCTCCCCTCCCCATTTTTCCCTTTGGTAACCATAAGTTTGTTTTCTAAGTCTGTGAGTCTGTTTCTGTTTTGCAAATATGTTCATTTGTATCATCTTTTTTAGATTCCACCTATAAGTGAAACCATATGATATTTTTGTTTTTCTCTGACTTACTTCACGTATGATAATCTCTATGTCCATCCATGTTGCTGCAAATGGCATTATTTCATTCTTCTTTATGGCTGAGAAATATTCCATTATATATATATATAATATATATATATATTCCATTATATATATATATTTTATATATATATAATATATATATAATATATATCACATATTCTTTATCAATTCATCTGCCAATGGACACTTAGATTGCTTCCATGTCCTGGCTATTGTCAATAGTGCTGTTATGAATGTTGGGGTGCCTTCATCTTTTCAAATTAGATTTTTCTCTGGCCATGTGCCCAGGAGTGGGATTGTTGCAGCAGGTCTTGAGGAACAAACTGTTGTATGTGATCAACTCTGGTGAGCCAGTGAAAGCTGGTATGAGCTGGCTCTAGCCTTCTTCAGCATATTTGGAACAGGTTATTGGACTATTGGTTGTTGATGTGGCAACAGGAAGCAAGATACTTGACCTGTCCTGGTGAGACAGCAATCTGAGTGGAAGAAGTTAATGATGCCATCAGCTGGCAGGCATTCAAGGAGGGCAAGGCTTCCGGATCATGCTCTAGAGGTTGAGAAAATCCATGGAGAGTGAGCTGGGATGGTAACTTCTCTCCATCTTGAGAAATTTAGAAAAGGACAGTTGGTTTTAGAACGTCCATCTCAAGATACAAAAGGACCCTGAGGTATAGAGCCAATATGTTCAGACCACTAAAATCCAGGTTTAAAATCCATCTTTCCTGTTGCTCAAAAACTCACTGACTAAAATTATAAGTGAACCAGAATTCTTCCTCAGTAAAATTAGTGAGTTTTCATAACTGAGAGGGGCATCTTCTGGGAAGTAGAGCTGGGGAATCTGATCCTGCATCTCATCTAAAATGCTTTCCCACTGCACTGTTCTTACCTGCTTTGACCTACCCTCTCACTAGGACACTGTTAGGGACTGGATTGCGTCTGCTGGAGATTCATCTGTTGATGTCCTATCCCTCAGTTCCTCAGAATGTGACCTTATTTGGAAATAGGATCTTTATATAAGTACTCAAGTTACAGTGAGGTCATCAGTATGGGCCCTAATCCAATACAATTGGTGTCCTTATAAATGGGGGAGATTTGGAAACAGACATGCACATGGGAGTGATGGCAGAGATGGGGGTGATGCTTCTACAGCTAAGAAACACCAAAGATTGCTAGAAAACCACCAGAAGCTAGGAGAGAGGCATGGAAAAGATTCTCCCTCATGGCTCCCAGAAGGCACCAACTCTGCTGACACCTTGATCTTGGATTTTTGACCTCCAGAAATGTGAGACAATAAATTTCTGTTACAAGCCACCCAATGTGTGGTCCTTTGTTATAGCACCCCTACCAAACGAATAGAGATACCAGAGCCTGAACATAGGATCTAAGAGTAGCCAGGACAGCCTGCCACCTAGTAGATATCCACAGAGATTTTATGAATAAATAAGTGAACCCATGAATGGAGAACTGAGGCTCTTGGTGACTCAAGTCACAGAATGTATATAAATAATCTGTAGTGACTTATATGTGTCTTTTCCTTTGAGGAACAATCTCTTTCCTACTTATTGTGTTTCCAACAGTTGGAAATCATGGTACCCACTGCCCTCACACAGGGCAGGTGTGTGACCTAGGCTGGTCGGTCGAAGAGTCATTGACTCTAAGGGTTAGTTCAGGGCTAAGCATGTGATTCAATCCGAGCCAACAAGACTTCTTTTTTTTTTTTAAACTGGGGCAGCCTGCCCTGATATTCCTTTAATTATTATTATTATTATTATTATTGGCTGTGTTGGGTCTTCGTTGCTGCACACAGGCATCCTCTGGTTGCTGCGTGCTGGGGCTACTCTTCATTGTGGTGCGCGGTCTTTAGTAGTTGTGGCGCATGGGCTCTAAAGCGCCAGCTCAGTAGTTGTGGTGCACGGGCTTAGTTGCTCCGTGGCATGTGGGATCTTCCCAGACCAAGGCTCAAACCTGTGTCCCCTGCATTGGCAGGCAGATTCTTAACCACTGCGCCACCGGGAAAGCCCCCAGCAGACGTCTTTGTTGGTGATTAATAAGAAAGTCTACTTCTTATCTTGGGAATCTTGGCATGGAGAAGATGGGCAGTTGAAGCTGAGGTGGCCTCCTCACCCAGATGCATGCAGGTCTTCAGGTCCCTCATCAACATGAAGAGGGCAACTGGCCAGCCCACACTGGGACGCATTTCTCAGGAGAGAGAAAAAAAGAGAGAGAGAGGAAAATGACCACAACACTGGAGCCTCTGGTCTTCACTGTGCCCAGGCCACATCAACCACTGATTCCTGCTTATAAAAGTCAATAAATTCCCTTTTCTGCTTAAGCTAGCTTAAGTTATGTCCCTGTCACTTGCAGGCAAAAGAATAGTGGGGAATTCAATGTAATTGCGCTTAAGAACAGCTGTCAATAGACTGTGCATATCTAGAACGATCCATTTACTGGTAAATCTCTTCAGAGGGACACTGCGTACCTGAGTTATGAACTCGTTTTTCCTTCCAACTATTCCCACTCCACATGTGGTTCAAATGATGTACACATTCCATGGTCCTGTGCCACACACTTGGTTTTAACCTCTACTGTCATTTAACAGACTGCCATGCATTGAGATTCATGCAAATTTGTGGCCAGAGTTAAGTGGTTCCAGAAAATGGAAGAAAACCCAACTGCTGGTGCCACTATAATCCTGCTTTGTCCCTCTTCCCAGGCAACACCTGCACCTCTTCTAAATATACACAAGGAAATACTGATTTGAAGATGCCTGCATGTCTCAAAGCGGCCCTGCTTGGAGAGGACTTCAGGGGCCACCTTGAGAGACAGGGTATGTTGGGATACTGTGTCCCCACCTCCTGTTCAACCAGGAAAGCTCTTCTTTGCATTACTTTATATATTGGAATATATAATTACTTCATATACTGGAATATACTAAAATGAATTAAAAGGAACTGATAAAAGAAAATGGCCTAAGACCCTCTAGGGCAGTAGACCCTGAGCAAATCTTTATTGCCTTAGTAGACGAATGTGTAGGCTTCGAGGGCTGAGGTTCAGGCCCCCGGCTCAACACTTCTGCCCCATCCCGCCAGCAGAAGAGCTCTGACACGGGTCTGACACCCATGGAGCAGCAGGTGGTTAAGGGCAGGGCATGCTTCGTGAACCCCATCTCTGCTGTGCGCTAGTTATGTGACCTTGGACTAGTTACTCAGTCATGTACTTCAGCTTCTTAAGCAATCAAGTGGGAGAAAATAGGAGTGCCCCCATCATGAGATCATCCTTGAGGACTGATTCCTCTAAACATATAAAATGTTGACATCAGTGCCTGGCACACACGAAACCTGAGGGAAATCCTAGGCATTCAGGGTCTTGGCCAGCTTCTCATGCTCCACCAAAAGCCCCTCCACACAAGGAATGTGCTGGGGGAAGGACAGTAAGGCTGGAGCACTGGGAAAACCAGCAGGAATGTCCATCACACACATCTGTGATTGTGCAGCGGGGGACAGAGTCACTTATTCTTCGATGCACAGTTTCCATTAACAAAAAGAAAAAAATCAAAACTCTGGCACCATGTGGTCTATCCGTCCCCTGGGTTTTGTCCAGGGAATGGCTAGCAATGACTAATCTAATATCAGAGGGGCTTGACAGCCCAGGGCTTAATATATGAAGTGTTTAGTACATTCCTGACGAAAATCGGCTCCAGTGTATGGACACACATTCATTCATGCCTTATGGTTCCCAGCTGCAACACTGCAGCCATAAACACTCGTTGTTGGAAGGCTGGGGGAGACTAGGAGTGGATTTCCAGGAAGGACTGTTTCTTCAGGGGAGCAGGCCAGAGAGCAAGGCTCCCACAAGACCAGGGGGCCCCCTGGCTGGGGCAGGAGGAAGGCTGGGGATGGGGTCTTGCTCCTCACTAAGGTCACCATCTCTGCAGTTCTGCTGCAGACCATGGAGGGCTGGGGCAGGTGATTTATTTCTCTCCAATTTGCAGATAGGGATGCAAAGACCTAGGACTTTGTGGAGTGAATTTGCTTAACAAAAATTGTCAGCCATTTAGCAGAAGTCAGAAAACAAAACAAACAAATGTGTTTGTGTTGTTGTTTTGGTTTTTTTAAATAAATTTATTTATTTATTATTTATTTATTTTGGCTGTGTTGGGTCTTCATTGCTGTACGCGGGCTTTCTCTAGTTGCGGTGAGTGGGGGCTACTCTTCGTTGCGGTGCGCGGGCTTCTCATTGCTGTGGCTTCTCTTGTTGCAGAGCACAGGCTCTAGGCGCGCAAGCTTCAGTAGTTGTGGCTCGCGGGCTCTAGAGCACAGGCTCAGTAGTTGTGGCGCATGGGCTTAGTTGCTCCGCAGCATGTGGGATCTTCCCGGACCAAGGCTTGAACCTGTGTCCCCTGCATTGGCAGGCGGATACTTAACCACTGTGCCACCAGGGAAGCCCAACAAATGTGTTTTGAAGGCAATTTGGGATAGAGCCTTCTACAGGCCGAGGAAAGGTTGTTTTAGTGGGGAAATGTGAGCTTCAGTTACCCGAGTTGAAATAACTGTTGAATGTCTGATGATGCATGAGTAAATGAATGGACTTGCCCAGGTTGCTCCTTGCAAGGAGACTGCAGTGTTCTGGAAAGCACTCCACACTGGGAAGAAGGATGTATGGATTCTAGGATTGCGGATGACACGTCCTTGTTTTGCGACTCGGGTCAAATTATTTGTCATCTCTAAACCTCCATTTCCTTAACCGTAGAATAGAGCAATGTATCCTGACTACTTTGCAGGGCTGGTGTTCAGCTCAAACAAGGTTAATGTGTCTGGAAGTGCATCATCAGCTCTAAAGCCAAATTTGAACACAAGGAAATCCAAGGCAGGTAGAGGTGATCACGTGGCTATCTGAGTTCTGTGCCACTGATGGCAGAGATGGAGGTGCTCAGGGTACGGAAAGCCGTGGGAACACTGGTCACCGCGTTGCCAAAGTCAGTTAAGTTCAACTAATCAAGTTTAATAAGATGTAATGAATAGTCTTAATAAAGAAATTCTACTGGTTTGGCAAGTATTTGTGGATGAACAATGTCGCCTGCCCTACCAGTAACAAAGGATGTTGTGGCCACTGTCATCAGCCACCGCAGCCGCCCCCCAACGGTGCCCTCTGAGGGATTCAGGATGGAGAAAAGCAGGATCCAGGCCCCAGATAGTTAAGATGCCTATCAAAGGAATGATTTCAAGGAGTCCAGACTCTTGCATCTTCCCGTACACAGAAAAGCACTAAATTCATTACCTTGAGGTGTCTGGTTTTCTTTAATTAACATTAATCTTTTGATGTTTGACTACCTGGGGTGTTTTGTTTTGTTTTGTTCTGTTGCTTTGTTTGTGTGTATGTGTGTTTGTTGCAAAAACTCCTGTATATCCTGGCTCTTCCCTTACCTCTCCGGAGCTGTCCCTCAGAGCGATCTGAGCCGCCTCCTGGGCTTAAGTCCTCGGTAAGTGTGCTGAATAAAACATAATTCTCAATTTTTAGGTTGTGCATTTTTTTATCAGTCGACATATCAATCAGCCCTTTGAATTATGTATGGATAGTGGGGAGTTTGTAGGATTGTTATGAAATTTCCCTTTGCTTTTTAGCTTGCTTTTTTCATGATTCATGGTAAAATTAATTTCTATTGTGTGCTTTTTATCCCCTGGCAGAAATCTTGGTTGTATTTGAGAATTTATGCAAAGTGAAAAGGAGCATTAAAAAGAGAGAAAAGGGAGAGTGGAAGAAATGGGTGACAGGAGTCCAAACATATAAACGTCTACTTATAAAATAAGTAAGTCCTGGGGATATGTTGTACAGCATGATGATGACTCTAGTTAACAATACCATACTGCATACTTGAGAGTTGCTAAGAGAGTAGACCTTAAAAGTTCTCATCACAGGGGCTTCCCTGGTGGCACAGTGGCTAAGAATCCGCCTGACAATGCAGGGGACACGGGTTCGATCCCTGGTCTGGGAAGATCCCACATGCCGCAGAGCAACTAAGCCCGTGTGCCACAACTACTGAGCCTGTGCTCTAGAGCCCGCGAGCGACAACTACTAAAACCCACGCGCCTAGAGCCCATGCTCCGCAACAAGAGAAGCCACCGCAACGAGAAGCCCACACACCACAACGAAGAGTAGCCCCCACTCACTGCAACTAGAGAAAGCCCGCACGAAGCAACAAAGACCCAAGGCAGTCAAAAAAAAATTCTCATCACAAGAAAATTAATTCATAAATATGTATAGTGATGGATGTTAACTAGACATTGTGGTGATAATTTCACAATGTGTACAAATATCAAATCATTATGTTATACACAAGAAATGAATATAATGTTATATGACAATTATATCTCAATAAAATAAAATTAAGAATTTTAAAATAATAATAAAAAATAGAAAGAAAAAAGAAGGTCTTAGTTTGGGGTCCTTCCCAGTAGAACCCAAGGCAAAGATTTAGGTGTAAGTGGTTTATTTTTGAGGAGATTCAGGATGCCCTTTGAGAGGGTGGGAGGGTGTGACTGGGAAGGAAAAGAAGCCAGTCCCAGGATTTCCCTAGCAGTCCAGTGGGTAAGACTCCGTGCTTTCACTGCAGGGGGCATGGGTTCCATCCCTGGTCAGGGAACTACGATCTCATATGCCATGTGGTGCAGTGAAAGAAAGAAAGAAAGAAGAAAGAAAAGCCAGTCCTGAGCACAGACCTGAGTGTGTTGCTGTGGGTAGCAGGGGTTGGTCCTCCTGGGCCCTTTTACACACTGTGCAGAAGGCACCTCAGAATTGCCCCTTTAGGAGGGGAGGACGCTGGGGTATTTATCTACCACCTCCCACTTGTCCTGTCCTAGGAATTCACTCCCTGGTATTCTTCTGGTCAGCTCTGGCACAGGCTGAGAACACTCCAGAAGCCAGATAACATCCTCTGGCTGAGAGAGGCAGGGTCTTAAGGAGGAAGTCTTTGGGGTACGCAGGAACCATCCACGGAAGATGCAGATGGAGCCGAGGCTTGTAGGAGGGGCAGGGACAGAGACTAGCTCACAAATGAAACCGGTCTGGGGGGAAATAGCCTTAAAATGAAATCATCAATGGCACGGACACTCTCATAACAGCAGCTGACCCCATTTGTGACTTTCTCCCAAAGTCTAAGGTTCCATGGAACATGGAACCCCAGAATTAGAAGCTGGGGTTTGAAATACCCAGTGAGTGAGGGTTTCTTCACTTTCAGCCCATGATCTCCTGCTTCAGAATCACCTAGAGGGAACCTATGAAAAGTCAATATTCTTGGTCCCTACCCAGACTTAACCAAATCTGGATCTGGGGGGCAAGATGCTATGGTGTATGCATTTATAACAAACACTCCAAGCCATTCTGATACAACTACTTTATGATCTTCACCCCACTCTCGCTAAATCTCCAGTTGCTCAATAATCACTTGAAATGTCATCAGAGAAGTTGAAGATGGTGTTTTTGTCCAGAGGCACAATCTCTGGGACTTAACCCTAGCAAGGATGCTGGCCATCCTCCTGTTGGTCCAGAGCATCTTCCATCTGACAGGTGATGATGCCCAGAAACTCTCCTTCACACAGCACTTCCGACTTGGCACATCCCGTAATGGTCTCCCTTCAACACTTTGCAGCCTCCAACCCCTACTGAGCCCCATCCATGATCTAGTTCCTTTATCCATCCACCATGGCTTTGGGGGAAGAGGCCATAGAGATAACCCATGGGGAAGGATCTAGCACAATGCCAAGTTCAATAAATGTTTGGGGAATAAATGATGGGTCTCCTACATCCTCTGTCTTTTCTGTCTCATGTTCTCTTCACACTTCCTACCTCCCCACCACCATCCTTCTAAAATATTCCTCCTATTTTCTTACTCCCCTTCTCCCACCCCTCATCCTTCTTTTTTTGGCTTTGATAGAGAATTAAACTATATGTTGGTGTTTTATTAAACTAATTTTATCGGCCCTTAATGTACAAGGTATTTAAGACATTTCATATGTGTGTTTTCTCTCAAATTAGTCTACTTTGACATCTTAGTTCCAAAATGTTTTCTTTTTTTTTTAACATACATTTATTTATTTATTTGTTTGTTTGTTTGGCTGCACCAGGTCTTAGTTGTGGTACGCGGGATCTTTAGTGCAGCATGCGAACTCTTAGTTGCGGCATGTGGGATCCAGTTCCCTGACCAGGGATTGAACCCAGGCCCCTGCACTGGGAGTTCGGAGTCTTAACCACTGGACCACCAGGGAAGTCCAGCAAAATGTTTTCTTTTTAGTACGTGGAGCTCTCAATACATATTTTTTCCCCAGTCACTGGACATATGTAGGAAAGAAGACTTTTCTGAATATACTGCTATGTGAATATACACACATACATCAGAATGTCTCAGCTAGCACCTACCTGGATCCAGGTCAAGAAACATAAGCTCTCAGTCTCACCAACCTGCTTCTTTTAATCCTTCGCCCTCCAATTTCACATTTAACTGAAGAAGATTGTCAGTAGATCAGATAGAAGGGATTTTTTTAAAATTTATGTATTTATTTATTTATTTTTGGCTGTGTTGGGTCTTCATTACTGTGCGCGGGCTTTCTCTAGTTGCGGTGAGCGGGGGCTACTCTTCATTGCGGTGCACAGGCTTCTCATTGCGGTGGCTTCTCTTGTTGTGGAGCACGGGCTCTAGGCACTTGGGCTTCAGTAGTTTTGGCACACAGGCTCAGTAGTTGTGGCTCACGGGCTCTAGAGCGCAGGCTCAGTAGTTGTGGCGCACGGGCTTAGTTGTTCTGCGGCATGTGGGATCTTCCGGACCAGGGCTCGAACCCGTGTCCCCTGCATTGGCAGGTGGATTCTCAACCACTGTGCCACCAGGGAAGCCCCAGAAGGGATTTTTGTTCAAACCCCAAAGGACCTGCTGTTGCTTTTAAATGACGTTAGGGAGGCAGAGGAGGGCTCATCACATTATGAACTTAATCTCCTCTGAGCCCCATCTTTCACCTCTTGGGGAGAATTATCTTTACTCATGTGATATCGCTGCTGCCTGAAGTTTGATTTAAAGAATCGATGTCATCCAGAAACATCAGTTTATTTATAGCTTCTTTACATAAAAGTCTATAAATTAAGGAAGAATTAAGGAGGAAAGGAGAGATCTGGGTGGGGGCACTCAGGATGAGTTGTGATGTCAAGTGTTGAGTCTTTGATGATTTACTGCTCATAAAACAAGAAAAGAACAGAGCCAGTAGAGGCATCAATGCCTGGGCTGTGAGGCACTTGGGAGCCCAGGACCACTTTTGACTAGACACAGGTTTTCCCAGGTCCATCCTCCTGTTCAAGGGTGATATCAATGGACACACCTATTTTAGAGATGGGAAAATGGAGGCCTGGGAATGATCCTGGGAACTGCGAACAGGAGGTCTCCTTGGCTGTAGATACATGGGCTAAAACCAGGACTTTAAACCACCAGTAATTTAGTAGTCATTGTATAAGGAGCATTAAAAAGACTACCTAAAAGCTGCGAGAGGAGGGTCAGAAGTCCTGAGAGGTGATGTGGAAGGAAAGAGATGCTACACTGCCTCTGCCCCTAGAGCTGACCTCAGGGTTAGTGTGCCCTAGGGTGGACCAAAGAGAGTACCTGTATCCTAAATCACAGTACACCAGCCCTCCTGGCATGAAGCCTCCGAGGGATCCCCAGAGCCACATGATCCAGGACGGCAGAGGCCAGGGAGTCCTGTTGGGCAGCCCTTGATGAGATTTCTTCCCAGCCCGTATCCTGTCCTGTTAATACTACCTCATCACAAGGTAGAAGATGCCCAGTCAGCGTGGAGGAAACAGACGGGCAAATGGGTGTGGGCGGATGTAGGAAAGTCTTCTATGAAACATCAAGAACTTTTTCAAGCCAGAAATAAGAACCAAGCTTTGAAGGCCTTCGCTCTGATGTGGTAAAGTTATTTTCTCCCCAAACGAAAGTTAGAGGCATCTCAAGAGCGCCGTCCCTTTTTTCATTTTGAGTAAAGGTTAACTCTGTGCAAGTCAGATCCACGATGGGGAGGGATGCCCAGGGAACTCACTGGGTCTCTGTGGCAAGGAGAAGTTGGCCGGTGCTCCAGCGTTTGAGTTCGGTTTGGGTTTCTCTGGTCCCCAGTTTGCTCCCGTGCCCAGGAGGCGGGTCAGACAAGTGGCCAGAGCTGCTTGCTACCTCCTACTAAGGTCCTTCAAAACACACGCACTGGCCACATGGCAGCCAATTCTCCTGGAAACAGGGCGCAAGTCTAGGAAATGGTTCACACAGCTGCCCCCCTAGTTCTTTCTTAAGGCAATCTAAGTGGCAGGGTCATAGCTGAGCTGCCGGGAAATCAGTATCACATGGTGTCCTAAGTGTGTCTCATGTAAACTTCCCCAAGCAATTAGCACACAAGGATACACAAGGATGCACATTTGCGTGCGCACGCGCAAACACACACAGAGCCCTTTGTGGACTTCTTTGGATTCTTGGCTATCCTTTAAAGGGAAGAGTGGGTGCTAAATTGGATCTTAGCTTCCCTGACATTTATTCTGGTTAAATGCCCCATGGTGCATAAATATGCACACTGGCTTGAAGGGGAAAGACCACTAGGAAGGAGATGGGTGGGTAGCTGAGCCGGCAGATGCGAACGCTAGTTCAGCTTTGCCTCGCTGACACCCTCCAATATGTCTTTCTTCTGTTGGACTGCTGTCCCCAGAGCCCACGTAGAGCCTCGAGAAGTGCATGAGGACTGACCTGGCTTCTAGCCCTGGTCTGCCCAGCGCCCCAGGAGGGCTTGAGATAATGCTTTCTGAGACCCCTTCCAACTCTGATGTTTTAGGAGTCTGCAATTACCTAAGATTTGTGAAACTGACATAGGGTTTTTATGCACATCAAAAGAAACAGAGCTTTTAGCTCAACAATTTCACTCCTAGGAATTTATCCTAAAGAGATAATCTAACATGTGTGCAAAGCTGTAGGTACAAGAATGTTCACCACAGTGTTATTTATGGCAGCAAAACGGGAGACCTCAGTGTTCAGCAATAAAGGAATGGTGAACTCAGCATTTCCCAAAGTTTGTTCTGTGATATTAATGGGTATGACTGGGGGACAAAAAAGAAGGAGGAGGTTGTGACATTCCATGGTCAACAATTTTAAAGAAACACCATCTTAATCAAAGAAAAAGTTAAAAAGATTTTTTCCATGTGGAATTTCATTGGCCCTTTATGCAGAAGATATTAAGTACTCAATAAAATCTGTTGAATGATTGACAATTTTCTGAATGATTGAAAATCTGTTGAATGATTGAACAGAAAGTGAATATTTATAGTCAGGAAAAAAGCTATGGGCTTCACTGTTTTAAAGCCGTGGAACATTATACCTTCCAGGACGGTAGAGTGGTCATTTATAGTACCTAAGGAGAGGGTACCCTCTAGATTATGTTTATTTCTGTCTTTATTTATTTTAAGCCTTTTTTTCCAGGAAAAGATTTAAAGTGGGTGAGCTGGGGGTTACACCATATAAAGTTCCTGGAGGGCAAGAGACCCTGCCACGAGCACTCCTTCGATGCAAGACCCAGGCCTGGAGAACAGACGCGCAACAAATTATATTGTTTATGCACCCCTCCAATAAACCCCTTCTGTTTCCTATAAAAATGATTAGTTCAGATGGAAATGTATATTTGTTTGGAATCCCAGATCTCAGAGTCTTCAACTAGCACCTACTGACACTGCCACTTTTCACAGGCAGTATGTATATTCTAAATAAGACGAGGGGTATTTATATTATTTACGACCACAAGCCTACACTCCCAGGCTCTTCTCCAGAATCGTATTCCTGATGAGCCGGGCTGGACCACATGTGACTTAGAAAGACTTCTTTGTGCTCCTGGCCCAAGACTTAATCTAAAAGTAAACATAGTATATAGCAGAATCAAGAATTTATAAACATCTTTACAGGCTGGAACATAAGACCCCAAGCAAAAAAAGTTATTGGCCACAGTAATACTAGCTAACATTTATTGAGTGCTTTGGGTATGCCAGCATTGTTCTAGACAGCTTTATATGAATTATCTCAGAATTCTTACAGAAATCCTATGAGGTGGGAACCATAGTCATCCCCTGTTTCACAAGTGAAAAAACTAAGGAACAGAGAGGTGAAGAAACTTACCTAAGGTCACCCAGCTAATGATAGAGCTAAGGTTTAGACCCAGCAATCTGTCTACAGACTCCATGGGCTTAGCCAGCCCATGATGCTCTTAAGCAGCCCTAGATTAATACTTTTTAAATAAAAAAATAAAAATAAAGTGAATGATGAAAAAAAAGCCACTGAATGGTGGATAATCAGCTGTGTTGACTTTATAAAAGCCCTCAAGTTGTGCTGTAAATTTGCTGTATTTCTACAGGACAATGTAAAAAATTATTGGGACTTCCCTGGCGGTCCAGTGGTTAAGACTCCACGATTCCACTGTGAGGGGCACGGGTTCGAGCCCTGGTTGGGGAACAAAGATCCCGCACGCCACACTACAAGGCCAAAAATAAATAAATAAATAAATTTTAAAAAAGCATGCTGTACTAGGTCAGAATAAGCCGACAGACACATTGAGGACCACTCAGGGGCTGTCCAGGCCCAAAGAGCCAGCCACGGGCGCCACCATTCAGATCACAAAATAGAGCATTAGCCACAGCTCAGAAGCCTGTCTGATTATTATATTACCTCCCAGATAATTACTGTTTTGATCTTTATCACCATAAACTAGCTTTGCCTGGTTCTGAACTTTATTTAAGTGGAATCGTAAAGTCTCCTTTTGGTGAGGCTTTCTTCACTTGCCGTTATTAACAGTGAAGTTCATCTATACTGTCGAGTCTGTGGCAGTGGTTCATTTCTCTTCATTTCATTCCCAAGGAGAGGAAATGTTTGTGTACAGCCCATGAACTAAGAGCAGTTTGTATAATTTTTTTTTTTTTTTTTTTTTTTTCCGTACACGGGCCTCTCACTGCTGTGGCCTCTCTCGTTGTGGAGCACAGGCTCCGGACGCGCAGGCTCAGTGACCATGGCTCACGGGCCCAGCCGCTCCGCAGCATGTGGGATCTTCCCGGACCGGGGCACGAACTCGTGTCCCCTGCATCGGCAGGCGGACTCCCAACCACTGCGCCACCAGGGAAGCCCTGTATAATTTTTTAATGGTTGAAAGAAATGTTTTTAAAGGATAACATTTTGTAATGTGAAAATTGTATGAAATTCAAGTCTCAGTGTCCATAAATAAAATTCTAGAAGCACAGCCATGCTCATTCGTTGTGGGTTGTCTGTGGCTACTTTCATGCTACAACAGCAGAGATGAGTACTTGTGTCAGAAGCAATATGTCCAGCAAAGCCTAAGATATTTACTATCTGACCCTTCACAGAAGCAGTGGACAGCTGCCTAGGAAGGGAACCCTCCCCAAAGACGGAGCCCGCTGGTGTCATGATTCTGGATGTCCCAGACTCCAAAACAGTAAGAAATACATTCTGTTGTTTATAAGCTATCTGTGGTACTTTGCTATAGCAGCCCAAACCTGCTATATCGTGTTCCACGGTATGAATGAACTATAATTTATTATCCATTCAATTGTTGATAGGTATTTGGTTTGTTTCCAGTTGGGGGCAATAATAAACAGTGATCTTATGTACATTCTTGCATATATATACACATTTCTGTTGATTTACCTAAATATGGAACTGCTGAGTCATTGAATATTCATGTGTTTAATTTTATTAGATACTATCAAACAGTTTTCTTTTTCTTTTTTCTTTTTTAACATCTTTATTGGAGCATAACTGTTTTACAATGGTGTGTTAGTTTCTGCTTTATAACAAAGTGAATCAGCTATACATATACATATATCCCCGTATCTCTTCCCTCTTGCGTCTCCCTCCCACCCTCCCTATCCCACCCCTCTAAGTGGTCACAAAGCACCGTGCTGATCTCCCTCTGCTATGCAGCTGCTTCCCACTAGCTACCTATTTTACATTTGGTAGTGTATATAAGTCCATTCCACTCTCTCACTTTGTCCCAGCTTACCCTTCCCCCTCCCCGTGTCCTCAAGTCCATTCTCTACATCTGAGTCATTATTCCTGTCCTGCCCCTAGGTTCTTCATAAACAGTTTTTTTTTAGATTCCACATATATATGTGTTAGCATACGGTATTTGTTTTTCTCTTTCTGACTTACTTCACTCCGTATGACAGACTCTAGGTCCACCCACCTCACTACAAATAACTCAATTTTGTTTCTTTTTATAGCTGAGTAATATTCCATTGTATATATGTGCCACATCTTCTTTATCCATTCATCTGTCGATGGACACTTAGGTTGCTTCCATGTCCTGGCTATTGTAAATAGAGCTGCAATGAACATTGTGGTACATGACTCTTTTTGAATTATGGTTTTCTCAGGGTATATGCCCAGTAGTGGGATTGCTGGGTTGAATGGTAGTTCTATTTTTAGTTTTTAAAGGAACCTCCATACTGTTCTCCATAGTGGCTGTACAAATTTACATTCCCACCAACAGTGCAAGAGGGTTCCCTTTTCTCCACACCCTCTCCAGCATTTATTGTTTGTAGGTTTTTTGGTGATGGCCATTCTGACTGGTGTGAGGTGATACCTCATTGTAGTTTTGATTTGCATTTCTCTAATGATTAGTGATGGTGAGCATCCTTTCATGTGTTTGTTGGTCATCTGTATGTCTTCTTTGGAGAAATCTCTGTTTAGGTCTTCGGCCCATTTTTGGACTAGGTTGTTTTTTTGATATTGAGCTACATGAGCTGCTTGTAAATTTTGGAGATTAATCCTTTGTCAGTTGCTTCATTTGCAAATATTTACTCCCATTCTGAGGGTTGTCTTTTTGTCTTGTTTATGGTTTCCTTTGCTTTGCAAAAGCTTTTAAGTTTCATTAGGTCCCATTTGTTTATTTTTCTTTTTACTTCCATTTCTCTAGGAGGTGGGTCAAAAAGGATCTTGCTGTGATTTATGTCATAGAGTGTTCTGCCTATGTTTTCTTTCCTCTAAGAGTTTTATAGTGTCTGGCCTTACATTTAGGTCTTTTATCCATTTTGAGTTTATTTTTGTGTATGGTGTTATGGAGTGTTCTAATTTCATTCTCTTACATGTAGCTGTCCAGTTTTCCCAGCACCACTTATTGAAGAGACTATCTTTTCTCCATTGTATATTCTTGCCTCCTTTATCAAAAATAAGGTGACCATATGTGCGTGGGTTTATCTCTGGGCTTTCTATCCTGTTCCATTGATCTATATTTCTGTTTCTGTGCCAGTACAATACTGTCTTGATTACCGTAGCTTTGTAGTATAGTCTGAAGTCAGAGAGCCTGATTCCTCCAGCTCTGTTTTTCTTTCTCAAGATTGCTTTGACTCTTTGAGGTCTTTTGTGTTTCCATACAGATTTTGAAATTTTTTGTTCTAGTTCTGTGAAAAATGCCATTGGTAGTTTGATAGGGATTGTATTGAATCTGTAGATTGCTTTGGGTAGTATAGTCATTTTCACAATGTTGATTCTTCCAGCATGTATCATCTTTAATTTCTTTCATCAGTGTCTTATAGTTTTCTGCATACAGGTCTTTTGTTTCCTTAGGTAGGTTTATTCCTAGTTATTTTATTCTTTTTGTTGCACTGATAACTGGGAGTGTTTCCTTAATTTCTCTTACAAATTTTTCATCATTAGTGTATAGGAATGCAAGAGATTTCTGGCATTAATTTTGTATCCTGCTACTTTACCAAATTCATTGATTAGCTCTAGTAGTTTTCCAGTAGCATCTTTAGGATTCTCTATGTATAGTATCACGTCATCTGCAAACAGTAACAGTTTTACTTCTTCTTTTCCAATTTCTATTCCTTTTATTTATTTTTCTTCTCTGATTGCTGTGGCTAAAACTTCCAAAACTATGTTGAATAATAGTGGTAAGAGTGGAAAACCTTGTCTTGTTCCTGACCTCAGAGGAAACGGTTTCAGTTTTTCACCACTGAGAACAATGTTGGCTGTGGGTTTGTCATATATGGCCTTTATTATGTTGAGGAAAGTTCCCTCTATGCTTACTTTCTGGAGGGTTTTTATCATAAATGGGTGCTGAATTTTGTCTAAAGCTTTTTCTGCATCTATTGAGATCATCATATGGTTTTTCTCCTTCAATTTGTTAATATGGTTTATCACATGGATTGATTTGCATATATTGAAGAATCCTTGCATTCCTGGGATAAACTCCAGTTGATGGTGTATGTTGCTTTTAATGTGCTGTTGGATTCTGTTTGCTAGTATTTTGTTGAGGGTTTTTGCATCTATGTTCATCAGTGATATTGGCCTGTAGGTTTCTTTCTTTGTGCCATCTTTGTCTGGTTTTGGTATCAGGGTGATGGTGGCCTCATAGAATGAGTTTGGGAGTGTTCCTCCCTCTGCTATATTTTGGAAGAGTTTGAGAAGGATAGGTGTTAGCTCTTCTCTAAATGTTTGATCGAATTCACCTGTGAAGCCATCTGGTCCTGGGCTTTTGTTTGTTGGAAGATTTTAAATCACAGTCTCAATTTCAGTGCTTGTGATTGGTCTGTTTATATTTTCTGTTTCTTCCTGGTTCACTCTCCTAAGGTTGTGCTTTTCTAAGAACTTGTCAATTTCTTCCAGGTTGTCCATTTTATTGGCGTATAGTTGCTTGTACTAATCTTTCATGATCCTTTGTATTTCTGCAGTGTTAGTTGTTACTTCTTTTTCATTTCTAGTTCTATTGATTTGAGTCTTCTCCCTTTTTTTTCTTGATGAGTCTGGCTAATGGTTTATCAATTTTGTTTATCGTCTCAAAGAACCAGCTTCTAGTTTTATTGCTCTTTGCTATTGTTTCCTTCATTTCTTTTTCATTTATTTCTGATCTGATCTTTATGATTTCTTTCCTTCTGCTAACTTTGGGGTTTTCTGTTCTTCTTTCTCTAATTGCTTTAGGTGTAAGGTTAGGTTGTTTATTTGAGATGTTTCTTGTTTTTTGAGGTAGGATTGTATTGCTATAAACTTCCCTCTTAGAACTGCTTTTGCTGCATCCAATAGGTTTTGGGTCATCATGTTTTCACTGTCATTTATTTCTAGGTATTTTTTTATTTCCTCTTTGATTTCTTCAGTGATCTCTTGGTTATTTAGTACTGTATTGTTTAGCTTCCATGTGTTTGTAATTTTTACCAATTTTTTCCTGTAATTGATATCTAGTTTCATAGCGTTGTGGTTGGAAACGATACTTGATATGATTTCAATTTTCTTAAATTTACCAAGACTTCATTTGTGACCCAAGATATGATCTATCCTGGAGAATGTTCCATGAGCATTTGAGAAGAAAGTGTATTCTGTTGTTTTGGGATGGAATGTCCTATAAATATCAATTAAGTCCATCTTGTTTAATGTATCATTTAAAGCTTGTGTTTCCTTATTTATTTTTATTTTGGATGATCTGTCCATTGGTGAAAGTGAGGTGTTAAAGTCTCCTACTATGACTGTGTTACTGTCGATTTCCCCTTTCATGCTGTTAGCATTTGCCTTATGTATTGAGGTGCTCCTATGTTGGGTGCATAAATATTTACAATTGTTATATCTTCTTCTTGGATTGATTCCTTGATCTTTGTGTAGTGTCCTTCTTTGTCTCTTGTAATAGTCTTCATTTTAAAGTCTATTTTGTCTGATATGAGAATTGCTACTCTAGCTTTCCTTTGATTTCCATTTGCATGGAGTATCTTTTTCCATCCCCTCACTTTCAGTCTGTATGTGTCCCTAGGTCTGAAGTGGGTGTCTTGTAGACAGCATATATACGGGTCTTGTTTTTGTATCCATTTAGCCAGTCTGTGTCTTTTGGTTGGAGCACTTAATCCATTTACATTTAAGGTGGTTATTGATATGTATGTTCCTATTACCATTTTCTTCATTGTTTTGGGTTTGTTATTGTACGTCTTTTCCTTCTCTTGTGTTTCCTGCCTAGAGAAGTTCCTTTAGCATTTGTTGTAAAGCTGGTTTGGTGATGCTGAATTCTCTTAGCTTTTGCTTGTCTGTAAAGGTTTGAATTTATCCATCAAATCTGAATGAGATCCTTGCTGGGTAGAGGAATCTTGGTTGTAGGTTTTTCCCTCTCGTTGCTTTAAATATGTCCTGCCACTCCCTTCTGGCTTGCAGAAAGATAAGCTGTTAACCTTATGGGGATTCCCTTGTATGTTATTTATTGTTTTTCCCTTGCTATTTTAAATATTTTTTCTTTGTATTTAATTTTTGATAGTTTGATTAATATGTGTTTTGGTGTGTTTCTCCTTGGGTTTATCCTGTATGGGACTCTCTGCGCTTCCTGGACTTGATTGACTATTTCCTTTCCCATATTAGGGAAGTTTTCAACTATAATCTCTTCAAATATTTTCTCAGTCCCTTTCTTTTTCTCTTCTTCTTCTGGGACCCCTATAGTTCGAATGTTGTTGCGTTTAATGTTGTCCCAGAGGTCTCTGAGACTGTCCTCAATTCTTTTCATTTATTTTTCTTTATTCTGCTCTGCAGTAGTTATTTCCACTATTTTATCCTCCAGGTCACTTATTCATTCTTCTGCTTCAGTTATTCTGCTATTGATCCCTTCTAGAGAATTTTTAATTTCAGTTATTGTGTTGTTCATCCCTGTTTGTTTGCTCTTTAGTTCTTCTAGGTCCTTGTTAAACGTTTCTTGTATTTTCTCCATTCTATTTCCAAGATTTTGGATCATCTTTACTGTCATTATTCTGAATTCTTTTTCAGTAGACTGCCTATTTCCTCTTCATTTGTTAGGTCTGATGGGTTTTTACCTTGCTCCTTCATCTGCTGTGTGTTTCTCTGTCTTCTCATTTTGCTTAATTTACTGTGCTTGGGGTCTCTTTTTTGCAGGCTGCAGGTTCGTAGTTCCCGTTGGTTTTGGTGTCTGCTCCCAGTTGGTAAGGTTGGTTCAGTGGGTTGTGTAGGCTTCCTGGTGGAGGGGACTGGTGCCTGTGTTCTGGTGGTTGAGGCTGGATCTTGTTTTTCTGGTGGGCGGGACCATGTCTGGTGGTGTGTTTTGGGGTGTCTGGGACCTTATTATGATTTTAGGCAGCGTCTCTGCTAATGGGTGTGGTTGTGTTCCTGTCTTGCTAGTTGTTTGACATAGGGTGTCCAGCACTGTAGCTTGCTGGTCGTTGAGTGGAGCTGGGTCTTAGCATTGAGATGGTGATCTCTGGGAGAGCTTTCGCCTTTTGATATTATGTGGAACCTGGAGGTCTGTGGTGGACCAATGTCCTGAACTCGGCTCTCCCACCTCAGAGGCACAGGCCTGACACCTGGCTGGAGCATGAAGACCCTGTCAGCCACACAGCTCAGAAGAAAAGTGAGAAAAAAAGAAAGAAAGAAAGAAAAGAAAAGAAAGTTATTAAAATAAAAAACAAAATTATTTAAAATAAAAAAATTTAAAGTAAAAAAAGAAAGAAGAGAGCAACCAAACCAAAAAAACAAATCCACCAATGATAACAAGCGCTAAAAACTATACAAAAAAAAAAAAAAACAAACAGACAGAACCCTAGGACAAATGGTAAAAAGTAAAAGCTAAGCTCTACAGACAAAATCACACAAAGAAGCATACACATACACACTCACAAAAAGAGAAAAAGGAAGAAAATATATATATATGTATATTTTTTTTAAAAAGGAAGAGAGCAAACAAATGAATAAACAAATCTACCAGTGATAATAAGCTCTAAGTACCAAACTAAGATAAACATAAAACCAGAAACAATTTAGATGCAGAAAGCAAACCCTAAGTCTACAGTTGCTCCCAAAGTCCACCACTTCAATTCTGGGATGATTTGTTGTTTATTCAGGTATTCCCCAGATGCAGGTTACATCAAGTTGATTGTGGAGATTTAATCTGCTGCTCCTGAGGCTGCTGGGGGAAATTTCCCTTTCTCTTCTTTGTTCGCACAGCTCCTGGGATTCAGCTTTGGATTTGGCGCCGCCTCTGCATGTAGGTCGCCCTCTGGCGTCTTTTCCCCGCCCAGACAGGAGGGGGTTAAAGGAACAGCTGATTTGGGCGCTCAGGCTCACTCAGGCCGGGGGAGGGAGGGGTACGGATGCGGGGCAAGCCTGCAGTGGCAGAGGCCGATGTGACGTTGCAAGAGCCTGAGGTGCGCCGTGTGTTCTCCCAGGGAAGTTGTCCCTGGATCACGGGACCCTGGCAGTGGCGGGCTGCACAGCCTCCCAGGAGGGGAGGTGTGGATGGTGACCTGTGCTTGCACACAGGATTCTTTGTGGCAGCAGCAGCCTTAGCGTCTCATGCCTGTCTCTGGGGTCCACGTCTCTGCAGCTCGTTTAGGTGGTGCTCTGAATCCCCTCTCCTCGCCCACCTTGAAACAATGGTCTCTTGCCTCTTCGGCAGGTCCACACCTTTTCCCGGACTCCCTCCCGGCTAGCCGTGGCGCACTAACCCCTTCAGGCTGTGTTCACGCCGCCAACCCCAGTCCTCTCCCTGCGCTCCGACCGAAGCCCGAGCCTCAGCTCCCAGCCCCGCCCGCCCCGGCGGGTGAGCAGACAAGCCTCTCAGGCTGGTGAGTGCTGGTCGGCACCGATCCGCTGTGTGGAAATCTCTCTGCTTTGCCCTCCGCACCCCTATTTGCTGTGCTCTCCTCCGTGGCTCCGAAGCTTCCCCGCTCCGCCACCCGCAGTCTCCGCCCGTGAAGGGGCTTCTAGTGTGTGGAGACCTTTCCTCCTTCACGGCTCCCTCTCACTGATGCAGGTCCTGTCTCTATTCTTTTTTTTTTTTTTTGCGGTACGTGGGCCTCTCACCGCTGCGGCCTCTCCCGTTGCGGAGCACAGGCTCCGGACGCGCAGGCTCAGCGGCCATGGCTCACGGGCCCAGCCGCTCCGCGGCATGTGGGATCTTCCCGGACCGGGGCACGAACCCGTGTGCCCTGCATCAGCAGGCAGACTCAACCACTGCACCACCAGGGAAGCCCCTGTCCCTGTTCTTTTGTCTCTTTTTTCTTTTGCCCTACCCAGGTACGTGGGGAGTTTCTTGCCTTTTGGGAAGTCTGAGGTCTTCTGCCAGCATTCAGTAGGTGTTCTGTAGGAGTTGTTCCACGTGTAGCTATATTTCTGATGTATTTGTTGGGAGGAAGGTGATCTCCACGTCTTACTCCTCCACCATCCTGAAGGTCTCTCCAAACAGTTTTCCAAAGCTGGTGCTCCAGTTTACTATGTCACCAGCAACATAAATGGTAAATTTGTTATAAATCAAGTGATTGAATATGAATAATTCTGTTTCTGGACTCTATTCCACTTCCTACAGTTTTTTTCATAAATCATAAAGTATAATCATCTTTATTCTTCTTCTACCTTGCCTATTCTTAGCCCTTTCTATTTCCATATAAATTTTAGAATCTGCTTATCAATTTCCACAGAAATAAAGTCTGCTGGGATTTCGATAGGGATGGCATTAAATATATAGATTGATTTCAAGAAAAAATAACGTAGCAAGATTGAATCTTCCAATCTATGAACATGGCATTTCCTTCCATTTATGGCCAGTAACTGTGTGTAGTTTTTTGTGTAGAAGTCTTGAATATCTTTCTTTGGGCATTTCCTAGGTATTTGTTTTTTTTAATATTCTTTTGAACTGCAACTCCCCACAAATCCTCCAAATCAATGAAGCAGCTCTAATCACTGGCCCCTGAGAATCTCTGAAACATCCTTTCCAAGTCCAGCCCCACTCTTCTGAGATGTCCTCTTTGCTTTTCCTACCTACTAGGATTTCAATTATATTTGAAATCCAGAAAAAAAAAAATCCATCTTTTGCTTGAAATCGTCTCAGACCTCTCCAATCCTGCAGTAATGCTGCATTACCATCAATTAGTGGCTCCTATTATCTTATTGCTTATTTACTAATTAATGATCCTGTGCTACTTGGCCTTTTCTTGGGAGTAAATTGCTAGAAAACTTTTCAATATCAACACACAACTTTTGAAGTCTTGTCTCCCCCCCAAAGTACACATTCAATGAAGATAAATACGCATTATCTTTTACTTTTAGTATCCCTTAAATATTTTTCCAGAGTAGTGTGTTCAGAAGGAACTTAAAGTTAGCTCCCTGTATGATTGAATCATAAATTTATTTTCCAAAACATAGTTTAGCTGAAGATTGATGTGAAATGGTTAGCTATTTCCTATTCTTTCTATAATTGGCTCATACATCATGCACATAATAATTCGTGGATTTAAACTTGTCTTATGCTTTAAAGCTAAACTTTTCAGTGAATTAAGAGAAACATATTTTTGTTTTCTCTTCTTTATTTTTGATGAAAGAGGTAGGCAGCTGGTTCAAAAAGAGATTTGAGGGAAAAAACCACTTTATCCTTTTAGCCTTTTTAAAAAGTCCCATTGAATGAGGCCATGAAATTATAGAAGACGCAAATCTGTTATACATAATTTGAAGTAGTTGACATGCAAGACCCCCCTGTGCGGATTCAGAAATCATTTTTTCAAAATGCCAGGCAGCATTTTTTGGCTCATAAACATTGACAGTGCCCTGTATGACCCAAATAATTTGTTTCTTCAATTGGGAAATCCTTAGATGTAGCCAGGCAAGTTTAGAAAAGAGAAAGGCAGAAATACAGAGAGAAGTAAGAGGGAAATGGCTGGGTTGAGACTGGATTCTATTTTACTTCTATGCTGACTTCCATGAATTGGGATCAGGCCAAATGATGAGGGAATAAAAATTAGAAAGATTGAGCTTTAGACAAAGAGGATTTTGTGGAGAGTCTATACACAGATCATTTGGGGCTTATGTTTTGTTTAAAAAAAAAAAATCACATCACAACCACCAGCCCGAGCCCTCAAAACGTTCCCAGCAGCTGGCAACTAGAGATAAGGCAGAGGTATTTCACAGTCTAATACTAATCATATTTGAGCACTTCAAGTAAGATTGGACAGTCTTTTTTTTTCTTTCATACTATTTATTTTTAAGTTCAAATCAAGGACTTGTATATATGAAAGATCCTCTTGCGTCTAAAACACAAAACAGAGGGAGAGAGAAGTGGGGATGCAGCATGAGGTGGGGGGTAGGAGTTAGAGAAAAGACTTGTGTCTCCAACAGAACCCTACTCATTAACATTGGAATTCTTATAAAATTCCAGGCTGCCCCAGCTGATACCCACATGAGGGTGGAGGCTGCTACCCAGGCTGTCAGACCTCTGGGGTGAGGGAGTGGAGTTCAAAGACCAACAGCATCCTAGGATGTTCTAGGATGTCACAAAGAGGAGGACCAACGGGGGAGGAGACCCATCCTGAATCATGATGAGCAGCTTTATTTCTCTGCCAGCCCTGCAGATCCAGGCTGCTCTCTGTAAGCCATCCTGTAATTCTACATAATCCATGCTTCATTTGCTTGGAGCATGATTGGAAAACAAACAAACAAACAAATTCAAAAACTGTAGTCTATGCCAGAAAGGCTCATTACTGATTATAGATTAACTCCCTTTTCTTGAAACCATTTCTTCCTGGTCTTGTTCATGCTGTAGGTCTCATATATCTTCCCTCATGTATATTACACCAGGTATGAGTCAATGGCTTCAGGTTAAAAACAAACGGGCATCATTAAATTAGGTTAACCTGCAGATAACCAGCTATCGGTCATCTTTAAAGCCATTCTGTCCCACTATTCTAGTACTTTTTCTTTCAAATTATCTCATGAAATCCCATCATTCCCCAATCCCAAATCCACATGGGATCAGAGGATGCAAAAGCCCTCATCTGCTAATCCCATTCACTGTCACACAGATACAACATCATGCATCTATACTGTTGCCTACAGTGTTCCCTTTAGGGGTCTAAAGTACTTTCACTTGTGTCTCTGCTTGTTAAACTCCTGGTTTGTTATTCAAGAACAGTGCAAACTGTTGCCTTCTCAGAACATTCCCCTAAAATTCCCAGGAAGAAAAATCTTTCTCCACTGTGCTTTCTTAGCCTTCTTCATCTACCACAATTGTGATACTTGACAAATAATCAAATGTTTATAAAACAATTTGAAACCATGTATCTCAGATTGGGACTTGAACCCACGAGGCCGGGACTCAAACCCAGCCAAAACCCGTATTGGGACTTGAACCCACACGGCCAGGGCTCAAACCTGGCCAAAACCCACAGTCTTTTAACTGAGATCACACACCTGGTTTCAGGACTTAATGAAGCTCAGGTTCTTGATGTCTCATCGCAGAAAGAATTCAGTGAGAGACAAAGTGATAGGTAAGAAGTGGATTTATTTAGAGAGAAACACACTCCACAGACAGAGTGTGGGCCATCTCAAAAGACGAGAGCGGCCTCAAAATATGGTTAGTTATTATGGGCTGGGTAATTTTTTTTTTTTTGGCTACGTTGGGTCTTCGTTGCTGCACGCGGGCTTTCTTTAGTTGTGGTGAGCGGGAGCTACTCTTTGTTGTGGTGTGTGGGCTTCTCACTGTGGTGGCTTCTCTTGTTGTGGAGCACAGCTTCTAGGCACGTGGGCTTCAGTAGTTGCAGGACACATGCCCAGTAGTTGTGGCTCATGGGCTTAGTTGCTCCTCAGCATGTGGGATCTTTGCGGACCAGGGATTGAACCTGTGTCCCCGGCACTGGCAGGCGGATTCTTAACCACTGCACTGCCAGGGAAATCCCGGGCTGGGTAATTTCATATGCTAATGAGTGGGAGGATTATTCCAACTCTTTTGGGAACGGGCAGGGATTTCCAGGAATTGGGCCACTGCCCAGTTTTTAATCTTTGATGGTTGTCCTGGAACTGTCACGGCACTGGTGGATGTGTCACATAGCTTGCTGATGTGTTACAATGAGCATACTGAGGCTCAAGGTCTAGTGGAAGTCCACTTGTCAACTTGGACCTATTTGGTTCTAATCATTTTATGTCATGTCCTCGGGCTATGTCATTCTTTTAAAGTTTGTGCCCTGCCCCCTTCCCTGCTGTTTCAAATTCAGTGATCACTCCTACCAGATAGCACAACAGGAGGAAAAACTATTTCAGTGACATTACTGTATCCATAAACTCTAGCTGTGGCCGGTACATGATGGATATGCAATAAAACATTGAACAAATATAGATGGGTGGGTGGATGGATGGATGGATTGTTGCTTAGATGGAGCTAGAGAAAGATTGGTGTATTGATCTCCTATTGTTGTTGGGTAATAAAGTCTGATTCCATTTTTTGATGTTTGCTGACAGTATTTAAGCTTCACTCCACACTATCCTCTTTGTGCCCCACACCTGGGAAAGCTGATAAGAATTGGTATCAATGGGACGACGATAAGACCATGCACAGGAACCTTCACCCTGTCCCCACTTTATAACTACCACAAAACCTCCAAGCCAGTCTCCTTTTCCCACTTTCTCAAGCTATTTTTGGACCTGACTGGGAGCCACCCTGAAAGCCTCCTTTATGTGAGTAAAAGTTTTTTTTCAGATCCTTTTGGTGTTTGTGTGGCATCATCAATCTCAACATCTGAACCAAATTTGGGGTAGGGGTCCACCCTGTCTCTGAAGGGTGGCTATAGCATGCCGCAACAAACTATCTATCGCAAACTTAGTGACACAGCTCAGGATATTGTCTATAGCCCCTGAGGAGGAACTAAAGGTCCTTGAATTTCTTTAACGACTGAACTAGTATTACTTTGTCCTGTTTGACTGCTTTCCTTTGCTTTTGCATTTTTTTCCCATTTCTCTGATGAACTTTATTCTTTGGCTAAAGTTTTTCTACAGACAAAAGGTAGGCGGAGGACGTGGTGGGGGGTGGAGGTGGGGTCTGTCTGGGGAAGGCCCCATAGGGCTCTGCTCTGTTATAGAGACCTGCTGCTGAATGAGATTCTGGGAGGGGAGAAGGACAGGATGGGTAGAGAAAAACTGAGCAAATTCAAAGAAAGTTAATATCTCGTTGTTTTTACATAAAGGCCATAGAGTCTTTCAGTTCCTCATTTTGTCCCGTCTTTTGCCAGTGAAAGCTATATTTACTTTATCTTTGTTTTGCCCCAGTAAATAGTGTGACTATGAATATTTAACAGGGCACAACGGTTCATCTTCTCTACTCTGCTGGCCCCATTAGACCATCCAAGATGTTTAAAGTATAAAAAGTGATAGGGCTACTCTCTTAGCGAAAACAACCAAACAGACAAACAAACTAAACATCTGAAACTAACACAACACTATAAATAACTATACTCCAATAAAATTAAAAACAAAAAATCTACTTCTTAACAATTTTCAAGTATACAATATATATTATTAACTAGTCATTTTGTTGTACATTACATCCCCAGAACTTATAAGTGAATATTTGTGCCTCTTAATTACCTTCACCCAACTCCCTCTACGCCCCCAATCCCTGCTTAACTAATTCACTGAATTTGAGTTAAGATATTTGAGCTGTGTATTCATAGTGTCTCCATGTACATAAAAAACTGTAGATTGAATGACAATACAATTAGGAAGAATTGTACCTTATTGAGTAACTGAGTCTGAAAGATGAAGAACGAAGATCAGTATCAATCTGTGAGATTGTCTCTAAAGATGACACACAGGGCTCTACCCTATGGGGCATTTTTACTTATGCCAAGTTTGAAGGTGGATTTTAGGCTCATTAAATTTGTGGATAGCACAGTAGAAACACTAAATAATGGAACTGAGTTCACCCAGTGGACTCAGACAATGGGTCAGGTGGTGGTGGGCAGGGAACAGTGGAAGCTGGCCATGTGTTTTCTTCTTCCTCCCCTCCCCCATCACACTCTTCTCTCATTCACCTTTGTGGCATGTACAAGTTTATACACCCCACACAGGGCCACTGAGGGATTAAGCGAGATGAAGGGAAGTGGGTGAGGTAGCATCATTCCCTACATTCTTCAGGACTACTCGAAGTCCGGTGGTTAAGACTCTGTGCTTCCAATGCAGGGGCCACGGGTTCGATCCCTGGTTGGGGAACTAAGATCCCACATGCCTCAAGCCCGAACAAAACAAAACAAAACAAAACACACCTTCTTCAGCCTTGGCCCAGGATTTCAGGGTGGGCCAAGATGACAATCTTCTAAGCAGTACTAGCAGGGGCAGAACTCAAACTCTAGGTCCCCTTCTTGGCAAATTATTCTGACGTCTCTAGAAATAGTCTTTGGGGGTGACCACATCTGCCTTTGTGAACACGAGCAGTCGGTGCAATAAAAGGGTGGTTACGGAGATTTGCACATGCTTGATGTGCTCTTTTCATCAGGCAACCAGGCCCAGGATAAAGCAACTGCCGCTAACATGTGCTTCTGCTGAGGCAAACACATCAAAAAGACCACCAGAGCTAAAAATAGACAGGACATCAGATGCATTCAGGCCACAAGCTCGAGAAGCAGCCTTTTAGATGGGCTACCACATATGCAGAAAATAATGATTCAGCGATGAAGACGAACGTTTTGGAGCTAGAAGAACTGTGAGAAATCACGTGGCCTAACTCCTCACTTGAGTGTGGAGAGCACTGGGCAGAGAGAGGTCTGATGTGCCCAAGATCACCCAGTTAATTACTGGTGTGGTTGGTTTCTTGGCCTGGTCCAAATTTCCTTCTACTCTGCTATGTTGTTCTGGTTCTAATAAAGATAATAACAGTAATAATTGTGATGACTTAATGTTTTTATCACTTTGTTTTTTTTTTTTTTTGCTGTACGCGGGCCTCTCACTGCTGTGGCCTCTCCCGTTGCGGAGCACAGGCTCCGGACGCGCAGGCCCAGCGGCCATGGCTCACGGGCCCAGCCGCTCCGCGGCATGTGGGATCTTCCCGGACCGGGGCACGAACCCGTGTCCCCTGCATCGGCAGGCGGACTCTCAACCACTGCGCCACCAGGGAAGCCCCAAGACAGTAGATCTTAAAAGTTCTCATCCCAAGGAAGAAAACTGATAGCTATGTTAGGTGATGAACGTTAACTAAACTTACTGTGGTAATCACTTTGCAGTATATACATGTATCTAATCATTATGTTGCACACCTTACACTTATACAGTGTTATATGTCAATTATATCTGAATAAAACTGGGGGGGTGGGATAGGGAGGGGGGGAGGGAGACGCAAGAGGGAGGGGATATGGGGATATATGTATATGTATAGCTGATTCACTTCGTTATAGAGCCGAAACTAACACACCATTGTCAAGCAATTGTACTCCAATAAAGATGTTAAAAAATAAAAAAATAAAATAAAACTGGGGGTGGCGGGGGAGGGAAGCCAAAACAAAAAAAATGCAAATGTAAAAAAAAATGCACTAGGATTGCTGTACTTTCTTGATAGAACTAGTCTAGTAATCCCATCAAAAAATGAGTGGGTCGGGCTTCCCTGGTGGCGCAGTGGTTGAGAGTCTGCCTGCCGATGCAGGGGACACGGGTTCGTGCCCTGGTCCGGGAAGATCCCACATGCCGTGGAGCGGCTGGGCCCGTGAGCCATGGCCGCTGAGCCTGCGCGTCCAGAGTCTGTGCTCCGCAGCGGGAGAGGCCACAACAGTGAGAGGCCCGCGTACCACACACAAAAAAATAAATTAAAAATAAATAAATAAATAAATGTTTTCAAAAAAAATGAATGGGTCTAATCTGGCATCACACTCATAACAAACAACTTTATCTGTATTTTATTATATTTTATCTGTATGTGCTCACAATGCCATCAAAAGTCAGGCAGGAGGGTCTGATCAAAAGCCAGACACAGGACTGGGGTAACAGCCTGGCCTCAGGCGTTTTTAGGCAATGGTGGTGATCTGGCTCACAGGTCTGGTTAGAGTTTGAAGGCTCCTTTGATAACCCATTTCCTGCAGTCCCCCAATGTGTCCAGGTAGTAGTTCCGATCCAGACACCCCTAGGAATTTCACGAGGATAAGCTAAAGTTTCAGAACAGGATCAACCTTAAAACCTTACTAGGCACTGCATCAGGAAATTTATATAAAAGAACTGAGGGTTAAGCTCTTCAACCTAAAGGTGGGGAAGATGGCTGTGGAATTTTTCAGAGATTTATTTGGTATGAAATGCTTTGCACAGATGTAAACATTGATAAAATTCACATGTTAACGATCTGACTCTCCACTTCCGTTTGCTTGAATCTTCTCAAGATGCCTTCAGTTCCAGGCAGGGAGACAGAATTGCCTGCAGCTTAGCACATGAGAAGCGTGGCTCCTAGGACAGCCCTGGGTGTAGCTAGCTTCTTAATGATGTTAACCAGAGTAGGCTGATGGGATCTTAGAGGATCAAAAGGAATTTTAAAAAATTGTACATGAGCCCAGAAGAAAGTCCATAAAATCACTTCCTTGTGTCTGTGGGTTCCACCCATTAAACAGCCTGCCAAAGCCAAATACCTGAGAAGGAAGCAGGGTAGAGAGAGAGGAAAAAGGAGAAGCTGACTCTGGAGGGCGAATGAATCAATCCCCCAAATTCTGGATTCATTAGCATATAATAGAGCCCAAGGGGCTACATCCTGCCTGTGTATGACTTTAGGGAGAAATTTAAATCATCTTCTTCTACCCCGAGCTAATATTCTTCCTCGGTGTTATAAGAAATCCACCCAGCCTAGAAACCTGCGGCTGACTAAGGGTCTAGGAGAAGAAAAAGATAAGGATGGAAAGAGAAAAATGGAGAAACTGAGCTAATCCAAAGAAAATTAACACCTCCCGAAAGCAGTAGATTCCTTCAGTTCCTCATTTTGTCCCCAATCTCTTCCCAGTGAAAGTTGTATTTACTTTCTTCATTTTGCTTTGCCCCAGTACATACCTTGACTAGGAATACTAACCAGGCACAATTTGTTTCCCTTCTGCTGACCTCATTAAACCATATAAGATAAGCTCTAATTTGTAGCCAGGCTTCGAATTGAATTTAATCACAAAGCCCACCTCCTTTCAGTTCCAGTTCACTGCAAAACAGGCTATTTGGCAAGTGAAGCAGTCGGCTCCAGTGTGCCTCTGTGCCTCTGCATGAGCCGTGCCCAGCGTTGAAAAAGCCATGCCTTTTCTCCCTTACTGCCTAGTTCCTCACTCACCCAGCCCTGTCTCCTTCCCACCCATAACAAGCCAGCAACCTTCACCTCCCTGCACAAGCACTTCTCTCGGTCCTCACTTACGTTTGTCCGTTCTTCTGCTGTGATGCTCCTTACCCGTCTGGATTTCTCAACTACGAGTGACTCGATGGCAAGATCCCCATCTTCTTCATCTTTTTATTATTAGCGCCAGTAAATGATGGTTGAATGGAGGATCTTTCATCAGAGGAAGGCCAGCCCCATTCTTTATCCCATTACAAACCCTGCCCCTCATCCTTTGCTTTTCAGTGTCCCTCCATAATGGACAGGAAGGATCATGGTAATGAACTGCACCATCACCTGTGCATGCGTGTGGTTCTATAGGTGGTTTATACACAGAGCCTAGGTGCACTTACCTTCCATCGTCTGTTGATTTATTTGTTTCTTCCCTCTTCATCCAATGAGTAACATCCTGTCCAAAATGACTATAGTAAGAATTGAGGCATATTAAGTGAGAGCTTTGGTGCATGCTCAACAAATGATTGTTGAATGAATTAATTGAATGACGGAATGAATGAATAAAAGCAATATGATTAGGAGCAAGTTTGCAAGATGCTGGAGTAATTTCCTGCAATTGTCTGTAGAGTGCATGTGCTGGATGGGGCACAAATGCTGAATAAATGTTAGTCATCATCATCATCACCATCATACCATCATCGTCATCAACATTGTCATCAACAGTGCCTGGTATTTCTATTTAGCAATGAATCTCATGCCATTAAAGCCTGATGTCCACCATTATGGTTAATATTCAAGGTTCTGGGAGTTCCAGCCAACTGCAATCACACAAACAATAATAGACTCTGTATGTGCCAGGTACTGGGCTTTGTGCCTTATGGACAATATTTCATTTAATCCTCAGAAGATCCCTATAAAGTAGGTATCATTATCCCTTTTTACAACTGAGAAAACAGCCTTAGAAATTGGGTAAAATGCAGAAGGTTTGAATTAGTAGGCGGTACAGTATGAATTTACCCAGGTCTGTCTGTCTGAAACAGTGATGCTTTTTAAGCACTGCACTATATTGATCTATCATAAGGAAAAGAAGTCAAAATTCTAAATATTGACAAATATTTCTTGCAAATAAAATGATCATCTCTTTGCAAAGCCCAAGATATCCAACCTAGAAACTATTGCAGTATCTCAAAATATAATGGTATTTAAAGACCTCTCCTCTTTCCCATTTGGTAGCCATAAGTTTATTTTCTATGTCTGTGAGTCTATTTCTATTTTGTAAATAAGTTCATTTGTATCATTTTTTTAGATTCCACATATAAGTGATATCATATGAGATCTGAAAAAAAAAGATCTCATTCACAACAACTATTTTTTTTTTTTTTTTTTTTTTTTTTTTTTGTGGTACGCGGGCTTCTCACTGCTGTGGCTTCTCCCGTTGCAGAGCACAGGCTCCGGACGCACAGGCTCAGCGGCCATGGCGCACGGACCCAGCCGCTCCGCGGCATGTGGGATCTTCCCAAACCGGGGCACGAACCCGTGTCCCCTGCATCGGCAGGCGGACTCTCAACCACTGCGCCACCAGGGAAGCCCCACAACAACTATTTTTTTAATATTTATTTATTTTTGGCTGTGTTAGGTCATAGTTGTGGCACACGGGCTCTCTGGTTGTGGCGCGTGGGCTTAGTTGCCCCCCAGCATGTGGGATCCCAGTTCCCCAACCAGGGATCGAACCCGTGTCCCCTGCACTGGAAGGCGAATTCTTAGCCACTGGACCACCAGGGAAGTCCACAAGAACCATTTTTTTAAAAATTAAAATATTACGTCATGTGTCCCAGTGCAGGGAATTTGCTTTCTAGTGTGGCTCCCAGTACAGTTCACCCCTGCTCCCCACCCCAGCAGCCAGGGCCAAGTTTTTGGCAAAGTGGGAGTGAAATTCGTAAGTAATGTTCAAGGCCTATAGAAAGAAAACAACTGATAAACTTGAACAAGACATTTACAAGAATGAGAATAAATTAAAAGATATACCGGGGCTTCCCTGGTGGTGCAGTGGTTGACAGTCCGCCTGCCGATGCAGGGGACACGGGTTCGTGCCCCGGTCCGGGAAGATCCCACATGCCGTGGAGCGGCTGGGCCCGTGAGCCATGGCCACCGAGCCTGTGTGTCCGGAGCCTGTGCTCCACAACAGGAGAGGCCACAGCAGTGAGAGGCCCGCGTACCACAAAAAAAAAAAAAAAAAGATATACCATATTCCTTGATGAGAAGATTTAATATTGATAAAATATCAAATTTTCACAAATTTAGTTTCATATTAACAATGCCAATAAAAACTCTGACAGGACTATTGTCTGAAATTTCACAAAATGGTTTTAACATTCGTATTGGAGAACAAGCAAATTAGAAAAGCCAAAAATATTTTGGAAGAGAAAACTTACAAGAACGACTTACCACACAAATATTAACATGTAATATATAGTATAATAATTAAGTCAATATGTTATTTGTACAAACTTAGAAGGACAGAGTAATAAAATAGAATAGGAAACATAACAGCAGACCCAAGTATATATATAAATGTAATATTTGATAAAGGTGAAATTTAAAATCAGTTAAAAAGTAAAGAATAATAATTCAACAAACGGTTTGAGGAAAGCTGGCTAACCATTTAGAAAGTAAACGTAAATACCAAACTCATACTACACCCTAAATCAATTCCAGATGTACTAAAATTTTAGGCACTTAAAAAAAGTAAACTATAAAACACAGTAAATATTTATATATAATTTTTAGCAGGGTAGATCTAAGTGTCTTATCAAAAATAGAAATCTAAGAAAAAAACCAAGAGACTTGACTAAATGCAATTTTATAATGTTTGTAAGTAAAACAAAAAGAATTGACAAGCAAACGACAAACCAAAACAAGTTTTGTAACTTCTATGGAGGGGCTTAATTCCTCGACATATAAAGATTTGTATGAATCAATTAGAAAGGGATAAATAATTCAATTAAAAGCTCAACAAAAGCAGGTGGCAAAAGAAATACAAGTGGTTATAAACCCAAATAAACCCTGAAAATCCAATAACTGCAAACCAAAATGTCTTTGAGGTAATGCTGCTTTGATAAAAAATTATTATCAAATTGGCAATAATTTTTTAAATTATTTGTTAGAGGGCTTCCCTTGTGGCGCAGTGGTTGAGAGTCCACCTGCCGATGCAGGGGACATGGGTTTGTGCCCCAGTCTGGGAAGATCCCACATGCTGTGGAGCGGCTGGGCCCGTGAGCCATGGCCGCTGAGCCTGCGCGTCCGGAGCCTGTGCTCCACAGCGGGAGAGGCCACACACACACACAAAAAAGTTATTTGTTAGATTAGAGTAAGAGGTACTTGTGTACCCTGCTCGGGAGGAGTATAAATTTATGCAACCTGTCTGGAAGTTAATTTTGTCACAGGTATGAAAATGACCTAAAAACTGTGCAGCCTGCTTTGGAAGTAATAGTAAAAAAGTAACCGCACATGATAATCAGCAGTTAGCTCTTAGAAAGTTAACTGAATCATGGTGACAAACCAGAAATGATTTGAATTTCAACTTTAGAGAAATGGTTTAAAAAAGTGATTGAACATGGACAAAGAGGAATACTATGCAGTCATTAAAAAGGCTACTCTTGGGCTTCCCTGGTGGCGCAGTGGTTGAGAGTCCGCCTGCCGATGCAGAGGACACGGGTTCGTGCCCCAGTCCGGGAAGATCCCACATGCCACGGAGCGGCTAGGCCCGTGTGCCATGGCCGCTGAGCCTGCGCGTCCGGAGCCTGTGCTCCACAACGGGAGAGGCCACAACAGTGAGAGGCCCGCATACCGCAAAAAAAAAAAAAAAAAAAAAGGCTACTCTTACAGTCATATTTTATTTCATGAAAGATGTTCACAGTCAGTGAGAAAAGCCCACAGGACTGTATCTATGAGAGGCACTGTCCAGCAGAGCTTTCTGTGTGGATGGAAATGTGTTTTATCTGCACTGCCCAACAGCCCCATGCAGCTTTTGAGTACTGGAAATGTGGCTAGTGTAACTGAGAAACTGAATTTTTTAAATATTTGTTTTAATTAATTCTAATTTGAATGGCCACATGTGGCTATTGGCTGCCATAACTGATGGTCAGATCTATAGATTGATCATATTTGTATCTACATATATATGTGCATATATATTATGCACATATACATATATATGTGCATAATATATACTATATTGATATTTTAATCTACATAATATAGGAAAGATGTACACCAAAATGTAAACAATGGTTATCCCTGAAGACTGGCACTCTAGGTGTTTTATTTGTTTAAATATGTTTAAATTTGTTTTACTATGTGGGCAAGGAGAGTTATTTCCCAAATAGGAGTACAAAGTGCTATGAACTGGTTTGAAAACACTTTTCTATGCGGAGAGTGGTGAAAATTCTGGGCCTCTTATGTGGGTCCCGGATGCGTTTGCCTGGCCACCCAGACTGAATCATGTCTAATTGGAGCCCCCAGTTTTTTTTTCCCAAGGACCTTTCCAGATGTCACTGCCCCATATCCCAGCACACCAAGGATCACTTCCGCAGAGTCACAGCCCTGGGCTTTGGTCAATGTTAGTTTCCTAACAGTTTTCTTAACTGATAGGCAGAGAGTAAGAAAAACTTGTGTGAATGATGGGGCGGGAGGCCTGTTTTTTTTTTTTTTTTTTTTTTTTTTTTTTTTTTTTTGCGGTACGCGGGCCTCTCACTGCTGTGACCTCTCCCGTTGCGGAGCACAGGCTCCGGACACACAGGCTCCGTGGCCATGGCTCGCGGGCCCAGCCGCTGCGCGGGACGTGGGATCCTCCGGGATAGGGGCACGAACCCGTGTCCCCTGCATCGGCAGGCGGACTCTCAACCACTGCGCCACCAGGGACGCCCTCCGGGAGGCCTGTTTTTAATAGAAGTTGTGGGATCAGCCATGCATGCTTCCACTCAGCACTTCTTATCTCATCCAGTGTCAGAGCTTTTCATCACACCATGGGCCCCAGTCCTGGGAGATTTGCTTCTCATTATGGCTCCCAGCCATAATGTTCCCCATCCCAGGAGTCAGGCCCAGGCATGCCTCCAGGATGAAAAATTATCCAGGCTGCTGGTACAGTGGGAGAACTAATTCTCCCACTATGGGCACTTCAATACACTTAAGAAGTCCTCTGATACCGAAGGAATCACCACAACTGTAGCAGATGCCCATACCTGGGGCTCCTCCAGAACTGTTGAGGGCTGTCACAGAATACTCATTTTGTCTTCATTTATCTCTGTTTCACCCCAAGACCAGCATGGAACAATCAAGCATGAATATAACCTTCCTCCTCTCTCCTAACTGTCGCATTCATCAGTCACAGTACCCTTCTCTGCTGAGTCCAGTGAGGCCTCAGCATCCTTCTCAACCCAGGACAGTCATCACCCATCATACCAAAAGAAAGCTATTTGACCCCCAGAATTAAAGTTTGTCGTATGATTGTTCAGTGAAAGCAGAGCCCATATTGAAGCCAGACTCTATATTTTTGGACAGTTGAGAGCAAACAGCAATTTGCTGTTGTCCTATATTTATAGACTGCTGTAAGTTTATAAAGCACTCTTGTGACAGCTGAATATCTCAATAACCCTATGAAGTTAGAAAAGGCTGGGGTTAGTTTCCTGACCTGAGACACAGGCCCTTGTTCACTAGGTAATGTAGCAATAGTGTGATTGTCACAATCACTAGGTTGGTACATTGTGAAGAAGGGGCTTAATCCTAGATCACGTGACTCTAAACACAGGGCTCTTTTTGCAACATTGAGCTGCTGCTCCACTCAGACGGCAGTAGGAAAGCCCCCAAGCAACCCAGGGCTGCCCACGTCCAAGAGTAAACCAGGGGAGTGGTGAAGAGTTGGTCAGCCTCTAGCACTGGGTTCAAAACTTGCCTTCCCCACTTACTATTTGTATGACCCTAGGAAATTCCTCAAACTCTATAAGCGTCAGTTACCCCAGCTGTAAAACGTGGATAATCACATTCTCTCCCTCACAGAGTTGTTGTGAAAATGAAATAATATTTAGCACACTCCTGGGTATACAGTAGGCACTCAGTAGGAAAGTTCTTATCGCCAGTCCAGTTTCCACATGTGCCCACGAGAACAGCCCCTGGAAAGTGACCTGTCTTCCAGGAGAGGAAGATGACCTTTGCATCTTGAATCACCAAGTAGATTCCATAAAAGACTGATAAATCACCCAGAAGAGAAGGACTGGGGATTTGATCATGGATGAAGAAGAAAGTCACTTCTTAGACTAGAGTCATGTTGAGATGGATAAGTTTGCCTTACGGCCTTGGGGAGATCAAGGCTGAGACCCCAGGAGTGAAGGGGGATCCAGCATGCTCGGAGATGTGTGTGATGTACAGTTACCACCCCAGGTAGGGTACTTTTGATGATCTTCAGCTCTCATCGGATGATTGCAAGGAACCATTGCTTTCTCTTTAGGCCCCTGCATCACACTAGGAAGAATGAAACTTCTCCCAGAAAATTTGACCTTTGACAGTATGCCATCCCATGCCCACAAGTGGTCATTGCAAACTTAGGGCTAGCCCAAACATTTTTTTTTCCAGAGGGAGGTGGGCAGGCTTGAGATTGGGAAGAAAGTGGGAACTCTAACTTTTTAATCTTATAATGATGATGTTTCTAGGAATACTTTGTGGTACAAAGCAGAGATTATTTATTGACACTAGTTACTGTTTGATTGCATTCTCCATCATTTCTACATTGGCTGAGGATAATTTCTTGCTGGGAGAGGCCATTCACCACTACCACGGGCTCTGAGTGTCTCTTCATGCTCTAGCTGAGCCTGCCAAAAATGCAAGATCCTGACCACTCTCTGCCTGGTCCATTTCTCAAAATTGTGTTTGCAGCAAGCAAGATTGAGTGATGAAGTACCAAGCCCTCCTGGCCAGAGAGAGGGCATTGTTACCACTCACACCAATCTCAGTGTTCCTCTTCTTTAATGCAACCCGCTGTTTGTGAAGGCGTCCATCTAGGTTCATCTGTATCACTCCCCAGGGGACTTGAGAGCCATAGGGAATGGACATGACAGGAAACTCAAGCTGCCTGTTGTGCTATAATTATATTGTCTCTGACCCAGGAATCTCGTGTCTTCTGCCAACGCCCATGAAATAATAATAGGTTAGCTTAATAGCCTACAAGTAGGATAGACTCCCAGATCCTTTCTGGTTCTTGGCACTTATATATCAACAAAATTTAGCATTTTGTTGTATTCTATCCTGTACAGTTTGCTAACTGTGGGATATTGTAGTAGACAGGATGATCATGGTGCCTCCAAGCCCACAGCCTCTTCTAAGTGGGACTGTGTCATGAAAATGCAGCTTGATACAGGCCAGGTGACTATTCCCACACCTGGTGACAGCTAATTGGACCTGGAGTGGGCACTGGAATTAAAGAACAGCCAGTTCATGAGCTGGCCAGTAATCTGTGATGTGGACTGGCACAAAAATATGAGCTGGGCCAGATTCAGTGGATCAAGAAATGTACAGTTAGCAGTGAGATCTGAGCTGAGGTATCATTACAGTCATTAGCTGAAGCTACGAGGAAGCAGACAGTAGGAATGAACAAAAGCTATGAGATAGAGAAAGGATATAAAGAATCGAGAGAAGGAATGAACCAGTTAATAATTAGGAAGAACCAGACGTGAGAATATCAGCTGAATTATGATTGATGGTGGAACACATAACAAAGATTCATCAGCTCCAGCTGTGGAAGCCCATTGACCATCTTGGATTCAAAATCACCCACCACTTCCTGCTCTTCTTGAGGCCCCCTTGTCTGGGTCTTCCTGGGGTTCTGTGCTTGTGCATACTTTTAATAAACCCCCAATACTTGAAGTAACTGAAGTCCCCAGTGAAACAAACATGCACTCACCCATTCCTTGGCATGGTCTTTGTTCATACAATGGAGGTGTGGCTTGAGGAGATGGGGGTTGAATCAGCAAACTGCCTTCACTGCTCAGCAGAGCTCTCCTAGGATAGATCCCATCCCCCACCTGACTGAATGCTGAACCTGGGGCCCCATCAACAGGGGTCCCCCAAGGCACCAACAAACCCTATAAGCCTTCTAGACTCTTTTATTATTTCACGGTAACCCCTGGACAACTCTCAGACATAAAATAACATGGCATCAATTTAACATAAAAGAAACATAGTATATCTTTGTGATACTGTGTTAAGTCAGTGTTAGAAATCAAACACGGACACTAATTAAAATGAAAAACTAATGATACCTCTCAATACTTGTTTTTCAAATTAACAAAATTACATACACACACAACTTACATACAGTAACTTGTGTGTGTATGTATACAATTCTTTGAGTTTGTGTAAAGATTTGTGTAAACAACACTACAGTGATGATACAGAATAATTATATCATCTCAAAGCCATTCATTCCCTCACCTCAACAGGAACCGCTGGCGACCACCGATTCATTCTTTGTTACTATAATTTTGTCTTTTTTAGAATGTCATGTAAATGGAATTATTTATTTATTTAAAAAATAAATTTATTTATTTATTTATTTTTGGCTGCGCTGGGTCTTTGTTGCTGCACGCAGGCTTTCTCTAGTTGCCGTGAGCGGGGGCTACTCTTCGTTGCAGTGTGCGGGCTTCTCACTGCGGTGGCTTCTCTTGTTGAGGAGCATGGGCTCTAGGCACGCGGGCTTCAGTAGTTGTGGTGCGTGGGCTTCCATAGTTGTGGCGCGCAGGCTCAGTAGTTGTGGCTTTCAGACTCTAGAGCTCAGGCTCAGTAGTTGTGGCGCATGGGCTTAGTTGCCCCATGGCACGGACTAGGGCTTGCACCTGTGTCCTCTGCGTTGGCAGGCGGATTCTTTTTTTTTTTTTTTTTTTTTTTTTTTTTTTTTGTGGTATGTGGGCCTCTCATTGTTGTGGTCTCTCCCGTTGCGAAGCACAGGCTCCGGACGCGCAGGCTCAGCAGCCATGGCTCACGGGCCCAGCCGCTCCGCGGCATGTGGGATCTTCCCGGACTGGGGCACGAACCCGTGTCCCCTGCATCGGCAGGCGGACTCTCAACCACTGCGCCACCAGGGAAGCCCGGCAGGCGGATTCTTAACCACTGCGCCACCAGGGAAGCCCCTGGAATTATTTATTGCATTACTTTTTGAGGTTGGATTCTTTCACTCAGCACAAAGCCTTTTATTTTATTTATTTTATTTTTTTATTGAAGTATAGTTGATTTACAATGTTGTGTTAGTTTCAGGTGTACAGCAAAGTGATTCAGTTTTATATATATATAAAAGAATATGTATATACATATATATATAAAGAATCTGATATATATGTATCTCCTTTTTCAGATTCTTTTCTATAATAGGTTATTACAAGATATTGAATATAGTTCCCTGTGCTACACAGTAAGCAAATGAGTGTATGCTGTTGTATGTACCGACAGTTTGGAGACTTTATTGGTGAGTAGTATTCCATTGTATGGACATACCACTTGTTAATTCCTCCACCTCACAAGGACATCCTTCCAGGTGCCACTTGGGGTGATTCTTTTTATACAAACAAATTATGTATTTATAAAATTATAAATATATATGATTAACATTTTTAAGATTATCGAACAGTAAAATTGACAGTTTTTCTTTAGATGTACAGTTCTGTGAATTTTAACACATGCATAGATTTGTAGGGCTACCATCACACTCAATACAGAATAGTGTATCACCCCAAAAAAATCCCAGTGCTATTCTTCTTTTTTTCTTTAAGATGGCTTCTTCTAGGGCTATTTTTTTTTATTTATTTATTTATTTATTTATTTATTTTTGTCTGCATTGGGGCTTCGTTGCTGCACGTGGGCTTTCTCTAGTTGTGGCGAGTGGGGGCTACTCTTAGTTGCGGTGCGTGGGCTTCTCATTTCTCATTGCGGTGGCTTCTCTTGTTGCTAAGCACGGGCTCTAGGCACGTGGGCTTCAGTAGTTGTGGCACACGGGCTCAGTAGTTGTGGCTTGAAGGCTCTAGAGCACAGGCTCAGTAGTTGTGGCTCACAGGCTTCGTTGCTCCACGACACATGGGATCTTCCCAGACCAGGGATTGAACCCATGTCCCCTGCACTGGCAGGCCGATTTTTAACCACTGCGCCACCAGGGAAGTCCCTCTTCTAGGTTTTAAAATGTTTTTTTAATTGAAGTATAGTTGATGTACAACATTATATAAGTTTCAGGTGTACAACATAGTGGTTCACAATTGTTAAAGGTTATACTCTATTTATAGTTATTATTCAGGGTGATGTTTCCTGCCATCTGCCCTCTCCCATCAACTCAAGGAAGGGGAAAGCAATACGGAAATCTCAAGTGTCTGATTCTCAGGGTCATGCTGCTTCTGTGGTGCCCCCCCTTCCCAGACATCATTGCTTCCGCAGCAAGGGGCAACATATTGTATATCCTTTTGCACTTTACCCCTTTTTCTTCTGGACTCTATGTTTGTTCCTATATATATATATAAATGACTCCTATAATGGCTTGCCCTATTTCTGTGTTACTTCCCACATTTTGGATCACATAGTCTAAAAAAAGGACAGTATGGATCCACATAGTAGCAGCATAGGACACATTACTCATAGCCACAGTAACATTCACTGACTACTTTTTCATTCTCATTTTCCTTCTTTCCATGCTTCTGTCCTACATTTCACATCATCTATGACAAACCACATCAGCACGATCCAATCCAAACCACACATCATTCTAGGGCAAATTAATAACAGCCTCAAGTAAAATAATAGCAGTGCTGAGCAAATAGTTCAGTTTAAAATGACTTTAAGTCATTCCAGTGGAGAAAGTCAGTATGCCATCATGTGAAATCAAACCCAGCAGGAGTCCGTGAGGAATCAGAGCAAATGATTTTAAGATCATTTTCTCAGAAATGTGGACGAATCTTCCCAGTCAAGCATAGCCCATCCCAGTCCATAGTGCAGGTAGCATCTGTCGAGAGTGAAATTACCTTCCAATCGCCACCGTTAACATTTCAGGGTTGACACCAACCACGTCTCGCGCTATTTTGTAACCAACTCAGTTCGAGATTTCCATTATTTCCCAGACATCCCAGCCCTTACTGGGTGAGCCGTTTTCAAGGGATGTGGTGTGCGCATATCTCAGTGTCTCCAAAGCTGTAAATTTCTCCGAGAAGTCCGTTTACTCCTCCAAATGAGTTGTTAGAAGGCTTGACTGATTGTAGAAGCAAATCGACCTTTAATGGGCCGCTGCATAATTACAAAACAAAACCAGTTATACACATGAAACACACCCGCGTATTGAGCAGGAATGAGTGGAATGAATCTTCCAAACCCATACCAGCTCCTCAGTGTTTTAATTAGGTTGAGACATTCTGGTTTGGTGTCAGCTTTCTCATTGCAAGGGATCCTGCCTCTGTAAAACTATGTTTTACAAAGTTTTCTTTCCCCTAAGAAACAGTACTTATTTTTATGATGATGATGACAATGCAGAATGGTATAGTAATATTCCATTCAAGGGCAATTTTTGAGGGTTAGCGATGGAGAATTAGCCTCTGGAAACAAACTACCTGGATTCAGATCCTGGCTGGACCGCTAAGTAGCTGTGTGACCTTGAACAAATGATTTGATCTCTCTGGGCCTCAGTTTCCTCAACTCCAAAATAGGGATAATACTATTTGCCTCATAGGATTTGGGTAAGGATTAAGTGAGTCATTCATGGGAATCCCTTAGCTTGGTACCTGGCATGTGGGAAGCATTAGCTGCATCCCTCACAGAACATTCTTTCCTGGTTTTAGCACAAAGGATCACATAGAACCATCTTCCCCGTAAAGTGTCTTGTTGATTTCCCCCTCTATCCTGTGGAGGTTCATGGGCCCCAGAATAAGAAGAGAACGCCAGAGATGGGCTGCAGCCACTGGATTTGATGATGTTGAGATTCCCCAAGGATGGGTTTGGAACTCTGCCACGGCTGGTTTCCAGGCGGGCCCACTGCAGGAACATTCTCTGTTGCGCTGGCCAGATATCAGGATGCTGCCCACTCCATGGAACCTGACCTCTTGCACACTCCATGTTGTAATTAACCTTGGATCAGCAAAGCAATATCTGTTCTCCAAATGCAGTCGTATTTTATGCAAGCAGTGACAAGCTAATTAAGTTAATTTTTATAACACCTATCTGTATAATGAAACTAAGGTTGGACGAGTCCAGCTGCTTCTCCTTCAAGTGCCTCGCCGTGATGATTAAAAAATAATTAATATTGCACCAAAGACAGGAACGAGACGTTAATTCAAAGACGGGGGTGCAGTCTTTTTTTTTAAATTAATTTTATTTTTGGCTGCGTTGGGTCTTCATTGCTGCGCGCGGGCTTTCTCTAGTTGCAGGGAATGGGGGCTACTATTCATTGTGGTGCACGGGCTTCTCATTGCGGTGGCTTCTCTTGTTGTGGAGCAGGGGCTCTAGGCGCACGGGCTTCAGTAGTTGTAGCACATGGGCTTCAGTAGTTGTGGTTTGCGAGTTCTAGAGCACAGGCTCAGTAGTTGTGGCACACAGGCTTAGTTGCTCTGCGGAATCTTCCCAGACCAGAGCTCGAACCCGTGTCCCCTGCATTGGCAGGTGGATTCTTAACCACTGTGCCACCAGGGAAGCCCCGGAGGTGCTGTCTTAATGAAACATATCCAATCATGTTCACTTCAAGGCTCTACAACCAGATCCCTCTTCCAAATATAGATGAATGGCCACGAACATTGGGTCTTTCTTGAGAGCATTTAGAAAACCTTAACATCTCCCATTTGCTCCACCCAGCAAACATTCTAGAAATCTCTTTTTGCCTTTTAATGAGATAAAGGAAACTCTTGTATTTATTTGGGCAGTCAGTTGGCTGAAAGGAATTCCAAATCTGGACCAGAAATATTACTTTTGGGGGGGGCGGCAGCTACATCATCAAAACTGTAACTTCTCTGGTCGTATCACAGACACCCAAACAGGAAAGCTCTATTTCCATTTTTATGAAGCTACTTGTCCTACCTTCAAACAGGAAAGATTAAATAAAACGTCGTGGTTGGGGAAATTTAGAACTTTACTTTGATTTAGCTAGTTCAGCTTTTACTTGTATTGCATTCCAGGCACTGGTTTCCTGGCGGAAGGGGCCAAGGATGCTTCCCCTGGCTGGCTAGGGTCCCCGAGGCCATGTCTGTAGGCAGTAGGATGACTTGTTAGCTGGGCACGTGGGCAACTAGAACAGGTGCGGTGAATGTAGTCAGTGGAGAATCCCATGGCCCCAGCCACAGTCTGCCGTCACTTTGCTGCCTGGGTAAATGAGACTAAAGTCACTTGCAAAGGGAGGGATTGGGAATGAGCAAAGTTCTGTTTTAGCCAAAATGAGAGCCAACAACCAATCCCCCTCAAAGTTGGAAGACCGGGTTTCTGGATCATTCAGCGCCTGAGCAATATGTGTCCTTGGACAGAATGCTTTGCTTCTTTGAGCTTCTGTCTCCCTGTTAATAAAAGAAGGAAGTAGGACCCAACCTCAAGCTATGGATCCTTTTCATGCTATCGTTCTATGGACCTAAGACATCGCCTTAGTTTTTCTAAGGTTAAAATGAGATGAAAGGGCAGGTATTATCTAGCCTGTGGTTTTTGTTTTTTTTTTTTGCGGTACGCAGGCCTCTTACTGTTGTGGCCCCTCTCCTGTTGCGGAGCACAGGCTCCAGACACGCAGGCTCAGCAGCCATGGCTCACGGGCCTAGCCGCTCCGCGGCATGTGGGATCTTCCCGGACCGGGGCACGAACCCGCGTCCCCTGCATCGGCAGGCGGACCCTCAACCACTGCGCCACCTGGGAAGCCCCTCAAGCCTGTTTTACAGGTGAAAAACGTAGTCGTCATAGATCTTCCAGAATTTTGTTCAGGTTACTCAGTCTCCTCTGAACCTCGGATTTCAGACTAAACACCAGATACTGTGATTCCGCATCAGGTGCCCAATTGTGATGCTTAGAGCAATGCGTCCACCAACAGTGTCCAAGTTCTTTCCCTATAAGGAAGCCCCTGCCTAGATTTGATCACAAGATCTGCAGGTCAGCCAGGGCAGTGTTACTCCGTAGAGCGAAGTGAGTGGGGTGTGCTTTATTTGCTTTGTTTTCCTCGTGTGGGAAGCTCCCTAACAAAGGGGAAGGGATTCTGTTAAGGGCCACATCCACATAAAAAGCGATTTAATGTAGTCGATCCAGATGGGACTTTGCTACAGTAACAGATCCTGTGGCTTTCATCATTAACACCTCAACAGGCTCTTGCGGTCTTCCTCTCAGGAAGCAATTACACACACGTGCATCCCGCCTCGAAATTTTATCCTGGCTTCGGGTGGCTCGGGGCACAAGCAAAACCTGGCGCAAAGGGGTTTCCTTCTCATTTATTTGGAATGGGGGATTTGTGAGCTGGTGTCCCGTGAAATGTGAAGACATTTTAGAAAGGGCTTTGGTGTCTGAAGAGGGGTGGGTGAGAAGGAGAGGGAAGAAGCTGCTCAGTGGGGAAACCCCGATGTCTAAATGGGAGTCTATAAATCCAGGCTGAGAAAGGCCATTGTTTTGAGGGTTGGGATGCAGAACAGCACTGCATCCTTAGGGGACCCTCTGTTCCTCCTCCGTCAGTCCGGCCCTTTCTCTTTAGAAATGTCCTGTTTCAAAAGGGCCGTGAACTGGTTCCCAGGTTCAGAGGATCAGGCCTGGGTGCTGCATTGATTGAGTGCTGAGAAATCACACGCAGATGTTCTGGAGAAGGGAGCGCATGTAGGGGAGAATCTCACAATGGAAATCAAGCCTGGGTAGGTATCTCCTCAACGCCCTCCCTGCATTGCAACATGTCCTGGTCACAGCAAAGAACACGCACCTCTCACAGCCACCAGCTCGTCCACACCACACACAAGTCAAACAGCTATTTTCATTATCCCCATTTTACAGATGATGGAACTGAGGCCCAGAGAGGGAAAGTGGCTCATGGCCTATGTGTTACACAGATTCTAAGCAGCACAGTCATGACCTGGACCAGGTGTTTTGAATTCAAGCATCTCTACAGGCAGACCTTGTTTTATTGCCCTTCACAGATACTTCATTTTTTCATAAATTGAACGTTTGTGGCAACCCTGCGCTGTCAATGAGGGTTAGCATTTTTTAGCAATAAAGCATTTTTAAATTAAGGCATGTACATTGTTTTTTATAGACATAATGCTATTGCACATCTAATAGACTACAGTAAACATAACTTTTATATGTGCTGGGAAACCAAAACATTCGTGTCACTTGCTTTATTGTGATATTCGATTTTTTGCAGTGGTCTGGAACTGACCCCAAAATCTCTCTGAGGTCTGCTTGCACCGGAGCATTAACCCATATATAATTCTCTCCCTTCACCCCACCACCCCCTTCCCCTGACTTCCCAGAACCCTGCACCTTCTGAGTGCAGGAGTTCAAGACATTCAGGTATCTTTAGAACCAACAGTACTGAGTAGATTCGGCACCATCCCTGCATCAGAGGTCAAGATAACCTTATCTGTGAGGGATGAAATAAGGGGACTTAATCATTCATCTTTGCCTCCCTATGAAAAGCATACCTTCCTTTCTGCCGTCCCTATCCCCCTAAGCTGCTCAGTATGTCGACTCTTTTACATTTTAGCCTTTTCCTCCACGTGGTGCATGGGAAGGTCCAGGTGGTTAGAGTTGATTCACTAAGCAACTGCTGAGCAGGGGGACCTGGGGAGGAGGAGCTTGGTCAGACCCCAGGGTTCACATCCCGGCTTCCCCAGGTGGTAACCTTGGATTACCTTGGATTCTGAGCAAGCGGCTTCCTCTCCCTGCTCCTGTGTCCTCATCTGTAAAAGGCAGGTAATAATAGTAACTGCCTCCAAGGGTCTTTCTGAGGGTTGAATGAGAGAGATGCCCCTCTGGCATCCAGTAAGAGCTCAGTAATGTTTGCTGTTACTATTACTGAAAGTGGGGTCTGGCTGCTCGCCGCTCTAAAACCAAAAAAGAGGCAAGGTTGGTGGAAAGTTTGCTTTATTTTGGAGGCTGGCAATGGGGGTTTGGGGGGGAAGGGAGGGTGGACTCCTGTCCAAAGGCCGACTCCCCTCCCCCACCCGACAACCAGTAGAGCAAGAACTTTCATAGGCAGAGGGTGGGGGGCTACATGCAGAAACAGCACAGGCAGCTCTGACGGTCATCTTGAAATCAGTCCTGCAGTGGTCTGATCAGCATCATCTTGATTGTTTCAGGTACCGTTAATCTTCAGTTCCAGGGTCGGCTTGTTCCCATTTCCTTGAGGCCAGTTCTTGGAATTGTGGCAGCTCATGTCACGGCTACAGCCTGGTCATCATGTAGTTAACTTCTTCTACCTGGAGGGGTTTCAGTATCTATAAGGCAGCTCCCAGGAGATGGCTCAGAATATTATCTATAGCCCTTGAGAAGGAACTAAAGGTCCTTGACTTTGCTTACGGACTAAACTATTATTATTTAGTCTTGTTGGACTGTTTGCCTTTGCTTCTGCATTTTCTCACTTCTCTGATGCACTTTATTCTTTGGCTAACGTTTTTCCACAGACAAAAGGCAGGCGAGGCTGTAGGGGAAGGACCACAGGGTCCTGCTCCGTTTCATTACTATTAGATTTTGTACAGTGCCTCGCTCAGAGATGAAAAAGGCAGAAGTCCTGCCTTCGGGGAGTTTACAGTCTAGTGGCTGGAATAACACACACTGCAGGACACTGAGCTTGGTAGAGATGAGCGATTCTCTAAATTGAGCCTGCATCTGAGTCCTCAGAGGGGGTTGTTAAAACACAGGGCCCTCCTGTGTTTTGGTTTTGATTTGTATGCTGGGCTCACCCCAAAAGTGTCTGTTTCAGAAGGTCTGCGGTGGGGCCTGAGCACTTCTATTTCTAACAAGATCCCAGGTGCTGCTGCTGCTGCTCCGGGGGCACCACTTTGAGAACCATTGGTATGGCGACAAAAGCCGGCCCTGGGAGCACAAAGCTGATCCGCCTGCCCGCCAGAGCTGTGTGATCTTGAGCTGAGCTGCTGTGCTGGGAGGATTCACAGGGAGAATGAATGTCAGCGAGCCGTCAGGTGAAGGAAAGAGGGCCCTCGCTGCTGGTCCACACTGGACTTGGCTCGCTGGGCAAGATGTAGCAGAAGGAATTAGAGAAGCTGATCCCAGCTTGGGTGGAGGCCTGGGCGAGGAAGTTAATTTGAGAAGGATCAAACGCATCTGGAAGTCATAGTGATAATAACATAGATGCTTTGAGCCCTTGAGTAACAAACCCCGGGATACTGAGTCCGGGAGCAATTACAGGCATATTTAAGTATATTTTGATTGACTTCCACCGTCTGGACTTTGAAATATGAGTGATGGTAGAAAGCCAAAAGGCCCCCAATTCTTTCCACCGTAATCTGCATGTGACGTCTCCCGAGTTGTGTGGCTTCACGTGACATCAGGGTGGGATTTATCGTCCCTGCCGCCAAGCGCTAGGAACAGTGGCACCGCAGCAAGGAAATTTTTTTTTTTTAATTAAGAAACAGGTTGCTTCTATTACCCAAGCCTGTTCACCGTTGGCACTATGATCCATTCATTTCACTCACTCATTGTTACAATTCAACACTTCACTTATTTGCAGTTTGAACATGTTGATGTAAAATGTGGCAGACATTTCCTGAACACACCAAGAATGTGACGACCGGCTCCCCCAGGAGAGTCGTTTCAAATCGCTCGGCGTGCTTGCTCACGGCCGAACCCAGGGCCCTGTATTCACGCTGCGTCTCAGCGGTTACAATCCTCCCCTTCGTGGACGTTTGCCTGGATCCTGAAGCCACAGAAAAAGGAGCAATTTGACATCTGGCAGCTCCTGCAGAAAGCAGAGATGTAGGCTGGGAAGAGGGGCGGGGCGTTCCGACCCACATGAGAAGGAATAGGGGTTTGGGTTGCATACGATCTGAGCTCCCAGATAGAGCCAAGTTAGCACAGCCTTGGGGGGCTCCTGATGCTGGACCTGGGGAGCCCTAAGGCTCACACCTGCCTCTGGGACCACAGAGCCAAGAGGGGAGGAGCCCGGACGTGACTGGAAGAAATGAGGGGTCTGGGCTTTGCTCCAGCCCACAGCCGTCAGGTCACCGCAGGAATGGTCAGCCTGAGCGTGCCCCGCTTCAGGAGCAAACCGGGGTTCCTCAAACACCATTTCCCGAAGTGCCCATGAGCAAGAGGCTCTTGGAGTACCTATCATTTCAAAATATCCGTATCACTGTCTGTGTCCTTGAGACCTCAAACCAGATGTCTGAAGGCAGCTACCGGCAAGCTTCTCTGTTTCCGAACTCTTTCCCAGCTTCTTCCTTCCACAGCTGTTATCCATCCCCAGTCTAACTTCTCCTTCAATCCTTATGAAAATGAGCAGTTAGGTGGATATATTCTGCCTGGTCTCTCCTCCTCACCTCCTGCAGGGCTCCTGCAGAGCCCACAACATAAAATGGGCAGGGCTGAGCAAAGGCATGAGCTCTGGACGCAGCACCTCCAAACCCTGACGTACGCTGGATCACTTGGGGCTCTTGTGAAAACACAGATTCTGATTCAGTGGGTCTGGGATGAGGCCCGAGCTTCTGCTTTTTTGGATAAGCTCTCAGGTGATGCTGAGGCTGCTGGTCTGCAAACCGTATGACACAATTGAATGAATGACACAGTTGTAGCGGTTCATAGGAAAATATTGAACCCAGATCAGAGGTGCACTGCTATTCTACATCATCCCCTGGGATACCGGGGGCAAAAGTTAAATGTATATCTCTCATCTTAGTGGTGGTTTAATGCAAATGGATTTTATGTGTGCAGTAGCTGCCCGTGATCATGTTAAACTTCAGGGTTATGGATGCCACTTCGGGGCATTTCTCGATTATACTGAGAGCAGAAGGGAATTATGCAATGTGACATCTGACATAGTGGGGTGGAAACTTGACTGGCCTTGGAGTCAGAAGTTGACGACATGAATGTCAGCTTTGCCCCATCACTAGTGGGCACTGTGTGCTGCTAAGCACTCGACAAATGGAAAGAAACAATAACCGTCTTACTTAACCTAACAGGGCTGCTTTGAAGGTTAAACTAGGTAAAATCTGGAAAATTTCAATGCAATTTCAAATGATAAAGTATTGACAACCCCCTTTGGGCTCCAGGAGGATTAGCAAATGTGGGACGTAAAATAGCCTTCTTATAAAGAAGGCGGCAAACATTTTCACTATCACATGTGGTGCCACTCTATCCTAAATTGCATCTTAATACACTACCCCCATTTAATTATCCTTCTTACAGGATAATAATGGCTCTTTCAGCCAAAGAAGATATGGTATTATCCTAACGGCATTCACATAAAACATAAAGAGATCAAACAGTCCGGCTCATTTTCTTAATATCATAACAGTGAGGTTTATACAAGTCTGCTTAATTCAAGCTTGGCCATCTTTCCAGCTGAAACGTCCCCAGAGAGCAGCCCCTCTGAAAAATGGTTCCTTTCGAAGCCTCATGTGAATTCCTTTCTAATGTCAACCCTTAAGGAAGTAATTACTGAAAGTATCCCAGCCAGCAACACATCCAAGTGTTCCTCTTTGTTTGGGAGGGTGTCACATTCTTGGAAACCTTCAGGAGGACCAGAAAGGACAACTTGAAGGTGTTCATTTTTGGAACTGGCCATCGGAAAAAGAAGTCCAGCTTCCTAAGACTGAAGCCCCGTCAGATATAAAGTCTCTATGAAAATAATCCCTGGGTCAGCATTTGCCAAAGGGCCCAAGCTTCTGCGTCCAATTTGTATCACATTTAGACAAGTGATGACACAGTCCTGGACCTGTGTATTATACAATTACAGAGATGTGATTTTCATTATGTTATTAAAGTGCTAGTTGCTGCTACTCAGGCCACGCTCTCTGCAGACGATCTTCCCAGCAGCAGGGTTATTGCTGACGCCACCATTGCCGAAATTTCCAGATCTCAGTGCCACGTTCGTCCTGTTCTTATAGAGTCCTGTAGGGGTGAACAGGAAGTCCTCCTCAGCCCCCTGGGTTGGTTTTGATTAGACTCAACTTCTGGGAGAAACTGGACTCCTGCAAAGCCCAGCCAAGTAAACAGAACTCTCCCTCCCAGTTATCATTAACCCTTTTCTAGGCAGGCAGCACTTCACACAAATTTAAACCAGATGGGTGAAAGACCTTTTGCAAGAGGGAGGGAAGTCTTTTTCACAGGCTCCACATGGAAAACCAATAGGGGTGTGTTTCACGCATTCGTCATCTGTTTCAGGAAATCTGTACTGAGTATCGTGTGAAGCTGGAATTGGCTGGAGGTTCAGACCTAGTGGGGAATGCAGTCTTCACGAACCATGGATACAGACGACTCCGTTGATCATCCCAACAGCCTTCGGGACCAGGACATTGAAGGTCAGACTGGGTCAACCACAAATCAAAACTTTGATAATATCAGTTGAATCACTCAGCCGCTCTTTATTACGTATATGCAGTGCAGAAGGGTCAACGGGTTTCAGACAGGGTTCAGCCCCAGGATTTTAGAACAAGCTTCAAACTGAAGCTAATACGAAGCCACATGAAATGGAAGCAATTTGCCGTCTGCAGGGGAGTAAACCGGCTTTTGGCAATGCGGTACAGATGAGCCTGGGGTGTGCCCCAAACCTCCACCTAGGATGGAGACCTAGGAGGTCTTCACAGCTGCTCGAGAACAATAAGCTGTAAGGAACACAGGACAGCTGTTATTGTGAAGCTCTCAGAACTGATGCGGGGGGCTGCCCTAACCGTGCCCCTGGCAGATGGAGAAGCATCTCAAAATTGAGACGGTCAATTCATCTAGGTAACCCACCTTGAAGGAAATAACTCCTAGAAACAATCAGTGCCCTTTGATTCATTCTGTACTTGGCAAGCAAACTATCCCCACTGACTGATCCCAGGTACCTCACCCCAAATGGTTCCCACGATGAACTAATAAGTTAACATTCCAATAGGTGAGCCTTGCCTATTCTGAGGAACAAATTTATGCTAATTAAGTCTGAATGTCCCTGGGTAGATTCATTCAACTGAAACCTGAGCCAGCGAGGACCATACCCCAAATCAGACAACTTCATTCATTCATTCCTTCATTCATTCATTCTCTCACTCACGTACTCCATGAACTTACAGGAGTGCCATCTCTGTACTGGATACTGCATGAGGCATAAGGGATGCCAAGGGATCTCAATGTTCCTGCTCTTAAGAAGCTTCCAGTGTATTACAGACTTCCAGTGTATTTTTAACCTATGGGTTGTGATCAAGTAGAGAGTTATAAAATCGATTTAGTTGGTTACAAATAGCATTTAAAAATAAATATAATAGAACAAAAATGAATAGAATAGAAAAAAAGTGAATAGAACAAAAAGGAATAGAATAGAATAGAAACTATTACTTTATGTTGCTGTTTGTCCTTTTTACCGCACCAGCAACCAATTATCTGACTCTGTCTACCAACTGGTGCCCGACAATTCAGTTCAGCTCTGACACTGAGTACCTGGGGTTACTGCAAACCCCGCAGGTTAAGGGCTCAGGTCACAGACTGCTGCCACCTCTGACGCCAGCCACGAATGGGGTCTTCAGGCACCTGCACTTTAACTGACCAGCTACAAATCTGGGAGTTCCCATGACACCCCTAGGGTTCGATAAATCGTTAGAATGATTCACAGAACCTGCAAAAGTGTGGAACTTACCACTGCAGTTTATTATGAAGGATAGAAATGAATGGTCAGATGAAGAGGTCTGGAGGGTCCCAGGTGCAGGAGCCTCCATCCGCATGGCGTTGGTGTGCACCACCCTCCCAGTACCTGGGTATGTTCACCAACCACGAACTTCCTCAAAACTAGTAGTTCTGAGGTGTTTTTTTTTTAAATTAATTAATTTATTTTTGGCTGCGTTGGGTCTTCATTGTTGCACGCGGGCTTCTTCTAGTTGCGGCGAGTGGGGGCTACTCTTCGTTGTGGTGCGCGGGCTTCTCATTGCGGTGGCTTCTCCTGTTGTGGAGCACAGGCTCTAGGCGCACGTGCTTCAGTAGTGGCACGCAGGCTTCAGTAGTTGTGGCTTGCGGGCTCTAGAGAACAGGCTCAGTAGTTGTGGAGCACGGGCTTAGTTGCTCCACGGCATGTGGGATCTTCCCGAACCAGGGCTCGAACCCATGTCCCCTGCATTGGCAGGCGGATTCTTAACCACTGCACCACCAGGAAAGTCCCCTGAGGGTTTTTTTTATCCCATTATGTAGGCACATTTGATTAAACCATTGGCCATTGATGATTAACTCAATTCATAACCCCCCTGCCCCCTCTCCCCTCCCTGGAGGCCAGAGGGTGGGGCTGAAAGTTCTCACCTTCATGAAATGGCTGGGTCCTCTGGTGACCAGCCCCCGTCCTGAAGCTATAGGTAGGGTCCTGCCAAGAGTCACCTCATCGATATCAACTCAAGTATGGTTGAAAGGGGCTCCTCATAAATAACGAAAGACACTCCCATCACTCAGGAAATTTTAGAGTTTTTAGGAGCTCTGTTTCCGGAACCAGGGGAAGAGACCGAATGTATTTCTTATTATATCATAGCTGCACACAGTAGGGATTAGTGTTTCCTGTGGAAGTTTAGTTCTCAGTCACTCGTATATGTGTATGTGCTTGTCCTTCTACCGGATCTTGATATAAAAGGTATTTCTTAATATGGGCTTCCCTGGTGGCACAGTGGTTGAGAGTCCACCTGCTGATGCAGGGGACACGGGTTCGTGCCCCGGTCCCGGAAGATCCCACATGCCACGGAGCCTGCACGTCTGGAGCCTGTGCTCCGCAACGGGAGAGGCCACAGCAGTGAGAGGCCCGCATACCGCAAAAAAAAAAAAAAAAAAAAAAAGGTATTTCTTAATATGGATTGTGGTGAAAAAGTTTAAAAATTCTAGCATTGAGACATGCCTGCCTCCCAGATTGCCCTGTGAATTCTGACCCATAAACCGTGCCAGCATTTCAGGAGGGCTGACGGTTGATGTTTCTCTGATCCTTCAATTTCCCTTTCTGTCCCTTCACTCCCCCTGTTCCTTCTACAACGTGTAGGGTCTGATTCCTATAATGAATCCTGTATTCTGCAATTTTTTTTCTAAAGCTTGAAAAACACTTTACTAGAAGGAACATTAGATAGTATTTATAATGATTTGTGTCCATGTCCACGTCTACTAAAACATGTAAAACACACAATGAAAGCCCAGACAAGAAGTGACATTAACAGGTAGGAAAGGCTTCTTCGAAGAAATAACCTCAAATTAGGTCTTGAATGATGAGCAGACCTCCAACAGTGTCAAAGAAAAAAATATTCATGACACTTGTTAAAAATGGTGAGGAGAGGGCTTCCCTGGTGGCGCAGTGGTTGAGAGTCCGCCTGACAATGTAGGGGACGCAGGTTCGTGCCCCAGTCCAGGAAGATCCCACATGCCACGGAGCGGCTGGGCCCGTGAGCCATGGCCTCTGAGCCTGCGCATCCGGAGCCTGTGCTCCGCAACGGGAGAGGCCACGACGGTGAAAGGCCCACATACCGAAAAAAAAAAAAAAAGAAAAGAAAAGAAAATGGTGAGGAGGAATTGATTCAAGGGGAACGATCGTGGTAGGCCTAGGGACCACCGCCACGGGGTTTTGCAGTGGAGGAGAGAGACTGAACTCAGCTCTGAACACAACAAGGACAAGTGGGAATCTATAGCCGAGGAGCTGGGGTCGCGAGGTGGGAGGCGGGGAGAGGTCAGTGGATGGAAAATTACTAAGCAGAAGTATCAGCAGTAGCGGGGATTCTGGTAAACTGACCTAACAGGATTCTCTCTGAAGGAAGGCCGGGGTGATCACACATCCCCTGGGGGATGGTGGGGGATGAGGAACTTTGTCGTGGAGGGTGCTCACATATGGAGCAGGGAGGATGCTGGCTAAACTGACTAAGCGGGATTCTTGCTAAAACTGGACAATGCAGAGATGAACACAGAAGTCCAAAAGTCAAGGCCTCATTGATAAAGACCTCAGAGGAGCCTGAGCAGAGAGTTTGGTCAAGAAGAGAATCTCTGTCACCACACAAGAGCTCTCAGCTGGCACAAAAAATCTGCTTTTCTCTTTCTCGCCCTATTTCTTAACCTGCTCACCTAATTCCAACCCTGAGTACCTATTCTTCATGAATCACCTGAAAATTCAGCCAAATATTGGCCAAGCTAATAGAAAATCAGTCATTTTAGGGGCTTCCCTGGTGACGCAGTGGCTAAGAATCCGCCTGCCACTGCAGGGGACACGGGTTCGAGCCCTGGTCCGGGAAGACCCCACATGCCGTGGAGCAACTAAGCCCTTGAGCCACAACTACTGAGCCCATGCATCACAACTACTGAAGCCTGTGCGCCTAGATCCCATGTTCTGCAACAAGAGAAGCCACCGCAAGAAGCTCACGCACTGCAAAGGAGACCCAACACAGCCAAAAATAAATAAAATTAGGGGTTCCCTGGTGGTGCATTGGTTAAGAATCTGCCTGCCAACGCAGGGGATGTGGGTTCGAGCCCTGGTCTGGAAAGACCCCACATGCTGCGGAGCAACTAAGCCCGTGAGCCACAACTACTGAGCCTGCGCTCTAGAGCCCACGAGCCACAACTACTGAAGCCCGCATGCCACAACTACTGAAAGCCGCACGCCTAGAGCCCGTGCTCCACAGCAAGAGAAGCCACCGCAATGAGAAGCCCGCGCACCGCAACGAAGAGTAGCCCCTGCTCACCGCAACTAGAGAAAGCCCACGCATAGCAACAAAGACCCAACACAGCCAAAAATAAATAAAAATAAAATAAATAATTTTATTTTTAAAATTAATTAATTAATTTTAAAAAAAGAAAAGAAAAGAAAATCAGTCACTTTAGCTGTACACCTGCATTGGTATGTTCATACAGGTGAAATTGACCCAGGAAGATGCTCCCAAACCCCAAACACCTATCCAAGACTGAGATTGGACCAGGACCACAAAGAACCTTTTCCCCAATATTAAAGCCTTTACAAAGGGATCCTCATTTCTTTGGGGACAGCACGTCCATGGACCATAAGGAGAGAAAAACAGGTGTCTTAGATTGGATTCTCTGGACACAGACTTTGAGATGAGATTTGTGTGCAGAAGCCTTCTTAGGAAGAACTCTTGGGAGGGACACCTGTCAGGAGGTGGAGAGGCAGGAACGTGCAGGATGCAGTGTGGATGCAACTGAGGCCTTGGTTGGTCTAGCGGGGAGCTCTGCATTTAGGTGTCTGACCTCATTTCATTGACCTTGGGCTGAACCTTAGGAGGGCGTGTAATCTTGGCTGAAACAGGTCCCTATAGCACAGATGTAGGCAATGCTCAGTGAAGGACAGAGCTACGACCATCACCCCCATGAACAGTATTCCCAGGAGCTAGGAGATGGGTGCATAGGCCTTGCGAAGGGCATCTGGACACTGCACCCCAGGATCTAACACAGATCTATGCTCAGGTTAACTCTGTGTTCCTATTGAGGTTTGGCTCCAAATCTGAGTGTAGCTTCCTGGTGACCTGGCCCCGAACACTTATGAGTTGCAGGACACATTTTGGCAAGGCTGGACCAAATTCAGCCCATGTGACTCCCCTGCTATAAGGACACAGAATTCAAAAGAGAATGAAGAAGAGAAACATCACCTCTGAGCGGGGAGATAGAGCAAAGCCCCCTGGCAAAAGAGATCTATCGAAGGCCAATCCAGAAGGAGGAAAGCAGGCCTCCAGAATGCCCAGCTCCAAGGAGAGCATATGAAAAACCATCTGTCATTTTTGGATGCCCAGAGACAGTTTCCTCTTGCTATGGTAACATCATCCCAGTTTTCCTTTGGAGGACCATTATTCCTTTGCCACCATCCATCTCTAAGGTTCAGATGGACCAACCCTTTCCCTTCACTCTGTGTGTGGGCAAGTCAACCAGTCTTGGCAAAGGAGAGTGAAGCATCCCTAACCCCTGGCAGTTTTTTTCTGCTGGAGTTGCTAAGATGATAAAACCATCAGCTTGGAGCTGTGGATACCCATCTGCTCTCCCCTGGATAGAGCCCATCTGAGAAGGAGGCCAGTAAAGAGAAGCAGCTCGGAGGTAGAGCAGCTCAGAGGCAGAGAGCAGGGACAGGTTCCTGGTGACGCCTTGAGAGCATCTGGATACAGCAGAACCTGAAGATCTCTTTCCAAATCTACCACTGGTCTTTTCAGTTAGTTGAGCTAGTACTTGTTCTTTTTTGATTAATTCGTTAAGTTGTTTTTTGTCACTTACAATGAAAAAAAAAAGTGGGGTGCGGCTTCCATGGTGGCGCAGTGGTTGAGAGTCCGCCTGCCGATGCAGGGGACACGGGTTCGTGCCCGGGTCCGGGAAGATCCCACATGCCGCGGAGCAGCTGGGCCCGTGAGCCATGGCCGCTGAGCCTGCGCGTCCGGAGCCTGTGCTCCGCAACGGGAGAGGCCACAACAGTGAGAGGCCCGTGTACCGCAAAAAAAAAAAAAAAAAAAAAAAATGTGGGGTGGCATGTTCTGATCCCCTTCACAAGCACAGAGGAAACTGTCTGGTCCCAAGGACGGGGCTCAGCAAATCTGAAGGTGGGCTCTGGAGAGGCAGTGGAGGATGTGCCGTAGCTTCCTTCACTTCCCAGAGTTAATCCCTGCTCTTCCATCCAGCTGGGTGACCTGGGACAGCTCCTTGTACTTCTTGTGTCTCAGTTTCCTCAGCGGTAAAATAGGAATAGAACAGACACTCCCCTCCTGTGCTTGCTGTGAGGATTAAGTGAGTTAGGGTCTATGAAGGGCTTAGGAAAGTGCCTGGCACATAGTAAATACAGAATTAATGTTTGCTAGAATTATTTTTATTGGAGCCTCTTTGGCATGTGGAGTAGAAGTGGAAAAGCAGATGTGCTGGGCAGGTGAGCAGGGGCCCCTGATGGAGGGCCTGCTCTGGAAAGTTCGGCTGTAGGCCTGGAAGTCCTTTCTGTGCGTGTGAGGGTGGTGGCTCGATAATGTCCCCCCAAAGATGTCCAGAACCTGTAAATATGTCACTTCATGTGGCAAAAGGACTTGCACATGCAATTTAGTTGAAGACCTAGAGATGGGGAGATTAGCCTGGATTATCCATAAATCACCAGGCTCCTAATAAGAGGGAGAGTGGGTCAGAGAAGGAGACGGGAGGATGGAATGAGAGGTCAGAGGGAGGCACGCACAAGAGCCAAGGCTGTGGGCAGCATCTAGAGGCCAGAGGAGGCAAGGAAAGCCGTGCCCACTACAGCCGGCAGAAGGAACGCAGCTCAGCCAGCCCACTTTATTTTTTTAAATTTTTGGCTGTGTTGGGTCTTCGTTGCTGCACGCAGGCTCTCTGTAGTTGAGGCGAGCGGGGGCTACTCTTCGTTGCGGTGCCCAGGCTTCTCATTGTGGTGGCTTCTCTTGTTGCACAGCACGGGCTCTAGGCACACGGGCTTCAGTAGTTGTGGCTTGTGGGCTCTAGAGCGCAGGCTCAGTAGTTGTGGCACACAGGCTTAGTTGCTCCATGGCCTGTGGGATCTTCCCGGACCAGGGCTCTAACCCGTGTCCCCTGCATTGGCAGGCGGATGCTCAACCACTGTGCCACCAGGGAAGTCCCTCAGCCACTTTAGACTTCTGACCTCCAGAACTGTAAGAGAATAAATGTGTGTGGCTTTAAGGCACTAAGGTGTGGCAGTTTGTCACAGCAGCTGCAGGAAGCTGACACAGGGAGCAAACAGAGAAATGAGGTTTAAGACACGTGCCATAGGCTGCCTGGGGCTAAGAGGAGCTGTGCCCGTGAAGGGGCACCAAGGGCCATCAGGGGAGATGGGAACGTTCTATATTCCTTTTTTAAAAAGCTATTTATTTTTATTGAAGTATAGTTGATGTACAATGTTACATAAGTTACAGTTGTACAATATAGGGATTCACAATTTTTAAAGGTTATACTCCATTTATAGTTATTTTAAAATATTGGCTACATTCCCCATGTTGTACAACATAACCTTGTAGCTTATTTTATACATAATGTTTTGTACCTCTTGATCACCTACCCGCTATATTGCCCCTCCTCCTTCCCTCTCCCCACTGTAAATATTTTGTGCGGAAATGTTCCATATTCTTTTTTTTTTTTTTTTTTTAATTTTTGGCTGCCTTGGGTCTTCATTGCTGCGCATGGGCTTTCTCTAGTTGCGGCGAGCGGGGGCTACTCTTTGTTGCAGTGCGCGGGCTTCTCATTGCGGTGGCTTCTCTTGTTGTGGAGCACGGGCTCTGGGCGTGCGGGCTTCAGTAGTTGTGGCACGAGGGCTCAGTAGTTGTGGCTGATGGCCTTTAGAGCACAGGCTCAGTAGTTGTGGCGCACAAGCTTAGTTGCTCCGTGGCATGTGGGGTCTTCACGGACCAGGGCTCAAACCCGTGTCCCCTGCATTGGCAGGCGGATGCTTAACCATTGCGCCACCAGGGAAGTCCCGGAAATGTTCCATATTCTGACTGCAGTGCAGCCTCAGGGGGGGACCTTTGGGAAAACTCCTCAAACTTTGCTCAGAGTGGATAAAGTGGATGTATTTCTGTATGAAAATTATACCTCGATTGACTTGAAAGCAAGTGTTTTCAAAAAGAAACGTTCCTTCAGTTTCTCAGTGTCTCTAATTCTTCCTCCTAAGGAGGAAAGCAAGACCACTGGATTCTGATCTTTACTGGGGAATTGTGTCCAATGTCCACACTTTACAGGTGTGGAAACAAGAGGCTCAGGGACAGGAAGTGACTTGCGCCAGGTCACACCTCGTTTCTGCCCCAGCAGGGACAGAGGTGAGTGAGGATTTTACTTCCCACCCAGGGCTCTGCTTCTCCCTGTCATCTAATGCTAGGACACCCAGGAAGGGCAGGGCAGTGCTGTCCCCGCAGTGACGTGCTGCCTTCTTTCCTGCAAACCCAGAACCTTCCTGGTCCCCATGTTCTGTCCCCAGATGCTGAGACGTCCCACTCTCCTATTTCCAAGGGGAATGAGGATCAAACCAACAATTTCCTTCTCTGCCCACTGCCCAGCAGCTAGCTGAGGGCATAGCAGTTACAAAGGTGAAACCAATTTCCCCTCATGAAATTCCACTTTCCCAAATCAGGGAGCGCCCACCTCCCGACCTGATCACATTCCTGAGTGCCCTACCCTTTACCCACCGACCCAGTTCCTGGCTACAAAGGGATCCCACCAGCCCATCATCACGTATATTTGGCCACTACTCCAGCTGGAAAGTCCTAGCCTCTAGGAGAGTGATGTGTTTCCTGCCCCAAGCCTTGGGACAATTTTCTCTGTCATCTGTCACCTCCTACTTTGCAGGGCCTGCTTTGCAGAGAATTCAAACTCCTTTCACGTTTGTTATTACACTTCCTGCAACAAGAGCCTCAAGAGGCAGAGAATGGCATAGGCGCTTTTTTTTTCTTTTTTTTTTCCTCTGACCTCTGCGAGCACGTTCAAAGCCCTCAGCCCAGCAGCCAGCATGCGATGAGGGCCCAGTGGCTTTGCACGATGATGTTTGGCTGTGTCCAGAGAGTAGCTCAGCAGAAAGCTGCAGACTGTCTCGTGGAGACCAGAAGTGGCAGGTGGACCAATGTTGCCTGTTCATAGAATTCGAGAACCAATGTGTCTTTTTCACGGGGGTCAGAAATTCTTAGAATTGAAAGAGGATCTTAGCTATTGTTTAATCAAACTTTAGGTGCCTCCAGAAGGGACACAAGGAAGGAAACAGAGTTTGTCCCTTAGCACCAATCCGAGCGGCCACCCTTAAGATGCTCTTCTGAGCAAATTCTAGCACAGTGACCAAAGTGTGTAGGGGGACAGGTAGTGTGCACATCATGTTGTCCTCTGATACCATTAGTCTTTGCTATGACCCTCTCCACCTCCCCAGCTGGCTTCAGATGCCAGTTCTTTGTCTTTTCACTTCTAAGCAGAAAATCATTGTCGAGTGTCCAGCATGAAAAGTTGTTGCTCAGAACCTCTAAACTATTTCTGACACAGCCAAGGATGGAGGGAGGAAACACTGGCACCAAAAAACACAGTGTTTTTTCATTTGTTTTGGGAGCTTGTGAGTGAAAGCAAGAGCCCAGCCATGAGTTCCCCCATCAGAGCAGAAAGTCTGAGGTCTGTTCTCGAAGTTCCTGTGTGGTCCCAGACCAGCATCTTCGGCATCACCTGGGAACTTGTTAGGAAGACAGTTTGTTGGGCCCCACCCCAAACCTGTGGAAGCAAACTCTGAGGGAGGTGCCCAGCCATCTATGTCCTAACAAGCCCTCCGAGGATTCCAGTGCAACTCACAGTTTGAGAACTCCACGGGACACACTTGTCTTCCCCCTTCCTGAGTTAGAAGCCCCTTTGAGAATCTGACTCAGGCCAGCAGCTCTCCCCAAGAGAAATACACAAGCAAAGACTTTTGGGGGTAGGGGTAGGGTGCTGTTCAAGGAGTACCATGAAGGTCACTCAAGAAGAACATCGGGGACCATGGCTGAGAATGACGTACAGCCATCCCTTGGTCTCCCAGGGGTTTGTTTCTGGATCCTTGTGGATCCCAAAACCCATGGATGCTCAAGTCCCTTATACAAAATGGCATGGTATTTGCCTATAACCTACATACCTCCTTTCATATACTTTAAATCATCTTTAGATAACTTATAATACCTAATACAATGTAAATGCTATGTAAATAGTTGCCAATGTGCAGCGTATTCAAGTTTTGTCTTTTGGAACTTTCTGGAATTTTTTTCCCTTGACTATTTTCTATCTTCAGTTGGCAGAGCCAGCGGCAGGCAGAACCCAACTGTATCCTTCACGTTCATTCAGGGGCTTTGGGTCTGGACTGCAGACAGGTCAGATGTTACTCTATTTTACTCGGGGGACTGATCTCACCCCGCAAATTTCCCTGCAGCAAAGCAGGGACGTGAACCTGGCTCGCCGCTCCAGGGCCCCCAAAGCACCCTCTCAACACTGCGCCCCACCCCCTTCAGTTTAACCGATTTCCAAAAGGAGATGGAGGAGAACGGCCATCCGGGTGGCACTCTGAACCTTTTCACAACAGTAGACTTTTGGAAATCAAAACCCCAATTTAAGAAGGAAGGAAGAAGCGGGTCCCTCTGCTCCTGGGAAAGCAAAGGGTGCAGCAGCCCACGCTCACCGCTAGATGGCGGTCGTGGAAGAAGCAAATGCTCATATCGGGGGACCTTCCCGGGGGACCCTGTTTGGCTTCCGTGCATCTCCCTTTTGACCCACAAAGTGTTTGTACATGTTTTGGGGAAATCTCACGTGAAAATATAGTGCTCCAGGCTCACTTGCCAAACAGTCCCAGGATCTGGCATCACCTGGGCCGGCATCTCTCGGGGAACCACGGCTTGGCTCTGAGCAGAGCTGCTCCCCCAGGTGGAGTTTGCCCGTCCTCTCCTCGTCCTGCTGGTCACTCACTCATGTCACCTCCTGGCCTCTGCAGGCTGAGTCTGCCACCCCAATAGCCCCCAAGCCACGTAAAGGGGTGTCTGGTGAGGTATATAAGTTGAGAAGTGCCTGCATACATTCTTCTGTTCTATTATTTTACGCTTTACTCTGGTCTTACTGTCTGCAAGCCCATTTTACTTCTGCCCAAAGCTGGGCGAGGCGCCTCTAGTACGCGCCCACAGCGCACGAAACATTCCCTACCTTAGAGTTTACCATATTATCTCGGGCCCAGATTTTTACTGTCTCTCCCATTAATTTGTAAATTCTCTGGGGGCAGGGACCAAGATAATTGGGTACCTGGCTCTTCAAAGGAATTCAGTAAACAAAGAAGCAAAGAGAGAAGGAAGAGAGGGGAAGGGTGTACTCAAACATCCTTGGTTCTCAAGCCCAAGTGGGCATCAGAATCCGCTGGAGGACTGGTTACAGCCCCAGCAGCTGGGCCCTACCTGCAGAGTTTCCGATTCAGTAGGGCTGGGTGGGGCCTGAGAATCTGCGTTTATAACAAGTTCTTGGGTGATGCTCAGCTATTGGCCCAGGATCCACATTTTTGAGAACGTTTGCTCTTGGTGACTTTTTTTCAGAAGACCAGCTTCTAGAAATAGTTCGCAGGTTTTTAATAATTCTCTCACCCCTGTCTTTTTATTGTAGAATATAGCAGGTACTCCATAAATAGTGGTTCCGAGACACATACATGAGTGGCTCTCCCCAGATCACATGGTGAAGTGAAAGTGTGGCCAATCAAGCATCTAACTGTTGCTCTCTGAGCCTGGGCTGTGAGGCCTCAGGGTCCTTCTTAAAACTCCGTCAGCCACTCTGTGCACAAGATGCAGATTGCTTTCTGCCTGATATCCTGGAGAGAAGCTGCTTTAGAGGAGATTCCAGAAACCACTGCCCTTCTTAAATCCTCTAATGTATCCAGGGAGATGGAGAAATCCATGGTGTTCTGGAGGGCGGGGGGTGGCAAACAGAACACAGTGTCACCAAAAGCCTTGGTTATCTTCAGGTCGTTGGTCACAGGGATGCAGTTGGCAAAGGAATTTTGTGGAGTAATGTATGTCAAGTGAAGCCCCCTGAGGACAAAGCCCAGGCTGGTAGGAGCTCTTCCACCTCCCGGGAGGCTCAGCTGCAAACCAGATGGAGCGGGGCGGGGTGGGGGGGGGCGGTCTCTGCATTTTTCCTCCCCAACCCCAACCGGCGGGGGAAAAACGAGGGTACGCTGCCACCAAGTGGTCATGGCTGGTAACACGCCGTGGCTAAGGAAATAATGAAAACCCGGAAATGTCTGAAGAATGGATGCATGAGAGGATAAACACTGTGATTATTTTATTTTCGTCTTTTCCAGTGAACTGAAACACACATTCCCATTTTTGCATAGAAAACACTGGGAGAAAGAAGTATCCAAGGAGGAGAGTCAAACCCTTTAAAGATCCCGGACCAGATATTGCTTGACCAAGAAAGTGTAGATGGATAGGGAATTCAGTTCAAGCCCCTTGGATCCCATCCAGATGTTCAACCAGCTGGTCACACCGAGTCCCCTCCAGTCAATTACTTTTCTTGATGTTTCTAATCAAGAGTATTATATATGTGATGCTATAAACTTTTATACTTAATATTAGCTCATAACTCAGGATCCGAAACCAGATGTTTTGGGTGAGAAAGAAATTGATGACTTATCAGTAGATTGAACCCAGGCCACTGGCTGCTTTCCAGGCATTTTACCAGCTGAGCTGCAAAGCAGAGTGGTTGCTACCAGCTCCCTTCAGTTATGGAGAGAGGAAAAAAGAGAGAGAGAGAGAATGAAAATGCATATGAACATAAAGCAGCATTCAAGATCTTTTATGATTTTTTTCTCTTATAAAATAAGAGCTGGTAGTGTTAAGTCAATCCTCAGAACACATCCTCCTCTTCTTTATAACATCATGAAGGTTGGGTGCTGGGGATGGAGGGGAGAAGAAAGTAAAATACGTTGCCAAGAGAAGGGGATGCCGCTGACCATCACCAATCAGGTGGGATAATGTCTTTAAATTGTAATTGACTTTTCCTCCCAGGGATTCCTCTCTGCCCTGGGATCCAAACAGCCATGCCCACACACAGGAGGAATTAGGCCGAGTAGAGAGCAGAGAACAAAGAATTCTTTTGGGCTGTGGTTTCAGGCTCCTGAAGGAGAGGAGGAATTCCTGCCCCACCGACCTTCTTGAAAAATACCCCCCAATCTGTGGATCAGGGAGCAGGACTTCAGGTGGGTGTCAGGGAAAGAGTTTCTGTGACTGACTTCCTGGGTTAGAGTCCTGGGTGGGTAGCAGACCCCAGAAAGGGCATGGCTGCATGCGGCATCTGGCCATTTGGGGCCAGAGTGATTCCAAATGAGCTAACCCATGAAGAGCACTTAGCAGATACAGAGCATGTGCTCAAAGAACTGCAGCTGTTACTGCTTTTGTGAGGATGCTCATGTTTCAGATGCCTTTAGAATCACCAAAGCCAGCTCCCTGTGGGATGCTTCCTCAGCAAGGGACAGCCAACAGAGGACCCTGGACCCCTCCCCCTCTCCCTCCCCCTTTCTACCTTTTCTCCCCACATCAGACAAGACCACTTTTTTTTTTTTTGCGGTACGCGGGCCTCTCACTGTTGTGGCCTCTCCCATTGTGGAGCACAGGCTCCGGATGCACAGGCCCAGCGGCCATGGCTCACGGGCCCAGCCACTCCGCGGCATGTGGGATCCTCCTGGACCGGGGCACAAACCTGCATCCCCTGCATTGGCAGGCGGACTCTCAACCACTGCGCCACCAGGGAAGCCCTGGACAAGACTACTTTTAACTCAGTTTCCTTAATGAGCCAATCTAAATCAGTATGTTATGGTGAATTTTATATGTCAACTTGGCTAGGCCATGGTACCCAGATATTTGGTCAATATATTTTTTACATGAGGTTAACGTTTACATTGGTAGCCTTTGAGTAGATTACCTTCCATAATGTGGGTGGGCCTCATCTAATCAGGTGACGGCATGAAAGACTAATCATCCCAGAGAAAGGAGGAATTTTGCCAGCAGATGGCCTTTGGACTCAACTACAACTCTGCTGGGTCTCCAGCCTCCTGGTTCACCCTGCAGATTTTGTTTTCAACTCTTTTTTTTCTTTGTTTCTTTTCTTTTTCTTTTTCTTTTTTTTTTCATTTGGTCTCACAGCACACCTTGCAGGATCTTAGTTCCCCGACTGGTAACCAAGGGCTGAATCCACGCCCTCAGCAGTGAAAGCACAGAGCTACAAACACATGAGCCAATTTCTTAAAATAAATCCTTCTTTCAACACACACACACGCACACACACACACCCTGTTGGTTCTCTGGAGAACGCTGATGAATAGACAATGATTCCACAAGAACATTATAGAATCCACATAAATATGAGGAAATCAGGGCCCTACCCCTACACTGGTGGATTGAAAAGCAGAATACTGGGTATCTACTGGTGAAAAATTGGGAGAGTAAATCTCTCTATTAGTTATGACCTTTGTAATCTTGGGCAAATTAATCCCTTTCTGCCTCAGTTTTCTCATCTGTGAAATGGGATACTCATAGGCTACACATGGCAGCACTGTGGTGAGGATTAGATGATTTACACATTTAAATTCATGGAGGCGTGCCCATCACAGCACTCACTGAACTACTGTGTGTGGTTCTCTGGATATACCCCCATCTTTCGTATCTCCCTGCTGTTCCCCCTGGCTGGAATAACTTTCCTCATCTTGCCACTCTGGAAACCTCCTATTCATTTTTCAAACTCCCAAGCATGCCACATGTTCTGTGAGAAGGCTCCTCTGAGGCCATCCTCTGTACACAGAAAATAACTATCACTAACACACATGCTTATGCTCTCAGCAAAAAAATCAACCATGCAAAAAATATATATATATTAACTATATTTCTTCTACCTTTGCATATTTCTATTTTAAGCTACCATGCTGGGTTGGCAGAAAATTCAGACCTCAGGGCTTCTGAGTCCCCAGGCTCCTGAGGGGCCATGTCAGCTTCCTGGAGGTGGCATGCATCAATCTGTTAGGCTGCCATACCAAAATACCACAGACAGGGGGGCTTAAACAACAGAAACTTATTTTCTCACAGTTCTGGAGGCTGGGAGAGTGAGATCAAGGTTTGGTTTCTTGCAAGGCCTCTCTGCTTGGCTTGCAGGCAATCAACTTCTCCTTGTGTCCTCACCCGGCTTCTCCTCTGTCCTGGAGCATCCCTGGTGTTTCTTTTGTGTCCTAATCTCCTTCTCCTACAAGGACACCAGTCAGATTGGATTAGGGCCCACCCTGATGGCTCATTTTGACTTAATTACCTATTTAAAGGCCCTAACTCCAATTACTATCTGAGTACTGGGAGTTAGGCTTCAACGTGTGAATTTTGGGGGAACACAATTCAGTCCATAACATGGGGTATAGTGGCAGCTCACACGTTATCAAGGCAAATGGGGGTGGGGGGAACATCTGGTCCTCAGTCATCGGGCCACGGGGCTCTTCGATGCTCATCACCTTGATCAGAAATACCCTCGGTCCACAATGCCCAGATGCCCAGGCAGCCAGTCTCCCTGCAGTCCTGCAGCCTTCAGGGGCTCTGCCAGGGAAAGGGGCACACGTCTCCCTGTGCCTCAGCCCACATTTGCCTTTCCTTCAGCCCAAGGGACTCTCCCTAGTTTCCCAGAGAATCCTTTCTCCCTTCACCTTTTTGCCAGAGACATTGGTCTCTGTCCAACAAATTTATCCAACAAATCCTCTCTTCCCAGAAGCGGATGCTTTTGAAGCAAAAGCAAGGGAGACTCCGGGGCTACTTTTGCCTTCATCCCGGCCACAGCCCCCTGCTGCGACTTTCAAGGGGGCTCGCCAGCTGCTTGAAGCGGGAAGGTCAGACCCAAAAAACAATCTCAAAATAATATGCCTCGCTTTGTTCGACAGGCATAAAAACAGCCCAGACTGTTGGATGGATGGAGGGATGGACAGAGGACAGATGTGTGAAAAAGCATGTACAGCCAATGTTAACAGCGGGATGTAAGCAGTGCGTGTTCAAAGAACGTTTGACATGTTTCATTATCAATTGGTGTGCGTGTAGGGAGGGGGACTATTACAGTTCACATTTGCCAGCCTTCCGCCTGTAAGCTCCTCGGTGAAATATGGGGGGTTTTGTCTGTGTTTTTGTTTGTTTGTTTTTTATTGGCAACAATGTGCTCAGCGCTTGGTAGCGCTAGAAATAAGCTCTGAAAGGAGCGGACTCTGAAGGAAGGAGCCTCGTCCTTGGAGGTTCCGCACTCCTCTTGACTGCAGCGCCACTGCGCCCTCTAGTGGCGAAGTCGCTCGCACTCCTCGGGACGTTTCCCTGAGACCCGGCCCTGGGCTGGGACCAGTCTGGGGGGACCCGCCAGGCTGCGACCCAGGGACCTGGAGGAAGGGCCGCAGGGCAGGTAGATGGTGGGAGCCACCCAGAAGATGCACCACGGAGGATGTGGGATGGATCCAAACGTGCGCTGAGGGACCTCCCTGGTGGTCCAGTGGCTAAAACTCCGCGCTCCCAATGCAGGGCTCCCGGGTTACATCCCTGGTCCGGGAGCTAGATCCCACATGCCTCAACTAAGAGCCCGCATGCTGCAACTAAAAGATCCCAAACGCGGCAACAAGGACCTGGCACAGCCAAATAAATAAATAAATATTTTTAAAAATAAATAAACGTGCGCTGAGGATCTAGAAGGCTTACGTGTTCCAGCCTGGTGTCCATTGAGAGCACCTGCCGACTGGGGGAGGGGTTAGCACCCCTCAACCGGGAAGAATATTCCAATCAGGTGGACAGGGAGTTGCCTCACGGCCTCTCTACCTGTGGGCAAGCGTCTGTGCAGGACCCCAGCCCCTCATTTCAGACTCTGGTTCAGAGCTACCAGCTGGGATCATAGGAAAAGAGGGACCTTAAAGTTCTCCCCTTGAAGGTCGAGGGCCAGCAGACACAGGAAAGCTGAGGGGTCCTGAGTAGAAAGGGGCTGGGGGAGGAGAGGCTGGAGTGAGCTGTTTGGGGCTGAACTGTGTCCGTCTCCCAAATTCATGTGTTGAAGTCCTAACCCCCAGTACCTCAGAATGTGACTGAATTTGAAGATAGGGCCTTTAAAGAGGTGATTCAGTTAAAATGAGGCCGTGGCAGTAGGCCCTAGTCCAATCTGACTGGAGCCAAGACATTTGGACACACAGAGAAACACCAGGGATGCACAGCGCAAAAGCCATGTGAGGGCACAGGGAGAAGGTGGATGTCTGCAGGCCAGGGAGAGAGGCCTCAGGAAAAACCAGCCCTGCTGACACCTTGGTCCCAGACTTCCAGCCTCCAGAACTGTGAGAAAATTAATTTCTGTTGTTTAAGCCCCCCAGTCTGTGGTGTTTTGTTATGGTGGCCTGAGCAAACGAATACTAGGCAGAGCCTCTATGCCCTCAGCAAACGTTTCCTGTGCGCCGTCTAATATCTAATTTAGACACTGCTTAATGCTCAGTATCTAAAGAGGAATGAAGGGCCTTCCCTGGCGGTCCAGTGGTTAAGACTCCGTGCTCCCAATGTAGGGGCCACAGGTTTGATCCCTAGTTGGGGAACTAAGATCCAGCATGCCACACAGCGTGGCCAAAAACAAACAGAAACAAAACACAACAAAAAAAACATAATAAAATGGGATGAAGCCTGGGAGGCATTAACTATGGCAGAGCTGCAGTCTCTCAGAGCCTGATGCAGCCTGAGCCATCTTTTTTTTTTTTTTTAACATTCCTTGTATATTAAAAAAAATACACCAGAGATGTAAAAAATGGTGGTACCTGAGTGGGTGTTGGCTGTGACTTGCTTTGACTTCCAAGCCTGAAGTCTCATTCTCAGTGAAACTTGGAAACTGACCACCATATAAAAACCTTGGCCTGAATACTGAATGAGAACCATCTACGGGGAGGGAGAGGCTTTGTGGAAGTGGAGCAAGGCACCCTGGCTCACAGCCCAAACGTGGAAGTGAGGCCATGGTGGATATTCCATCCACCATGGAGCTGCCCTAGTAGCCACTGCGAGGAAGGGATGAGCCATCCCCAATGAGCAAAACTGTGGGCAAGAAAATGATTGAAATGGTTTTCAAGCCACTGGGTTTGAAGGTAGTTTGCACCCACAGCAGCGGACAATTAAGAGACTCAAAGCAAGAGGAAGTGGTTGGATTCTGTTAATTGCCGGTGTCACTGCGTTCTGAAAGCCCATTTTCTCTGTTGCCTCTCTCCCTGCTGCCCTGATGTCAGGCTCCCTCAACTCCAGCAAGTCTGGGGTCACTTTTCTGTCTCTGACTCTTTGATGTGCCCTTTTGAACGTACCAGTCAGACTCCTCCCTCTGATAACACCATCTTTGGTGTCCTGATTGAATTTTGGGCCCTGTTTAACTGCAAGGCCACAGTCTGATTTAAGTTACTGGGTTCTTCCTAACTTCCTAATATTAATTGCCTGCCATAAGCCAGGCCCAGTTCTAGGAGCTAATGATACAGGAGAGAACCAGACTAAGAGAGCCCTGTACTCAAGGAATTTAATTCAAGTATAACCTCAGACTAGCTTTTGTCTTCATAGACCAGGCATAAAATGTGACCCAGAGCATCACTGCAGAAAGGCATACTGCGCCCTGAAAACAACCTGATAAGCACCCAAGCCTTCCCTAATTTCTTCATCCAGATCTCAGAATTTTATACAAATACTTTATATAAGTGATTCATCCTATATTTAAAGGTATAAACATTCTGGGATTACCTGACAGATATGAGCCTAGGGAACTAGTAAAATAGAACCAACATTTTATTTTTTTGTGTGGAATTTAAATTTTTTTTAAAAAGGATCAAAGTAGTCACCAAGGGGAAAAAAATCAATATTTTATCGCACTTCTGAACTTTTTTTTAAGTTTAGTATTGTCTCTGTCTTTACTCCAGCTTTATTGAGCTATGGTTGACATATAACATCGTGTAAGTTTAAGGTTTACAGTGTAATGACTTGATATAAGTATGTATTGCAAAATGATTACCACCATAAGGTTAATTAATGTATCTATCACCACATAGTTACCTTTGTGTGTGTGTGTGGTCAGAACTTTTAAGATCTACTCTCTTAGTAACTGTCAAGCGTACAATACAGTATTGCTAACTATAGTCTCTATGTTGTACATTACATCCCCAGAGCTTAGTCATCTTATAACCAGAAGTTTGTACGATTTGACCACCTTTACCTATTTTCCCCATGCTCCCAGCCCCTGGTAATCACTAATTTACTCTGTTTCTATGAGTTTTTTTTTTTTTTTTTTTTTTATGTGGTACGCGGGCCTCTCACCGTTGTGGCCTCTCCCGTTGCGGAGCACAGGCTCCGGACACGCAGGCTCAGTGGCCATGGTTCACGGGCCCAACCGCTCCGCTGCATGTGGGATCCTCCTGGACCGGGGCACGAACCTGTGTCCCCTGCATCGGCAGGTGGACTCCCAACCACTGCGCCACCAGGGAAGCCCTGTTGTTTGTTTTTTAGATTTTCTATATAAGTGAGATGGTATAGCATTTGTCTTTCTCTGACTTATTTCATTTAGCATAATGCCCTCAAGTTTCATCCATGATGTTGCAAATCTTTATTTGATATGGCTAATTTGCATTGTATACGTATACCACATTTTCTTATCCATTCATCCATTAATAGACGCTTAGGTTGTTTCCATGTCTTGGCTATTGTAAATAATGCTGTAATTTACATGGGGTGCAGATAACTCTTTGGGATAGTGATTTCACTTCCTTCATATATATACCCAGAAGTGGAATTTCTGGATCATATGGTAGATCTACTTTTTTTTAATTCTTTTTTGAGGAAACTCTTTATCATTTTCCATAGTGGCTGCACCACTTTACATTCCCACCAACAGTGCACCAGGGTTCCCTTTTCTCCACATCTTGGCCAACACTTGTTATCTCTTAACTTTTTGATAATAACCATTCTGACGAGTGTGGTGATATCCCATTGTGGTTTTCATTTTCATTTCCCTAATGATTAGTGATACTGAGCACCTGTTCATGTCCCTGATGGGCATTTGTATGTCTTCTTTGGAAAGATGTCTATTCAGACACTCATTTTAAAATCGTATTATTTGGCTTTTTGCTATTAAGTTGTATGACTTCCTTATGTATGTTGGATATTAACTCTTTATCAGATGATTTGCACATATATTCTCTCATTCTGTAGGCTGCCTTTTCATTTTGTTGATCAAATATTTACTTTGAATATGGGATGGTAGTATCATCATCGTTTCAGGGCTTAAGCCCGTGAAAGGTGTAAAGTCACAGAAATGCAGTTTTCCTGATCCTTTTGGGGAAGGTTACTTCAAGTGCAAAATATGCTTTTTACACAGTTGGGTGGTAATCTTCCACAGAACCAGTTTCATATTTGAGTGAAACTTCCAAGTAAAGGATCAATCCCACTTACGGAAGCTCCCTGTATTTCTAGTGGTTTAATTGAGATCTCTCAGGGACAAATCCTCATTCACTTTGTAAGGGGATAGTAGGTCTTTTTCTGGTTTTCAAAAGGCCTGTATTGGGCCATCTGCCCCAGGATGTCCCTGGTCAACATTTCTTTAACCACTGTAGCTTATTTAAGTATATTTTATGCGGGTTGAAACATTTTATTTCCTTTTCAATTTTACTACCATTTATTGAGCGGCTGTTCTGTGGCAGTGCCACTCAAAGAGCTGTCAGTATATTATTAGGTAATTTACAAAAAATGGGCAGAAGACCTAAATAGACATTTCTCCAAAGAAAACATACAGATGGCCAAGAAGCACATGAAAAGCTGCTCAACATCACTAATTATTAGAGAAATGAAAATCAAAACTACAATGAGGTATCACCTCACACCAGTTAGAATGGGCATCATTCAGAAATCTACAAACAACAAATGCTGGAGAGGGTGTGGAGAAAAGGGAACCCTCCTATACTGTTGGTGGGAATGTAAATTGATAACAGCCACTATGGAGGTTCCTTAAAAAACTAAAAAACAGAATTACCATATGACCCAGCAATCCCACTACTGGGCATATACACAGAGAAAACCGTAATTCAAAAAGACACATGCACCCCAATGTTCATTGCAGCACTATTTACAATAGCCAGGTCACGGAAGCAACCTAAATGCCCATCGAAAGAGGAATGGATAAAGAAGATGTGGTACATATATACAATGGAATATTACTCAGCCATTAAAAGTAACAAAATTGGGGGGCTTCCCTGGTGGCGCAGTGGTTGAGAGTCCGCCTGCCGATGCAGGGGATACGGGTTCGTGCCCCGGTCCAGGAAGATCCCACATGCCGCGGAGCGGCTGGGCCCGTGAGCCATGGCCGCTGAGCCTGCGCGTCCGGAGCCTGTGCTCCGCAACGGGAGAGGCCACAACAGTGAGAGGCCCGCGTACCGGAAAAAAAAAAAAAAAAGTAACAAAATTGGGTCATTGTAGAGACATGGATGGACCTAGAGACTGTCATACAGAGTGAAGTCAGAAAGACAAAAACAAACATATTAACGCATATATTTGGAATCTAGAAAAATGGTACAACTGAACACGTTTGCAAGACAAAAATAGAGACACAGATGTAGAGAACAAACGTATGGACACCAAGGGGGGAAGGGGGGATGGGATGAATTGGGAGATTGGGATTGACATATATACACTAACTTACATAACATAGATAACTAATGAGAACCTGCTGTACAGCACAGGGAACTCCACTTTGCTGTCCAGTAGAAACTAACACAACACTTTAAAACAACTATATCCCAATTAAAAAAAAATTAAAGGAGGATGTTCAGCTTATAAATCATTAAAATAATTTTGATAATAAAAATATATTATTAGGTGATTTAATTCTAAAAAAACTTATGAAGTGAATACTGTGACTATCCCCACTTGACAGATAAGGAAACAAGCTCAGAGAGGTCAAGATCACTCAACTAATAAGAGACCCAGGACTCGCTTGTTCCAGAGCTTGTTCTCTTAACCCCTCTTCTTGCTTTTCTTTCCACAAGCCAGTAAAAACATCTGAAACGTGTATTCATGCGAATTACAATGGAAATAAAATTAGCAAAACTTCTGTGGTAAAGCTCTAGTTTATCTCCTCACATTTAATCCTAAAAACAACCACAAAGGGGTAACTTGTCTAAGGGGACACCTCGGAGTCGGTGGGGACGGGTCGATCACCCCTCAGCCAACTCCACTCCGAGAACCTGGTCTCTGGCTGCCATTGTCTTTTCCGGTCCTGCGCTCCCAGAAGTCCCGCCCAGGCGAGGGAAGATTTCCGGAAAGAATTGACGCGGGGAAGCCGGAAAGAGACCAGGGGCGGGGCCGTTCAGGGCGCTCTAGCATTGCTCCTCTCTATGACCACCGCCACTTGACACTTCCGGAGCGGCGAGGCTCCTTCCTATTGGGCGCGCGGCCTCGCGTAGGCGGGCGGCCCGGCTGGCGGAGCGCTGACTGGCTGGGGCGCCACGCGGACGGAGGGGCGGCGCGTGGGGCACGCGGACCGAGACTGCCGGCTGCGCCCAGGAGCGGGAGGAGGGGGCGCATGTGGGCTCTCCGCTCGCTGCTGGGGCTGCGGTGCGCGGCCTGGCGAGCCATGTCGCAGGGGCCGACTCGCCGGCCGCGGCCGCCCAAGGACCCGCTGCGGCACCTGCGCACACGGGAGAAGCGCGGCCCGTCGTGGGTGCCCGGGGGCCCGAACACCGTGTACCTGCAGGTGGTGGCGGCTGGCGGCCGGGATGCAGGCGCTGCGCTCTACGTCTTCTCCGAGTTCAACCGGTCAGTGAGCCGCGCCGGGTTCCGGCCGGCCCAGCGGGTCCCCTGGCCAAGCCCCGCCCCGCCGGCCGCAGTGCTGAGCGCCCAGAGCATCGGGGCCCATTCCTGGGCTTGGTACCCCGCCCATCCCCCCCTTCCCAGTGTGGATGCGAGAGCCTAGATCCCTTATATCCCCGTCCGTGTGACTCCGGGAGGCCCCGCTGACTTTTAGACAGACTTGGGTATAAGCGTTCCCTTCCAAAGCCTCGTCCCCGAGCCCCCTGCCGTGCACCCCAGGACCAGGGCCTCCTTGTCCGTGTTGGGGGTGGGCAGGTCTGCGGAGGAGGTGATGGGGAAAGGACGCGTCTCGCCTCAGTTCGAGCCTACTCAGGCCCCAGATCCCTCCCTGCCTCTGCTGAGGAGGGTTCAAACCCCAGCATCCCAACAGCAGAAATGCGGTTGGTAGCACAGCATGTGTTTTTAGTTGTTTTCCCCTGTGGTGTACAACAAAGCATATAAATGGTGGCAGAAGTTTTACAGAACCGAATCTAATGACTCTCTGGTGTAATGTTCGTCCTTTAGGTATCTCTTCAACTGCGGGGAAGGCATCCAGCGACTCATGCAGGAGCACAAGTGAGCCAGCCATTTTCCTGCGGGGTGGGGAATGACTTTGCGGCTTTGAGGCAGGAGGGTTGTTACAGCAGGAGAATGGGTCCTTGGTCCTTCTGTTTAGTCCTGCTCCAACGCTTTCATTTTCTTAGGCTGAAGGTGTCCCGTTTGGACAACATATTCCTGACCCGAATGCACTGGTCTAATGTTGGAGGGCTGTGTGGTGAGTATATTCTTTCTCAGGTCAGGGGCTGGGGGGAGGTGTCTGGGATTTTAACCTGCCTGGCCTTTTTTTTGCCCGACTTCGGAGTCCGGGGGCTCTGGAATTCTTTTTATGCCGGCCCCCTCAGCTTCAGCAGGGAGAATCAAAAGCTGACTCAGAAAAGTAGATTTTAACGTAGACGCTGCCTGCAGGTGTTAACCATCCACCTCATTTATTGAGTTGCTGGACTGGAGGTATGGGACAAACTGGAGAGTGTGGTGATGGTGATTACAGTCAGTATATCAATATTCACCATTGAGACCGTCCCCTTGCTACACACAGATGCCCAATGTCCAGATTACCCCCTTGTTTATGCCCATCAATTAGAAAGATCGAGATTGTTTTGCCGCCAGATTTGGTAAGGTTCGTGGAGTGGGTAGGAGGGAGTGGAGGCTGAACTAGTCTCCTTCCCAGAGCTGAGACTCAGGTGAGGCCAGGAAGCACCCAGGGTGCAGAATCTGTGGCCTGCCTCTGACTTGGCATGATTTTGCACCCGAGGTGCCTCACCCTAGTATCAAGTCCTGCCCGTTCTAGAGGCATTTGAGTGATGGTCGGTGTCCCTCGTAGGTCTGGCCAGCATCACGTCTGCTCTGCACATGCACAACAAGCAGAAAACTAGCAAACTGAGTAAGGAGTGCGCCTCCTGGCCGCAACTACGGGTCAGGGTGATGAGAGATCTGATTTTATTCGTCCCTTTTAGGAATGATTCTTACCTTAAAGGAAACCGGGGTTCCAAAGTGTGTGCTCTCTGGACCTCCACAACTGGTGAGTCTCTCCTGACTCAGCTGTCAAAGCTAAGCCCTCCATTTCAGTGTGAGTAACAAGGGTTTCCAATTTTACAAATCAGCTTTCTGCCCTCCAGAGTTCATTGACAGTGGCATAAACACTTTGCCTTTCGAGTTAAAGACACCTGAGTCCATAAACCTTATTAACTCTATGACCTTGAGTTACTTTCCTTTCTGGAGCCTCAGTGTCTTCATCTGTGAAATGGTTTGCAGTTGTTAAGGATTAAAGGAGGTAACACGCAAACACTCACTCTTTACCAGGTGTTTCACACCCTATGGACACAACAAGTGTCAGCTTTTATCCTTATTTAAATTTCAGACGTCTTCATCCCTTCCCAGCCAGCTTAGGACACTGGAGAGGTTGTGTACACATCGTTAGCGTAAGGGTTCACTTCGCAGGTGCTGGGGTGAAAGGCCAGCCCTGTACAGTCTGTCCCCAGAATAATGCTGCTTGGCCGTCCCTCTGTCGTCTTCTCGTTGGTCTGTCCCTACACCTTCTACTGCCATTGCTTCCCATGTCCAGTCCTGCCCCCCTGTGACCATCCAGCACCGCGGCCAGAGGGACCCCTCCCAAACGGAACCGCAGGCGGCTCACCATCCTAAAACCCTTCAAGGGTCTTTGTTGTACACACAGTCCAAACGCCTTCACGTAGCCCACAGGCCCTGTCGGCCCAGGCCCTCGCCGGCCCTGGCATCTGTGCCCTGGTCACCAGGCGGGGCTGTGAGCTGGCTTTTAGCTCTTCACGGAAGCCCCTTACTGTCTCGGGCCTTCGCCCATGCACCAGTTCCCCTCTTGCCCCACCTGTGTCCTTCCTTCAGGGCTCACCTCAAAGGCTGTTTGCTCAGGAGCTGCCCCTGACTCTCCAGAAGGGTCGGATCCCAGCTCCCTGCGTTTTTTGTATCTGCAGGTCCCTCAGCACCATGGCTGCTGGTTGTCATTTGTATTGTTTCTGTCTCCTCCCCTGGATTCTAAGTTCCATGAGGGCAGGGACCCCATCTTTTCACTGCTGACCCCTTGGCATCTAACATGTGGTGGACACTCAGTAAATATTTGTATGAAGGAAGTTCAAAATACTCTGTGAACTGTGTTGTATGTCGGTACCTTTGATGCCGCTCGTGTACTTGAACGTGTTGCTGTGTCCTCCATCTGTGCAGCCATAACTGTTCACTTCCTTATTTTTCTTTCTTAGGAAAAGTACCTGGAAGCTATCAAAATATTTTCTGGTCCACTGAAAGGAATAGACCTGGGTATGTCCTTGATTATGACTCATTGCCATTTCTGTCTCATATGTCCCCGTCTCTCAAATCAGAATCCATAAAAGCTGACAAAATTAAACCTTAAAGTCAAATGCTTCATCCACGCGAGATGAATTTTTAAAATACTGCTTTGCTGCACTTTCTGTGCTCTCGCCTCCCGCTCCTCTCCAGACACGGCAGCGGAGGCAGGAGTGAGTGAAAAGCTGCTGCGTGCTGGGTGGGGGTCTCTCTTGGGGCCCCGAGGCTCCGCCCTGGCCCTACACGTGGTTCTCGTCATCGAATGGCCTTGGGTCCCTTGTAGGGAGAAGGGCTCTGAGCGGCTGACTGAGCGGGAGGCGCATGGCCGCTTGATGGGAGGAGGGCTGGCCGATGTGCAGAGCCTGGTGCGTCTCTGGCTTGTCCTTCTGTAGAAACACTAGTATTTTATTTCAGAATGTGTCCCGGGCCTCGCGATGCTGAGCATTTGCCTGTGTCTCTCACGTTTAAGTCTCGGCTTCATGTTTATTTTAGCGGGTTATCGCCTGTGATCATCGTGTGTCTTCCCTGTGGCTGACCTAAATATTAGTGGCTGATGAAAATATGTTTTCGCCGTTTTCCTAAACACTTTGGTTTACTCAGAAATTCTGGCTTTAGCGCAGACTCCCGCCAGAATCCAGAGCAGGTTGCTTGCTCGTGGGCAGCGATGTGGACTCGATCCTCATGCCTTGTTCGCTGCCGCAGTCACTGTCCTGTGGTCTTTTCCCCGCAGCGGTGCGACCCCACTCAGCGCCGGAATACCAGGACGAGACCATGACGGTCTTCCAGATCCCCATCCACAGTGAGTGTGAAGCCGCGATTCCTAGGAGTGGGAGGACGTGGGTCCGGGGTCAGGAAGGCAGGTGGCAACAGAAACTGCCCGATCACTGGCCTGTGTATCCGGCTTTGTGTTCTGAGCATGATTAGGAAGTTTAGCCGAGGAGTTCCTGCCCTTAAGGAGCTTATGACCTGGAGGACAGATGCGTTTACCTTGTATGTAACGATCGTGATTGCACTTTGGGGTGCCAGGTAATCAGGCTCTGCCCTCAGATCTGCCCATTTATCGCCAGGGGTCATTGCCACAGGTGTGGGCGCCCTCCTGGGATGCAGGGGCTTGGAGAGGTGGCACAGGCGAGCCTTGTTCGTAAGCAGCAGCAGCAGCCCGGCGGGAGTGTGGTTGGCGGTCAGAAGGGCTCAGGGCCTCCTGAGGCCCCGGGGCCCGACGTGCGGTCCTGACACGGAGACAGGCAGGCTGCACGCGAGTCACTGCCACGTCCGTGCCGCCCTGGGTCTGGGTGACGCTCTGCGTCGGTCTCCCGACTGGGGGCGACGTGCAGGGCCGGCTCCTTGTCCGTCACCTGGCCCGAGCTTGCTGCGTGCAGAGTGGGGCAAACGAGCCCGCACCCCCGGCCGGGGAGCCCAGTACCCGCCGGGAGACAGGCCTGCGCTGGCCCAGCTCACTTTCCTCGCGTGTCCTCCCCTGGCCGCGCCCTCAGCCTGGTGTCCTCCCCGCTCCGGCACGTGGCCCCGCGCCCTGACACGTGCGAGTGATCAGTGTTGAGCCCGCCCGGCGAGCCCGGAAGACCCGGCAGCTCAGAGGGCCGGGTGGGGCGGGGGTCGCTGAGACCAGCAGCCGTGTGCCCACCTCTTGGGGCAGGGATTTCTTCCATTCGCCACACCGCGGCCTGCGGGACCTTCGTTCCCCAACCAGGAATCGAACCCGGGGCCCCTGCAGTGAAAGCATGCAGCCCTAACCGCTGGACAGCCAGGGGAGTGTTTTTCTGACCTTGAGACCGAACTGACTGCCCAGTGATGCCACTCCTCGTGGCGACGGGGAACCTTGGGCCAAGGTCTGTGCGGAGCATGATGGCGGTGGATAAACCAGCTGAGTGCATGGGTGCCTTCTGCTCAGCACGCGCTCTTGAGTCCCCACTGCAGTCAGGCTGGGACCCGGGCAGAAACCTCAAGATGAGGAGGATGGGCGTGCAGCCCAGAGCCAGGCGGGGAGGTGGCCAGTAGAGGACAGGCCAGCATAGTGGGCGACCGGGCTGTGAGCTTGCCCTCGGCGTGTGTCACTTGCTCGTTTCCCTTCCCAACCAGGTGAACAGGTGAACGGGAAGCACCAGCCAGCGCAGAGTCCAGAGAGGCTGAGTCCAGAGCCGTCTCCAGACTCGGGACCCGCAGAAGGGGAGCAGCACCTGGCGGACGGTAATGGCGCTTGGACAGCGGTGCGCTGGCGGGGGTGGGAGCCTGTCTTAATCCGTTGGCTTCTTCTGCTCTACATTTGAATCTTTGTCATAAGGAAGTTTAGTGTGCAAAACAGACGCTTTTTCTTATCGCATTAGGATTCAGCTGTGGGGCAGGTGAGAAGGTTGTCTTTAAAAGCAGCCACACTGCCAATCCGCAGCCCTGGGGAGCCCCAAGCTTTGGCTTCAGTTTAACCAGAGGAAGAGCAGGACCTGGCAAATGATTGATTGGGAGGCTTTGTGTTTCTCTTTTTTTTTTTTTTGGTATAAAGTTACATTGTTTATTTCATCATACAGTATAGATCATTAAGTCTTTACTATTCGTTACAGTCTTTGGATTTTTTTTTTTGAATTCCCATTTCACTTGTAGCAAGTCAGTGTCATCCCCAAATCAAAGTCACTTTTTTATATGTGCACCCATCATATCTGCAAAACCCCACACACAAAGAAGGTGTTCCAGCACAGTGTCAGCGGTGCAGAGAAGGCACGATGAACTTTTTGTCTCTCTGTTAAGGCAGCAGTAACGCAAGTTAATTTTTCCTGAGTGCAGAACCTAACAGCTAAGCAGACAGAACAGTCATATCAACGAGTGGATTTGCACCTTTTCTTCCAGAATGACAGCCTACTGGGAAACTGGATTAAAATTCCAGGATGAGACGAATCAAACGAATTGGGCTGCTTGAGGATGCTGTTGTCCGGGGATGGGCAGGGTTGATAAGTTCCTGTCTCTGCCTCGAGGCTGTGTCTGTCTGAGGACCGACAAGGGGCTGGCCCTCTGTGCTGTCCTTTTTGGGTGGCTCGGGTGAGGGCTGACACCCACGTCGTTTCTGCAGGCCTTGTAGCTTTTGTGTTATTTCCCATATTCTTACACTTGTTTGTAAAGCACGTTACAACTTATTTTCCCCCCTCATCTCCACTTCTAGGTAAAATGTGTCATTTTTTAAGAACATTTCACTTGCCATTTTCTGGTTGGCATTTTGCATTTTTGTTTACTCAGATCTCAACACGAGTAGGAAAAAGAAAAGATCTGCTTGAGAAAAAATACCAGTGTTTCTTTGACCTTTGTATCTGAACAGTTCCATCCATTTAAGTTTTGTGAAGTCAGATTAGGTATCAGACGATCCCCCGATCTGTGGCACCTGGAGACATTGCTGTTTACCTTGTGTGGTCGGATTTGTTTCTCCTCAGGTGTCGGTCAGAAAATGCACGGCAGGGACCCCTCCTTGGTCGTAGCCTTTGTCTGTAAGGTAAGCACCTTGCTGGACGTGCTCTACACGAACATGTGTCTGGTGACCTAAGGGTTTCCGGTAATTTGAAGGTAGCAGCTCCTACCATCACCTGTGTTCAGAGGAAACAGTTGCCCTGGTTCCCAGTAAACCACCTATGCTTGTACGTACTTCCAGATTCTCTTCCATCCAGAGTCAGGCTACAGAGACATGTTTCATATTTGGCTGTGAGCCTCCCTCTTGAACTTCAGAAGTAGTTGATAAGTTTCTGAAGTTAAAGACTACTTTTTTTTTTAGGAATTTTTTTTTTGTTTGAAGTATAGTTGATTTACAGTGTTGTGTTAATTACTGCTCTATAGCAAAGTGACTCAGTTATACACATATATACATTCTCTTTTATATTCTTTTCCATTATGGTTTCTCACAGGATACTGAAGACAGTTCCCTGTGCTGTACAGTAGGACCTTGTTGTTTATCCATTCTGTATATAATAGTTTGCATCTGCTAATCCCAACCTCCCAATCCATCCCTCCCCTGCCCCCCGCCAACCACAAGTCTGTGAGTCTGTTTCATAGATAAGTTCATTTGTGTCATATTCTAGATTACACATATTAATGATAGCATATGGTATTTGTCTTTCTCTTTGACTTACTTCACTTAGTATGATAATCTCTAGTTGGCATCCAAGTTACTGCAAATGGCATTATTTCATTCTTTTTTATGGCTGAGGAGTATTCCATTGTATATATGTACCACATCTTTATTCATTCATCTGTTGATGGACATTTAGGTGGTTTCTATGTCTTGGCTGTTGTGAATAGTGCTGCTATGATCATAGGGGTGCATGTATCTTTTTTTTTTTTTTTTCGGTACGTGGGCCTCTCACTGCCGTGGCCCCTCCCATTGCAGAGCACAGGCTCCGGACGCACAGGCCCAGCAGCCATAGCTCACGGGACCAGCCGCTCCGCGGCATGTGGGATCTTCCCAAACTGGGGCATGAACCCGTGTCCCCTGTCTCAGCAGGCAGACTCCCAACCACTGCGCCACCAGTAAAGCCCTGTATCTTTTTGAATTAGACTTTTGCCTGGATATATGCCCAGGAGTGGGATTGCTGGATTGTATGGTAATTCTATTTTTGGTTTTCTGAGGAACTTCCATACTGTTTTCCATAGTGGCTGCACCAGTTTACATTCCCACCAACAGTGTAGGAGGATTCCCTTTTCTCCACACCCTCTCCAGCATTTATTTGTAGACTTTTAAATGATGGCCATTCTGGCCTGTGTGAGGTGGTAGCTCATTGTAGTTTTTTTTTTTTTTTTTTTTTTTTTTTTTTTTTTGTGGTACGCGGGCCTCTCACTGTTGTGGCCTCTCCCATTGCGGAGCACAGGCTCCGGACGAGCAGGCTCAGCGGCCACGGCTCACGGGCCCAGCCGCTCCGCGGCATGTGGGATCCTCCCGGACCGGGGCACGAACCCGCGTCCCCTGCATCGGCAGGCGGACTCTCAACCACTGCGCCACCAGGGAAGCCCTCATTGTAGTTTTGATTTGCATTTCTCTAATAATTAACAATGTTGAGTGTCTTTTCATGTGCCTATTGGCCATCTGTATGTCTTCTTTGGGGAAATATCTGTTTAGGTATTCCGCCCATTTTTGGATTGGATTGTTTGGTTTTTCTGGTGTTGAGTTGTATGAGCGGTTTGTATATCTTGGAAATTAGCCCTTGTTAGTTGCATTGTTTGCAAATATTTTCTTCCATTCTACAGGTTGTCTTTTCATTTTGTTTATGGTATCCTTTGCTGTGCAAAAGCTTGTAAGTTTGATTAAATGCCACTTGTTTGTTTTTATTTCTGTTGCCTTGGGAGACTGACCGAGAAAACATTAGTAGGGTTTATGTCAGAGAATGTTTTGACTATGTTCTTTTCTAGGAGTTTTATGGTGTCATGTCTTATGTTTAATTCTTTAAGCCATTTTGAGTTTACTTCTGTGTATGGTGAGAAGGTGTGTTCTAACTTCATTGATTTACATGTGGCTGTCCAAGTTTCCCAACACCACTTGCTGAAGAGACTGTTTTTCCCGTTGTATATTCTTGCCTCCTTTGTTGAAGATTAATTGGCGGTAGGTGTGTGGGTTTATTTCTGGGCTCTCTGTTTGGTTCCATTGATCCATTTGTCTGTTTTTGTGGCAGTACTATGCTGTTTCACTTGCTGTAGCTTTGTAGTATTGTCTGAAGTCTGGGGGGGGTTATGCTTCCTGCTTTGTTCTTTTTCTTCAGGATTGCTTTGGCAATTCTGGATCTTTTGTGGTTCCATATGAATTTTAGGATTGTTCTACTTCTTTGAAAAATGTCATGGGTAATTTGATAGGGATCACATTAAGTCTGTAGATGGCTTTGGGTAGTATGGCCATTTTAACAATATTAATTCCTCCTATTCAAGAGCATGGGATATCTTTCCATTTCTTTAAATCGTCTTCAACTTCCTTTATTAATGTTTTATAGTTCTCAGCATATGTCTTTCACCTCCTTGGCAAGGTTTATTCCTAAGTATTTTATTCTTTGGGTTGTGATTTTAAAAGGTATTATATTTTTACATTCCCTTTCTGATATTTCACTGTTGATGTAAAGAAATGCAACTGATTTCTGTATGTTAATCTTGTATCCTGCTACCTTGCTGAATTGTTTTATCAGTTCTGGTAGTTTCTGTGTGTAGTCTTTAGGGTTTTCTATATATAGTATCATATTATTTGCAAATAATGACAGTTTTGCCTCTTCCCTTCCAATTTGGATATCTTTAATTTCTTTTCTTCTCTGATTACCGTGGCTAGGACTTCCAATACTATGTTGAATAGAAGAGGTGAGAGTGGAACATCCTTGTTCCAGATTTTAGCAGTAAGGCTTTCAGCTTTTCACCATTGAGTATTATGTTGGCTGTGGGTTTGTCATTTAAAATAACTTTTATTATCTTGAGACATGGTCCCTCTATATGCACTTTGATAAGAGTTTTTATCATGAATGGATGTTGAATTTTGTCGAATGCTTTTTCTGCATCTATTGAGATGATCGTGTGTTTTTTGTCTTTTGTTGACATGGTGTATCACATTGATTTGAGTATGCTGAACCATCCTTGTGAACTTGGAATGAATCCCACTTGGTCGTGGTGTGTGATCTTTTTTGTGTATCGCTGGGTTCAGTTTGCTAATATTTTGTTGAATTTTTGAATCTATATTCATCAAAGACGTTGGCCTGTCATTTTCTTTTTTGGTGTTGTCTTTGTCTGGTTTTGGTATCAGGGTGATGATGATAGCTTCATAGAATGTCTTTGGGAGTGTTCCCTCCTCTTCAATTTTTTGGAAGAGTTTGAGAAGGATTAAAGGACTACTTTTTCACAAAAAGCTTTGTTTCCCTTCAAATGAATCAGGCCTTTACTGAGGCTCCTTCACCTCTTTTAGTTTATATCATCTTCCTGTAGTTGTTACACTGCTGATGTACTAATTTTTTTTTTTATTGGAGTATAGTTGCTTTACAGTATTGTGTTTCTACTGTATAGCAAAGTGAATCAGCTGTATGTATACATATATTCCCTATTTTTTTGGATTTCCTTCTGATTTACGTCACCACAGAATTGAGTAGAGTTCCCTGAGCTATACAATAGGTTCTCATTAGTTATGTATTTTATACATAGTATCAATAGTGTATACATGTCAATCTCAATCTCCCAATTCATCCCCCCCCACTTGGTAGCCATACATTCCTTCTCTACATTTGTGTGTCTAATTCTGCTTTGTAAATAAGATTGTCTACACCAATTTTTTCAGATTTGACATGTATGCTTTAATATATGATATTTGTTTTTCTCTTTCTGACTTACTTCACTCTGTTTGACAGTTTTCTAGATCCATCCATATCTCTACAGATGACCCAATTTTGTTCCTTTTTATGGCTGAGTAATAGTCCATTGTATAGTTGTACCACATCTTCTTTATCCATTCCTCTGTTGATGGACACTTAGGTTGCTTCCATGTCCTGGCTATTGTAAATAGTGCTGCAATGAACATTGTGGTACATGGCTCTTTGAATTACGGTTTTCTCAGGGTATATGCCCAGTAGTGGGATTGCTGGGTCGTATGGTAGTTCTATTTTTAGTTTTTTAAGGAACCTCCATAGTGTTCTCCATAGTGGCTGTATCAGTTTACATTCCCACCAACAGTGCAGGAGGGTTCCCTTTTCTCCACATCCTCTCCAGCCTTCATTGTTTGTCGACTGTTTGACAGTGGCCGTTCTGACCGGTGTAAGGTGATAACCTCGTTGTTTTGGTTTGCATTTCTCTAATATTTCACGATGTTGGACATCTTTTTATGTGGTTTTTTGTAAACGGGGTAAGTAAAATGCACCTCTTGAAATTGGCTTCTCAAGTGTCTGCCCTCTTCTGAATTCTTTTGCGATGCCCTACCTGGGGCATTTCTGGAGGACAGGTGTCTTTCCTTGACAGCCCCACAGGCCTTGTGAGTATTCATTCAGTGCCCATCAGCACGGGTTTCAAAGTTGTTGTTACGGGAAAGAGCCACAAGGCGGCAGCACTTCTCCACGCTCCACTCTTGTTTTTCTTTTAATTTTTTTTTTTTTTTTTTTTTTTGTGGTACGCGGGCCTCTCACTGTTGTGGCCTCGCCCGTTGCGGAGCACAGGCTCCAGACGCGCAGGCTCAGCGGCCATGGCTCACGGGCTTAGCCGCTCCGCGGCACGTGGGATCCTCCCGGACCAGGGCACGAACCTGTGTCCCCTGCATCGGCAGGTGGACTCCTAACCACTGCGCCACCAGGGAAGCCCTAATTTGATTTTATATTGGAGTAGAGTTGATTTCTTCCAAGGTTGTGTTTGTTTTAGGCATACAGGAACTTGATTTAGTTATACATTGACGTATATGTATTCTTTCTCGGTTTCTTTTCCCCAATATAAGTTCTTACAGTGTGTTCAGTAGCATTCCCTGTGCTATTCAGTAGGTCCTTTTTGAATATCGACTGAATATAACCAACCTCCTAAATTATCCCCCCATCTTTCCTTTTTGGTCACCATAAGTTTGTTTTCTTAGTCTGTTTCTCTTTTGTAAATTAGTTGGATTGTATGAATGTATAGATTGCACCTGTAATTGATAATGATATTTGTCTTTCTCTCTCAGACTTACTTCACTGAGTATGATAATCTCTTGGTCCATCCTTGTTGCTGGAAATGGCATTAGTTCGTTCTTTTTTAATGCCCGAGTAGTATTCCAGTGCATATATGTACCACATATGCTTCGATTATCTGTCTTTGGACGATTTGGGTGCTTCTGTGTCTTGGCTATTGTAAATAGTGCTGTCCTGAAGATAGGGGTGCTCGTGTCCTTTCGAATTAGGATTTTGTCCAGATCGAAGCCCAGGACTGGGATTGCTGGACCATATGCTAACTCTATGTTTTTTGTTGTTGTTGTTGTTGTTTTTGCGGTACGCGGGCCCCTCACTGTTGTGGCCTCTCCCGTTGCGGAGCACAGGCTCCGAATGCGCAGGCTCAGCGGCCATGGCTCACGGGCCCAGCCGCTCCGCGGCATGTGGGATCCTCCCGGACCGGAGCACGAACCCATGTCCCCTGCATTGGCAGGCGGACTCTCAACCACTGTGCCACCGGGGAAGCCCTGCGTTTAGTTTTTTAAGGAACCTCCATACTGTTCTCCATAGTGGCTGTACCAATTTACATCCCCACCAACGGTGTAGGAGGGTTCTGTCTTCCCCCATGCCCTCTCCAGCATTTATTCTTTGTAGACTTTTTTTTGATGATGACACCATTCTGACTGGTGTGAGGTGATACCTCATTGTAATTCTGATTTGCATTTCTTTAATACTGACTGATGTGTTGAGTATCTTTCCATGTGCTTTTTTTTTTTTAATACAGTGTGTGCATAATTTACCTCTTGAAATTGGCCTGTTGAAAGTCAGCCCCTTTTTGAATTCTTTTCCGATGATTTACCCCAGGGCATTTCTTGAAGGCAGGTGTCATTCACAGCCCCGCAGGCCTTGTGAAGATCAAGTGCCCCTCAGCACTGGTTTAAAGTTGTTGTTACGGGAAACGGCCACAAGGTGGCAGCATTTCTCCGTGACCGGCTCTGGGTCCCCGGCAACCAGAGCCTGAGGCAAAGCGCTGTTCCTGGGTTGCCAGTTAGAGGGGAATAGGCGAGAAGAAACGCCCCAGGCTTGTGTCTCGTGACTTCTTCCCCTCACCCCTTACGGCCCGGCCCGCCTTCAGCCAGTCCCCACTCTGGCGTCACTGCTCTGCTGAGGGTGCTGTCTTCTGTGGGTAGGTGGGGCGACCCATAGGAGGCGTGGAGCCCAGGGGACTCGGAGCTCTTCCAGCCCGTGGGCTCCACCATCCTTTGGGCGTACCCTGCTTGGTTTCGCTGTAGGAGGGCCCGCCTGGGTCTGGAGAGGGTGTGGGGCTCATTTGCTGGCATGTCCTCCCTGGCTCCCTTAGCCCTTGACGGTCCAGCCTTGGGCCCTAAGCCTGCTCGGGCTCCAGGGGTGTGACACCAGCTCAGGGCACCAAGGCCTGAGGGGCACAGATTTGGCATTTCTTTTTTTCTATTTTAAATTTTATTTTTTATTGGAGCGTAGGTGATTTACAGCATTGCGGGTTTTGATATCGCTGCTGTTTCTTCCTCTGTGTACAGGAACTTGATTTCCTTATACATAGACCTATGTGTGTGCTTTTTCGGGTTCTTTTCCCATATCGGTTATTCCAGAGTGTTGAGTAGGGCTCCTTGTGCTGTAGCCTGGGTCCTTGTTGATTATTTTATAAATAGTAGTGTGTATATGTTAACCTCAACCTGCTCATGTCTCCCTGCCCACCACGTTTCCCTTTCGGTAACCACAGGTTTCTCTTCTGAGTCCGTGGGGCTGTGTCTGTTTTGTAAAGTTCATGTGTATCCACTTTTAGATTCCACCTATGAGTGGTGTCATATGATACTTGTCTTTCCGTCTCACTACCTTAGTACGATTACCTCTACCTCCTTCCCTGTGGCTGGAAATGGCATTATTTCATTTCTTTTCTTTTTAATGGCTGAGTAATACTCCATTGTGTCTATGGACCCCATGTTTTTTTTTTTTGTTTGTTTGTTTGTTTAAATTACAGCAGAAATATTTCTGAGGATTTGGGCATTGCTTTTTTTTAAATTAATTTTTATTGGAGTATGTTTGCTTTCCATTGTGTGTTAGCCTCCAGTGCACAACAGAGTGAATCAGCCATACACATACAGGTATCCCCTCCCTTTTGGACTTCCCTCCCATTTAGGTTACCACAGTGCATTAGGTAGAGTTCCCTGTGCTATATGGTATGTTCCCATCAGGTGTCTATTTTATAAATAGTATCAATAATGTGTATATGTCAGTCCCAGTCTCCCAATTCCTCCCACCCCACCCGCTTCCCCCTTGATATCCATACATTTGTTTCTACGTCTGTGTCTCTATTTCGGCTTTGCAAATAAGATAACTTATACCTTTTTTCTAGATTCCACATATATGCGTTATTATACGACATTTGCTTTTCTCTTTCTGCCTTATTTCACTGTGTATGACACTCTGTAGGTCCATCCACGTCCCTACAAATTACCCAATTTCGTTCCTTTTTATTGCTGAGTAATATTCCATTGTATGTACGTACCACACCTTCTTTATCCATTCCTCTCTTGATGGATATTTAGGTTGCTTCCATGTCTTGGCTGTTGTAAATAGAGCTGCTATGAGCATTGGGGTGCATGTATTTTTTTGAATTATGGTGTTCTCTGGGTATATGCCCAGTATGGGTAATTCTGTTTTTAGTTTTTTAAGGAAACTCTGTGCTGTTTTCTATAGTGGCTGAATCAGTTTGCATTCCCACCAATAGTGTATTGAAGGTTCCCTTTTCTTTTTTTTTTTTTTTTGTGGTATGTGGGCCTCTCACTATTGTGGCCTCTCCCGTTGTGGAGTACAGGCTCCAGACGCGCAGGCTCAGCAGCCATGGCTCACGGGCCCAGCCGCTCCGCAGCACGTGGAATCCTCCCAGACCGGGGCACGAACCCGTGTCCCCTGCATCGGCAGGCGGACTCCCAACCACTGCGCCACCAGGGAAGCCCGAAGGTTCCCTTTTCTTGACACACTCTCCAGCATTTATTGTTTGTAGATTTTTTGATTATGGCCATTCTGACCGGTGTGAGGTGATACCTCATTGTAGTTTTGATTTGCATTATTCTGATAATTAGTGATGTTGAGCATCTTTTCACGTGCTCGTTGGCCATCTGTTTGTCTTCTTTGGAGAAATGTCTATTTAGGTCTTCTTCCCATTTTTTGACTGGTTTTTTTTTTTTTTTTTTTTTTTAATATTGAGCTGTTTGAGCAGCTTGTGTACTTTGGAGATTAATCCTTTGTCAGTTACTTTGTCTGCAAATATTTTCTCCCATTCTAAGGGTTGTCCCCTCATCTTGTTTATGGTTTCCTTTGCTGTGAAAAAGCTTTTAAGTTTCATTAGGTTCCATTTGTTTATTTTTGTTTTAATTTTCATTACTCTAGGGGATGGGTCGAAAAAGATGTTGTTGTGATTTATGTCAAAGAGTGTTCTGCCTATGTTGTCCTCTAAGAGTTTTATAGTGTCTGGCCTTACATTTAGGTCGTTAATCCATTTTGAGTTTATTTTTGTGTATGGTGTTAGGGAGTGTTCCAATTTCATTCTTTTATATGTAGCTGTCCAGTTTTCCCAGCACCACTTATTGAAGAGGCTGTCTTTTCTCCATTGTATATATATTTTTTTAATTTTAAAAAATTTATTTATTTTATTTATTTTTGGCTGCATTGGGTCTTCATTGCCACACGCCGGCTTTCTCTAGTTGCGGCGAGCGGGGGCTACTCCTCGTCGCAGCGCGCGGGCTTCTCATTGCGGTGGCTTCTCTGGCTGTGGAACACGGGCTCTAGGCGCGCAGGCTTCAGTAGTGGCTCGTGGGCTCTAGAGCACAGGCTCAGTAGTTGTGGCGCACGGGCTTAGTTGCTCCGCGGCATGTGGGATCTTCCTGGACCCGGGCTCAAACGTGTGTCCCCTGTATTGCCAGGGGCATTCTTAACCACTGCGCCACCAGGGAAGCCCTCTCGATTGTATGTTATTGCCTGATTTGTCATAGATTAGGTGACCATATATGCATGGGTTTATCTCTGGGCTTTCTATCCTGTTCCATTGATATATATATATGTTTTTGTGCCAGTACCCTGTGGCTTTGTAGTATAGTCTGAAGTCAGGGAGGCTGATTCCTCCAGTTTTGTTTTTCTTTCTCAAGATTGCCTTGGCTATTGGCAGTCTTTTGTGTTTCCATACAAATTGTAAAAGTTTTTCTTCTAATTCTGTGGAAAATGCCATTGGTAGTTTGATAGGGATTGCATTGAATCTGTAGATCGCTTTGGGTAGTATAGTCATTTTCACAATATTGATTCTTCCAATCCAAGCACATGGTATATCTCTATATGTGTTTGTGTCATCTTTGATTTCTTTTATCAGTATCTTAAAGTTTTCTGCATACAGGTCTTTTGCCTCCTTAGGTAGGTTTATTCCTAGGTATTTTTATTCTTTTTGTTGCAGTGGTAAGTGGGATTGTTTCCTTAATTTCTCTTTCTGGTCTTTTGTTGTTAGTGTATAGGATTGCAAGAGATTTCTGTGTATTAATTTGTATCCTGCAACGTTACTAAATTCATTGATTAGCTCTAGTAGTTTTCTGGTGGCATCTTTAGGATTTTCTATGTATAGTATCATGTCACCTGCAAACAGCGACAGTTTTACTTCTTTGCCAGTTTGGATTCCTTTTATTTCTTCTCTGAATGACGTGGCTAGGACTTGCAAAGCTATGTTGAATAATAATGACGAGAGTGGGCACCTTTGTCTTGTTCCTGATTTTAGAGGAAATCGTTTCAGTTTTTTCACCATTGAGAATAATGTTTGCTGTGGGTTTGTCACATATGGCCTTTATTATTTTGAGGTAGGTTCCCTCTCTGCCCACCTTTTGGAGAGTTTTTATTATACATGGGTGTTGAATTTTGTCAAAAGCTTTTTCTGCATCTATTGAGATGATCATATGGTTTTTATCCTTCAATTTGTTAATATGGTGTATCACATTGATTGATTTGCATATATTGAAGAATCCTTGCATTCCTGGGGTAAATCCCACTTGATCGTGGTGTATGATCTTTTTTGTGTGTTGTTGGATTCAGTTTGCTAATATTTTGTTGAGAATTTTTGGATCTATATTCATCAAAGATACTGGCCTGTAATTTTCTTTTTTGGTGTTGTCTTTGTCTGATTTTGGTATCGGGTGATGGTGGCTTCATACAATGTCTGGGAGTGTTCCCTCCTCTTTGATTTTTTGGAAGAGTTTGAGAAGGATCAAAAGACTACTTTTTCATAAAAAGCTTCATTTCCCTTCAAATGAATCAGGCCTTTATTTAGGCTCCTTCAACTCTGTTTTAGTTTATATCATCTTACTAGTCGTTAGCTGCTGACATTGGACTAATTTTTTTTCTCTCTCTCATTTTATTACAACAAAGTTTAACAGTCCAGAAAAGTCACATGACCTTGGTGGGTCGACACTGGACTAATTTTAATATTGGCTAGCATTCAGAGAGACCTAGATTGGTAAACTGAAGTTGATCAAATTCTATGAAAATGTTATTACAATCACGTGTTTTTCAGATCTGACTAATTGCCTACTTTCTGTGGGACTTTGCATTAAAATTTTATTATACTAGAACCTGCAGCAAACAGTTGTCTGATCTCCGGTAAGACTACATTGCTTTTTCGTGAGCTTTGATTTTATTTTTTTTTTTTTTTTTTTTTTTTTTTTTTTGCTGTACGCGGGCCTCTCACTGCTGTGGCCTCTCCCGTTGCGGAGCACAGGCTCCGGACACACAGGCTCCGCGGCCATGGCTCGCGGGCCCAGCCGCTCCGCGGCATGTGGGATCTTCCGGGATAGGGGCACGAACCCGTGTCCCCTGCATCGGCAGGCGGACTCTCAACCACTGCGCCACCAGGGAAGCCCTGATTTTATTTTTTTTTAAGCAATATATTTGATTTAAAGCCGACTTGGTAAAGTTGATTTTAAAATCCATTTGTAATTTTCATCCATTTGTAAAAAATTATAACACCAGCAAGTGAACACAGTTATGAAAGGTTAGTAGTAATATTAGTTGTTAGTTGTAAGACTGTGGCCAGTATAACTTCCATCAACTTACTTAGATAGTAAAAAGTAATATCTATATCTATAAAAATAGTTTATATCTATTTTACTTAGATATAAAAAGTACTTAACTTTTATAAAAGTTAAGTACTGCTGCCTGTAGCCTTCTTACTTCTGTGTCTGAATTTTTAGGCTGCAGGATAATTTTCTAGAGCAGTTTACGTGGTAATCTTTTGAGTGGCGTCGCATCAGTCCTTCCTGAACAGATCCCGTCGAGCGTGGTGTGTCCTGTGCAATGGGGACAGCTGTCCTGGGAGCCGCGTCGCCGCGGGCTGCGTCCTGGCCTCTGGCTCCTCCCACCTGGTGCTGCTGCTCCAGCCCCTTTGCCCTTTCCTGAAAATTGGCTGCTTCTTGGCTCAGGGTTCAGAAGGCGGTAAAGCAAAGCTAGTTCAAGTTCTGGGAGGTGGGAGAAATAGGCTCTGGGTGTGAGGGTCTGAGAAGCTCTTGTCTGGTAGGAGCCTGGGCTTTGGGCAGCCATCTGCTGCCCTGGGGCCTGGGAGCTGGCGTCCGGTTTTCAGACGGGAACAACTTTCTCCACGGGTTGAATTGAGCTTGTAGTGGAGGCACGGGTTTTGCCGGCCTTAGGCCTGACGTTCCTGTGAAACACTAGAAACGTTCTGCTTCCATCCAGTTTCCTCCAGATCTGTGGTCACCACAGTGCATGTTAATGTCATTATCTGAAGGTGTCATCTACGTCTGTCATCTTTGTATCATGTGCTCACGCTAAGCTGTCATCATTCCTCTAGGATAACGTTTTCCAAGACAGAAAATCCTGGAGTCCTAATAAGGCTTTTGGATCCACACTGGAGACTGAGCCCTAAGAGTAGTTTCCTAAATTCAGGAAGTTAAAAGGAAATGCAAATAGCTTCTAAAGATCTAAGGAAGAAAATGAAATTCAAATATAAGTCAACCCTGAAAGACTTATTAACATTTTATGCCATTTCTGACTTTTTCCTGTTATTAGGTCTGAAATATATGGATTTCTAAAACGTTGGGACCTGAGTTTTTAAGTACAGAATGATTATGAGGTTTTGTGTTAGGGTTATTGGCGTTAGGGTTATTGGTTTCCCTTTTAACATAATAAGAGAATACTGGGAACTTTTTATTGTAACTTCGTATAAAAGCAACAGAACAGTTCTGCCAAATATGTGAAAAGTAGAGGAGAAAAGCCATCCACACGCTGTACCCTGTCCTTGTCACTGGAATGCCATGTCACATGGTGGTTACGCAATCATTTCTGCTAGAACGTGTTCTGGTAACACTCCTTTGGCTGTTAGGTGACCCGCGCAGGACGATAAAAGCAACAGTGTTTTCTCCTCCAGGTACCTGGAGGACACGTCTTCTTTGATATGGAAATGGATTGCATTTTATTAGATGTGTAAGGAGTTAATGGGAAATAGAACACCTCGGTTTTAAATCATTCAGCTTTTAGTGCTAAGCTCAACTGATTTCAAAACGAATGATGAACACCAAGCTTCTTCATCAGTCACTGGAATTACATGGAGATCTCTTCCTTACAGCTCCACATGAAGAAGGGAAACTTCTTAGTACTCAAAGCGAAGGAGCTGGGCCTCCCAGTGTGAGTGGCGGGGACAGCTGGGGGGCCTCGCCGGGCGCGCTGAGCTCCTGGAGCCCCGCCCTCACCGAGGCCTCGCCTCTCGTTTCAGCGGAACAGCTGCCATTGCGCCCATCATTGCTGCTGTCAAGGACGGGAAAAGCATCATGTTCGAAGGAAGAGAGGTGAGGTGCCCTGTTGCTGCGGTCTCAGCAGTGACAGGCAGGGGCCGGGACGCTGGACAGGGTCACTGCCTGGGTCAGGCCCTGCAGACACCACTGTTGAGGGCACTGAACAGCTTGGATTTCAGCACGTAGCTGAGCAATAAAATAGGGTCTCTTGTCTAGGCTTGTCCTGCACATCAGCGCTGGCCGTGTCGGGCCGTTTCTGGAGGTTGTCTCTTTAGGATTTGGGGGTCTCCTTATAGGATGGGTGCTTTCCCTTGTACTTGAGCTCAGGGGGGTCATAAGGGTGGAATTCGGACGCGTGGCCCAAGGGAATGACGTTGTCACGAGATGTGAGGACGTCAGGACCACACGACCTAAGAGAACCGTGCGTGCCATGCCGGGCCGTCTGGCCACTTCAGGTGTGAAATGCCCTCTGCCAGCTGGTGGCCGCCTGTCTGCATGTCAGCAGAGAGGGCGAGAAGGGTGCAGGTGGTGATCTTATGTCGGCGCTTCTCTGGAGGGTGATGCGGCGTTAGCAGGTGACTCCAGGGCCTGCCCTGGGAGCACATCCTGACCTCAGTGACTTCACAGATTTTGCCTGAAGAGATCTGCACCGCCCCAGACCCCGGGGTCGCTTTTGTTGTGATAGAATGTCCAGACGAAGGATTCATTCAGCCCCTCTGTGAGAATGCCACCTTCAGGAGGTAAGGAGGGGTCTCCGGGCGGAGAGGTGAGAGCCGACATCGCTCGGGAAGGCCGGCCTGGCACTGACCTGTGGCTGCCCCTGCCGAGGCCTGGGCCACCACGGCTCCGCACAGCGCCCTCCCTGGCTGCCCGGCCCCAGATCCGCGTGTCCTGAGTTTGCACCACTTGACCCAGCAGAGCCCCCTGCTTCCTTCCTCTCAGTTTCCAAGGAAGAGCCGAAGCCCCCGTGGCCCTGGTGGTCCACATGACCCCGGAGCACGTGCTCCTGGACAGCAGATACCAGCAGTGGATGGAGAGGTAGGAGCCCCGGCACACGCCAGCCACGGTTCCACCGCCCCCCTGCCCCCTGCCTGAGCTCTCCCTGGGGTTCCCGCCCTCCCTGGATCCTGGGGGCGTCCCTGCTTGCCTGGGGCTGGTTTCGTCAGCTCTGGACAAATCCTGCCTCTGGACCGTCTCGTGCGTTTTTCCTAAAGAAGAGTCTTGCAAGGATAAAGCCGCAGCTTCAGTTTATTGAACGTCCGCGACACGTCAGGCAGCGTGTTAGACACGGTTCATTTCCCTCCCGATCTTGCCGACAACCCACGTTCAGTGACTGGGAGGACGGGTCCCACTCTGCTGGTTTCTTTGGCCGAGGCCGGCGCCGGGTGGAAGGACTTAATGGGTTGGACCTGGGCGCGTGGTGACACCGCCCTCCCCCGCCGGCCCCTGCAGTCCCTCCTCGGGGCCCCGGTCCTCTGCCCCTCGGGGCCTGAGTGCTGACGCCCATCACTGTTTTCCTCTCCCCACCCCCCACCCCCCGCCGTGCTCCCTGTGCTTCCAAGTCCCCAGCACTGTACCTGACCCTGGCTTTCCTGGTGCTGTTTCCCCCACGCCCAGGGCCTCTGACTTTGCAGACATGCCGGGCTCGGAGGAGGAGGAGCAGGGCTGTGTCTGGCCACGTAGGGTGACCTCGGTGGACAGCTCACTCACCCTCTTGAACACTCCCAGTACCTGGCCGCCCCGCCCCCGGTGCCACCCCCTGGGTGGGAGTCTTCCCAGAAGGACACCGTGCTGACGGTGTGCGCGTCCGTCTTAGGTTCGGGCCCGACACCCAGCACCTGGTCCTGAACGAGCACTGTGAGTCGGTCCACAACCTCCGCAGCCACAAGATCCAGACGCAGCTCAGCCTCATCCACCCCGGCATCTTCCCCCCGCTCGCCAGCCTCCGCCCCCAGGTAGTGGCCCAGCTTGGCCTGTTGCCCACTCCCCAGGCAGCTGCCCCCCGCGGACCACGGCTCCGTCTCTTGCAGGAAGGAGGGCTTGACCCCTGCGTGCCCCTGGTTCGTGGCCAGTGTCTCCTCAAGTACCAGCTCCGGCCCCGGCGCGAGTGGCAAAGGTCAGTGTGGTCTCAGTCGGTGGGGGGCGGGGCGCATCAGGCTCGTTCTGGGGGGGGCCGGGGGTCAGTGGCGCAGGCTGCTCAGCCGCATGGTCTCCGCGTCGGACCCGGGAAGAGCCACAGACGATAGGTGGCGGACGGTGGCTGCGTCCTATTATAAGCTGATCCGGGGAGACGGGGCTGACGGCCATCCTTTCCTGAAAGTTGCCTCTGCTAACAGCCGTGTGTGTGCATTGTTTTGGAACGTGGTGAGCGTAGTGTGAAGAAAGCCCTAATCTCATCACCCTGGCACGGCGATGGTTAACATTTTGTGTTTTTTATCTTTGAGTACGTGGGGATGTGTTAAAATACACGTCTACACCGTGGGTTTAGGGCCTGACACGCTGCCAGGCTTCTCCCGCGTCATGATAGTCTTTGTAAGCACACTGTCGCCGGTATTCCAGATACGGGTGTTGGTGCGTTGGAGGCATTTCCAGCTTTTTGCTGTTGTAATGAGACAAGTGCCTTATATAAAAGTCCTTGAGGAGAACCGTGTTCCCTTAGGGTGATTGTGAGAAGGGGATTAGTGGGGCGGGGGCGGCACTGCCCGAGGCACCTGGTGAATCCAGGCGCTGTAGCGTTCACCCCAGCCAGTCACCTGAGAGGTGCTTACTGCCCCGCATCTTTAACTTTTAAAATCTCACCCTTGAATAACTGGAAGTGTCCTGTGCACGCCGTGGTGTCTGTGTCCGGGCAGACCCCATTCTGGACCACTGCTGGACACCGGGCACTGTCGCGGTGAATAGTTGGGGCCCTTGAGGGGCCCCCTTCCCTCCCCTCCCCCCGCCCCGGGGGATACCAGATGCTAGCGGGTGTAGTGAGTAGACGTCGGGAGGCTGCTTAGAGTGCCCGCACCATCTCCCCCGCCCCCGTCCCCCGAACGTCAGGAGTGCCAGGGCTGCCCCCTCCTGCTTTGAGCTGAGGTTCTGAGCAGCCAGAGCTGTGAGACCCCCCTGAGCTGGGAGAAGGTCTTCCGGGCAGGAGAGCGGAGCTGCCCCAGGCCCCAGTCACTTAGACTTGAAAGCACTTTCTGCAGGCGGTCCCCAGGGATTGAGCTGGATGTGCAGGGTGGTTGCCTGGGGCCACACGCTCCCCTGATGCCCCAAGATGCCTTCTTCTTGCAGGGATGCCATCATGACCTGCGACCCTGAGGAATTCATTGCCGAGGCCCTGGAGCTGCCCAATTTCCAGGAGAGTGTGCAGGAGTACAGGAAGACTGTGCAGGACGGCCCGGCCCCGGCGGGTGAGCCAGACCAGGACCAGCCCCGGTGTCTCCTGGCCTCTGCCCTCCTGCAGCTGTTCGCACAGCACTGAGTGGAGGGTCAGCGTGGCCCCGTCGAGCCCCGTGTACCTGTTGAAGCCATTGCTTCTCTGGCCTCCGCTTAAGACCACAGGTGCCGGCCCCCGCCCGGACCGGTTAGGTTGGAGGCTAGGTGACGGTGCCCAGGCTCTCCTGGCGAGGCCCACGCTGAGCTGAGTGCGGCGGTTCTGGGGCCTCCTGTGAGGCCCTGGGCAGAGCTGGCAGTCCAGTCCTGGCTTTGCTGGGAAGGATCCACGGAAGGTTCCGGCCATGGCACTCACCTTGCTGGGCTCTCACCGCCCTGACAGGAAGAGCAGGCTGGGGAACTCCGTGACCTCTTTCTAGTGCTTGGTCTTCCCAGTGTTGTGTTCAGCTCACGAATGAGGTGGAGAAACAAGGCTGGACCAGAGGGCGGGTTCAGGTTCAATCCCGCTGGCACCAGGCCGGCGTGTTGGGAAGTTGACCTCCTGGCTGCACGTGCCGTGGGCTGGAAATGGGTTTCTGGTTTGCCCGTTAAAGGTCCATTTAGATCACATTTGTAAACGTGCACCCGGGGCCTGTCAGGCCGAGCGGGGCCCATCTTCTGCATCTAGGTGGCTCCGCCTCTTCTCTGGGGAGCTGGCCCCCCTCGGAGCCCCTGCAAAGTGCAGCAGGGCCTGTGCTGGGGGTCCCCAGCCCCGGGAGATAAATGCTGACTTGTAGCATGGAAAGGTGGCCTTTGCTATTTAACACTTAGGGCAACTCTGCTGAAGAAAGGCCCGTGGAATTCCTTCGCTCTCCTTCCCAGGCAGCGCCGGGGCGCCTCGCCCCAGGCCCGTGTGTAAGGAGGTCAGACCACCAGCCCCTCCTGGGGAGCTGCACTTAACTTCAGTGCTGGCTCACTTCTGACCCAAAGAAGTGAACAACTCGACGTGTGTCTTTCCATAGAGAAGAGAGGCCAGTATCCAGAAGTGGTCTTCCTCGGGACGGGGTCTGCAATCCCCATGAAGATCCGGAATGTCAGCTCCACTCTCATCAACATCAGGTATTAATCCTGCACGGGAGGCGCCCGTCAGCGGGGAGCCCGGGGTTTTCTCAGCAGACCCTGCTCCACCCGCCAGGCTAACCTGGAGGTGCAGCCTGTACATCCCTGGAGGCCCGTCTTGGCTGGGGGCCCAGCGGGGGCGGTGGGGGGTCAGGCGGTTTTCGGCTTCCGTAGCTAGCTGCACTGGAGGGAGTCACCGAAGTTGGCCACCCGTTACATCTTCGGATGCAAACTGCTGACGTGTATGCCGTCGCCCTGCTGAGGGGCGGTCTTGATAAGTTTCCACGTCCCTCCTGTGAACCAGTGACTGGCCACCTCCCGCACCCCCATCATCGGTGCACCTGCCCCAGGCTGCTCACGGCTGGCGGTGGGGCAGACCCAGGCCAGGACTCGCATCCGCCTCTGTGTCACGGGGCCCCTCACTGGTGCCGCTGGGGTGCGGAGCGGCTTCGGGGCTCCTGCGTTTGCTTTGTGAGCCTCTTGGGTTTGCCTGGTGGTGGTGGTCCACAGGGAGGCGGACCAGGGCCGTCTGTGGGAAGCCAGGCTCGTTTTTAAGTTTTACTTTGTCATCCGGGTGCCGGTGGTGGATGGCTAACAGCCGAATAACGCGTTAAACGTACTCGGCAGTTGTAAGGGGCACCCCGACAGCAGAAGCGCACGGGTCTGGGACGTGTTTCTCTTGTGACGGAGGAGCTGGCGGGAAGCGGCCCTGGCCTTTCCCGGAGGGCGTTGGTGCAGCCGCTGTCTCCGGGCCACGCCAGCTAAAGCAGAGCCTTGGGTTCTCCTGGCGGCCACAGCGGCTGTCGCCACGTTCCTTCTAAGTAGAGTCTTGTGGATTTCATGTCCTCACCTTTTCCTTCCGCAGAAACTTTCTTGGGTGCCCAGCATCTGTGTAGCTTTAGGTACGCTCCATGCACGTAGTAACTTCACAGAGCGTTGCGACACTATTTCGTGTCACGAGGACGGACGTGTGAGACCACCACCCCCTTGACAGCAGCTCCCGTGGGAGGAGTTGAGCGGTCCCGGGAGACAGGCACCCAGCCTCGTCCTGCCCTCCTCCCTGAGGGCAAACCGTCTCCTCCCATAGCTCCGATGCGTCCCTGCTGCTGGACTGCGGGGAGGGCACCTTTGGGCAGCTGTGCCGCCACTACGGGGACGAAGTAGACCGGCTCCTGGGCACCCTCGCCGCCGTGTTCGTGTCCCATCTGCACGCGGACCACCACACGGTGAGTGGGCCGCCTCCTTCCTGGCCGCGCACCTCCGCCCGGGCCTGGGCTCGTCTGCAAGCCCGGCGCCACGTGCGTCTCCCCTTGCCACGCGGCTCCTCGGAGCTGCCCTCGCCCGGAGGCGGGCGGCTAGGTCCGCCAGAGCACCGGGCACCCAGGGGCCCCAAGGCGGGAAGGAGGTCAGGTGTGGACCTGGCTGATCCGTGTCCCTTCCTCCTTCCCAGGGCTTGTTGAACATCCTGCTGCAGAGGGAGCGGGCTCTGGTGAGTTGCATAGGACTGGACTGCCCTTTTGCTTTTCTTTGGAATGAGCGCATGCGCGCAGACACACCTCGGGCCGTAGCACGCTGTTTTCCCTGCAACGCGCGCCGTGTGCTCGGCGCTCTGATCTCCCCGTTTCAGGTGTCGCTGGGGAAGCCGTGCCACCCGCTGCTCGTAGTGGCCCCCACCCAGCTCCGGGCCTGGCTCCAGCAGTATCACACCCAGTGCCAGCCGCTGCTGCACCACGTCAGGTGAGCGCCCGGTCCGACCCCGGACGGTGAGTGCGCGAGGCAGGCTCAGATCGCAGGGAGACGGTGAGGCGGTTCCCACCTCTAAACGTTCATCTGCCCCGACACGTTTCTCCTCGGCTCTCCTTTCTGTTCCTGATCCTAGATCTTTGCCAACACTTCGCCCAGACACAGTTCCAGGGCCGAGTGCCCTCGCTCCCTGCCTCAGTGACGGAATTAAATTTTATCATAGCGATTTGGGGGGGTCCTCTCCAGTCAGTGACTTGAACTTCAGATTAAATGTTTTTTTAATTTTCTCACAGTATTATTCCTGCCAAATGCCTTCAGAAAGGAGCTGAGGTCTCCAACCCCAAAGTGGAAAGGTTGATTAGTTTGCTGCTGGAAACCTGTGGCTTGGAGGAGGTTAGGGGAGGGCCCGGGCACGGGAGGGCAGGTTGGGGGACGGGCGTGTGACGTGGGGAGGAGGGGGCGAGGCAGTAGCTGGGCCACGAGCCCGTCACCCGCTTCCTCAGTTTCAGACCTGCCTGGTCCGGCACTGCAAGCACGCCTTTGGCTGCGCGCTGGTCCACACGTCCGGCTGGAAGGTGGTCTATTCGGGGGACACCATGCCCTGTGAGGCTCTGGTCCAGATGGGTGAGTAGGGGCAGCCACTTCTGGTCCCCCCGACAATTCTGGCTGTCATCCTGACTCGCAGCCTCGTCCCAGGGCCCGGGGGCAAGCGCTGTGGGCACCCCAGGCCGAGCGGTATTCTCAGAGAGCCTGTGCTTACGCTCTAGGGAAGGATGCCACCCTCCTGATCCACGAGGCCACCTTGGAAGATGGTCTGGAAGAGGAAGCCGTGGAAAAGACACACAGGTAGCGGAGCCCTCTGAGCCTGCGTCAGCCGGTCCCCCGCTCCTCCCCGCTGCTGCTGGGCAGGTCTGCTTCCCTCCAGGGGCCCTGGGGGCTTCTGACCCCAGGCAGTTGTCTCCCGAGCCTCTGCCTTTATTTCTGCAGTGCCCTCCAGGCAAGGTTCTGGGGGAGGCGTGGCTCGGGAAGGAACTGGAAATAACGCTGAATAAGTGGGAGGCCGGGGGCAGATCTTGCGCTATTTAAGGGAAGAGCGTGTTACCCCAAGTCGGGAGCCCCTGCTTTTCTCAGAGGCGCTCACTGGCGGGAGGTCTGAGAGCACAGAGCCTGGGCTTCCCTGGGGCCGGTGGGTGGCAGCAGGAAGCCCCGCCCCCGGGTGCCCGAGCAGGCAGTCTGGGCGGGGGGTCTGCGTGACTCGCTCCCTCCAGCCTCGTGTCGCCCCGTCTCTGCAGCACCACCTCCCAGGCCATCGGCGTGGGGATGCGGATGAACGCAGGGTTCATCGTGCTGAACCACTTCAGCCAGCGCTACGCCAAGATCCCGCTCTTCAGCCCCGACTTCAACGAGAAAGTTGGCATCGCCTTTGACCACATGAAGGTCCGGGACCGCTGGGGCGGGGGGGGCGGGGTGGGTGGGGCCAAGACGCTTTCCATCCATGCGCAGAGGGCCAGCCTCGGGCCACCACCCAGCACGACTGGCACAGGGCCTTCTGGACACAGTCCATTGAGAGCCTCTTGGAGGCCCAGTCGGTGCCCAGAGTGACATCATTTGAGCTTCTGCACAAGCCTGGGAGGCAGTGTTCTCCTGAGTGGTCAAGCTGGGCCTGTTCCCACCACTGGACATTGGGGTGCCTGGGTTCTGCCCTGCTGGGCCTGACATGACGGGTCCGTCTGCCGACGGGGGTATGGCTGGTGCCTGGGAGCCGTGACGGCCTCACCCCAGCCTCTGCTTCGTCTCGCTTTGTAGGTCAGCCTGGGGGACCTTCCGACGGTGCCCAAGCTGATGGTGCCGCTGAAGGCCCTGTTCGCCGAGGACCTGGAGGAGATGGAGGAGCGCCGGGAGCGGCGGGAGCTGCGGCAGGTGCGGGCGGCCCTGCTCGCCGGCAAGGACGCGGAGCCCCCGCGGAAACGGGCCTCTGCCACACAGCCTCCGAGCCCGCAGAGCAAGAAGGTCAGGGCCCAGTAGCGACATGGGGCTGCGGAGCCGCTGCGCGCTGGAGGAGAGGAGGCCCACGTCGATGCCGTGCACGCCGTGTCTTCGGTCTGTCAGGTGCAGTCAGGGTGCACCCCCACCCCGCTGCGGCCCAGCCATCCCCTCTGTACCCAGAGGCAGCCAGGCCCCAGGAGCGCGGGGCTGTGGATGCGAAGCCTCCAGGAAAAGCGTCTCCAAGGACGGAACACAGTGAAGGTCGCGTTTGGAACCCGAGTGCTTTTGTCCCTGTGCCGTCGCTGGGGACCCAGGGTGCCCGGAGACAGCTTGATGGTAAGCCTTCCCGTTGTTCCAGCGAAAGAGGCGGCCGCTTGCTTGCCCCGTGACCAGAACCACTCACCGCCCTACAGAGTGCTGAGAAATACTGCGTGGGGTGGCTCCGGTGCCTTCCTTTTTGAGGATGAACAGCACTGAGGTTAGTGTTTGAAAAGAGAGAATCTTCAAAGAAAGATGCCTCTAGTATTTGCATATTCTTCCCTCCGGGGAGACTAGAGGAGGAGCTTTAAAGTTTCAGGTGCTGGGAGGCGCAGACCCGCAGACCAAGGACCAGACTTGCCGTGACCTTGGGCTCCCTCCCGAGGCAGCGCCTGGCATCAACTCCCGTGGCCCCTTGAGCTTGTTAGTAAAACAAGATAGGCCACACTCAGGGATAATAAATCTTTTAATAACATTACCATTGACGACTATGTGTACATGTTTAAAGGTTACTAACTTTCAACCCCCCCGGGCCTCATTACAAATTGGGTACTGAACTGCCCTGCCAGCAAGCGAGCAAAGCTGTTCACGTCAAAAGTTTGCAAGTCCCAATGTCGGAGGAGGGTTATTTTACACTTTTTGTTGGGAAAAATAATAGCATTTAAGTTTTTCATTGTACACCTGTACATGGGTTTGGATTGAATGGCTCAAATTAAACAAATATAGATTTCATATATACAAATATTATATCCTGTATAGGTATGTCTATTTTAAAAGGATAAAACTGTAAGAGTTGGGCTTTGCATGCATGACCCGAATCTATTTCTTACTCCCTTCATCCCAGCTGTGACCAGGCTCCCCGGGTTTCCTCCCCGAGGGCAGGGGGGGCTTCGTGGGGAGGGTGAGCAAAGCTCTCCACGCCGCAGGGCCGAGGGCGCAGGCCTGGGGTCTCCGCGGGCTGGTTTCTCCTTCCTGTCTGAGCTTTGGGTAACAGGATTATTGCTATTCACCTGGGACCTCCAGAAAGAGGCGACCCCACATCTTCGTGCCCTGGATGCCCCGATGCTCCTGGGCGGCTGCACTTAGCGACACCTAGTGTTGGTGGGGGGAAGAGGGGTGGCCTGGGGAGCTACCTTTGGGCCCTCCAGACACGCTCAAGGTCATTTTTTAAATTCAGAGATAGAAAACCATAAGATAGGAAAGGGAGCTTCAGTCCACGGCGTGGAGAAGTAAAACTCTTTGTCAGATGTTGTTTTTAGCCATTTCCTGTAGAGCCCACGGAGGAAGGTTCGCCCTGGCCGGCCCTCCCCTGCGAAGCAGCAGGCCGGTCAGGGACCCGGGCTTCTCAGCTTCTGTAAGCGAGCCCCCCCACCCCATCCCCGCTCTGTACCATCAGGCTGGTCGCGCAGGACTCGCTGTGGCCGTCAGCTCAGGCGACAGGCAGCCAGGGCAGACCGGCCGCTGGGCCCTCCATGCCCCACCCCGCAGAGGACGTTTCTGAGACACAGGCCCCTGGGTGGACGGGGCTGTCACTTGGCGTGGAGGCTGAAAGGGGGTCAAAATAGGCACAAAGTCGAAAGGCAAAGATCAAACAAAAGGCCAGAGTCCCCACCCGGAGGGAACGCACAAAATCTGCGCGGCCAACACCTGCCACGTGGGTGTCTGCCACGCTCCAGCCTCGCAGCGGCCGTGACAGTGCAGAGCCGCGGGAACACGCGTGTGGCGGTGCCGCTCAGAGGGCCGTGCTCTCTGACTCCTCTGGGTCCCTCTTCTCAGCCACTGAGCACCGCCGCATGTGCTCCCGGGGACCGAGGCGCAGCGCCGAGCCCAGCTCCACGTGGATGGAGGGGACGTCCAAGTGGACCAGATCTGGAAGGCGGCAGAGAGAGGTGCTGAGGGGGCTGCCCGCTCCCGAGGCACAGCTGGCGGGCAGGACGGCGCGAGGAGCGGGCAGGGCTTTGGTCACGGAAGGGCCAGTGCGTCTGGGGGCCGCCGCGGCACCCACCACATCGCAGGGCCAGGGCAGGGCTGGCCTGCTTCGCCTGTGGACCCAGACGTCCAGATCCTGCCCATGGGCCAGCTTGCCAAGCCGGGCCACGTGACACTTACACCCATAAAAGGATGCTTCTGGCCGGGTCTCGGTGACACCTTCCGGGGAATTTCAGGGCTGCCTTTAGTTCCCTAAAGTCTGCGGGGCTAGGGTTACAGGCTGGGGAGACAGACTTCCCCCAAGTGTGTGAATGAGTGGGGGGAGCCCTCGCTCAAGACCACGAACGGTACCCTTGGGGTGGCTGGTGGAGGCAGGGCGGGGTCCCCCTCAGGACCCCAGAAATAAGGGGAGCAGACTGCTCCCTAACAGTGGGCACCCCATCACCCCGGCACTAGGGAAACCACTCACCTCCAGTTCCACCCCTACTGGGGGCACTTAAGGGTCACTTCCTGGGAGATGCTCAGGAGGAAGGTCCCTGAGGCAACAGGCTCGGCGTCTGTCCAGACCTCAGCTGGCAGCTCAGTGCAGGCCAGGCCACGGGGCTGCGGGGCCTGGAGGGGCGGCTGCCCCCAGGTGGGCATTGGACAGCCGCTCCCTGACTCCTTGGGGGCCGCAGGGGGCTAAGGGGACCCTGCATCTTTTGCTCAGGCCTGTTCCTTCCTCCCAGGGCTGCTCAGCCTCTGGCCTCCACACAGCCTCGCTGTCCCTGGGCAGCGTGCTGTCCCCGGACCGAGGACATGCAGCTGGACGGGGAGCAGCCCTGGGCCAGACGGGGTGGGGCACCCCGTGTTTCTGTAAAGCGAACATTCCGCCCAAGGAGGACCAACGCAAGCGGACAGACATACGTTCAGACACTGTCCTCAAAGACACACAAACATGGAAGCTCTGGGACGAAGGTCCTTCTCTCTCCACCCAGCCCCCAAACAGGGCCCCCGCCTGACCGAGCAGAGCCTGGGGGTCTGCCGGTGCCCCACGGCCGGCCTGGACTGTGAGGGGCAGCACGAGCCCTGGGGCTGGGATTCTGGATTGAAAGTGCCGTCCCTGTCACCAGGGGAGCGGAACCCCGGGCGGTTTCCTACCCTGCCTGGGCCTCAGCAGCCGCTGGGCGGATACAGGAGGGAAGGTGCCTGCAGGTGAAGGACGTGCAGCCCCGAGGCGAGTTGCCCAGCTGCCATCCTGGCTGCTCCCTTGGACGCCTGAGCCAGAAGGTGACTCAGGTAGCCTAAGCTTGGGGCGGGGAGAAGGTCCACTGGCCGCCGGGAAAGGGGAGGCCTGTCTCTGTGTCAGAGGCCCCAGAAGGGCCTGTCCCGGGGCCCGCTGGATGCCCTGGAGCTGTTTCTGTCAGGGGTCTGCAGCCTGCAGCTCAGCAGCTTCCCTGGGGGAACTGGGGGGGGCACCCTCCCCTTCTTTGCTCTGGCTGCCCCTTTCTGACTGAGGCCAAGACCCTTGCCTCCTCCGGCTTCCTTCCTGTTCTTGCCTTAGTTTTCCTTTGGAGCATCTACTCCTACAGGAGGAGGAGACCAGGCAGAAGCTGGTAACAAAGGCTCTGAGTACTTCACTGAGTTGGACAGAAGGGCCCTGGCTGGCTCTATACACTGGGGATAAATTCTAGAACGAACACTATGGACTCTTCAGGATTTGCCAACCGTCCTAGCTGGAGCTCAGGCTCCAGGCCCCGCGGTGGAGGATGTGGCCATGGCAGCGGGCGGGTCCTCTCCCTGGGGCCCTTCCCTGAACCAGGGGTGCACATGCATCTCCCCGACACTGGGCACCTGTCTGTAGCAGGTCAGCCAGTGACACAAGGACACAAGGGACAGGGCTGTCACCCCCTCAATCTAAACCGAAATGGGCGGGCAGCAGCTGGGATGAGGTGACTGGCCAGAGAAGGGGAGGGAGGCCTGTTTCTTCCCCATCTCCTCCTCAGAAAAGGAGGAAGCCAGTGAGCCCCAAGGCCGCAGAGGCTGCCGTGCAGGTCGGGGCGCATGCAGAGCGCGGGGCTGCGGCCTGGCTGCGAGCGGAGGGGCGAGGCCGGGGCCGCTTACCCTGGAATCCCCCTCACGTATCCACAGCTGCGGCCCCCGTGTCACACAGCTGCGAGGACACAGCGACAGGATTCGGAAAAAGGAATAAATACGATGAGACGAATGGAACACGGACCACGCCCAGCATCACGGTCAGAGGGACCACAGAAAACCATCACTGACCATGCGGCTCAGACCCCCGCCCGCCCTGCGGGACGACGGGCCAGGCTGCCGCTGCTGGAGGACATCAGGACAGGACAGGCACGAGACGACTGCTAAAGGGCAGCAGCTCTGAGCCGGGCAAGAGGGAAGGGGGCCGCCACACCTCCCCAGGGCCCCTCCCATCCAGCAAGGGCTCCTCTAGAACCACCAGCGGGAAGTGGTGCTCACTGGTTAGAACTTTTCCTTAGCTTTTTATAAGCCTCAGGGTGGGTGGAGCAGCTGGACCTGGCACCGTTCATCACAGCAAAGATAAAGCAGCCGCGCACGTGCGCCAGGCTGGCCCTTCCTGCGCAGCGAGGCGCTAAGCCCGCAGGCTCACCTCCACCTGATGGAGGGGAAAACGGCACGCCTGGAGAGGGACGTGGCGGCAAAAGCATGACCCGTTACAAGTCCCAGGGCACCCGGGACCCAGGGCCAAACTGCTCTCTCGTGTGTGTGTGTGTGTGTGTGTGTGTGTGTGTGGTGTGTGTATGTGGTTGTGTGTGTGTGGTGTGTGTGTGTGTGTGTGTGTGTGTGTGTTATGCTTACACAGTTTCCTGGAGGAAAATAGCTCATCTTTGACTTTAAATTTAAAGCAAAACTAAATTTAGTCTTCGTGGGCTTCTCTAACCAGGGGGCACGCACCTTTTCTGAAACTGACCCCTTTCTAAATACGTATTGCTAGAAAAACAGTTTTCTAATAAGGCTTCTTTAGCGAAGAGGGAAAAAACAGCCTCTGCTCTGCCATCACAATCCAGCCCCTCCTGCAGCAGCCCCTCCAAAGGCGCAGGCCGCTCAGCCCCCAGCTGAAGAGCAGGATCAGAACCCTGGGCTGGCAGGCGTTCAATTGAGAGAAATCCCCCAGGGAGCCCCCTCCCCGCAGGACAACCGGCCACCAGGGCTATCCACGGTCTCACGGGGGCTTCTAAGGAGACCAGCCCAGATGCCACGCACGTGGTCAGGGCCATCCTTGGCAAGTAGGGTCCATCCCCTGCAGAGTCCCCGGAGGTCGCTCTGCACGGCCACCGCACTAAAACTCACGGAGACGCTGCACGCGCGGCAGTTACCTGTGGACATGCTCTCCCCGGGGGACACACCGTCCAGCGCGGGATGCTCAGCGGATTGCGGGCTGGAGGCTGCGAGGCTGACGGCGGGCGGCTCGGGGGGTGGCAGGGTGGGCCTCTGCCGGGGCTTCGGGGTGGGCCGCGACTTGCTGAGAGTGCCCATGAAGCCGGAGGGGGAGGCCAGCGGGGGCGCCGCGGCCGCCGGGGAGAGCTGGCCCGAGGCCAGGGAGTACCCCGGGGGGCAGCTCAGTCCGTAGGGTGATGGGGTGCTGGGGGGCGTGGGGGACAGGCTGAGTGGGGACGGCTGGCCGGCAGGTGGCTCAGGCAGGGGCCCCGGCTGGCCAAAGGGGACCTTGGGTGGAATGGGTGCCAGCTTCTTGGAAACTGAAAGAGGAAGCATAGAACACGGGGTTCAGTGACACCCATCATCCCTGTGGCTGTCAGCAAGCCCCCACCCGCCATCACCTCCACTCCCAGCTCCTGCTGAGAGCAGCCAACACCGTTTCTTAAAATTCACCTAGAACTGCGTATCTGCCCATCTGTTCACTAATTTCTCCTCCTCTCCTCTGGATTCCTGCTATGATCAGCACACACACCCCCAGCCAAACGGGAGAACACATTTCCCATGCCCAGGCCGTGGCTGAGTTCCCAGGGTCCTCCCATCACTTCCAAGTAGTGCACCTGTCAGGGGGCCTTCGAGGAGGGAGGAGTCTGGACGCAGCGTCCAGGACGGGACAACTAGAGACCGGCTTGCGGCAGTGGACCCTGGACAGAGCAACCGTCCCCGGGACGGGAAGCTCTGACTTTTGGCTGAACCTGCCCAATGGCTCTGGGATCCCGTAACAGTGACCTATAACCAAGTCCTCTGGCCACGGAGGCCCAGAGCCTCCAGCACGCTGCCTGTCTTTCCCTGTGCTTCCCCTCAGTCCTGTGGACTTGCCTCAGAGGTGTTTTCCCTTCCAGAACCCTGGGTGTAGACGTGCACAGACCTGCATCGTTTGTTCGAAGTGCATCACTGCCCCAGCCCCGCTGCACTGCCTTCATTCCCCTCTTCTTATCTGCTTAGTCACGCTTAGTCATGATGTGTTCATCATGCCTTTAAATGGAAAGGAACTGGCAAAGATGACGAGTTCTAATATTTAGAAGATCCCTTGGTGGACAAACGTCTCGAGAAAGCGACCACTCATCTATCAGACTGAGGGCTGGCCGTGGGCAGCACTTACTCTCGAGGAAACTGTCTTTTTAAGCCCTCAAGGAGGCATCGTCCTTCCCCCTACTCCCCACCCACCCCCGACGGAACAGAATCTATTCCAACGATGCCGCGTGCACCTCCCTGGCTCCTTGGTGTGCAGTGCAGAAAAGTAAGGGTGCCACTCTCCTGAGTCCCATCAACTTGGGTTCAAATTCCTATCCCGTCTCACCTGCTGCAAGCTGGGGGATTTTATTTAAACCTCTTGTATGGGGCTTCCCTGGTGGCACAGTGGTTGAGAATCTGTCTGCCGATGCAGGGGACACAGGCTCGAGCCCTGGTCCGGGAAGATCCCACATGCTGTGGAGCAACTCAGTCCGTGCACCACAACTACTGAGCCTGTGCTCTAGAGCCCACAAGCCACAACTACTGAGCCCACACGCCACAACTACTGAAGCCCACATGCCTACAGCCTGTGCTCCACAATAAGAGAAGCCACCGCCATGAGAAGCCCGCACACTGCAACGAAGAGTACCCCTACTCGCTGCAACTAGAGGAAGCTCGCACGCAGCAAAGACCCAACAGAGCCAAAATAAATTTTTAAAAAATAATAAATAAATAAATAAAATAAACCTTTTGTATGCACTGGAAAGAATCACATTTCCTCCACAGTACTGTAATAATTACATGGGATCATGTATGTCAAGCACCACACAGTCATGACTTAAAACCACTTTTCAGCCCTATTGGCTGATGCAGGCATTACGTGCTTCTCATCCAGTGGAGACTCTAGGGGTCAGCACTTGAACACGTCTTCCCCCGAGGGAGCCGGAATGTCTGTGGTGGCATTTACCACCCCAGGTAGGGACAGGCCTAGGTCATGATGTAAGACTGTAGGCACATCGTCAAAAGACTGAGGGGGTACAAAACAAAACTCAGCGTGCCATTTGTGGGCCGTGGTGTGCCTTTCAAATGATGGCGCTGAGCTGCTGAATGTCACCTGGGAAACCCCTGCCTGGGTCCAATGGGCTGTGAAGAATGAGAGGGCCAACGTCCCACTGGCTTTGGGAAGCCGTATGGCCTGGAACAGGAGCCCTGACCCCACTGGACAGAACAGCTTAGCCATCACCCTGCCCTGCGCAGCTGGGGGAGGGTTAAAAGCCGTGTAAACTAAGACAGCCAGAGAATTCTATCAGGACCGCAAGGGAAACGTGTTATTGCTGCATAAAGCCCTGGCACGCTCAAATTCCTCCACTGCCACTTTGGCCAACCTCCTGTGTTGCAAGGTGCCCTCACATGACCCTCGGTGTCCTGAGCTCACCACAGGTGGCCCAGCAGCAACACCCTTGTACTACAGTTCCACATTCACCCGTCTGCAGAGGCCACGTCTGCTGCTCTGTTAGAGCCTCGGGGCTCTCTACACATAGCAGAGGCTCAACAAACCTTTGTAGGGCGTGTAAGGGATGAACGGGGATGAGCAGGATGGAAGGGCTGGGTGAGGTCAGGCTCGGATGATGGGCTCACACAGCAGCCCGCAGCCAGGATGGCCGGGAGGGGCCCTGTGTGAGGATAAGGAGAACCAGCCCGGTCCCACGTCCCAGAGCTAAAGGCACAACCTAGAAGCCAGACAGGCCTGAACTGAGAACAAATTAGACAATGTGCTGTTTTAAGCACCTCACAGACTTTGTGATGACAGAAGGTGAAAAAAAAGGTGGCTCTGATGAACACACATCCCATGCAGCCCCCATTTATGAGATATCGCCATGGAGCATGTCTTGGCTTTGGGGAATCATTTCAGGGAGAATAACGGGGCCTTCTGCAGTGGGTTTCAGTGGCAGAAATCTGGGGTGGGCAGCTCATGGGCCAGTGGACAAATGTTCAGGCCTCCACTAAAGAAATATCACAGGGCAGGCCTCCTGCAGAAACAGTCTCAATTCCGCCTCTGTGTCCCCTTCTACAAATAATCCAGGGGTAGGCAGCTGGGCTGGACCCCAGCTGGGGCAGGGGGCTCCTGGGGAAGACTCCACACTGCATTTTAAATGGTGGTGGGAAGCCTGGCAGAGTCGATGAAGACATGTCATCCCAGGCGATGATTCTGCAGAAAGGTCCTGGTGGACGGGAAGCAGTGCCCCGTGGCTGCCCCCACCACACCCCCGAGCCCACTGTTCAAATGAGTAAACCGAGGAATAACGATGCAACGACCCCTCTTGGGGTTGGCTAACTTCCCAAAGCTCTCATGCGCAGTAATTCTTCATGAAACCAGTTTCTAAATCTCCGTGAGAATGGAGGGACATGTTTCCAGACGGTGTGACAGCTGTCTGGCCCGAGCCCCCCAAGCCCCCCGAGCCCGGAGGCCGTGACATACCTTTCCGGAGGGTGTGAGGACTCTGGTCTGTGGGCAGCTGGCTGGGGCTGGCACCCGGCTGCATCCCGGGCTGCATCCCTGCACTGGGCGTCCCCTGGCTGGAACCTGGACTTCCTTTCTGCCCAGATCCTGGAGAAAGTTCCTTGCTTTTAGAAGTGCTGAAACACAAGCACACAGGACAAAAGAAAGCCCCTGGACTCAGGTAACTTCAGCAGCAGCACAGTGAACTGAATACGTGTTTCTCTAGGCAGGTATGGTCCTCTCAGCCCTTCTGAAAGCCTTCAAAGATGCCCACGGAGGTGACCATCCTCTCTTGGGGCTCTGAGGGCCTGGGTTCCACCCTCATCCCCGTGTGGCACCCGTGGCCAGCTCCCTCTCTGGGCCTCTGCCCTCTCTCCAGCAGGTGACCATCCCAGCAAGTCTCCTATTTGTCCATTTCCTCTGCCGGCCATCAGCCGCTGCTTCCTGAGGACTCCCTCTCCCCTCCCACATCCCTCAGACGAAACTGAAGCCCATGAGTCCACGGCCAGAGCTGGCGACCCCTCGTCCTCTCCAGTGGAGCCATCAGCAACCACGCCATCCAGGGTCACTACCCTCCCCCCCCACCCCCCAACTCTGATTGTCACTTCCCCATTTCTCAGGGAAAATACCTTCTACTCATTAAAAAACAAACAAACAAACAAAAACCCCCTGCAATCCCTTCACTTAGGGGGTTGGTTTTTGTGTGTATGTGTCTGTGTGTCTGTGCGCGCGCACGCGTACATGCGAAGACTGGGTTGAGAGGTTCAGCTTCCCAGAGTCTCCAAAGTTTTTCCAGCGGTGGCCATGGAGGAATACTGCGCACCCTAACAGAAAGCACAGTGCCTCTGAGTGAAGGAGCTTTCCTGCTTCTCTGAACTGCTGCTTTAGGACAGACAGAAACAAACGGCAAAGCAGTCTCCTGTGCAATCCCCACTCCTAGAATCTCCTCTGACCACGTCCCTTTCAAGGAAGGGCCAGGGATGCCCGCCTTCCCCTGCGACCCTGGGTATGAACGACCACATGCCGTGACGTGTGCCTTGACGGCTCAGATTGCGTTTTTCATCTTTGGAGCGACAAGGGCTGCCCTGCATAACAGTTCATGGAACTAGCGCTGGAATGAGCGTGCTCCCCGTCTTTTTTCTTCCTCTGCAAGAACGAGATGCAGTCACACCACAGGCTGCAAAGGTCACCAGGCCCAGCATGACCACGGCACCTCCATTCTTTACCTGATTTGCACCCATTTTAGCAGTAAAATGGTCTCTATGCGTCTAAAGGTAGAGGAGAGGAAGGGAGAAACACTGAAATTCTAAATTTCACAATAGGGAAGCTGTAATAGCATAGGAGGGGGACACAGGGAGCTGGGGACTCAGATTCCTCGCCTGGCCTTAGCTTAGCAAGCTGCCACCTTACACGTGTGCCTGGGATGCTGTTCTTGGAAAGCCTGGGCTCCATCTGATAATCCAGGCGTCTGTGAATGCCTTACCTGCTGCAGAAGCCAAACCAGGATGCTTAGAAAAGGAGGGAAATGACCAACTCCAAGAGGCTTTGAGTGGATGCAGCAAACCCAGACCAGCACTGCGGTCAGTGCACCGCAGGCCAGACTGACCCAGGCTGGGGGGGTTGGTGGGGGGAGGACGACAGCGCCCTGTTTACCTGATCCGCTCAGCCCCGGGCTGGAGGCCGAGGCCGGATGGAGAGAGCGCGGGCACCGCGGGGCCGTCGGGGGTCTGCTCCGGGAGGGGCGACGGCAAGGGCGGGGCGAGCTCCGCGGACGGTGCTGGGGGCTGCATGGTGGGCGGGGCGCAGGACGCCTTCCGGCCGGCCGAGGAGCCTCTTCGAGCCACCCACGACGTGTCCATGACCCTCACGCCCATGCTGGCCAGGGACAGAGACACTCAGGCTTAGCCGCGCGTGCCGGGCGCCGGGGTTCCCTCCCCCACCAAGCGCCCCGCAGCGCAGCCCGAGCATCTCCTGGACCAGGGAAGCGAGGCAGCTGCCAGCCGTGCTCCACGGACAGAGGTGCTTGAGCATCCCGGCAGCTCCGGGCGGGGCTCCCACCAGCGGCCCGGGCACCGCTGGCCTTAGGACCACTGCCCGCCCAACAAGCTCCCCAGAATCCAAGCTTCCCTCAGAGCAGAGAGCGGCCTCACTGGGGGGCACCCACTCCTCCCAAGTGGGAGGTGAAGGCGGGCGGGACAGCGGGGGGGGGGCATCAGACTACAACAGGGCACCAGCCAGTAGGGGACATCTAAACATTCATCTTCCTTCTTTTTGCCACCTGGGGATAGAGTGCACGGGACAGACTCAGGATTCCTGCGCCAGCCCCAGGGTGCTGGCTGAGCTACAACCTCTGCAGGGTCTACACAGCAGGGAAGGGCTGATCATGCCTCTGGTCAGTCCCCAGCCCGACTCCATTTTAACGAGGGGAAGACAGTCAGCTTTGAGTAAATCGGCCAAAGCAACCAGCCACACACATTCACCCCCTTGCAGAGCTCCCTAAGGCATAGCTCGCTTAGTGGTCAGAGACTGAGCGTGGCCTCGTAGCTACCCAAGGATACCGTACCTTTGGATTTTCCTAAGGCTGCAGGGACAGAAACATACAGATATTAGTGTCGAAAAAACTGCGCCCTCCTTGGGACACACAGCTTGTCCCTGTCAAGGTCTGTCTTTTCTCTTGTGTCTGTCAAGGCTAAGCCTGGGGCTTTTGCTGTGCCATGAAATTGTTCCAGTTTAGCTGGTCTCTCTAGTTAAAGTGACTTTTCTGTTTGTACAGGTGAAAATCATCCTACCAAGCTTGCAGGGGAATAAAGAGAGATGCCAAAGAGCTGACACAGGTCAGGAATAGGGAGGAAAAAAAATCCGTGGGAGCAGCAGTCTGCTCTCTTCTCAGTTAATGATTTAGAAGGTGGTTAATGCCCTCCTCTGGTCTAGGAGGTGACTGGTTCCACAGTACGCAGTCGAGGCCTTCATTGACTAAGGCCAGAGCCAACCCTTCCAGTATTAAGGGAGACACGGACATTCACGCAGGGAGAACACCAGCCAGCACGGGTCTCCCCTGCGTATGTGCACAGAGGGTCGTACTCATGCCCACGCTAGTCAGAAGCAAAGAGCTATTACAGCATGACATTCTAGCCACCTCACAGAGGGGCAGCAAGATTCAAAGAAAAGGTCCACGTTTGGGGATCGGTCGTAGCAGGTGGGATGTGGGTCCTTTAAGGAAATGTGCGGGGATGGACCCTCCGTGAGGCGCACAGAGGAGAACGATGCTACAGCCGCGCGCACAGGGGACAGACGGCTTCTGACGCACTTTCCCCTGGGGGCGGGGACCCGGAGACCCCTTCCTGTCGAGTGCCACTGTTAATATTTCTCATCTCCAAGGCATCTTGGGGGCGGCCAGTCTCTCTCCAGGACCCACCTCGCAAGTCATCTTGCCTCTGAGGATCCTCCACCAATAAACAAGCACCTTCTATACGAGATCTAATCACCCCTGGAGGCCACTCAAAACTCTGGGACAGGGTCCGATTGCGTCCCCCGGTATTCAAAGTGGGCTGCAGGGGGATATCAAACTATGCCCCTTGGGCTTCCAAGTTTATCAGGCTGAAAAAGAGCAAAAAGCTTAATATTCCACTTGGGGAAGCAAACCGATACCACTTAGTTGCAGTGCTGGCAAGCAGGGCGGGATTTTTCCCGTGGTGATCAACAGAAGCCCCAGAGGACGGAGGTCTCGCGCTGTGCTCTCTTCCTTACCCCATTCTCTCTCGCTTGGAAAGACCTTCCCCATTTGGGATGAGAGGCGTGGGCTTTGGGATCAGGGCTGGTGGGGGACACCTTCTATTTCCAGACACACCTTCCAGCACTGTTGACCCCAGACACCAGGCTCCCTGGTGATCTTCTCTTGGCTGACCCAGGGGAGGGCACGGTCGGGGGTAAGACCAACGAGACCCGCTAAAAATCATGCATCGGCAAAGCATCAGCAACCCAGAGTCGAGAGGAGAAACGCACACCCCTGCTTTTATAAAGAGACAGCTGTGCCGACTGTAATCACCACTCTCCCAGCTGAAGTGACTTTCATATGGGAAGCCACGTCCTCTGTGTCCAGGAAACACACATCAAAGGTTCACTGACATCTTCAAAAGGCAATAAAAATCTTTTTTTTCTTTTTCAAGTCTTTGTATAGACATACACTTTTATTTCACTTGGGTAAATATTTAGGGATAGAATGGCTGGATCACATGGTGGGTAAATATTTAACTTTTGCAGAAACTGCCAAACTGTTTTCCAAAGTGGTTGTTCTATTTTACACTCCTGCCAGTATTCTATGAGCGTTCTAGTTCCTTCATATAAAAGGCACTAAAAATCTTTACAGAGTGAATCAATCACAGTGGCAACAGCAAGACTCTCAGAGGCCTCAAAGCATATTGCCTTCAGAAGCAAATGAAGATTTGCTTGGAAGATTGGTAGATTTAAGTGTCTGAACGTCTAGCTAGAACTCCACCCAAAGACAAAAATTACAAAATTGCTTGGCATGCTGCTGAGAGGCGGGGAGCTATTCAGAGGTGGAAGAATACAACCAGGTTATGTAAGCAGGTCACAAGTTTCTGCTCATTGTTTTATCACATAAAGAAGCAACAGCCGCCAGAATCAAAGAACTTGCGTGTTATTTAAAAATAACCGGGACTTCCCTGGTTAAGAATCCGCCTGCCAATGCAGGGGACACGGGTTCGAGCCCTGGTCCGGGAAGATCCTACATGCCACGGAGCAACTAAGCCGGTGCGCCACAACTAGTGAGCCCACGAGCCACAACTACTGAGCCCGCGTGCCACAACTACTGAAGCCCGCGCACCTAGAGCCCATGCTCCGCAACAAGAGAAGCCACCGCAGTGAGAAGCCCATGCACTGCAACGAAGAGTATCCCCCGCTCGCCACAACTAGAGAAAGCCCGCGCACAGCAACAAAGACCCAACGCAGCCTAAATAAATAAATAAATAATAAAATAAAATTAAAATGACCAGGTTCAATCAATCAGAAACAACCAACTCCCTTAGAAGTCACTGCACAGATACCCACATCTCGTATGGATGTCAAAGATTTCCCATGGCCACTGCTTCTGGTGAAAACGAGAGGAACTTGGTTTTCGGATCCCTTTATGGCTGAATCAAGGGAGAAGCGAGAAACCAGAGGCCAGGAAGAACCTCCGAGAAACAAAGGGTTTGGAAATCAATAAGCAGAAGGCAGGGGCATGTGGCAGAGTCCAGGAGGGCACCTGGGCAGAGCCTCCCTTCTGGACTTCCTGGGTCTTCTAAAGAGGGAGCAAGGTGATGGGAGGCGAGGGCCTGCAGCATGTGGGGAGCTGACCCTGAGACACGTGGCTCCCGTTCCTCCTTTAGGGTAGGGTGACAAGGGGCAGGGAATTCAGGCTTCTCACACCTGCTCGCCCTCAGGATTAACGCAGGGCAGCTGGCAAACACTCACCTTGGCAAGGCAGCCCCGCTGAAGTCTACTTCACCCTGCTTCACTCCTCCCAGTCTACAGGGACCTCATGTTTGCAGAGAACTTACCCTAAGCTACACTTTGTATTTTCCATGAGAGACTGTATCATGGAACAGGTCTCCTTGATTCAGGAAATGGAGTGGCATTCCTGTTTTAAAGTCTGTAACCTGGCAGGCCACACAGGGAAAAGATAAGATCTAGGACCTTAAAAATTAGGAGACAAAGGCCTGCCCCAGGGAAAAAAAAAATCTGAAAGTTGGAGACTCCAGCATAAGAACAGGTATCTACAGAGAGAACACATGTATTACTGAGAACAGAAGTTTGCTGTGGACCATTCCAGGTGATGAGCTGTCAGGGGTTAGTGGTTGTTTTTTGTTTTTCTTTTGGCCTCTGTAGGATAGACATCTGTCATGCTGTTTTTATTTTATTCAGTTTTGGCTGTGCTGTGCGGCACATGGGATCTTAGTTCCCTGACCGGGGATGGAACCCGTGCCCCCTGCAGTGGAAGCACGGAGTCCTAACCACTGGACCGCCAGGGAAGCCCCCTGTCATGCTGTTTTTTGAATCCTGGTCAGGAACAGTCCTAACCAGAGATGTCAGCCAACATATGGCTTTGAGGTATTCAAGTCTGCAGAGATCAGAAAGGTTGAGATTTTTGTTCTAGAGATCAGTTACGCTTGGGAAAGACTCACCAAGAGAAAGGAGGAAAGAAAACCTGGTATCTCCCCAAAAACCCACAGAAGCTTTGGGAGTCCCCGCACCGTTTAAGGTGAACTTGGAGGTCGGGGAGCAGTGGCAGGACGGGTGCCAAGGTGAATGATGAATAAGAAGGATCCTAAAAATCCTGGCTTAGCCTTGTCTGCAGTCCCCCAGGAAGGCCAAAATCCGGTATTTCCAGCTCCTCTAGGGATAATTCCTCTCCTAAATGCATAACAACAAAGTTTCGTCACCTCCCCAGTACACATAAAACCTGGAGTCACCTGGCAACATTTCACAGACCTGGTCTCAGCATCCACAGAGGTGTAAATCCTGGAAATGTGGAAGCAGAGGCAGGGCCTGGGCCAAGAATGCACCTCCCAAAGGCCCAGCTGACCAATCCAACCCCCAAGTATGAGTCAAAGTTTCCCCTGGTACCCAGAACTTTCTAGGTAAGCTTGTTTTACCCCAGGTTCGGGCTCTCTCTGAAGTAACATTCCTGCACCCCCTATCCACGACATAAACCCCTTTCAGGGTGGCTGTCTTTTGGAGGCTCTCCATCCTTCCACTAGGTCTGCAGAGGACCTCAGTATCCACAACTGAAAAAAACAAGTCCCTTGGAACACGAGTTCTGACTGTCTCATAACAACAGGCTTTGTGATCTAATAAATTTGGGAAATGACGCCACAGCCCCTTGTGAAGATGCATGGCACGTCACAGCGTGTAAAAGACCCTAAGAAGTCATACACCCAAGAAAGGGCTTTCGACGTGTTGAATCCTGTGTTTCAGGAACACATGAGACCCCAGATTTCCCTCTCCTTGCCTCCTGCCCCAACATAACCTAGCATTAGTGGAACCAGCATTCCATAGAGCACTGTTCAGATCGCTCCCGAACTTCTCAATTACATGTGCTTATTCCAAATTACAGAACGTCCAGGCTAAGGTCCGGGGGCAGGGGCGCTGGTGAGACAAGACCCCTGCAGAGCAGTTTCAAGCACAGGCTGGGGATGAGTAGTCACGCACGAAACTGAGCTCTGAGGGAGGCCGCTAGCCCTGGTGTAAATATCCTCGTGGATTCAGGGGCTGCTGTCGGCTGGCCCTGGTGGAGGCCCCCTAAGGATAAGAACGCAAGTGAATTGGCTACCGGCACATCAGGTTTCAGACGGGAAAGCGCAGCTGCACCGAGCTGCACGGGGGCAGAACACTGGTATCCTTTTTTTTTTTTTTAAGTTTGTTCTGATTCTCTTTAGTTGCATAACAAACCACCTTTGAAGTTTAGTAGCTTATCGATCCGGGCCACAAGTCCACAATTTGGGGAGAGTCTGGCAGGGACAGGTTGACTCGTCCACACAGCACTAGCTGAGGCGGTTTGACTTGTGTAGTTCTAGCCTCTGTATACCCCTAAGAACCCTCTGGTGCTAAGGCCCCAGCAGCATCTGTAAAGCTGCCTGCAGCCCCTGGGGTCCCAGTGGGATGGCAGTCTGTCCAGGGAAATCCCAATGACCTTGGCTGTTTACACTCTTCGAAGACTATACTGTAGGGGCCAGTGGATGTCGAACGCCCTGAGATTCCCCAGTGATAACTTTCTCATAGGGGTCATCTGGATGGCTTTTCAGAGGGGACTGGGAATCAGATGAGGTCTGGCAGGGTGGAGCCCACCTCTGATGCAGAAACACTTGGGACCAAAGGACCAGAACTGCCCCTCCAGGGCATCCCCCGCCGCCCCCACCCCGACCCCCGCAAGAGACACTTCACACAGGAACTCAGTCACTTAAAACTGAATTTTAGAAACAAATTCCAATGCATTTGCTAGCTCTCTCGCTCCCTCTCTGCATCTCTGTCTCTCTCCCCCATGAGGCAAAGATCAGATTCTAAGTATGCTTTTTTTTTTTATAGATTGGTGAAATCTCCCCCTACTCCCTTTAACTTCTAAGAATTTCCAGCTTTTCTTTCCCCACCAGACAGAATACAATGAACAATGCAGAGCAGAGAAACACCGCGCACCCGCCTCTCCCGGGAAGGGTCTCTGGTGGGAAAGGGGACGAGCAGGGACACTGGGCCTTGCGAACACTCCCCATCATCACAGGACACAGGTGTGGGTCTCCAAGGTCGACTCCCACTCAGAAGAGGAGAGGGGTGGAAAGTAAGGCTCACGTACCTCCACAGTTCTGGGCTTTTCAACCTTTCCTCTGTAGGATACATTAGCCGATGACTCAGGCCCACGTATGTGGGTGCCAGGGCTGAGCTGACACCTCCCATGAATCAGCTGTGCTTGTTAGGAAACCTGTTTATGCCCATTTGACTTCTTACGGGAATCGCATCATGCAATTACATATTACGTGAACTGATTTAATATGGGTGCAAGAGGGTCATTCCTACGCGAATTAAGCTGGGCGCATTTATGAGTCTCATAACAACTGCATCAAAGTAGGTGTAGGTGTCGATCATAAAAGACGGGAAAACAACTCTTAGAAACTTACAAGGATTTTACACTCAGATTGCTTCAAGGTTTAGGTTTTCAATCTGTTTTAAAGAGACTGAAGCTGGGAATGTTAAACTACACACTGCAGGTGTTACTGATGCAAGAATGTTGCTGAGGGGTCCAGACGAGCAGACCCATCATCAGGATAAAACCGCTGAAGATTTGAGAATTGATGTACATTTGTAAATTTTGGGTCCAAATAAAGTGTTTAGTATCTTTTCTTTTTTCAGTTTCCCCTTTGACCCACTTTTTTTTCTTCTGATGAGAACTAATCAATACTGATCACAACGGTCAGCTCGGAAGGCTGCACTTACTTCCGGCCTGAAGGGTGGGAAGCAAGCCTAGCACCCCAAATAGCACAGATGGAAGCATCAAGAATGAACTGACGTTCTAACAGACACAACCCACTCAAACGGCTGCTGGTAAGTGCAGCCTTCCTGTCATCCCATCTGAATCAACCCCTCCATCCCACAACCCCCAACACTGAGAAAGGGATGCTAGTTCATACCCATCCTTTTTGTAAAACTCCAGCATCATGTTATCCGTGGCAACGCTGAGGGGCCGGCGGGCCTGCTCGGGCTGGCGCCGGTCGGCAGGGTCCATGTCTGGGGAGGGCATTGAGCTGTAGTTGGCATTGTGGTTCACGTGCACCGGACTCCCGTAATTGCCCGTGATGTTGAACTCTAACTCTGCGGGGAAGACAGAATGGGTGCACATGGTCTATGGGTCGGCCATACCCTTCCTGGGCAGGAGGGAGATAGCAGAGATGGCCACTTCTTTATGGGTCACCCCTGAAAATCTTGTCCCATGGTTCAGTGTTAGATCATCTATTGATATTAATTCATCTTAATATAATTCATCCTATTACCAGGTGAACACATGGGCTCACCTAGCGTGTAATACGATGGGCATTTAATAAAGCATTTTTCATTTGTGATTCACAAAACAAATTTAGCCAAATAGGAACAGATGGGTACTTTCTTTTTGAAAAAGGCAAAATAATCTATCTCAAACCTTATGTTTAAAAGTGAAATGCCAGAGCAGTCTAAATCATATCAGGAAAAAGAGCAATGCCCACTCTCAACACTGTTATTTGACACTACTGAAGAAGTGCTAGCCAGTGGAATTAGTCAAGAAAAGAAAATAACAGGCAATATTATTATCTGTAGATGATGATGTTGTCTTTCTGGAAAACCAAAGAGAAAAATAAATTTTAAAGGATTAGAAATAGAAAGAGATCTAAGATTGTGGGCTATCAAATGGATTCTAGTCTCATCCTTTCCTGGTCACAGCCTATTTATGTGTAATGACAATGAATGAGCACAGAACTTACAGAATTATGCCTTTAACTCCTACCTCCTATATTTCTTTATCCTGATTTCCTATCCTCACCCGACTGTGTCATCAACTGAACTCTTATTTCAGAGCTGTCACGGTCAAAACACATGAAGCCAAAAGACAATCAAACTTCTTTAATGTTAGATCCGCACTAAGTGATTACTTCTGATGAACAGAGCAGAGAATTATTAATATTATATCCCCACATGAGTTAATAGTTTGTTGTTGCACAGCCGAAAGCATACCCTTAATATTTACTAAACATAAGGCACAGTACTTTTTAAAAAAGCAAACACTGAATTTAATGTAACAACTGCTGCCTGTCTCTTCAAAGCTGTCACCACTGAGAGTCATTCCCTTATCCAGTGGTGTTTCCATGCTAAGAACATTTATGAAACTCCATCTTAGGGAGTTGTCTTGAGAGCTTCATTTTGAACGAGGTACAAAAAAGAATCTTGTTGCCTCTGAGCCCCATCTTTACATGCCGAGGGCAACTCCAAGGACACAACCTAGCGCAATGAATGGATGGCACCCAGGTGATCCCTAAGCTCGGAATAAAAGTTCATGTTCATCTCCAAGCCGCTCTCTCACTTTGTCCCAGCTTACCCTTCGCCCTCCCCGTGTCCTCAAGTCCATTCTCTAGTACTACCAAATATAAAATAGATAGCTAGTGGGAAGCAGCCACATAGCACAGGGAGATCAGCTCGGTGCTTTGTGACCACCTAGAGGGGTGGGATAGGGAGGGTGGGAGGGAGACGCAAGAGGGAGGAGATATGGGGATATGTGTATATGTATAGCTGATTCACTTTGTTATAAAGCAGAAACTAACACACCATTGTAAAGCAATTATACTCCAATAAAGATGTTAAAAAAAATATGGAAAGGAGGCATGAATATTGCCAAAAAAAAAAAAGTTCATGTTCACCTCAAATCCACGTTCATCCTCTGCGTCTACAGAGCATAACATCTCTCTCTTTTTTTTTTTCTGCTTCAGCATTTCATGATTGACAGATTTAAAGAAACTATGGTGTAGATGTCAGACCAATAAAAATCTGAGGGCATGGTTAGCACAGCACCTTCAGGCCAGAATTTCCCTTGACCAGGGATGAGAGTAAGAAGCTGCCATGACTTGACCCCATTCCTGAGTGGTGTATGTGTGTGTGTGTGTGCGCATGTGTGCACGTGTGCTTGTGTGTAGGAGGATTAAAAACAAACCAAATATACACACACCTCTGGCCAGTGGTACTCAAAGGTTTCACAGATTCGGAACTCACGGCGACACCCCCATGTTCCACAGAAGCCCACTCCCACACCCGGATGCTGCCACGTACCCCCGGGGAAGAACCAGTCTGCGTGCTGGATGATGGGCTCGATGATCCCGACGATCTGCAGCGAGACTGTGGTCATCATTTCCGTGATGTTCCTGTGAGCACAGGACAGAGAGGGGCAGGGCGAGGTGAGCGGCCAAGGCAGGGAAGGGGCCCTGGACCAGAAGTCTGAGAGCAAAGCATCCTCTCGGGAAGGACACTTCACCTTCCTGAACCTTTCCCCCCCTCTATGGAATGCAGATACCCCAGAAGTCCTCCCTACAGGAGACGAGCAAGTGACATACTCAAAATCGCCAAGTATGAGGCACCTTTCGGTGTGAGGTATGATTCTCATAACTGCCAGATTCACCCTTTTCCCAGCTCTGTTCTCCCTTTTGAGACAGCCCTCCATCCCACAGATGCTGGGATGTGTGCTGTTCACAGGGGGCCAGGGAGGCCTGGAAGAGCTTGCCGTGCCTACTGCTTGACTCAGATGAGCTCAGAGAAGACCCTGACTGCAGGCCTAGCTCTGAGACTCCCAACGGGAAAGATCTGAAGAATGCCGGGTCTCCTCCTGAGTCTAAAGAAGGAGCAGGCCAAGACAGACATATGACCTGACACATACATGAGGCTGGTGGTTATCCGGGGCCCTGGCCATCCCGCCTAGGCCCCAGCAGCATCCTGGCCCCAACGGGACCCACACACCCCTTCCTCCCTGGACTCACCCTTCCGCTTGTGGCCACAGCAAGTTGGGTCCTAATACAATTGCCATGTTACTGGGAGTCATCTTGTTGACATCTTGGTATTCTGAGAGTTTGGATAAAAACTTGATCAAGTATCTGAAAGGAAGTGAGACGGGCCAGGTTTAACAAGGGCTCAAAACCAGCCGTGGTCCCCCAGCACCAGGTGGAAACTTCTCTTACTGATAACAAGATTCATACATCCTACAATATAATTAAGACGTGTCACGCGTCAGGACACGAGAATGCTCCAAAAACAGATGGACTCAGCTCTCACTCGGCTAGCTGTCAACATTTGCTTCGATTAACCCTGGCCAGAAAAATTCTCCATCTTTCCTTTTGACCCACTGCACAATGACTGAAAGTCCTTCCTTCTTTTCAAACCTCTGTCACCTGCCATCCTCCCTGTGTGCAGAGGTGAGAAGCAGTCTGTAGGTGTCATTGGTGGGGACATTTACATGCTAGGGGTGGCGTCCCCTGGGGTTAACCTCAGTGGGGCTCTGAGAGCCAATGAAGAAAAAGTTAAACCTAGACTTAGCACGTGGCCCAGCAATTCCACTCCTAGAGAAATATGTCCACATGCAAATGTGGACACAAATGTTCCCAGAAGCATTATTCATCACAGCCAAAAAGGGGAGACCACCCACATGTCCATTAAGGGATGAACAGATGAATCAAATGCAGTCCATCCAGACAATAGAATACTATTCAGCCCTAATAAGGAATGAAATACTGACACATGCTACCACATGGATGAACCTCAGAAGCATGATGCCAAGTGAAAGAAGCCAGACTCGGAGACCCCATGTTGAATGGTTCCATCTCTATGAAATGCCCAGCGCAGACAAACAGACACAGAATGTAGATGAATGTTTGCCAAGGACTGGCTGGGCAGAAATGGGGAATGACTACTACTGGGCACAGAGTTTCTCTTTGGGGTGCTGAAAATGTTCTAAAATTAGACAGTGGTGATAGCTGCACAGCTCTACAGATTTACAAAAAGCCACTCGATCGTACACTTTAAAAGGGTACAGTGGTATATGAATTGTATTTCAATAAAGCTATTATTTTAAAAAAATCAGTAAGTGAGATGTGCACAAATGAAGCACAAAAAGAACTCTCACAGACCACACCAAACCTGCCAGGCTGCACAGAGGCCCCAGACTCAGTTACACAGGTGGCGGGTCCAGTCCCATTCTGCCTGGACAACAGTGATGTGGCTCCTTCAGGAATTGCTGACTTACCTTCTGCCCATGGAGCAGAAAGACCACAGAGGCCCCTAAAGCTGTCAGTGGGCCACCTCTACCCACAGCCTCTCCTGCCATGTCATACCCTCCAAGAGGCCACACATGCCTGGACCAGGACATGGGACCTGAGCTGAGTCAATCCACGGGCTGGCCAGTGGCCTAGCAACACTTGAAGAGTCATACCGATCTGATTCTTGCTCTTGGGATTTTGTTTTTCAATTTTGTATATATAAATTGACCAATTTAAGCATTTTAAAGTGTATAATTCAGTAGCGTTAAATACTTTCACGCTGTAATGCAACCATCACCACTATCCATCTCCAGAATTGTTCATCACCCCAAACTAAAACTCTGCACCCATTAAATGACAGACCACCTGCTGCTTCACCCCCTCAAAGCCCCTGGCAACCACCATTCTATTTTCTGTCTCCATGAATTGACTACTCTATGTACCTCTTATGAGTAGAACTGTTCAGTATTTGTCCTTTTGTGTTTGGCTTCCCTCAGCGTAAAGCCTTCAAGGTTCATCCACACTGTAGCAAGAATTGGAATGTCCTTCCTTTTGAAGGCTGAATATTGCATTGTATGTGTACTTTGTTTACGCATTTATCCATCACTGGACATGGGCTGTTCCAACCTCTTGGCTATTGTGAATCATGCTGCCATTAACATAGGTGTACAAAATCAAGTCCCTACTCTCAAAATCTTTTGGGAATACATCCAGGAGTGGAATTGCTGGGTCGTACACAGTAATTCTATGTTTAAGTCATGAAAAGTCGCTCCTGGGATTTTTAACAGGAAAACAGAAATAATCAGGCAGATGGCAGCAGGAGCTGAAGCTGAAAATCTGCATCTAAGGCAGTACCCAGGAGAGGGGGAGGCCCAGGGGCAATGCTGGCACAGACAACGTGATGAGGAAGCAGGAAGTGAAATCCTGGTGGTGGCAAGAAAAGTAAGAGACAGACTCGTGGGAAATTGCTGCTGAAAGGTGGAAACCACAGAATATTCTCCCAGCCTCTTCTTCCTGCAGCCTAGCTCCAGGACACACCTGCCAAGTCCAGCTCGGGGTCTGGTCAGCCTCTCCGCAGTGTCCACGGGCACCCATCTTTACAATAAACCCCCGGTATCTGGAAACAGCCTGCATTCATCTTTGCTCCTTGCAAATCAAAGAACTTAACTGCATTAGCCAACAGCTGGTCAGGAAGCCTGCAAAGTCTCACAGCCCCATTTAGTCTGTTTCCTCATGTGCAAAACGGTAATTCACAGCCTCCCAGGGCTGCTTGAGGTTGAAAAGAGACCCTGCATGTTAACCATGCTTTGGACACCATATAACACCATGCCTGCCAGTGACCATGCCTTTTGGCCCGGAAACACGTGTCTGAGGCTTAAATAACCTTGACCCAGGGTCTCCAGGGTCCACTCACCGGATGTTGTTGTAATTGGCCTTGGGCAATTTTTCACAAGCATTCCACAGAGCCTGGAGCCTCTTGTCCTGCTCCTGGATGCTGGGAAATTAACAGGAAAAGCCATTGGTTGAGCACGAATCGATGAAGTCCCACCAGGATTCATATTCACCAGCCATCGAAATATTTGAGAAAAAGGAACCAGCCGTTGTCAGTGATTGTATCAGTAAACTATTATCATTCAAATGTTTGGTTCTTATTATTTCCCCCTCTAAGGTCTCTTTCTGTCTTGCCTGGGCTATTTGAAAAAAAACTTCCCCTACACAGGTCACACGGCCCAGGTGAATGGGTGCTGGGGCAGCAGGTGAGGGAGGAGGGCAGAGGCCAGACACCTGCTCTGGAGTGGGCGGGGCTGTGGTGTCATTAGGAGGGCGATTCTGTCACAGCAACAGGACACCAGAAACAGGTCAACCCCACTTTCACACCACAGTGGCAGCTGACTGGCCTGTTCCACAGGTATTAGTTAATGCACATTAAGTGTCTTGTCATCTGGCACATAATAGATGCTCAATAAACACCTTCTGAACAAGTAAATTACATGAACTCATACAGACATAAGGACATCTGACCCTTGAAGACATAACTCAGAGATGGATAATTTCCATGACCAAAGGATTCTCTACTCTACAAAAAGATTTGCTCTAAGGGTTTCTTTACTGATAAACCCTGTAAGGATTAAAAGAAATTACTTATAGGACTACATTTTTTTATTTACTTTTCATGAAAACCTACATCAAGGCTGACACGGTTAGGAAGGCCTTATGTTCAAAGAACCTTTTCTCGAGAAAAACTAAAAAGCAAATGCCAACAGGGAGGCCCAGCTCTGACCCCTTGACCCGGGGCCCAAGGCAGGGCAGTGGCCATCACTGGGTCCCCAGAAGTCCTCCCTCCCATCCTGACCCATCCCTTTTCCACTCCTGAGCCCTTGAAAGGGCAGATACTGCCAAGACCTTCCCTTCAATAAAAATCAGCACCCACGTACTGAGGGTCTCCCATGTGTCAGGCAGTGTCCCAAGGGCTGGGAAGCAGGATGCAATCAGAGGAGACCGTTGCCTCCCCCGCCCTGCCCCACCAGCCCAGCTCACAATCTAACCAGCTACACAAACACAGCCTCGAGCCCGCAGATCAGTTCTCCGCAGAGAAGGAACACCGGGGATGGGACGGATCCTGACTGCCAGTTGCTTGACGTCTGGGTGCCAGGAAGGCGGGCCCAAAGAGTCAGAAGGAGCCCACCAGGCAAAGGTTTCGGGGGAACAGTCGCACGGGAGGGGGTGGCCAGCACGAAGAGGGAGAAGTCCTAGGAGTGACGGGAGCCTCGGGCTTTCCCACCACCTCTGGGAGGCGTGGCTCAGCCCCTGGGCTGCTCCGTGGTTCCTGCATGGAAACACTGAGCACACGTGACCAGCCAAGTCCCAGGCCACCTTGCCTGGCAGATCCCGCACTACTGCCCCTGCTGTTTCCTGCCAGTCCCCACCCCGACTCCGGGATGGCCCGGCCCAAGGCAGAGCTTCCCTGAAGGCCAATCCGCCGCTCGGGTGAGTGCGGCTCTTTGGTGAGATTCAGCTTCACCAAAGGTCAATGGTTATCAACCCAGTAGCCTCGGGAGCTTTGCCACAAAGAGAATTAAACCAGAATCTCTGAAAAGGAGGTCCAGGCATTGAACCTAGGTATCTTTTAAAGCTTCGCAGGAGACTGATGCACACAGAGGGTTGAAGGTGGTTGTCCTGGGCAAAATTACCTTCGTTAGAGACTGTGGCCTCAGGGTGGCCGCCACCACCATGCTCAGAATCTTCACGCACAACATGCATCTCCTCCAGGGGCAGAGAGAAGCCTTTGCTTTCCCTTGGTTCAAAGACCTGAGCTCTTCAAGGCATCCGCTCACCCCTGTTTCCTAATGGAGCCCAGCTCTGTAAATCATCGGGAACGGTCTCTCTCTGATCCCAAAGCACCCGGCTGCCCTCTCCTCCTCCAGCTTGGTGTCACCAAGACCACCCATACATTCAGCGAATAAAAGGGGCAGGTGTCCATCAAAAGATATGTTCTCACTCGTCATCATCCCCAGGACCCCCATGTCATTCTAGAGAGGCGTGGAGTGCCGTTAAGCACGTGGGTTCTGGAGCCGGACTCCTTGGACTCAAATCCTCATCCTGTCATCTATTAGACGGCAAGTAACCTGCCACGAACACCTGCTCTGTGACTCGACTTCCTCATCTATAAAATAGGGAAAACAGCACAACCCCCTTCATCGGGTTGTTGTGAAAATCAGATGAGTTAAAAACATATAATGAGCTTAGAACGATGACAAGCCTCTAATAAACACTCAACAAATGGCATTGGCTGTGATTATCAGTATCATCGTGGGCTCTGAAACTCACTTTCCACCATGAGATGTAGGAATACCAGGCTGTCAGCCAGCCTTTTAAAATGCATCATCTCTATTCTACCATGGATAAAAAACCAGAGGTGTGCACGGTAACCGGAGCGAGCTTTTTCTAACTCTGCACACGCCAGCCTGGCTTCACTTCCAGGTCAGCTGGGTTCTCTTGTAGCCCCAGTTCTTACAGAAGCACATACACACTCCAGCATCCTTTTGGAGCAGCTCAGCTGGCTGCTTTTCACTACTAAATCCCATGACTAGAGACCCCCAGAAATCATCCTTTCATGGGCACCGAGCTCAGTCCTCCCATGAAATGGTCCTCTCCCTCCTGTATCTTTTTCTCCTGGACCATCTCCACCCTCATCTCTCCCAGCCTCTCTCTGGTGCCCATTCTCCTGTGTCCTCCCTAGCCGTGTCCATTTACTCAGTAAAAACCGATTCCTCCAAACAGGAGCATGTACGAAAGTCAGCTCTTACTTAGGGCCAAAGAAAATATATAACACAATCCTAATCACGAATCAAGTGAGGAAGGAAGCCAGGAATCCCACGCTTCGGAGTTACACAGGTGACATGGCTGGGGCGTCACCTGCTGAGCACCAGTCCCCTGATCTCCACACCCCCATCTTCCCGATGCACGACCAGGGACTGGGTCTCGTTCCTGCCACCTGCCTGCTGAGGCCCCCCTCCAGGCTCACCTTCAGGAAAGTGCGATGGTGTCCACTGTCCGGACATTGTATTTTGATGTTAGTTATTCGTTAGTTGTTGTTAATATTTTTTACCTATTACAGATGAGGGTAAAGACCCCTGTCACCACTCCCTTGTCCTGCTCTTTTCTCCGGAAGGAATCACCCCCACCCGCCAGTGTGAGCCTTTCCAGAACCTTCTTTTATACAGTTATACATTTATAAAGGCACTCCTAAAATTGTATCGAGTGTTTTTTGTATTTCTTCTTTTTCAAACAACAGACTATCCTGTGGGTCCTTGTTAACTTTAGTTCACTCAAAATTAAATCTTCGTATCTTTACATGTGAGCAGGAATAGCTCTACTCGTTTTTCAAAGTGCTGCCGGGCATGTGAGAGTGTAGCTATACCGTATTTTATTCGGTCATTCCCTTCTGCTATTCAAGGTGACCGCGCGACCAACACCTTGGTACACACATCTCCGGGCACACGTACAAGCCTTTCCCCGTGACACATACCAAAAAAGGGGTTCGCTGGATCCCAGGTGGCATGCTTTCACAATTTCAGTAAAGACTTCCAAATAAACCACAACCCAGAAGACACCCCGAAACGTGCTGTACTCACTTGGAAGCCTGAATCCACTCATCATAGAGCTCAAAAGTCATCAGAGGCTCTGGCAGCTCCCGGAGGTAAGATTTCAAAGCTCCTGGACATGAACAGCATACGGTCCGTGAGCCACTGGGACACGGCAGAGACACATGCTACCAGCCAGTGCCACCATGGGGGCCACGTCTGGGGACGGTTCCCCAACCCATGTGACAAGGTCACACAGTGGCTGCCGCGTGACCGGATCCGAGGCTCTGGCGCGGCCGTGGGCCCTGGGCTGGTGATCACACTGGCCTCCCCCCTCATGTTTCCCACGCTCGCCCCTTCCCCTGGCAGGTGGGGGATGGGAAGGCCTCCCTTCAAGGGCCACAGGCACCAGGGCTCAAGTGGGGTCCTGAGTGGACATGCCTGAAGCATGCTGCGAAGCCCGTGGCTCCAGTGGCCCCGACACGTGGCCGCACACCCTCCATGCCCACCCCTTCCCCCGGAGCCCCTCCAGTTGTGAGGCCCACCTGCAATGGCATGGGGATCTGCTGAGCACTCCTGCACATCCACCACGCAGCAGTCCAGGGCAGCCTTGAGCTTCTTTAGCTTGGAGGCAGATGGGGCTACTCGGAAGAGGCCCTGCCAGACAGAGGGTCACAGGACAGCCTGAATCTCCAAGGCACAAAATCAAAACGGACAGGACAGGATTTCCCTGGTGGCCCAGTGGTTAGGAATCTGCCTGCCAATGCAGGGGACATGGGTTCGAGCCCTGGTGCGGGAGGATCCCACATGCCGCGGAGCAACTAAGCCCGTGTGCCACAACTACTGAGCCTGCGCTCTAGAGCCCGCAAGCCACAACTACTGAGCCCACGAGCCACAACTACTGAAGCCCATGCGCCTAGAGCCCGTGCTCCGCAACAGAGAGAAGCCACCACAATGAGAAGCCCACACACCACAACAAAGAGTAGCCGCCACTCGACGCAAGTAGAGAAAGCCTACGCACAGCAACAAAGACCCAACGCAGCCAACTAATAAATAAATAAATAAAATTAATTAATTAAAAAAACCTGACAGGCAGTCTACCCACCCCGTTCCTCCATGATCAACTAGGTGCATCCTTCTCATCACCGGTTATCAATATTGGAGCAGCAGGACCCAAGCCTCGCCCACAGCTGTGTCCCTAGCGCCTAGTATGGGGTGACCCAGCGTTCTGGTTCAGTACGTATTTGCTGGATAAATGAACCCTGGGCACTTTGACTTCCTGTTCTTGTGTATTTAAGATATATTTTGGAAAAACAAAAACACTAATTTGAAAAGATACATGCACCCCCATGTCCACAGCAGCGTTATTTACAATTGCCAAGATAGGGAAGCAAACTAAGTGTCCATCAACAGATCAACGGATAAAAAAGATGTGGTGTATATATACAACGGAATATTACTCAGCTGTAAAAAGGAATGAAACTGTGTCATTTGCTGTGTATTATGCTAAGTGAAATAAGTCCGACAGGGAAAGACAAATACTGTATGATATCACTTATATGTGAGATCTAAAAAATACAACTAGTGAAGATAACAAAAAAGCAGCAGACTCAACACATACAGAGAACAAACTAGTGGTTACCAATGGGGAGGGGCAATATAGGCATAGAGGATTGAGAGGTACAAACTATTAGGTATAAAATAAGCTACAAGGATATACTGTACAACACAGGGCATACCGCCCATATTTTATAAAGACTATAAATGGAGTATAACCTTTACAAATTGTGAATCACTATATTGTATACATGTAATTTATATAATATTATATAGCAACTATACTCGAATTTTTAAAAAAGGATGTATTTTGGAGAAAACTTTGACTGAGACCTGGTCAGAGTTGGAGGTCTAGGAGGTGGATGCATGCACAAAGGTCTACAGTGTGTGTGCGCACCTGTGTCTCTGTGTGTGTCCGTGTCTTTGTGTCTGTGTCTTTGTGTGTGTGTCTGTGTGTCCGTTTCTTTGTGTCTGTGTCTTTGTGTGTCTGTGTGTCCGTTTCTTTGTGTGTCTTTGTGTGTCTGTGTGTCTCTGTGTGTGTCTGTGTCTTTGTGTCTGCGTATCTCAGGAGGCACAGGGCTACACCTTGAGGAACTCATCAAGGCCATGCCCTCAGGGGATGGGCAGACTGGGGGTGGTTACGAGGCAGCAACGCCTCCGCCTCCTGCAGCCCCTTCGTGTTTTATTCTTAAAGTCACTTTCGAGTCATTGTCACCTCTTCCACGTGAACCGCTGCAAAAGTGAGCTACTGCCGTATAAAGGGAGAAGGAAGCCAGGGGCGTGTGGAAGGGGAGACACGAGCAGGTCAGATCTGGAGGGGAGCCCCCAAGTCCGGGGAAGGTAGACGTGGGTGGAAGACCCGTTGGTTTGTTTCACTTGCTCAGCTCCTTGAATTCTGTGATGCAGCCCAGACACCGAGATGCTGGCAGGATCCCCCTTGCTCCTTTAACTGTTTATGGCCACTCAGATTTCCAAGTTCCTTCAGAAGAAAACATGCCTCATCCGGAACACTGAGTTTTCTGCCTGCTAAGACTGCTAGCCCCCTTCTCAGGATAGGGTATGTCAGATAAATCGATGTCCAAAGCTCTATGGCATCCCTGTGAGGAAGCCTCATGAGCACATTTGGACCAGTGCATACGTTAAGGCTGCTACAGCCCCAAAGCAGGCTGCACATGCATTGAAGGAGCGGGCGAGACCCTCGTCAAGCCACGCCACGGCCCTGGGGAGAGAGCAACCACACCCGGTGATGGACGGAGTCAAAGCGAAGGGGGCAGAGTTTTCAAAGAGAATCTTTTAGATTTATGACAGTGTCACTGAGATGGCTGCTTCATGCAGTGACAAACACCAGGGGTGCAGGGGTGGGAGGGTTGTTAAAATAGCTTGTGAGTCCAGTTTTGGGGGCGTGAGAGGAAAATCTGCATGGAAATGTTGAAGACATGGCAGAAAACTCAAGAGTGGAGCCCACAGGAGGACGAGAACCCTGAGTCCTCACTAAGGTCAGGCAAAGCTCTCAGAGAGGGTGATGGCACCGCAGCAAAGATCAGAGTGAGCAGAGGGCGGGGCTGGTCGGTGCAGATTCCCCCCCGATGCTGCCCTGATGCTGCCGGCAGGGGCGGGGGGGGACCCAGGAGTCCAGGGAAGAGCTGGTTTTAAGGACAAGTATGTTAGCAACTTCACAGGCAGTGTCGGCCAAGGCAGCTGGACTAAGTCATGGGAAGTAGCAGTGGGGATCCCTGGGGACCAGTGAGGGCAGCTTCAGCCCAGTCGTGGGGGCAGAAGGGACCAAAAAAAGAAGAGGAGTGAGTGAGTGAGTGGTGGTGAGGATGCAGGAGCAACAGATGATGAGAGCTACTTTAAGAAACTGAGTAGCACAAGCCACTACAGAGAACAGGATGGAGGTTCCTTAAAAAACTCAAAATAGAGTTGCCATATGATCCAGCAATGCCAGTCCTGGGAATAGATCCAGAGAAAACTCTAACTAACAAAGATACATGACCCCCTATGTTCACAGCAGCACTATTCACAACAGCCAAGACATGGGAGCAACCTAAGTGTCCATCAACAGATGCATGGATAAAGAAGATGTGGTCTATATATACAATGGAATACTACTCAGCCATAAAAAAGAATGAGATAATGCCATTCGCAGCAACATGGATGGACCTAGAGATTATCATTCTAAGCGAAGTCAGACAGAGAAAGACAAATATCATAGGATATCACTTATATGTGGAATCTAAAAAAATGATACAAATGAACTTACTTATGAAACAGACTCACAGACTTAGAAAACAAACTTATGGTTACCAAAGAGGAATGGGGGTGGGGGAAGGATGAATTAGGAGTGTGGGATTCGCAGATACAAACTACAATACATAAAAGAGATAAACAACAAGGTCTACCGTATAGCACAGGGGACTATATTCAATATCCTGCAGTAAATCATAATGGAAGAGAATATGAAAAATATATATGTATAACTGAATCACTTTGCTGTACACTTGAAGCTAACACAACGTGGTATAAATCAATGATACTTCAATAAAAAATAAGTAAAATAAAAAATTTTTAAAAAGAAATTGGGTAGCATAAAACACAAAACCAAAGTGCAAGGGAAGGAACATTGAGGCTGTGGTTGGATTGAGAGAAGAGATTTTTCTAGGCTTGGGGCAACCTGAGCCTACGTGTTGTTAAAGGAGAAGAGCTGAAGCACAGCTGGAGGGTGGGGCGGACAACGCGAGTGAGAGCGAGGCCTGGTGAGAGGCAGAAAGGTCCGGATAGAGCAGGTGGGAGAGTCAGGAGACAACACGGGAGAAGTCGGAGGACCTGATCTTCCAGACCCTGTTCTCACTGAGTAGGCATGTGAAGGCAGCAACAAATTCTTTTCACTTTTTTATAGAATGATACTGTACAGTTACATTTAGAAACATTCCTTATCTTTCAGAGACACACACACTGAAGTCCTGCAGATGCAATGACAGAATGTCTGGGATAGGCTTCAAAACGTCCAGCCAGGGGCTGTGGTGGAAGGTGAAGGTAGAGATGGACCTGACTGACCATAAGCCAGGCGATGAGGTGCAGTATCTTCTCTTCTGTCTTTCAGTTTTTCCATAATTAAAAACAAATGATGGGGAAAGAATAAGCCAAGTTCACCTCCCTCCACGAAACCATCCCTCAGGGGCTGAAAAAACCTTACCGTCTTTTCACTGGTAATATACATGAAAATGCCTGGCACTTAAAATGGGGTCCAAAGCCCATTTATTCCCATCCCTTCCGAATAGCTGAATCTAAAACACGCCTGGCTTATAGGGGGCAGCAGACATCCAGCTTCATCGTTCATCAGCTTCCTCCCCTTCTGACCCCTCCCTCGCTGCCCGCCCTGGACCTAGTGATACTTAGAGTGCTTACTGACTGTTTTGAATGAATCAGGTTTATGTGACAGATGCTAGACTCCTCTCCCCTCATAAGTTCATAAGCCCCCATCTCACTCTTTTATACTTTGCTCAGTAATAAATGCCCTAAATAAATACTGATTGGCTGATCAGATTAAATGAAGATGGAGTAATGATTTTTACATTGCCTGTATAAGAAGCCAAAGATGAGGTCTATCTCCCAGGAAAACATTTACACAACAAGAAAAACAAGTCACCAATGTCTCTTTACATCTGACTCATATGAAATGCTTTCTAATGTCTGTATCAATCATATTTTCAGGATCTCTATAAAAAGGTTATGACCAAAAATGTTAAAAGGTCTATTTTTTCAATTAGAGAAAGAGGAGGCAGAGGATCAGAGGGGGAAGGAGGGGGAGGGGGAGAGGAGGAGGGGGAGGAGGAGGAGGGAAGGAGGGAGAGGAGGAGGAGAGGATGAGGAGGAGGGAAGGAAGGGGAGGAGGAGGAGGGGAGGAGGGGAGGAGGAGGAGGGGAGGGGGACGAGGGGGAGAAGGGGGAGGGGAGGAGGGGAGAAGGGGGAGGGGAGGAGGGGAGAAGGGGGAGGGGAGGAGGGGAGAAGGGGGAGGGGAGGAGGGGAGAAGGGGAGAAGGGGAGGGGAGGAGAAGGGGAGGAGGGGGAGGGGAGGAGGGGGAGGAGGAGGGGGAGGGGGAGGAAAATGCCCCAATCACATTAAAAATACAGAAAGAAGGGACAGGGCGGGGCTGTAAGATCCTCAGGGCCAGTGGTATCATGTCCTGCAATCCTCCACTGTCCCCAGAGAGCGAAGGCTCATGGGAGAAAGCAGGACCGGTTTGAGGAGGGGCAGCTGTACCGCGTCTTCATGGGTTTGGGTTCGTGGGGCTGGGGGAGGATGGTAACAGAGAAGGAGAGCCCAGAGGTTCCATCTCGCAGATGAGCAGCCCTGCTCGAGGCAGAGCTCGGCTGTGCCCGGACCCACCTCCTCCTGCATCCCACACTCCAGCAGCATCGTCACACACGCCTCGATGGGGAAGGCAATCTCCCGGCCGCTGATCAGGAGGTGCTCCTCCAGGGGCTTCCCGAAGGAAGGTTTCTCCACCCAGGCCTCTGTCGGGGGGCAGCAGAGCAAGAGAGGGGTCAGTGAAAGGGGTCAGTGGAGGTCACCCATGTGGGCATCTTCCCTTCCTCTGCTCACACTGATTCTCCTAAGTTTACCAAAGACACGGAGCCCAGCTGAGTCTCCATTCTTGTGGTTTTGGGGGATGATGCGGGGAGTGGGTGGAATGGACGGCCAGCCCACGTGAGCAGAGCTGGTGGGCTTCCTGTCACCCACGCACCTCCACGCATGCTCATGCACACCCGACTCATCCCCGTGGGGCAGTGTGTGTGAGTGTGCTTGGCTTCACTGCCGCTGGGGCAAGGCACCTGCTGGGGGAGGTCCTGGGGCTCATCTAAACGTGGCCCTGCTCGGGGAGCAGCAGGTGAGCCAAGCACAGGGCACCAGGCTTCTCTGGGAAGCAGGCTCCCCAGCCTCCCCGGTCCAGGCAATGTCTGCACTCACCCTGCTGTGCTTTTATCTGAGGCAACACAGCCTGCAGGAGCGTCAGTGACTTCCTGTGGTACTCGGCCTGCACTTCTATGAGCTGAGGAACACAAGAGCGAGTGTCACCCTTTGCTGACGGGTGGGGAGCACAGGCTGCCGCACCACTGGGGTGCCCTATGTGGTGCCCTGCTCTCTCCTCCACCCACCCGCGATGACAGGCATGTGTCTCCTTAGCCTCTGTGGCAGGGAGGTGACCACACATGGAAGTCTGGAAAGCAGGGGAATCGGGGAGGAAGACAGGACACCCCGGGGCTGAGCCTGCCCTCACTGTCGCCCTACCTAGCGAGCACCCCGCCCCCAGTTCTCCCGGCAAAAGGCACCGAAGAGGTGCAACAATGAAAGACTATAAATGGAGAACACATTCAGAAATCCGTATGCCTATGAGATGGCGCTAAATGCCATGAGCCTCTATATATCTTGATTTCTGCCCAAACAGTTCAAGATATAACTGGTCGGAAAACATGTGCTTGCTCCACAGTCCTCTTCAAGTATCTTGGGAGGTAAAATTGCTTTGGTTATCGTGATGCAGGCCAAAGAACAAAGTCCTTCAAGATGTTCTACTTTGCCCATCTCACTACTAAAAAAGCTGCTGAAATGGTGATAAGAGCAGAGGAAAACCTGTGAACAACAGTCACTTCATTTATTTTCTGAATCTCTACCTCCTCCTCCTCCAAAAAACATTGCGCATGTGTGAGGGAAAAGGTGGGAGTCACTCTGCTGAGAAGTCTGGTGTGAAGAGTAGCTACTGTTATCCCCAAGGAAAACGAAAAGGGAATTAAAAAAAAAATCAGAATGTTGCAATAAATGGTACCCAAATGGCAATTAGGTAAGCTAATAATGCTTGGAATGTCGATAATGTCATTCGTTTTAGAAACTCTAAAATGAAATATTATCTTCGCATATAAAACTGATGGAATATACTTGAAAATTACCGCGCGCAGGCTTTCTCCAGTTGCGGTGAGCGGGGGCTACTCTTCATTGCGGTGCGTGGGCTTCTCGTTGCAGTGGCTTCTCTTGTTGCGGATCACGGGCTCTAGGCACGTGGGCTTCAGTAGTTGTGGCTTATGGGCTCTAGAGCGCAGGCTCGGTAGTTGCAGCTCAAGGGCTTAGTCGCTCCACGGCATGTGGGATCTTCCCGGACCAGGGCTCGAACCTGTGTCCCCTGCATTAGCAGGCGATTCTTAACCACTGCGCCACCAGGGAAGCCCAATCCCACTATTTTAAAATAAACTTTCCAAGTTGGAAGAAACGCCTATCAGCTCTCTCTCAGGGCAGAAGAAACTCTGGCCTTCTCAGCCACTGATGCCCACGCAGGGAGAGTGCTGACCGCCCACAGCTCTGCCCCACGCTTACAACACATTTAAACTTCTCAGAATTCCTCCTCCTCTTTCTTCCCTTTACCTTCCTTCCTTTTCTGTTACTTCCTTTTCCATAAAGAGATGCTTTGAGATTTGAGTTTCATTCCCAACTTGAAAAGCAGGTGAGCTTAACTGGATTTTTCATTCGTATTTTTTCTTCTCAAGTTTTTTTTTTTTTTCTTCTTCCAGTTGCTTTGTATTTTCCCTGGTAAATAGCCAGGGTCCTAATTATTTGGGCCCAATCATTCAAGTATGGATGACTCAGACCCTGATTCTCTACTCTCTAAATCTGCTCTCACTGATGAAAGACAGGCAAACAGGCCGTATCAATCCTCCTTTACCTACTTGCCACCGTCTTGGGCAAAAATCTAGATTAAAAAACAAATACGCGCCAGGTGGGGTTTTCTTCTTCTTCTTCTCCTTCCTCTTCTCCTTCCTCTTCCTCCTCCTCTTCCTCCTCCTCTTCTTCTTCTTCCTCTCCCTCTCCCCCTCCCCATCCCCCTTCTCCTTCTTCCCAAGTTCCTTACTGATGATACATTCAGGTTTCTCAACCTTGGCTCTGCTGACATTTTGGGGCTGGATTATCCCCTGTTGTGAGAGTCATCCTGTGCATTGCAGGATATTTCGCAACAAATTTGACCTCCGCCTCCTGGATGCCTGTAACACCTCCCCCCTCAACAGTGACAGCCAAAAACGTCTCCAGACATGGCCAGACCTCTGCTGGAAGAGGAGACAGAATCACCCCTGGTTGAGAACCACTGCCATAGATCACTGAGTTGCAGTCATCTTCATGGATGAAGCTGTATTTTATTCTTGGGCTTTTGGAGAAATCCATACAAGGAGAACTAGAAGGCAGGATTTATTCACAGGTAGAACAGTCAAAGCCCCATCCATTCTCAGGACGTGCTCAATCTAGGGGCCCTCAGTCCGAGGCCGGCGTTCCTCCCTGTCCACACCGTGATGCCTGTAAACAGACTTCAAGCAGCCTCACCTTTCTGGACCCTTACCGTTTGAAAGTAGTTTGCATAGTCAATTTCTTTGGCCACAAAACTGTACATGTCAGCCGACAGCTGGTCCTGTAGGGGGTAAAACACAAGATAGAAGGTGGGTCATGCAGGAGTCTAAGCATCACAGAAGAAAGAGCCTTAACCGTGATTGATCTCATTTTTCATAATACTTGACAGATTACAAACTTTGCCTGTGGACATTCCCCCGTTTCCCAACCACGGCTCTAGAGGATGAATAAGCAGGAAAAGAACACCTAAGCCAGTGTTTTCGCAGGGCGTTTACTTAACACGTGGGCTACATCAAGAGTTAGGAAAGCTGGAATGGGGGAGTGATGTGCAAATTACTTCCCTACATCTCTGTGGCAGGCACCACCGTCCGAGGCAGCCCCGCCAGGTACAAACTGCGCTTCTGCTTTCCTCATCTTGCCGTTTCTTCCCTTTGATGATGCTACCTGCCTTGCTCTCCTTCATTCTCAATTCTGATTGGTTCCCAGCATATGGGAAAGAAACAGAAACACACCAAGTTGTGGGAAGCTGGGTAAGACAGGTGGGCAGGGGAAGGACTGCTGATTCCAAACTTGGCAAAACCTGGGCTCATCCAACAACACACACAAATCTCATAGCGTGAACAGTCCTCCACCACTGAGCTTCCCATGGGACCGAGAACAATGGCTGAATGCTGTGTCTGGTTCTGGAAAGTGTACCCTCCAAGGAGGACAGTTGTCTGTCTCACAGAAACACTCCCTGCAAGGTGCGATAAAAGTGCATCTTGAGCGGATGTAGACTTTGTCAATAACCGTATCTTTGGACATGTCACATCTCTAAACTTGTGTGTGCAAGTCATGTGATCTCTGACATCCCTCCCTATTTGGTAGCCTTGAGGTAGATTTCAGAAGAGATGCTTAGTTAAGGAGAAAAGAGTCTATAATGTTCAAGTTGAAGTAACATGAAAATATCACCCCAATGCTTAGAGCAGCACTATTTCCAATTGCCAAGATATAGAAGCAACCTAAGTGTCCATTGATAGACCAATGGATAAAGAAGATGTGGTGTATACACAATGGAGTACTACCCAGCCATAAAAAAAAAAGAATGAAATCTCACCATCTGTAACAATGAACAGACCTAGAGGGCATTATGCTAAGCGAAATAAGTCAGACAGAAAAACAAATACTGCATGATCTCATAGGTCGAATCTAAAAAACAAAACAAAACAAAAACAGACTCATAGAGAACAGTAGTTGCCAGAAGGGAAGGGGTTGGGGGGTTGGGGAAAATAGGTGAGGGGGATTAAGAGGTGCAAACTTCCAGTTACATAATAAAGAAGCCATGGGATGTAATATACAGCACAAGGAAGATGGTCAATAATATTGCAATAACTTTGTATGGGGACAGATTGTTACTAGACTTATCGTGGCGGTCATTTCATAATGCATGAAAATGTCAAATCATCATGTAGCACACCTGAAACGAACATGATATTGTATGTCAACTATATCTCAGTAAAAAGGAAGAAAAAAAAAAAACAGCACAAGAAAGCTGACCCAGATGCTGAAGGAATTAAAGCAGGCAATACATGATTCAGGAAGAGAATTCTGCACCGACTGCAATAACCTCAGCAGCTTCTCCAGCTGCCGATTAAGCTGTTCTCAGTGAGCACGGGGATGGGAGGAGTAATCTGCTTCCTTTTCCACTATCCTTGACAGGCAAACATCCTTAAAGCATTCTTGTACACAAGACAATAGAACCAAGATCCCAATTTCAGAAGAGTAGCTACCAAGAGTTCAAGGTAACTTTCCCAAAGAATAAAAGGGGCTCTAGGATCACTCACCTCAGTTCCCTTCCACCAGAGCATCCCTACCATGAATGCCTCATCTGTCAAAGGTGCAAGAGAAAGTGGTTTTGTTAGAACTCAACCTTGTTTGCCATCCCCCCAGCAGCCTTGGTCTGGAAACATCCATCGCCAGCCTGACAGGCCTCAGGGAGATATTTCAAGTCAGGGAAAAACAAAGGGTGGAGTGATTAAAATGGCTCAGCAGACAGAGGAAAGGAAGGGAGCCTCTCGGAAGGGACTAAATGCCATAACAAATCACCTTCAAGGACTCAGCAGATGATCTCAGAAAAGTTGGGCCAACTGTGTGTGCCCGCAGGAACACGACAGGGTTTTCTAAAGGTACAATCACATTACCATCTTAGGAAGTTAAAAATATAGACTCCAAGTAAGCCACACAAGTGAGAAATAAAAGTGGAAACTCGAAATCAAATTTCTGTTCATCTAAATAAATAAAATAAATATTGGGACTTCCCTGGCGGTCCAATCGTTAAGACTCTGAGCTTCCAACGCAGGGGGCCCGGGTTCGATCCCCGGTTGGGGAACTGAGAATCCACATGCTGCGCAGCACGGCCAAAAAATAAAAATAAATAAATATTAATCTAAATTATTTATAATTATTAATAAATGTTATTAATTAAATTTATTTTATTCATAGATATCAATAGAATATTTTAAAAAATAAATTCCCATTAATCTAAATCATTAGTGAATTTTCTTTATAAAGGGAAAAAATCTTCCATTAATAATCACCAGAATTTTATGTATTTAAAAAATCATTTGTTTTCTGATTTTGCAACGGATCCATACTCAAAAAAATACGAAGTAAAAAAACAAATTCACCTGTATTCCCACCACACAGAGATAACCGTGCAGAGATAACCACTATAGATACTGACATTTGCCCATTTTGTACTTATTTTAATCAGTCATATGATTGCCTGGTTTACAAAAAATGGGATCAGGCTGCTTGGTAGCTCATTACCCACCCCGCAGAGAAACATGTTTCCTATTGGTCATGGCATTTACTGTATGGATGGACTGACTCTGTTTCTTTTGCTGGTTATTGTGTTTCTAATTTATCACTATTATAACAACACTTGAAAAAGCATCTGTTAATACAGTTTTCCACCCATCTCTTGATTATTTCTTTGGATAAATTCTGCAGTTAAAATTAATTCTGATTGTATAACTCCTTAGAGTTAACTTAAAGAATATTAGAAAGATAATTATGAGTTGGGAAATTAGATCTTATGCATTATACTGCTGAAAGATCAGAAAGATCACCATTGGGGCTTCCCTGGTGGCACAGCGGTTGAGAGTCCGCCTGCCGATGCAGGGGACACGGGTTCGTGCCCCGGTCCGGGAGGATCCCACATGCTGCGGAGCGGCTGGGCCCGTGAGCCATGGCCGCTGAGCCTGCGCGTCCGGAGCCTGTGCTCCGCAACGGGAGAGGCCACAGCAGTGAGAGGCCCGCGTACCGCAAAACAAACAAACAAACGAAAACAAACAAACAAACAAAAAGAAAGATCACCATTTATACTACAAGGAGTAATCCATGAGTTTTGTTTGTTTTCTGTAATAACCATTTGATTCTGTTTAATCACAAACAAATTTATAGAGGAAATTTAAATAATGTGTTTTTCATTTGTATTTTTTGATCAAGAGCTTAACTTTCTTCTACCTTTATTACCTATTTGTGTCATCCACTGTCAATTCCTTGTGACCCTGAGTACCTGTTTTCCTATGAGAGTCTTCATCTATTTCTTATTTATAAGATTTCTAAGAGTTTTTTAGATTGATGAGACCATCAGTTTTATCAAATACTGCTAATATCTTCCCCAATTTTCTGTTTGAAACTGTAACTTATTTTTTTTCCAGTACTGCATTTTTTTAGGGCTTCTGTAAATAGTAGTATGTATGAAATTTTTCTCTTTACAACTTCCTCCTTTGGTAATCTGCTTGGTGCTTCTCAACCAACAATATAAATATCCATATATATATATATTCAGTAGAGAATATGACATTTAAATCTTTAATAAATTGGGAATTTATTTTGGTACTTGTATCAGATACAGATTTCTTTTTTCAAAGAACTAACCAACCAAATGTCTGAGAATTATTCACGAATAGATTGTCCCTATGGATTACATATCTCACAGATGAAACATCTCATATACTTGGATTCTGGATTTTCTTCTGGCTGGGAGGCCTTTTTTTTTTCCACTGAGGTATTTATTTTTTTAAATAGTACCTATTTAAACTACATAATCCTATAATACATTTTAGGAGATAATAATTCAAAGCTCCAATAATTCTCCCACCATAACTTTAGAAACCTTTTACTACCCTTTGAAATATTTATTGCAATTTACCACAATCAAAATACTACACTTGTAATCAAAATAATTTGGGGGAAATTCAATTTGTATAGTATTAACTCTTCTCATCTAAAAACACCTCTCAGGGCCTCCCTGGTGGCGCAGTGGTTGAGAGTCCGCCTGCCGATGCAGGGGATACGGGTTCGTGCCCCGGTCTGGGAGGATCCCATATGCCGCAGAGCGGCTGGGCCCGTGAGCCATGGCCGCTGAGCCTGCGCGTCCGGAGCCTGTGCTCCGCAACGGGAGAGGCCACAACAGCGAGAGGCCCGCATACCGCAAAAAGAAAAAAAAAAAAATAAATAAATAAAAACACCTCTCAGTTTTATGAAGCCTTCTTTGATTTTCTTAGTAATATTTTATAATTACCCTATATTACAAATGTTATGGTAGGATTTTAGATATTTCTGTTGTTAAAAAAAAATCCCCAAGATATTTATAAATACTGGTCTCTTAAGTACTTTTTCTTGGTAAAAAGCGAAACTTTGATTTTTACTGTTGACTTCTGGTTTCCTATTTGGCACGTAGAAGCTCAGTCCTAACAAACGTAAAGAGCTGCAAAAAACTAAAAAATCAACAACTCTTTTTAGATCCATCAGAGAAGTGAGGGTACAGGGCAAAGCACTGCCCCCAAACCAGAGAGGCAGACAGGTGAATACGAGAATCACTACTTACTGGAGAAGAAATCCGGGAGCAGAAACCTCCGTAGTTTCAGCAAACCCTGAACTGTAATTGACAAACCACAGGAGGCTCACGGTGGACAAGTCTGAGAATTAAAAACTCCAGGGAACGGGGGAGCCCTCACACTTTTGCTGAGTTAAGTTCTCACAGTGAACATCAGAGAAAAACCCTCTTTAGCTTTTGCCAAGTGGAAGAGGAAAGGTACCATTTTGAAATGTACTAGAGCATTCTACTCTTAACAAGACCTACCCTTAGGAGAAACTTTTTTTTTTGGCCGCGCCGTGCGGCTTGTGGGATCTTAGTTCCTCAACCAGGGATTGAACCCGGTTCAACCCCATCTCCCTGTTCATCCTAATCACAGGGCTACAAAATGCTTCCCTGGCTCCCACACCTGACTACTACATCACTAAAGGCCTACTTACCTCAGTTCCCTTTACCCAGTACACACTGTGTCCACCTTTCGATAAAACTTGCAAGGCATACTAAAAGGCAAAAACACAGTTTGGAGAAACTGAACCAGAGTCAGATGTGTCAAGAATGTTGGAGTTATCAGGCTAGGAATGTTAAAAAATATGATTAACATGCTAAGGGCTTTAATGGAAAAAGTAGGCAGCACACAAGAACAGATGGATCGTGTAAGTAGAGACATGGAAATTCTAAGAAGGAATAAAAAAGAAACGCTGCACCTGCCCACCTGCCCCAGGTACCAGCAGGTTCCATCTTATGGAACCCACCTTGACTTGGTTTTCCTGGATCTAAAGTTCTCTGGGTCTAAAGACAAATATCGTATATTAACACATATATGTGGAATCTAAAAAAATGATACAGATGATCTTATTTGCAAAGCAGAAATAGAGACACAGATGTAGAGAACAAGAGTTCTGATACCAAGGGGGAGGGGAGAGTGGGATGAACTGGGAGATGGGGATTGACATATATACACTATTGATACTATGTATAAAATAGAAAACTAATGAAAACCTACTGTAAAGCACAGGGAACTCTACTCAATACTCTGCAGTGACCTAAATGGGAAGGAAATCCAAAAAAGCTATACGTATCTATGTATATGTATAGCTGACTTGCTTTGCTGTACAGTAGAAACTAACACAACACTGTAAAGCAACTACACTCCAATAAAAATTAAAAAAAAAAAAAAAAGAGCTCTCTGGGTCTAAAGATCTGGGGAGCTCTGCTTGGGCCTTGCTGTGCCTAAACATAGGGAAACCAGACTGCCACCTTGCTCACCTTCAGCCCACAAACTTTCTTTTTGCTGGGCTACCACAGTGTAGGAGATCCAGCTGAGAAAATACAAAACCATGAAGATAGAAGAGGAAATGACCCAATTAGGGCAACCCAGAAAGGGAAGGGAGGAGGACCACAGTGGATGTTTAGAATAGCTGGCAGCCAATGAAGTAGAAATAAAAGAGTAGTCAGAAGAGAACTTTAAAGAAAACATCAGTGCCTGCTCTCAAGGGGATCTGCTCAGCACACAAATAAAGCTGCCGAGAGCACAATGAGTGGTTTTATCCACTGGATATGATCATTCTACAGTTCATGTAATGAAACAGAGGCCACAGACCAGCCAAGATAGCTATGAAAGAGAGTGGGAGTTATTTTGCTGAATATTATAATTGCTATGAAGTCATTAAAAGAGAGATTGCACAGTATTATCCTAGGAACAGACAAGCAGATGAATGGACTACAGAGCCCAGAAATAAATTTGAGGAATCAGAGGATATGATTTCACTTCAAGGGGAGGTGGCTTACCTAATAAATGAATTACTTCTTCATATGGGGGGAAAAAACCCAAATCTCCTGCACACCACATACAAAAATAAATTTCAGGTATATTAACATGCACAAAATAGGTGTATAAGATGCATTAAAGACATTAAAACAAAATTAAAGAAGAAAAATTTCTTAACCTTGAGGTGGACGGTGCCTGATGGACCACCTGGGGTCTTCTCCCATACAAAGTAAATACAGATATATGATCACGTTCTTAATGGCAGACATCAATATAAACAAAAATCAAAAGACAACGGCAGATTGGAAAAAGTATCTGCAGCACAGCAGATAGAAGAAAGTTTAATATCTCTAATTATACAGAGAACTTACACAAATCACTATTAAAAACAATAGAAATACTGGTCCGACTGCCAATATAAATAGACAATTTGACAAACTAAGAAGGTCTAGAAATATAGAAAGAATGTCCAATAAGTACACAAAGATATACTTAGGACCACTAACATCCTGGGAAATTAAAATTATAATAACATAGGGATAGCTTTTTTTCCCTCACTGGACAGGCAAAAACTGAAAACAGGAAAAACATACAATACAGAGAAAGATAAAGTGAAATGTCCAATTCTGTATATTAGTGGTGGGAATATAAATTGCAGTTACCTTTTAAGAGAGGTAAACTGGAGCTTTCCTGGTGGCACAGTGGTTAAGAATCCTCCTGCCAATGCAGGGGACACAGGTTCAAGCCCTGGTCCGGGAAGACCCCACATGCCGCGGAGCAACTAAGCCCGTGCGCCACAACTACTCAGCCTGTGCTCTAGAGCCCGCGAGCCACAACTACTGAAGCCTGCATGCCCAGAGCCCGTGCTCCGCAACAAGAGAAGCCACAGCAATGAGAAGCCCGCACACTGCAACAAAGAGTAGCCCCCGCTCACCGCAACTAGAGAAAGCCTGCACGCAGCAACGAAGACCCAACGCAGCCAAAAATGAATAAATAAATTAAATTTAAAAAAAAAGAGAGAAGTAAACTGTCAATATCTATTAAAACTTAACTAGTATACATAGTCTTCTACCTAAAAATATCACTTTTGGGGATCTATCCTATAGGGGAAAAATGTTACCAGTGTATAAGAATATACATAAAACGATGTTGATTATATCATTTTTGTTGATGGCAAAAAACAAAGAAACAAAACACATTAGTTTGAATATCTATCACTAGGAAAAATAGCTACATATATCATGGTAGATACCTCCCTACTAAGGAATATTGTATACATTATTAAGAAGACTAAGTTGGATCTACAGCTACTAACCTAGAGAAACGTCCAGGATGTACTGTTAATTGAGAAAAGCGATAGACCAATAGAAACAACATGACTGTTTTATAAACACACACATACACACAAACACAAAACAAGTACCTAGAAAAATGCTATATATGAGGGCATATTTGTATGATTATAAAAAAGAAAAAAGGGTGGGAGGCTATGTAACAGGTCCTAACACTTACTTCCTTATCCATATAACTTTTATGGCCACTTGGCACGTCACAGGGCACACTGTTCACAACAAATCTTAATAAATATTGTTGAGAAAGGCAAACTGGTCACCTCCTTTGCAAATGGAGGGGTTGGTTGGTTGGTTGCTGGGTAGGAAGGGAAAGGATTATTGGTGTTTTCTTAATATATTTTCAAATTTTTTCCACTGGTTTTGGTGAACATGCAATACTTTTGTAATCTCTGAAAAGGAATTTTAATATATTTTTTGGTAAAAACAGCCTATGTAAGAAGCTACCCAAGACTGAGTGAAGCTATTAAACTTTTACTCTAATGCGTTTGGATATTTGCATTCAGCAGCTCCCCTCACAACTTTTTTTTTTTTTTTTTTCATTTCTGGCCACTCCGTGAGGCTTGTGGGATCCCAGTTCCCCAACCAAGGATTGAACCCAGGCCACAGCAGTGAAAGCTTGGAATCCTAACCACTAGGCTACCAGGGAACTCGCCAGCAGCCCCTCTTAACATCACCCTGCTGTGTCTAGTGAAGAAGGAATTTTGTAAGAAACAAGATTTAACTGAAGGACGTGAACCCATGGTAAATGGGTAGAGAAGACACAGAGTAAAAGGGAAATCAACATGAGAGAAGAGTGACTCTTCACAAATAGCACCAGCTAGATCTTTGCCATAGACACAGGAATTCAAATGAGAAACCAGCTTTACTCACAATGAGTCTTGGGTCTGAAGTACTGGTCTAACTTTGCTTGGCTCCATAGAACTGGAGGCTGAGAGATAGCAAATCCTTTCAAGATAGTTTTGATGTTTCTAACTCCAGAGAGAAATTCTATCTGACTGTGAATGTCACCTGAATGCAAGGTCTGAATCACCTGTACAGGGTGGTCATAACAGCAGAAGCTGATGGACAAGGTAAGACTCGAAAAAGCCACAAAGAACAAAGATGTATGCATGCAAAGTGGCCGCTCTCCTGTAAAACTGTATGTTAGGAAGACAACAGATACCAGCATAATTCCAGAAATGTGGTATTTTTGTTCCTTAGATCCAAACCAAAACTGGCATATCTGCACGTATACAGATGTACATATACACAGAGCATCAAGAATGGGTATTGCTGACAAAGCTCCATAAAAAGTTTGTGGGGAAAGTAGATGAGAAACATTTGCACATGGGTGACGGGTGAGGGGCACCTATCACGCCCGAGGGCAGAGGCACACTTTGTAGAACGAGGTCCTCCTCTCCTGACAAGTGGAAGGTTTTCTTTGCTGCAAGTGTCTCCTTGGCTAGCATTTCAACTTCATAGATACATGTATGTCTCCCACAAAGCAAAGGACTGATAAAGTGACTCAGGAAACAGTAAAAGGCAAACAAGAAAATAATGAAATATCAACAGGGAGTCAAGGCTCATCTACTGTCTAAACTCTCAACTGTTCTGGGTGGCCTAGAATCTATGATTTGGGGCTCAGATGACTGACAAAATCTTCGTGGAGAAACCGAGGCCATTTCCTCTTTGCCTACCACGCAGAAATATCAGTGATCACCCACTGCTGTCCCCCCGCATCCAGGTCACCATGAAAGCCCCAACTCTTAGGGTTCATGCAGGACTCTTTGGAGGTGTCAGCAGGCAAGCCTGGGGACACGGATTCAACCAGAGGCTCACTATTAGCATTTTCATAGACCTCCAGCCAATAAAAAGGGACTCCCTTAGGGCTTCCCCGTCTTTCTCAGTGGAAAGGAGCAAAGAGCTGGGTACCCTGCAAATCTCCACTCTGTTGGCAGACTCCTCCATCTCCTCCCTGAGGGCATCTGCTTTGGCACCTGCAGGCTGTAAGCTGCTGGACAAACCTGAAGACTTGGAAGTCTGCTGCCACCTGATGGGAAAGAGGAGACAAAGAGGAGAGGTGTGAGACAGGTAGAGAGAGCCCTGGGGACCCTGTGGGAAGCAGAGAAATAGCTGGTTATGAGTATCACCCAGGGAACACCACAGCCTCATTCCAAAGGAGAGATAATGAAAAGGTACCCAGTACCAGACCAGGAGAAAGGGGGCTCCAATGTCCAAGTGGCAGGACTGAAGGAGGCTGAGGATAGCGGCCACTTCAGACAGAGCAAGGATTCCCCAATTTGCCATCATCTTCCCCACTGTCTTCTGAACACTCAGGCCAAATGACTTCACCACTACTTCCCCTGAAGCACGGTCCATGCCATTCCTATTAGCTTCCTGCCTATCCTGCGGGCTGTGAGTTTCGAAACATTCACCTACTTGGCTGAAGCCAGTCATGGGTGCTAAGTGAGAGGACAAGTGGGTAAGATTAAAACAAATGTGAAAGCAAAAGTCTCCACTGGTAAGCACTAAGCAACCTCTGATCAACACTGTGACACCTCATTTATATTTTCTTAAACATTTATTTCTCTGCAGAGAATACTGGCCTTCTGAGGGAGCCCCTTGGGAAACTTTAATAGGGAAGCACAAATATTTCTGGTTGCTAAGTCATTATCAAGGAATTACCAAAAGCAGGCCCTGAAAGAAGGTTCTAATTATGCTAAGATGCTAGTAGCTATAGCAGGGAACAGCAGCGGGCCTCTCCCCCTGAGGCTGTAAACTCAACAGCCTATAGGACTCAGCAAGTAGGAAAAATAAGTCAAATGGGTCATTATCTTAAAATCTCGTCCACCCAATCCTTTATTTCCTACTTGTGACAGGGACATGAGATATAAAGCTGTTTCTCAGCTCTAAGAAAAATCAGGATTTTTCTGATTTTTCTTAGAGCTGAGAAACAGCTTTATATCTCATGTCTGATCCAGCCAATGCCTGGCTGCAGTCTTGGGAAGTCAGGAGGAACAGGGAGGGGACGGGGACCTGGCAGGGGCTCACTGGAGGGTGATCAGGGCTGATGGGGCCCAGGCAGGAGGAGTGTGGCCCATAGGTTGCTGAATGTTTCAACTGACAAGCTGCGAACTGTCAAGTGAACTCATCAGATGAAACATGACAACAGATTAAATAGCATCCTCTGAAACCACGCAGGCCAACAGTGTACGGACCAAACCAAAGAGGTCTGTGGGCTCCATCTTGCTCTTGGACTGTCCATCCAATGTAGAGGCAAAAAGTGCAATTTTACCCTCATTTTGAGAATCAAGAATTGAATCACTAAGTGTCTTCTCTGTACAATTCTTCTTTCCTCTTGTGTTATGTGCAGGAAAAAATTAGAGAGTGGGGCATTATAATATCAAAAAAGGGGACATTAGTTCTCTTTGCTATTAGCAAAAAGTAGCAAAATGAAGGATTCTCTGTCACTTAAAAAGCACACCCATGTGAAAATTACTTAAAAAGGCTTTAGGACATCAAGCTGGCTTGAAGCTCCAGAGATGGACACATGTGTCCTGAGAAAGATTCCTCATCCAAGATAAGAATTCAAGGCAAATTAGAAAGGATATATTCTATTCCAAAATGTTAAGAAAAAAAATCTAAGCTAACAGATAAGGATTAGTAAGAATTCCTGGGCAATTCTTTCTTATAATGGTTTGCTCTATAGAAATATTTAATTAATACCTCCCAGGCTTAGTCAAATAAAATATGAAATGTCATGGCTATAATTTAGATCTCAGATAATGAATACATTTCCATGGTTGATTATGGTAGATTATGGAGCTACAACCACCATCCCATTCATGCTACCTAAAGGAAAAAAAAACTAACCAATATATAAGTGTAAAAAATAAACAAAGTGGCCACAAACACTAAGCTGATTTTTAGGGTCTTATAGATCTGGATTAGATTTGTTTTTTTAAAAATCCAAATTACACTTAATATATGTATATTAAAATGAAGACATTATCCAAAGTTATCTCTTTCTTTTCTTCCCTATTCCCCTTTATTCCCCCTACCCCCAATTCTGTCCTGGTAGTTTAAAAACATACACCTTTCCCCTCCATTTATAAGGAATTTTACTTGTAATGGATAAGTAATCTACTTTGATATTATACAATAGTGATAAAATGCCCCCCAAATGGTCCCTTTGTGGAGACTGAATAGCAACATATCAAGGGAAACTTGGAAACATTTGTATAGGTAGCAACTAATTGGGAAAAGTGCCACTAATCATGAATTTCGACAAACAATAAACGCTGGAGAGGGTGTGGAGACAAGGGAACCCTTGCACGCTATTGGTGGGAATGTAAATTGGTATAACCAGTATGTAGAACAGTATGGAGGTTCCTTAAAAAACTTAAAATAGAGCTACCATATGAGCCAGCAATCTCACTCCTGGGCATATATCCAGAGAGAACCATAATCTGAAAGGACACATGCACCCCAGTGTTCATTGCAGCACTATTTACAATAGCCAAGACATGGAAGCAACCTAAGTGTCCATCGACAGAGGAATGGATAAAGCAGATGTGGTACATATATATATAATGGAATATTACTCAGCCATAAAAAAGAATGAAATAATGCCATTTGCAGCAACATGGATCTAGAGATCCATCTAAGGATCTAGAGATCCTACTAAGTGAAGTCAGTCAGACAGAGAAAGACAAATATCATGTGATATCACTCATATGTGGAATCTAATTTTTAAAAAAGATACAAATGAACTTATTTACAAAAAGGAAACAGACTTATAGGTATCAAAAACAAATTTATGGTTATCAAAGGGGAAACATGGTGGGGAGGGATAAATCAGGAGCTTGGGATGAACATACATACACTACTATATATAAGATAGATAACCAACAAGGACCTATTGTATAGCACAGGGAACTCTACTCAATATTCTGTGATAACCTATATGAAAAAAGAATCTAAAAAACAATGAACATATATGTATGTATAACTGAATCACTTTGCTGTACACCTGAAACTAACACAACATTGTAAATCAAGTATACTCCAATAAAATTAAAATATTTTTAAAAATCATGAATTTCAAGGAAGGATGATCTTCTCATTCAGAGGCTCTTATAAGTAAACTCAACAATTGTTCTGCTCTGTTAAGAGAAGAAATAAGGCTTCTTGTCCAAGAAGAGTTTGAGCTTTGAAGTTTGAAGAGTAGAGAGTTCATTTCTTCCCACTAAGGTAGCTGAGGTGACCCCATCATTCTCTGGGAAAGATGCCATCAGTCTACGATTTGGGGATGGTGAAGACAGAATACAAGCTTTAAGGAAAGGCTAATGGAAAGAAAAAGGCCAGAAATAAGGGTAAGATGTTTCAGAGACCAGGAGAAGGGTAAGAGAAGGCAAACTCAAGATCAGTTCAGGGTGACAGGAAGTCTGGAAGAAGTTTTGGAAGGAAACAGGAAAGCTGCTTTAGTGGGACATTTATTGTTTCATCTGCCCAGTCTTCTCCGCTCCTCTGCCTTTGGCATCCTCCACTTTTTGAGGTCCCGGCTCAGAAGGAGGATGCTACAAGGAATAGATCCTAATGTATGCAGACTGACCAAATGGGGAAGTGGGGTGGGGTAGAGGCGGGGGCAGTGAGAACCCAACTGCTCCTCCAAGAGTAGCTGGTGACGTTTGCATTTCAGTAGCACAGTATCTGGTCTTACGCTCACTGCTCCATCTTGGGAAACAGTGCTCATGCTGACTCAGGGGAAGGGTTAGAGGAAAAGGCAAGAAGTTGGGGTGAGTTGGCTTCAGAAACAACCAACGTTGTCAAGGGTCCACGTTAAAGGTTAGAAGCATAAAAATTTGGAGGGGGTAGTAGATTATTTCCTTACCAAATCCCAACACACAAGAGAGGATGAGCTGAAGACATGAACATGTTTGTTACATCATGGAAGAGAGGTCCCTGATGACACTCCTCTGTGGTTTCAGAATCTACACACCACTTGGTGTCACCATTAAAAATATAAGACAAGACTAGGTTGACCACGGCTGTCACCAGGGAGAAACTCTCTCTCCCCTAAGGGGGCTGAAAGAAAATACGTAAGTGGACAAGGCAATGACAAGCTTTGATGCTAACATCCAGTCCTCTGAGCAGAAGCTCTGGGCTGGGAATGCAGGTGTTCCTTAGAGAAGCAGAGAAGAGATCTCAGAACTAAAACCCAGGTCCTCACAGAAGGAAATGACTGCAAACCCAGGAGCCCAGTGTCCACCGTCACCCGGACGGTGGGACAAGCAGCATACCCGCCATCATCTTATGTGACTCCAGGATGTGGGACTTGAACACTGGGGCTACAGGACGCATTTTACGTGGCGCACGGACACTGTAGGAAGTCATACCACACCATTATGCCTGATGCAACCTTCTCTCTGTTCCTCCAAGGGCCCTAGGGGGAGGGCCTCAGATCTGGGTCAGAGTAACTTCAACCACTTTCTAATTCCTCCTCCTCTTCCCTTTTCAGCAACTGGAGACTTCAGGATCACAGCCTTCCACAGGCAACAGGACCTAAAATTTAACAGCACGGGTACTGCTTTCATCCTGTCCACTTGTACATTTACCTGATACTTGGTAGCTAAGGGCACTGCCTTTCACTTTATGGTAGTGCTGTTAAGATTTCTCTTTTAAATAGACTCATTTTGAAAAAATGCATCGACATTTCACAAGGTGTGTTGGCACAGATGTCAAAGATCATTCAGGTGGACTGAAGTTTGGGAAACACTAAGTGAATTAAAGAAACGCTGACAGATACACACTGCCATATATACGGTGGATAAACAACATGGACCTACTGTAGAGCACAGGGAACTATGTTCAGTATCTTGTAATAAACTATAATGGAAAAGAATCTGAAAAAAATCGATATATAGATATAAATGTATAATTGAATTACTTTGCTGTACACCCAAAACACTGTAAAGCAACTATACTGCAATAAAAAAAGAAGAAGAAGAAAGAAACTCTGTTTCTCTGCTAATCTAGCCTGATTTATTTCTGGTCTTGGGGGACTGTGCTATACTTTCTGTTGATCCAAATGCAGAATTCTGGTGCCTCAACTAGTTATAGTAGCAGCTTCCTTTTGGAAAGCTCTTGGGAAGTGCTGTGACAAACAGGATCTCATCTGACACTCCAAACAACCTCCCAGGTCAGCCCACAAATACTGCAAATGTTGCTACTGTCTGTGCACAGGTGATGAGACTACTATTCTGGAAGGTTCAGTGACTTGACCAAGGTCGCAGGTCTAGAGAACAGGCAACCTGGATCTTGGACCTCATCATTCACTCCTGGTTTGTTTCGTTATCCTATAGCTCACAGCCAAAGAATTTCCAGTTTTGTCTTTGTTTCTTTTTCTCAAGAAAATTAAAATAAGATGCAGAGATTCTTAAACTTGACTTACAAAGGACCAAAGGTGGAACCAAAATGTTCCTTCCGTATTATTATTCACGAGTCTGCACTGTTTCAACGTGCACACGTACGCACACATGCCACTGTAAGAAATAAAAAGGCATTTACACACAACCATGACTTATGACAGCCACAGTCAAAGCCACTGCAGGGCCATGGCACGCCCCTGCTGGAACGGGAATTTCCCGGTAGATTCTGGAGGAGGGAGCAGGGGAAGAACAGCACTGTTGGGACTGCACTTCTCCCATAATGGTCTCAGGGTTACAAACGGCTGCAGAAGAGACAGTCACACCATCGACCGCAGGAAAAGGAGACCAGGTCCCCAGGATCAGAAATACTCCTCTCATGGTAAACAGGACGACACGTCACGCTACCTGCCTCTCTGATCTCTGCCCCTACCACTCCCCACTTTGTCCCTTCCACCTCTGCCGTGCTGGTCTTCATTCTGTGTCCTGAATACGTCAACCTCATTCCCATCGCAGGACCTTTGCTTCTGCTGTTCCTGCTGTCATGGGCAGTTCTGCACCAGATCTTTGCATGGTTGCCTCCTTATGAGATCAAGTGTCATCTCCTCAAAAAAAAGCCTTCTCTCATTCACCCTATCTAATGCTGCAGCCCGCTTCTCCACATCTCCTGCCAAAATTACACTGTGCTCTCTTCTTGATAGGACTTACGGCTTCTGAAACAGCCTCACGTGTGTGTTCTCCTGCCTAGATCTAACTCCCAAACCAGGCTATAGCCTCAATGAGAGCATGGTCCCAGGACCTCCAGCGCCTGACACATGGTGGTATAAGAAACATCCGATAAATGAAAATGCTCACATGCAAAACCCTGCCCCTCAAACATGATCACGGCTCCTTCAAAGGAGCAGAAATGAAAGCAAAGAAATCCCACCAGACCTCGTTCGTGAAGAGTCCATGTCCAGCACCAGCTTTGCTAAATGTTTCCTCTGTTTTTGGATATTTGGGATTTCCACCTGTGGATACAGGAGAAGAAAAACACAGTGGATTTGAAGCCCAAGACAGATTCTTTTTTTTTTTTTTTAATCTTTTTTTTGTGTGTGTGTGGTACGCGGGCCTCTCACTGCTGTGGCCTCTCCCGTTGCAGAGCACAGGCTCCGGATGTGCAGGCTCAGCGGCCATGGCTCACGGGCCCAGCCGCTCCGTAGCATGTGGGATCTTCCCGGACCGGGGCACGAACCCGTGTCCCCTGAATCGGCAGGCAGACTCTCAACCACTGCGCCACCAGGGAAGCTCTTTTTAATGTTTTTAAATTGAAGTATAGTTGATTTAAAATGTTTCAGGTGTACAGCAAATTGATTGTTATACATATATATCTATTCTTTTTCAGGTTCTTTTCCATTATAGGTTATTACAAGATACTGAATATAGTTCCCTGTGCTATACAGTAGGGCCTTCTTGGTTATCTATCTTATATATGGTAGTGTGTACCTGCTAATTTCCAACTCCTAATTGATCCCTGCCTTCCCTTTCCCCTTTGGTAACCATAAGTTTGTTTTCTATGTCTGCGAGAAAAGACAGATGCTTAAAGAATTAATGATATCTTCCCAACAAGTTTGCTCGAGGTCTCCCAATCCTCATTTTCGGAGGAAATTCTTGGTTCCCTTTCCTGAGCTCAACTCTGCTGCTTCTTCACTGGAATCTGTCAGGTCCCGAGTCGAGCCAGACCATCTCAGAGGCCCTGGGTCGCCCTGCTCACTTCTGCCCGCCTCATTCCCGCTCTCACCCAGCCGGCAAAAACATCTCTCTGCTTGTGTAAGGGCCAGACATGGGAAGAAAGGCAGGTAGATCTGACACACGGACCTAATTCAACACAGACAGCTGGAGGAGGAGAACTGGCCTCAGGAGGCCTGAGAAGCTATGGGGAATGCAATTAGGATATATTCCTATAGAAGGGAGTTTTTTTTTTCCAAAGTAAATAATGAATAAACATCGCCACGGCTTCACTGAGTGATAAGTTCTCCCACGGTGGCTGTCTGTGGATGCCCTTTTATTTCTAAAGGTGACTTAAGTGAATATTCCAGTGCAGGATGTTGCTTGCGGGCCCAGCAAAAGTGGGGAAGGAGTTGAGAATTTAAAAGGAAAAAATGTGAGGATGGTCCAGTGTTGTACGAGGTGCTCTGTATTCACTCTTCCAGGCATAGATGAGTAGGGCACTGACTTCCAGTAGGAAGACAGACAATTGTCCCCAGGCACCTGGGTCATCGCGGAGCCCAGACGCAAAGCGAGTCTCAGCACCCAGCTCAGACCTGCCCCCTTGAGTTCTCTCACGGCTTTGGCTGGGACCCCAGAGCACCTTTATAAAGAGCAAGAGGGCCTCTCAGGAATGGTCTAGGCTATACCAGGATGGCATCTGAGAAGTCGAGGGCTGGTCCATATCAAAGCACCATATCTAGAACGTTCTCCTTGAATACTTCTAAGTACTTCGGTAATTATTTACCTATTCATCTGTCCCAGAAATGGCACCAGGGGATGGGGAGGTGCTGGGAGTGGTCGAGAAAGGAAACCAGACATCGTCCAGGGCAAGGCTGCCCGATATGGTAGGTAGCCTTGAGCCACCTGTGACTATGCCATTTCAAATACAAGGGAACGTGGACTTCCCTGGCAGTCCCGTGGTTGAGACTCCAGACTTCCACTGCAGGGGGTGCAGGTTCAATCCTCGGTCGGAGAACCAAGATCCCACATGCCGCTGGGCGTGGCCAAAAATAAATACATGAATAAATTCAAGGGAACAAAAATTAAACAGAATTAAAAATTTAGTTCCTTCGTTGCACTAAACACATTTCAAGAGCTCTGTAGTCACAGGTGGTTAGTGGCCACCAAACAGTGCAGACGTGGAACATCTCCATCACTACGGCACCGTGGAGGCTTGTACAATCAATTAAAGGGAACTGGGAGTAGGTCCAGGCTTCAGGACAAATAACATCCCCCAATGATTTTCTTTCTTTATAAAATTTCACTTGGTTGAAGCTGGCAAAACTGTCACATAGGCATCAAGGCTTCATTTTAAGAAAACAGTTTTCTTTAATGTCCTTTAAAGTAGAAAGAGAAGGGTCCTATGTAAACAGAAACAGTGAGGGGGCCTTAGAGAGTCTCCTGGACACGGGTCCTCAACCCTTGTGAGTAGGGGCTGCTGTTCATTTTTTTTTTTAAGTTTTTAATTGAAGTATAGTTGATTTACAGTGTTGTGTGAATTTCTGCTGTACAGCAAAGTGATTCAGTTATACATATATGTACATTCTTTTTTTTCATATTCTTTTCCAGTATGGTTTATCCCAGGATATTGAATATAGTTCCCTGTGCTGTACAGTAGGACCTTGTTGTTTACCCATTCTATATATAATAGTTTGCGTCTGTTAATCCCAACCTCCCAATCCATCCCTTCCCCTACCCCTTGGCAACCACAAGTCTGTTCTCTATGTCTGTGAGTCTGTTTCTGTTTCGTAGCTATGTTCATTTGTGTCATATTTCAGATTCCACTGCTCATTTCACCGAAGACTTGAGACAGGTGGAGGGCAGGGGTGGAGATGGGGTGGAGACCCTGCGGGGGACACGGTGATGCTGCCAGCCTTGCAGCTTCACCCATGGGGATGCCAGCAGAGGAGAGGGTGGGTGGGAGAAGGGGGCAGCCCGCAGCTCAAAGGGCTACCAGGCTGGGGAACCCCAGGCAGTCGGGTAGGAACAATCCCTGGTGAAACACTGTGCCACAGAGTGGGGTGAGCGGTAGAAATAGCCATGAGGCCGGAGCAGAAGGACCCCAGAGCCCACCACTCCGCCCTCCCCACTCACGCGGGCCCAGCCTCACTCCTGCTTCTGACCTCGGCCAGCAGGAACAGGGGCTCAATCACATCTCTCTCCACTTGCAATTCAAAATGAATCAGCTCCTGGGCCAGCTTGTCCTCTGCCTCGCCACAGAGTTTCAGCATCTTCCTGTGACAGAAGGGAAGAAAAACCATCCTGAGTACCCTGTAGAGAAAGCTGTGACCCATCACCCCCCGGCCAGGTAAACACTCACGAGATGGTGTTAATAAAGCAGTTGACTGCCATGCCGTCCCACTGACCAACTTGCTGCATGTGGTTTCATTTCTGACACTGTCTACTTTTTAAAGGATGCTGAGTACCTACTGTGTGCCTGAGCTAAAAGGGGATTTGTGGGGAAAGTAAGAGAGATGTGGAGAGAACAGATTCACACATGCCAAATCCACAGGCCTAGAAAGAGCCAGATGCTTCTCCTTCCTGAGACCACTGGAGAAAACAGCTAAACTCAATGTGCCAACAAACCAACATACCTTCAAACACATACCAAAACCTCAATGTCAGTAGGCTCTAACAGAAAGAAAACTCCTTCTGCCAAGCCATGAAAACTTATTTAATATAGGATGAGCAGACGATTTTCCAATGAAAAACTGGAATGGAAAACCATGTAAAAGTTTATTAATAATGAGCGAATTACATAAGACCTGAATGAGTAGAAGGTTATGCCATATTCCTAGACGGGAGAATATAATATTTCAAAGATGCTCATTTCCCTTGAAGGGCATACAAGCAGCCCTCCCTTTTCATGGTACCATGTTACCTGAAACTCATGTAAAAAGTTTTTACAAATTAACAAAAGTATGGAAAGAGGTAATACTATTCTAAAGTTAGTATGTACTTTTCCTGTCCATATATATTTTTTAAATTAATTAGTTAATTAATTTTTATTTTTGGCTGCGTTGGGTCTTCATTGCTGCACATGGGCTTCCTCTGGTTGCGGCGAGCGGGGGCTACTCTTCGTTGCAGTGCGCGGGTTTCTCATTGCGGTGGCTTCTCTTGTTGCAGAGCATGGGCTCTAGGCACGTGGGCTTCAGTAGTTGTGGCACCTGGGCTCAGAAGTTGTGGCTCACAGGCTCTAGAGTGCAGGCTCAGTAGTTGCGGCGCATGGGTTTAGTTGCTCCGCGGCATGTGGGATCTTCCAGGATCACGGCTCAATCCCGTGTCCCCTGCATTGGCAGGTGGATTCTGAACCACTGTGCCACCAGGGAAGCCCTCTTGTCCATACTTTTACACTTTTATTATATATGTATGTGTTCACATGCAATACATCATACAGCTGCTTCAGCCAGCTAAATTGCTTGCTTTTTACATTCATCATTAGGTTTCACCTAATTCTGCATGTATATCAAGATGGATAAGCCCCAAACATAATGATTAATGTAAAAAGCAAGTAATAGAAGAATACGTTCAGTGTCAAACAATGGATGTAAACGTTTTTGTTTTTGTTTTTGTTTTTGCGGTACACGGGCCTCTCACTGTTGTGGCCTCTCCCATTGCGGAGCACAGGCTCCGGACGCGCAGGCTCAGCGGCCATAGCTCACAGGCCCAGCCGCTCCGTGACATGTGGGATCTTCCCGGACCGGGGCACGAACCTGTGTCCCCTGCATCGGCAGGCAGACTCTCAACCACTGCGCCACTAGGGAAGCCCGTAAACGTTTTTAACTGGGTCACTGAGGGTCCCTCATCCATGAAGTGTCTATTCGTATTTTTTGGTGATTTTTGTATTACGATCTTTTTATTTGTAGGAGTTCTTTATATACTTACAGGTATGTGTGTGGGTGTAGAGTAATATTTAAATTCTTTTTCAGATCTGCTGCAAATGTCACCTCCCAGGTTGTGGGTTTATCTCTGTATCTTTTTTTTTTTTTTTTTTGCGGTACGCAAGCCTCTCACTGTTGTGGTCTCTCCCGTTGCAGAGCACAGGCTCCGGACGCGCAGGCCCAGCGGCCATGGCTCACGGGCCTAGTTGCTCCGCAGCATGTGGGATCCTCCCAGACCAGGGCTCGAACCCGTGTTCCCTGCATTAGCAGGCAGATTCTCAACCACTGCGCCACCAGGGAAGCCCCTGAAAATATGTTTATTTTCCCCTTATTCCTGAATAAAGATTTAGTCTATCACTGAATCTAGATATCTTATATTTTCACTCACTACTTGAAGATACTCCTCCATTATTTCCTGGCATTTACTGTGCCTCCTGAATAGTCTGTTATCTGTCTAATTGCTCTTTTATACACAATTATCTCTTTCTCTGGTTGACTTTCAATTTTTTTTTTATTAATAGTGTGTAGTTTTATGACGATGTGTCCAGGGATGGATTTCTTTTGGTTGATCTCAATCAGGACTTTTGGTGCTTCTTAAATCTAAAGACGCATGTTTGTATTCAAATCTAGAAAAGGAAAGTCCAACCATAAATTTCCCCTTCTATTTTCTTCTTCAGGAGCGACTGCTACACATAATGCTGTATCTTTACATCCTGCCATCTGAGTCTCTCCATTTAATGCTGCCTGTATCCTTACCTCTTGTACTTTATTCTGTAAATTCTAAACTCCAGACCTCTTTAAGTTCACCAATTTCCATATCTGTGTGCAACTTCCAGTTTCTCTCAAGTAAGTGTTTAAATTATAATATAATTTGAATTCTTAAAAGTTCTATTTGGTTTTTCTTTGATTCTCCCTCTTCTTTTTTCACCCCTATTGTGTTTTGTCTTTATTAAATTCTTAAATTTCATTTTAAACATAATTACTGTCCATTTCCTTTCAGGTTGTCCATGCTTTTTAGTTTTTAGGGTCTGATTCCCCCACCGACTGTGTCTACTGATCCTCTCTGATGATGATTCTATATTTAGATTGTTTTTATTGTGAGCTCGAAATCAGCAAGCGTTGTTCTTCTGGGAATCCTATAAGTTCTGACATCTGACACGGAGAGATTTCATATTTGCTTCTGCTGGAGCCCAAGGGATTTCAAGTGTCCTTCAACAGCCTTCCCCGCCCCCCACCGGCATGCGGGATGCAGGATCTTAGTTCCCCTACCAGGGATGGAACCCGTGTCCCCTGTGGTGGAAGTGCAGAGTCCTAACCACTGGACCGCCAGGGAAGTCCCAACAGTTTCATGTTAACTTCTCCCCTTGGGAGCTGCTGCCTGCACAGACACTATGACTCCTGGACCTGGGGGCTCAATTTCTCACCGGCAACCTTTCCTTCTTCCCCGTCCAGTCTCCAGCCAGACCACAGGTGTCCTCACTATCTCCGTGAGGACTGTTAGTCCCCTTGTAAGGATGGGGACTCACCTAGATCTAGCACAAACCCATACATGGAATCGCCTTACCCAAGAAGCGTGTCGTCTCCCAGGACAGCTGAGCCTTCCACCAGACACTGAGCCAGTGTGGTCAAAGGCAACTTTTTCTGAAAAGGAAGAAAACGTGGTAATGAAAACTACTTCAACAGTCACCCACTTACACTAAAATAGCAAGAAGTCAAATACTTGCCTAGATATTACATTAGCTAAGAAACAAACTGACTTTAAAATATGAATAAAACCTAAAAATTCAGAGGATACAATGGTGGGTTAGACTCAGAGATGTCAAAATTCAGAAAATTAAAACGATTAAAGTTGCTAAGGTGGAAAATAAGGCTAAGGTTTACATGCTGCATTTTTTTTTTTTCGGTACGCGGGCCTCTCACTGTTGTGGCCTCTCCCGTTGCGGAGCACAGGCTCCGGACGTGTAGGCTCAGTGGCCATGGCTCACGGGCCCAGCCGCTCCACGGCATGTGGGATCTTCCAGGACCGGGGCACGAACCCGTGTCCCCTGCATCGGCAGGCGGACTCTCAACGTGCCACGAGGGAAGCCCTGCATTTTTTTTTTCTTTCTTTCTTTCTTTTTTTTTTTTTTTTTTTTTTTGCGGTATGCGGGCCTCTCACTGTTGTGGCCTCTCCCGTTGCGGAGCACAGGCTCCAGACGCGCAGGCTCAGTGGCCATGGCTCACGGGCCCAGTCGCTCCGCGGCATGTGGGATTTCCCCGGACTGGGGCACGAACCCGTGTCCCCTGCATTGGCAGGCGGACTCTCAACCACTGCGCCACCAGGGAAGCCCAGCCCTGCATTTTTCATTTCATTTCATTTCATTTCATTTTTTGGCTGCGCTGTGCAGCTTGCGGGAATTTAGTTCCCCAACCAGGGATTGAACCTGGACCATGGCAGTGAAAGCGTGAAGCCCTAACCACTGGACTTCCAGGGAATTCCCTACATGCTGCATTTTAAAATAAAGTAGAAAGCAGCAGGGAAAAAAGAGAAGATTTCAAACTTATGCTGAAGATTTGAGCCATGCCTTAATTTCTAAAAATCATCTCTCTCAAGAAGTATATTAGCCCCATTTTATAAATAAGGCAGCTTGCAGTCAAGGAAGAGAGGGAAAAATGTTCACACAGAATTACAATGCAAACAAAATAATCATCAAAATGAGGTATACTCCAAAGAAGACATAAAATGGCCAATAAGCACATGAAAAGATGCTTGACATCATTAGTCATTAAGGAAACCCAAATCAAAGCTGCAATTAGATACCACCTCACACCCACTAGGATGGCTATCATAATATTAATAATTTATTTTTTAAATACAAAAAATAAATATTGGTGAGCATGTGGAGATATTGGAACCTTCATGCTTTGCCAGCAGAGATGTAAAATGGTCCAGCACTGTAGAAAAGTCTGGCAGCATTTCAAGAAGTTAAACAAAATTACCATATGGCCCAGCGATTTCACTCTGGGGTATGTACTCAAAATAATTTGAAACAGATGGCTGAACAAAAACATGTGCATGATGCGAAGAGCAGCCCAATTCACAATAGCCGAAAGGTGGAAACAGCAAAAACGTCCATCAACAGATGAGTGTATAAACACAATGTGGTCTATCCATGCAATGGAATATTATGCAGCCATAAAAACGGAATGAACTCCCGACACAGATTACAACATGGGTGAACCCTGAAGGCATCACAGTAAGTGAGATAAGCCAGGCACACATGTGCACATAACATACAGCTCTATTTATGTAAGATATCCAGAATAAACAAATCCATAGGGACAGAAGGTAGATTCGTGGTTGCCAAGAGCTGGGGGGAGGGGGAAAGGGGAATGACTGACTAATGAGTATGGGATTTCCTTTCGGGGTGATGGAAATGGTCTGGAAGTAGATCATAGTGGTAGTTGCACAATATTGTGACTGTACTAAACGTCACTGAATTGTACTCTTTAAAATAGCTAAAGTGGTAAGCTTTATGTTATGTGGGAAGAGAGCGGGGGAGGGAAGGAAAGACGGAGGGAGGGAGGTGGGCAGGCAGAAGGACCACAGCGTGACCCATCTTCCCTCCTTAAGTGTCAACAAGCCCTCTCCTTCCTGAGCTGAAACCACCCAGCACACACGGAGAACAACAAGGGAAGAACAGCTAGATATCTGGGAAGTCCCTGGCGGTCCAGTGGTTAAGACTCCGTGCTTCCACTCCAGGGGACACGGGTTCGATCCCTGGTCAGTGTACTAAGATCCCACATGCTGCACAGCGCAGCCAAAAATTAAAAAAAGAACAGCTAGATATCCTCAGGTCTTCCAGTCCACACTGCCACACAGACAGCTCTTCAAACAGAAAGTGATGGAGCCCCTCCCAGCCCAGAATCTCCTGTCTTAGCACCCAGAGACCCTCGGCGGTAACTCGCTTACTCCCCAGCACGAATGGGGTACCTATCTGGGTACCACACCCGTGGTGACCGAGACCAGACACTGCTCTCATGGAACTTACATCCCAGGGCTAAACACAGACACTTTGAAGGAGACCCTTTCGAGAGTTGGAAGTGCCATGGGAACAGCAGAAAGCAGGACGATGGGCAGAGTGGGCAGCTGTGGGGAGGGGGCGGTAAGGAGAAAAGACTGCCCCCCCCGAGGGGGGACATTTAAGAAGCAAGCTGAAGGGAGAGAAAGTCAGCCATACCTCCAGATGACCTGGGAAAGAACATTCCGGGCAGAGGAACTGCAGGTGCAAAGGCCCGGAGGTGGGCTACCTAGCCAGCTCAGCTGGCTCAGCATCCCCAGCAGACCAGCATGGCTGGAGCACAGTGTGTGATGGGGGAGAGGTTGGGGGAGGGGGAGGGGTGGAGGTGGGATGGTGCGGGGCCTCATCAGCCAGAGGCAGGCACTGGGGTTTCATTCTAGGGGCACCTGGGGACCACTGAGGGCTTGTTTAAGAACAACATGATTGGATTAAAATAACTCAATCCTGAGACAGGCAACTGGATGACTTGAGAGTGGCACCAAGCTGGAGGTGGAGTTTTAGGAATCTGGTTTGAACATCCCCAGGAGACCCATGGGCTCTAGGTATCTCCGGGGAAGGTCACAGGAGGTAGACCAACCCCCAAGAGTGGTATGGAAGTTCCTAGGGTTCCTGGGGTTAGTCCAGGTGGAGGGGAGCCCAGGACACCAGGTGTCCTCAACGGGTCTAAACTATAACCCCCACCCTGCCCTGAGACACGTCCACCCCACAGAGGTCAGATCCCTTCCACTCGAGGAATCATCTTGCTACCCCATCATTTCACATAAAATGGGACATTGTTCTTGGTAAAAACGAGACCAGGCAACTAAATACTAATATATTCAAATTTAAACACCACTTTCTAGTTGTCCTACAAAGCTATTAGGTCCAGGTTTCCAGAGACTTAATTAAGGGCAGAGGAACAGTATCTTCGGAGAGCGTCTGCTCCCACCCTCACCTTTCAAAAAAAAAAAGCTACTTAAAGCACATTTTAGAAAAATGTCTAAAATGGTTAAAAAAGAAAAGGAGTTGTGCCGGTATAACATTTGTTACGCTCAGAGGAAAAGAATGGATTAAGGTATTAGAGCTCTTGACCAGGGGTAATTTTTTTCCCCCCGGGACGTGACGTTGGCAAAGTCTGGAAATGTATGTGATTGTCACGATGTGGGGAACATCCCTGGTATCTAGTGGGTGGAGGCCAGGGATGCTGCTACGCATCCTACAGTGCATCAGAAAGCCCCCTGAAACAAAGAATTACCCAGCCCAAAACATCGAGAGTGCTGAGGTTTGGGTTTAAAGAAAGGTGTTCAATCTGCAAGTTCCTAAAATATCTGAATAAGCAACCACTGAAGACGCTCCCCCCCCCACCCCGAATGTCGGATAGTACAGCCACACAAGACCATTTTGTTTATGCTAAGGATCCAGAGACCCATGATCCACCTGCCTTTCAGGCAGGACTCAAGCCTTTCTGAGTCCTTTTTCAGAATTTGACAAGGAAGCAAGGCAAGGGAGGATCTTGCCTACAGCAGATGACAGGCAATTTCTAATGGCCTGGAAGTTGGCATCCTTTGGAGAAATATGTCTACGAGTGGAGTTTTTCCAAATGAAAAAGATCAGTCCAATTATTCCTGTCAGTGAGTGGAGCAGAAAACCATGCCCGGGATGCCTAGCAGACTGAAGGTCAAGAACAGCACTTGAGGACCACGAAGCCATCGGTCTTGGAGGGAGGTGGTGAGGGGACAGCCAGGTGTCTGGTTTCCAGATTCACACAGGAAAAACCAGATGGAAATGGTATGACTGGAGGGGCCCTTCTCCCAAGCAGGGGGCCAACTTTATCTTCTAGCCATTTCCAGTCACTCAACATCCTCACTGAGGATTATGAGATGCTTTTAGGTGGAAAAGGGAGCCAATTTAAGTGACGAAGGACCACAGAACGAGAAAGTCATTCCTGTTTCAACTGCACGTTAATTCCTAAGATTTTAACATGGAAAATAAGATTTCTCTCTTTCTCTATCTCAAATGAATTCATTTTTGAAAAGCGAATGGTACAAAACTCAAAAGGTGCTGGAGGGTTTACAGCAGAAAGTCTTCTCCCATCCTTAACCCTCAGCCACTGGGTTCCCCTCTCCAGAAACCATGCCAGTGATCAGTTTTCTATGTATCCTTCCATAAATATTCTAAGAAGATCCAATTGTATATGTGAGTGCGTGTCCATTTTTAAAAAATATTTATTTATTATTTGGCTGCGCCGGGTCTTAGTTGCAGCACACGGGACCTTCAGTTGCATCATGTGGGATCTCGTTCCCTGACCAGGGATGGAACCTGGGCCCCCTGCATTGGGAGCTCGGAGTTTTAACCACCGGACCACCATGGAAGCCCCATGTGTCCATTTTTAATGGACACATTTTCCCTCACAACACATGATATAACCCCCTCTACACTTTGCTTTCCTTTTCATGTAGAGGTATCATTCATGTAATTTCCAATCAAGACATAGAGAGCTGCCTCAGCCTTTTTTCTTTCAATGGCTACACAGATCATTGAATGAAGATGACAACACGTATTTAAACAAGTCCTGTAGTGATGGTGAAAGGGGACAGGCCACAACCTAGGGCCTGTGCTTGTGGCCCAGGTGAGGCTCCTAAGAAAGCATTCACTGCAGGCGAGACACTGAGGGTGATGTTTGAGTGCTTGGATTCAAAGGGCACGGGTGTTAATGGGGTAAAGCCTCAATTAGTGGTGAGTCTTTGCTTGTGTAGATGCTTTAAGAGTCAAGAAATTGGGCTTCCCTGGTGGCGCAGTGGTTGAGAGTCCGCCTGCCGATGCAGGGGACACGGGTTCGTGCCCCGGTCCGGGAAGATCCCACATGCCGCGCAGCGGCTGGGCCCGCGAGCCATGGCCGCGGAGCCTGTGTGTCCGGAGCCTGTGCTCCGCAACGGGAGAGGCCACAGCAGTGAGAGGCCCGCGTACAGCAAAAAAAAAAAAAAAAAAGAGTCAAGAAATTAAGAAAAGGAAAAGAAAAGAAAAAAGAAAAGAATCAAGCGATTAGAAGGAAGCTACCAAAAGAAAAGAAGGAAGGAAGAAATGGATTAAGGTGACATACTTTCACGTCAAAAAGGGGATAGTGAACATCTATAATCAAAGGCGGGAGAATAGAGGAAGTTAATGGACTGCAACTCACTACAGACTACAAATTATTTCTATTTCTAAAGAAATGCTCTGAGACAAAGGAAAAGCTGAGGGCTCGGTAGACGCGGGGTACAGTGCTGATTTATTTAACCTAATGCCTACCCGTGACTGAGGTATTATTTCCTCTCTCCTCCACACTCTGCTCACCCCCACTTCACGTAGAAGGATACTGAATCTTTGAAGGATTCAATTGCCCACATGTCCAGAAAAGCTGCCAAAATGTGTTTCTCTTGTAGACGAGGGTCTAGGCTGAGAGAATCACCCACTATTCCGGGGACCATTAGCGCCCAGGTAAAGAGACCTTACTTAGCGAGCTTCACCATGACCAGTGGTTTTCCGGGTCAAAGAGAAGCTACTGAAATACACATTTCCCTGATTCCAGTGTGCCGAGAGATCCTTAAGAGTTGAGGGAAGGGGAGACAGAACGTTCCAGGGTTTGGAAGTAGTCGATCTGACTTGCCTGAGATGAGTGTTCTCGCTAAAATTATCTTAGGCATCGGCGGCACGGTTTGTAGGATGACTCAGAGACAAAAAGTCTTATTCTAATATCCACTCTGTTTCCTAAACATACACACACGCACACACGCCCCTCCATCTCCGAAAACTGCTGTCTACTGTCCACTAATCCAGGCAGACTTGCTCCTTGGGGCTCAGCAGTTCTCAGTGGTGATTTTGGACTAAAGGCGGAGCCCTAATAACAGCAGCAGTTTCTATTTCTTTACTATGTATTCATGTCAAGCACTGTGCTGGGCATTTACATGCATGACCTCACTTAACTCTCCAACCCTACTGGGCAGGAATTCATGGTTATTACTATTTTCCAAGGGAAGAAACCAAAGCATATAGAGGTAATTGACTTGCCCACTGTCAGGCAAAATTAGGAAGCAGTAGAGCTGGGCTTCCACCTTGGAGGGTCAGATCCCAGCCCTTAAACTCAGAGCCATCACGCTAAATTGCTTCCGTAAAAAATAGGAACGAGGGGCTTCCCTGGTGGCACAGTGGTTGAGAGTCCGCCTGCCGATGCAGGGGATGCGGGTTCGTGCCCCGGTCCGGGAGGATCCCACATGCCGTGGAGCGCCTGGGCCCGTGAGCCATGGCCACTGAGCCTGCGCGTCCGGAGCCTGTGCCCCGCAATGGGAGAGGCCACAACAGTGAGAGGCCCGCATACCGAAGAAAAAAAAAAAAAAAAAAGAATAGGAACGAGTCAAACTGGAGTGATGCAATGGGCAGGTTCTGTGCCTAAAATAGGCATGGGCCATCCAGTCGTGACACGTCTATTTTTAGTGCTGCCTACATGTGGCAGGCCGCATTCTAGGCATTGAGAATGCAGCCGTGATGGGAAGACAAGATCCCTGCTCCGGCGTAGCTCACATATTGGTGATGGGAACAGACACAGGAGCACATGAATGAGCAGGATGATTTTAGAGGATAACACAGGCTATGAAGAGCATGAAACAGTGGGACGTGACTGAGGGAGGGAGGGAGCACACACATCAGGTGGTAAGAGAAGCTGCACCGAGACGGTGACATCTGAACTGAGAATCAAACAGTAAGAAGTCGCTGGTGTGACTATTCACAACAGCGAAGACATGGAAACAACCTAAATGTCCATCCACAGATGCATGGATAAAGAAGGTCTGTTATATATATATATATATATATAACATATATATATATATATATATATATATATATATGTATACACACACACACACACACACAATGGAATACTACGCAGCCATAAAAAGAAGGAAATCATGCCATTTCCAGCAACACGGATGGACCTAGAGATTGTCATACTAAGTGAAGTAAGTCAGACAGAGAAAGACAAATACCATATGATACCACTTACATGTGGAATCTAAAATATGACACAAATGAACTTATCTATGAAACAGAAACAGGCTCACACAGAGAACAGACTTGTGGTTGCCAAGTGGGAGGGATGGACTGGGAGGTTGGGGTTAGCAGATGCAAACTATTATATACAGGATGGATAAACAACAAGGTCCTAATGTAGAGCACAGGGAACTATATTCAACATCCTGTGATAAACCATAATGGAAAAGAATATGAAGAAGAATGTATATACGTGTATAACTGAATCACTCTGCTGTACAGCAAAAATCAATACATCATAAATCAACTATACTTAAATAACATTAAAATAAAATAAAAGGAAGTTGCTGGCCTGAAACGCTGGGTAAGAATATTCCACGTGGAGGGTAGATCCCACATGAAGGCTCCGCATGGATATGAACAAGGCAAGTTCAATCACAGGTCAGTGCAGTTGGAGGATGATGATGGGGGCAGAGGAGGACGGTGGGCGGGGGCAAGAGCTGAGCTCAGAGATGCAGGTGGACGATGTACCATTAGGGACCAAGGGCCAAGCTAAGAAGCTGGGATTTTGTGCTACAGTGGGAATCCTGTGGGGGGACTGAAGCATCTGATTTCATTTTAAACACTCAGACAGTTGTAGAGACCAGATGATGAAGGGGCTGGGGGGGTCGGAGTGGAGACCAGAGACCCCGAAGGGAACACTGCTGTGTTCAGGCAACAGATGACTGTTGCGTGGACCGGGCTGATGAACGTTAAAGCAAATGGAGATTCTCTGGAGGAAGAGCCGGCAGGACTTAATGAAATGCACGTGGCGAAAGAATGAAAAGTAAGGATAAAGGATGATGCCTGGGATGTAGATCTGAGCAAGTGGGTGGATTAACAGTACCAACCCTTCTCTGCTAGGTCCTCCTCCTGTTAGAGCTTCAAATGCTGTAGTTCCTGGGGGGTCTTGATTCAAGGCCCCTTGTCTTCTCACCTGTATTTTCTTCCTGGGTGATCTCATGAACTCCCATGGATTCAACAAGTCCTCAAGCCAGGGACCTGGAAATCCCTCTCCCTCCCTCGTACCTCCACATCCATTCAATTGCCAAGTCCTGGTACCCTACGTCCAACATCCATCACATCTCCGACCTCTGACATCTTCACTGACCCCCATCGCAGTCCCACCTTGACTGAGCCCTTACCTGTCTAACTGGATCCTGACTTCCACCATAGCCCCACCCCATTTATCCATTCATCACACAATCACCAACAAATCTCATCCTGTTACTTCTGATTAACACACTGGCCTCCCATGGATCTCGGGGAAAAAGTCCTGATGCTGACCATGGTGAGACCGGGGGCCCTACCATCCCATCTCACACCCTCTCCTTGTCATTCCCTAACCTCTAGTCACTCGGGCCACCTTCATGTTGCTCAAAAATGCCAAACGCCTTCCCGTCTCTGGAAAATCCACACATCGCACACCCTAACCTAAAAGCACTTTTATCAGTGTCAGTGCTGCCACCTTTAGCTTGTCCTTAAAGGTCACTTTGAATTTCTTTTCAGTTTGATCATTTATTCAGTCAGATGAGAATAAGGAAAGACTGCTCAGCTCAAGAAATCATGGGCAGGGACTTCCCTGGCAGTCCAGTGGTTAAGACTTCGCCTTCCAATGTAGGGGGTTTGACCCCTGGTCGGGGAGCTAGGATCCCACGTGCCTCACGGCCAAAAACACCAAAACGTAAAACAGAAGCAACAGCGTTAACGTATTCAATAAAGACTTTAAAAATGGTCCACGTCAAAAATATCTGAAAAAAAAAGAAATCATGGACAAAATCAAGCACCTGTCATCTGTGCAGTGAAATCACTGATCTGTACGTGCCTGAGCTTATTTCTACTGCAGACTTCTTCCAGGTCCACTGAATAGCTGTCCAGTTCATATGGTAATCACTGCACCAGTGTGGCCTGTGCCTCCTGGCATCCCGGAACTCCCCGCGTGGCCCACATGCCCCCTCCTCTGGGGAAGTGTGAGGAACCAACTGCCTTTTCAGTGCCAGTCATCCTCTGACCTGTCGGCCTTGCCATACCCCAAATCTGCTACTGATTCATGATATTTTAGAAAACCTGGAGAGCCAAAAGCCTCCTATATAATTCGCAAGACTCTCAATCCAATTAAAAGCTTATAAATCTGGGTAACTTGACCTTATCCTCGAGAAATAAAGCTAGTAGTCATCAACCTACCAACACCAAAGGTCAGTTTCAAGACTCTGGTGCCAACAGTCAGATGCTACTCTTGATACCAAAATATACATTCCTGTTGACCAGTTATTTTATTTTACTTTATCTTTGGCCGAGAGACATGTGGGATCTTAGTTCCCTGACCAGGGACCGAAGCTGTGCCCCCTGCAGTGGAAGCGTGGAGTCTTAACCACTGGACCACCAGGGAAGTCCCTTGACCGCTTGTTTTAAAAACAGTGCTTTCTCCGGGCTTCCCTGGTGGCGCAGTGGTTGAGAGTCCGCCTGCCGATGCAGGGGACACGGGTTCGTGCCCCGGTCCAGGAGGATCCCACATGCCGCTGAGCGGCTGGGCCCGTGAGCTATGGCCGCTGAGCCTGCGCGTCCGGAGCCTGTGCTCCGCAACAGGAGAGGCCGCAGCGGTGAGAGGCCCGCGTACCGCAAAAAAATAAAAAAAAATAAAAACAGTGCTTTCTGGAACAAAAGGACGGAAGTGGGTCACAGGCAGGCCTGGCTACAGGTCCCACACATGGACCAGCTTCTGGAGTCCCATATACATGTCTGTTTGATGAAAGGGTTTCATGTCGAAAGCAGTATCGGAAACTCTGCCTTTAGACTGTCGGGCTCCCCTTGCTGAAAGTCCTGAGAGACACAGAATTATTTCCACAGACACTTTCCAAAGCTGTAAACATTTTATTGCTACCACACGTGAGTGGTTCCTGCTGGGAATATTAGGAAAGAAGAAACCAGGGCTGGGAAGAGAAAATGGAATGAAAGAGCAAGCAGAGCCTTTCTGGTCCTGCAGCTGAGATGGTGGAAGTATCAGGGCACATGCCATGATCACTTATACAAGTGAGGCCAAGAGAACCTGGGGGGCTCGGGGCAACTGCCGGGAAGAGAAGTGAACAAGAACTCCAGGCCAGAGAAAATCAAACAGACACCAAACACGTCGATCATAAACTCAAGGAGGAAAGAAACCCCCTAGATTGCATCTCCCCTGTAACAAAGCCAAGTGAACCGCTAAGAATAGCTTTTCATCTCTGGTAGACTTGATGGGGGTGGAGGGGTCAAAGGGAAGCAAATCTTCACGATTGTTCACCCCAAGGACTGCTCATTCGATGGAGTCACACGACGCAATGCTTTTAGTACTAATGCCCTTCTAGACAAAGACCCTGGAGCACTTTCATGTAGCAGGTTCTCTTTATTGCTTCATTACAGCAAAAACAATTTTCATAAGAGCCTTTATGGGCCACCTGTAACCTCCAAAACCACAGTGTAATTATCTTGCATGTGATCTTAAGATACTATGGAGGCAAATGGAAGCTGTGAACAAACAGCAGGGGTAAGAGAAAGGCGACGGCCTCCCTAACGCTGGGATCTCAGCACGCCCCTGCTCTCCTCAGGCGTTGCCCCTGTCTGGGGAGGACAAGGATGGGGACCAAATCTTGCTTGGTGAGGGTAGGGGATGCTTCAGGCAGGTTAAAGGGCACGGAGAGGTAGGAGGCACTGCCACACCACAAGACAATTCTCAGACACCGCCTGGTCCGTCAGCAGGCAAGTTTCACATCCCCCAGGGCTGGGAGGGCACTTACCGAGCGCTTGTCGGCCTCCGCCCCTTGCTGGCCCTGCAGACATGCCGTGAGCTTCTTGTGTGTGCTGTGGGAGACCTGCTTCACCAGCTCCAGCCGCTTCTCCACCTGTGGACAGAGCAGTGGGTGGGGCTCCTGGGTGAGGGGAGGTCAGAAGTGGGGTCACGGATCTGGACAATCAAGGGACAAGACTGACTCATGTTTCTGCAGAGACAACATCCAATGCAGGAGAAAAGGAAAAGGAGGGGATCACAGACTCAGGGACTCTCTGCTCACCATGCAATCAAATGCCTTCAAGTGTCTCCCGAAAAACCTCACCCAGACTGGTGTTCACAATGCAAGGGGCGATCATAAAGGATAAAAGCTGTGTCTCTAAATAGACCGGATGAGGAGCACTGGAGCAGCTTGAACAGCACCGGGAAGGGCTCGGCTGTAAAAGGGAATATGTCTTTGGCATCTATGAGCTACAGGCCAGCGACAACCTTACCTGAAGAAGGTCTTCGCTCAGAACTTCAGTCTTCTCTGCCCTAAAGAGAAAATGGAGAGACATATAGGTTAAAAAAAGAAAAAAAAAAACAAAACTAGGAATATAGTCTCATAATTACTCTCCACTCTCTCCCCACTTATAGAGAGATTAGAAAAACAGAGACATTAATAGCAGCTATTTTTTTTAAATTTTATTGAAGTATAGTTGATTTACAATGTTGTGTTAATCCCTACTGTACAGCAGAGTGACTCAGTTATACATATATGTTCAATATATTCTTTTTCATCTTCTTTTCCATTATGGTTTATCCCAGGATACTGAACATAGTTCCCTGTGCTACATAGTAGGACTTTGTTCTTTATCTATCCTATATACACAAGTTTGCATCAACAGCAGCTATTTCTAACAAGAGAAAAGAGAAAATATAGACAGTACTGGAATTTACTAGGAACCTCAAGGAACCAGCATTCCAGCAAAAACATGGTAAACCAGATGGTCTGAGGAGTCTCCTGCTACAGCATGGAAACTGGATGAAGCGCAACAAACACACTTCTTCTGTCTCCAGATTTTTTTTCCCAATAGAATTAAGTAGGTTCCCCCACCCATCCCCCTTGGTCTCCCCCAAACAAATAAGCAAAAGTAGCTTGAAAATCTGAGCAGACATCAATCAACAGCAAACACGGAGACAGCATTGAGTCCTGGTGACAAATGCAAATGCCACCACTGAGATCTGGTCACCTCTGTGAGCCCCCCCACCCACCCAGAAAGTGAGGGGCTGGAACCAGAGGTTAACACATTCAGGGAAAGAACTTGGATGCCGGCTGCAGTGTCCCAACCTGTTAGCAGCCCCTGTCTTATATCAGAGGAGAATGCAAATCTTCTTGGAGCAAAGTGCAAAGATATACACTCAAAAACACAACAGATAAATCAAAATATAAACTAACCCGCAGAAAGGAAAGAAAAAGAACACAAGGGACTTCCCTGGGTGGCGCAGTGGTTAAGAATCCGCCTGCCAATGCAGGGGACACGGGTTTGATCCCTGGTCTGGGAAGATCCCACATGCCGTGGAGCAACTAAGCCTGTGTGCCACAACTACTGAGCCTGCGCTCTAGAGCCTGCCAGCCAGAACTACTGAAGCCCGCGTGCTACAACTACTGAAGCCTGTGCGCCTAGAGCCTGTGTTCCACAACAAGAGAAGCCATTGTAATGAGAAGCCCATGCACCGCAACGAAGAGTAGCCCCCGCTCGCCGCAACTAGAGAAAGCCCGCACAGAGCAACGAAGACCCAACGCAGCCAAAAATAAAAATAAAAAATAAATAAAAATTTAAAAAATAAAATAAAATAAAAAAGACTGACCCGAGGAAGGAGGCAGGCTAACAGGTGAAGCTAATTTTAGGAAGCCTGGTATTTGGGGCCTCATCTTTGTAAACGAAAGAGCATTGTTCACCATCAAGACAATGAACACTACTATTTTCAGAGGATGAGTCATTCTACAGGATGATAGGCACCGTGTAGGTGACATCTGGGTACAAGTTATGTCTTTTCATTTTATTTTTTACACCAAAAGACTAAAGCAAAACAGAGCCTTGGCAAATGGATCTAAAAATTGTGCACTGTTCTCCTGATGGGCTTTAGAAGAACAATCACTGCCACCCACAAAAATCTTGATTGTCAGCGGTGTCATACATTAGCTTGTCAGGTCACAGCAGCATTTCCCAGAATGTGTTCCATGTAAAAACAGACTCATTAGACACCCTGAAGAAAAAGGTTCTGTGGACAAATAAGTTAGGAAACACTGAAGGCTATATTCTCCGTTAACAGAGTTTCATTAAAATATTAAACGCTCTGAGAAGTCCTGCAGGAAATTTAAATGGCTTAATTTTGGCTAACTTGTCATTTCCCAAATCTATAAAAAATATATTTCACATAACACCAGTTAACGACTACACCCTGAGTGCTGAATATAGTTTAGGAAACATGAAGATGAAGGTAATATTCAGTACAGGGCATCTTGGGAGACGTTCCCTGATATGCTACCTTGGAGTTCTGGCCTCATCACAGAAGGACACTTGGTTGGATTGAGAGCCAAACAATGAGGACTCTCAGCTGTCATTATAGAAGTCACGGAAGGAAACAGTGAGGCTGCCTTTAACGCAGAGATAGTCTCATTACAAAATATTTCAGACAAAAAGTCGCCAAGTTACAACACCCAAGAAGTTGTCCAATGCTCTCAATTTGTCTATCACTAATATTTTCAGCACCTGTTGCTCTCTTTCTATTTGCAGACGCTCAGGCTGGGTCCCATGGAGCAGCCATGAGATCCTTCTAACCGATGTCCCCGTCTCCAGCATCTTCCCATTCATCATTCACACTGCCTTTAGATAGTCTTCCTAAAATGTCCCTTTTACCTAATGCCAAAAGAGGTGCTCTGCTAAGTACTTTACAAACTTTATACCACTGTTTAAAAATGTACCTGAGATTTGTTTCAATCAGGTAGATAAGACATGCAGACGTGGAACTGTCATGAAGAAAGTTACACTTACAGGTTCCTAGAATCAGGAGGCATGGCACACCCTGCAGGGACACACAGGGATACACCAGGGCAGGGCAGGAGGCAGAGAGAGCTAGGGGACAGTGTGGGCAACAGTCTTTACTGTGGTTTCCACAGGAAGGATGGGTTGACAAAGCAAGCAAGCTGAGCAGGTTTAAAGTGGGATAATTTGAGTAATTTTGGTGGGCTCTGGGCTATGGGGGGAGGGCCCTAATAGTCCAGTGCTTGGCCCTGGAGTGATTTAGGGGCAGGAGGATACTGTCCAGACTACAGGAGCTTGAAAAGAGGTGGGTGGAGGTATGGATTCAGAATTGGTTGTTTGCATATCAAAGATGTGCTTTCAGGCAAACTGCTCTTTCTAGGAATTAGCCAGGCCTCGGAGAAGCAGTCTCTCCCAAGTCAGTGAGGCTTCAGATGCCCGAGCATCTGGAATTCAGAATACATAGTGAATACAATCACTCATTCCTTAAAAAAAAAACCTGGAAGGTGTTATTATCCCTTTTTTTTTCTTTTTTTTCTTTCTTTTTTTTTTTTTTTTTGCCGTACACAGGCCTCTCATTGCTGTGGCCTCTCCCATTGCGGAGCACAGGCTCCGGACGCGCAGGCTCAGCGGCCGTGGCTCACGGGCCCAGCCACTCCGTGGCATGTGGGATCTTCCCAGACCGGGGCACGAACCCATGTCCCCCCCATCGGCAGGCGGACTCTCAACCACTGCGCCACCAGGGAAGCCCTATCTCCATTTTTTTAAACAAGAAAATGAGGTTACTCTGAATTAAGTCATCACCTTAGTGTAATATACCAAAATATAGTCCTGGAGCTACAACATCAGCATCACTTTCAAACTTGTTAGAAATGTAAATTCTTCAGCCCCAACCAGACCTACTGAGTCAGATATTCTGGGAGTGAGCTCCAAAATCTGTTTTAAGATGCCCTCTAGGTGACTCCAATGCATGTTAAGAAACACAGGTGTATGGAATAAAATCTAAAAATCTCTGCTTTGGAAAATCCTACTGAGTCAACAAATTTATCTCTTCAAGGTCCTCCAAACTGTCCCCACTGTTCTATGCCCAGGCATCTCCCGCTCTTCATTCTGGCCCCTTACAAGAGGAGGAAGCTGTCAAGCTGCAACAATCAGACAAGCAGCAGAATTTATCAGCAATAATTGATGCTAGACTATAACGGAGCAATTCCAAAGTTCTGAGTGAAAATTCATTTCAATCCAAAAAAAAAATTGTGATAACTTATCAGTCAAGTATAGAGGTAAAATAAAATCATTTTTAGAAATAGAAAAGGACGTTACCTCTCTTTCTGAGAAAACCCCTTGAGGATGCACTCCAGAAAAAATAAGGATAAAACTTTAATCCAGTAAGAAACGACAGAAATAAACCTGAGACCAGCCAAGAGAAAATCCCAGGATGTCAGACCCACAGGAGGCTTGGAGAGCAATAAATACAAATTGGAACTCAGTGGCCTCTAAGATGAAGAGAGCAAACAAAATAATAGATGAAATGAGTAAGTTGGAAGGTATGAAGGCATATGATTCTCCCAATAGAAAAAAACAAGATAATCCCAGAGAAATTCCAGGAAAAGTACCCAAGAAAGATAGGATTCAAATATGAATCAAAAAACAAACAAATTTGAATCAAAGTAAAGTGATGCATGGTTGAATCATCTGTAGAATGTAAGAAAAGAGTATTTCTTTAACCTTGGTACTAGGCAAAGTCTCCTTTATCTGGGTAGGTATCTTTATGTTGGAACCACAGAGCATGAAATATTATTGACATATTACTTGGCTCTGCAATGAACCACATTTAAGTAGCTATAAAAGAAGTACTTAGTTGACTGTTGAACTTGTAGAATCAACCCATGAACAAAACACAGAAGACATAATTATGATGATTACAGGAGAGAATGAATGTAAATTTTATCAATCTTCAAGATGTGAAAAAGAGAAAGAGAAAAAAGAGGAAGGAAAAATGGGAAAGAAAGGAAAGAAAGAGGGAGAAGCAAACAGTTGAGAGAGGTGAATAATGCTCACTAAAGCCAGCCAAGAGAAACTACCATCTGTGGCAACTGCAGAGAGGTTTAAACATAAGAAGTAAAACGCTCTTTGTCACAATTGAAAAAATAGGTATGGAGGGGAAGGCAAGTGGTATAATACAATCAAAACCCCATCTCCCCAACAGGAAGTAAATTGTGTGTTTGTGGGTATATGAGAGAGAACCAACAGGACAAGCATATTATTCAAAGATGGGGAGCTAAATTACAGAGGAATTGAATACAGAAGTCATTAAAATTAATTGTCTCCAGAGAGCAGGGCTGGGAGTGGAATCAGGGTAAGACGGCTGATACCTTTTCATTATAAGTCCTTCTCTACAACTTGTTTTTTTAAAAACTACATCCACCTATTATTTTGATTTTTAAGGGACAAGGTTGCTGAAGGCATGGAAAATAGGTGTGCTCGCCACAGCTGTTGGAAGCATGAAATGGTACGATCTTTCTTGAAGGCAATTTGGCAATATATTTTAAAAGCCTAAAAATATAGAAAAACTTTCTCAAAGTAACTTAAATGGAGGACTCATCCTGAAGAAATAACTGAGGATGTAGATAAAAATTTAACTGTAAGAAAGGTCATCAGAGCATTGCCCTATGGGGGTCTACGTTTATACTTAATCTTTTGTTTCCAGCCCTTCAGTATATGGATATATTGGGAAAAAAATCCAAAGATTTTCCCTCAAATCCAAAGGGATTGTTTAAATGGATAGACTTTCATGTAAGTATTAAAAATGATGACATATATTTGACATGTAAAGGTACTGATAAATTAAGCGAGAAGGAACAAGCTATAAACCAGTACGCACAGTAAAAAAAACATACATATATGGATACTCAGAAGCAAAAAATATATGCTAAGGTATATGTCAAAGTGTTGTCAGCCCTCTGTTCTTCCCTTGTGTTGAACTTTCTAATTCTTCTATTGATACAAGAGACAGTATAAGTATTGTAAAATGTATTGCAAAGGTGGTTACCAGGGGCTGGTGGGGAATTACTGTTTCATGGGTACAGTTGCAGCTTTGCAAGGTGAGGAATTCTATGGATGGATGGTGGTGATGGTAGCACACAAATGTGAATGTGATTAATGCCACTGAATTGCATACATAAAAATGGTTAAGATGGCAAATTTATGTTGTATTTTTACTACATTTAAAAAACAAAAAAATAAATTTAAAAAATATTTACGGCAGTGAAAATACGTTGTGTGATACTATAATGATGGATATGTTTATATATACATTTGTCCAAATCCACAGAACGGACAGCACCAAGAGTGGACCCGAGGTAAACTATGAACTTTGGGTGATTATGATGTGTCAGTGTAGGTTCATCCTTGGTAACAAATGTAACACTCTGGTGAGTGATGTTGATAATGAGGGAGAATATCCATGTGTAGGGGGGAGAGGGTTTATGGGAAATCTCTGTACCTTTCTCTCAATTTTGTTGTAAACCTAAAACTGCTCTAAAAACAAAGTCTTTAAAAAACAAAATAATTGTATTACAAAATAATGTAAACTGGAATATTTTATGTCACATGTGATAAATTTATGAACACAGCAAGTTATAAACACCATATTTTAATATTGTGAAGGTTAACCCAATGAGTACATTTCTAAGAGGAGTTTTAAAGCTATTGCAAAGATTTTAGATTCTCTCCCATGTTACTTTTTCCCTAGTCCCAAAACAGGAATATTCTTGCTGGTTCCAAAATATCCAGGCATTATTTTTTAATCTCTAATGCAAACCCTACCAATTCCTCATTGCTTCCTTTGAGTCTTTCCAACAGTATCAATCGTTTCCAAGGACATTTTTGAGCCCCAAGGTTAATTAGTACTTCCCTCTCGAAAATAAGTTGTTTAAATCTCAAATGTCTTGATACTTATTATACTAAATCTTTAAATATGTATTTCTCGTGCTCTCCAAATAATTTTATGCTGGTTTAAGGTAAGAATATATACTTTAAAAATAATGCATAGGGCTTCCCTGGTGGCGCAGTGGTTGAGAGTCCGCCTGCCAATGCAGGGGACACGGGTTCGTGCCCCGGTCTGGGAAGATCCCACATGCCGCGGAGTGGCTGGGCCCGTGAGCCATGGCCCGTGAGCCATGGCCGCTGAGCCTGCGCGTCCGGAGCCTGTGCTTCGCAACGGGAGAGGCCACAACAGTGAGAGGCCCGCGTACCGCACACACACACACACAAAAAATAATAATAATGCATAGATGTGCATAAGACTCTACATAATATATTAATGATTATTCATAATATTTAAATTAGTAATGTTAATTATATAATATTCTTATGCATTTTTATGTATTATTTTAAATGTCTTTTTTTTTTAATTTCTCACAATTTTTCGAACATGGACCAGGGTTGTGAAGAATGGGCTTTCCCCATGATTTTGGAAGTGATTTTAGGATGCAGATACAGTGGTCTTGGTGATATCTGATCTCTGGAGTTGTTATGGGCTAAATTATGTTCCCCCCCAAACTCCTATGTGGAAGTCCTAACCTCCCTTACCCTAGAATGTGACTGTATTTAGAGACAGGGCCTTTAGAGAGGTGATAAAGTTAAAATGAGGTCATTAGGGTGGGCCCTGATCCAGTTATGACTGGTGACCTCATAAGAAGAGGAGATCAAGACCAGACACACAAAGAGACGACCATGTGAGGACACAGGGAGAAGACAGCCATCTGCAAGTCAAAGAGAGAGGCCTCAGAAGGAACCAACCCCGTGGACACCTTGATCTCAGACTTCCAGCCTCTGAAATTACGAGAAAATAAATTTCCATTGTTGAGCGCCCCCGGTGGTGGCATTTTGTTGGCGGCCCCTGCAGACCCACCCGTGAGTCATTCTGCATCTTCCACCTCCACTCCCTCGTGGTCACTTGTGAAATCTGAGCGCTGTGGACCTTTGTGGTTTTAAGGATGGATTATAGCATGATCTCGGGGCCACAGAACAGAGTAAAAAGCACTGCACGACTATTACACTGACCTCTGCTCATGATTTGGGGTCCATGTTTGTCAGAGACCAGGGTCTGGTGACCAACAGAACAGGACCTGATGTGTTTCCTGAAAGTGAAGGGATTAAACGGCTCAGGATGAACAGATTCCAAGCCATCCTTGGGAGCAATTTTCATGGTATCTGTCATTGCAGAAGGGTTCTCTGGGGTGGAGTTTAAGTGTGATTCTCTCTGAAGTTAAGGCCTGGACTCAATGACTTGCCAAGGTCCTTTCCTGGTCTATGGTTTGGGCACAGTTTTAAAAATAAACCTGTGATCCCAGACCAACAGAAAGTGGCTTGGAAGTACAGGTCTCTGAGGGGCAAGTCTGTGACACTGAAAATGACAGAATACCCTGGTGCCCAGCTCCAGTGTGACTTGCAGATTTTACACGGGGAGGCTGGCCCCAGGGTCCAGCGGGCAGGATTTTGGACACAATACACTACGGCGAGAGGACCAGGACCACAAACGTGGGCTTACTCGTTACTAGCCTCCTGCCCTTGGCAGTTCTGGCAGGACAGGGCTCAGAGAGACCAACAAAATGTTATCTTGCTAAGATAGGTGCTATTCCAGAAGTGTCCCCATCCAGACAAAACACTGAAGTCAGGGCTTCTGGCTTCCCTTTTGGTGTCCTTCTCTACCCCCCAGGCATCCCCTCTCCACCACTCTCTTCGTTCTGTCTTAGAACTGTTACCTGTCATACTCCCTAGAGGGCGAGAGGAACATATTTTAGACCCCGTCCCCACACTCTTTCTCAAGTGCGGCTCAATGCATCTCCAAGTCACACTGTGAAGGCTCCCAGGTAGGGATGCAGCCATAAATGAAGCCAGGCAGACCGTGGTCCAGGCTGATGCTGTGGGCTGCAGAAGCAAGGGGGTTCTGATGGTGCCCTGAAGGTTAGGGTTTGGGGGGAAAACTTTTCCAAGCAAAGTAGTACAAACCTCAGTTTGTCTGGCATCAAAAATATCAAGGCAAACAATGAAATGCAGATGTTAAAAATCAGCTTTCTCCCAGTGGTAGGGCAAGGACCCAGGAGAGGAGAGGAGAACCCTGATTTGATTTATAAAGGAACTTCCTTCCCCTGAAATCATAACTGAACCTAACCTCCTCTATTTACACATCAGTAGAAGATAATTATGTCCCCCACCAAGCTGTTTCTCCCCTGATCCACGAGAAGAAACACTTAGAACATGTTTATTTTTCCAATGACCCTCTCCCACCGCCAACTCTCATCCCCACTCCTGAGTTTGGTCACAATTCGACTTGAGGCTATTATTAGCTTTGTCCTTTAGAGTTTGTCTGTTTTGTTGCAATAATCACTACGTGGCACACACAACAGATTCCTGGCAAAAATCATCTCATCTGTTTAGGCTAAGCTACCTATTGGTCACAGGATTCGCTGCTCACTACTCTTTTCTGTCCTCTTGTAGTTTCTGGAGCTCCCCATCAGATCGGCCATTTGGCCAGTTTTCTCCTGCTAAATTATACAAATAAGTAAATAAATAAATAAACTCTAAGGCCTCCAATGCCCTTAAAAAGGTGATGTTACATGAGTAATAAACAGAGGTTATAGGAGTCTAACTCCAAAGCCTTTATGTGTTCACCTTACAAATTGGGTAACTGGGTTTGATATAGGATGTTTGATAATAACCTTTTTGTCCATAAGTCTATAGATATTGTTTAATGGTCATCTTCCTTCTGGAGCTGCTGATAAGAAATCTGATATGAGTCTAGTTCTTCTGGTTCTGTCTGTCCAGATGTGCAAAATTTCTCTTTATCTGCAAAATTCTAGAATTTCACCAGGAAACGTCTATACACATAGCTTGAAACATTCATCCACCCTGCCTAACTTGTCAGCTCAGAGAACTTTCCTTCTACTTTTACTTAACAGTTGCTCTTCTGTCTGGTTCTTTTTCTCCTCTGGGTTCACGTTAAGTCTCTTGAATCTGACCTCCAAGTTTCTTATCTTTTCCCTCACGTTTTTCACCTCTAAATGCCTTTGCTCTGTGGCCTGAGAAATCTGTTTCTCTTGATCTTCTAGAATAGAGTCATTATGTTCTTAGCAGTGACTATTTTTTACATACATCTGGAAAATAGTTCCTTATAATGTGGAAACAACGTTTTCAGTTCCATGAAGTCTTTTATTTATCTATTTTATTTACGACACTGGTATTTTCTTGAGAGTTCACTGCATTTTGTTAAAGTCCTCTTCCATCTCTTTCTTCACCTCTACCTCGACAGGAGCTATTTCTTCTAGTTTCCAGTTTGCGCTCCTAACTTCCTGTTACCATGACCTTGGAAGTGAGCTGCAATGGTTCCCCGCCTACTCACAGGTACATGTCCCTCAGCACCTGCACAGGTTAGGCTACTGGTGTTGAGTCAGTAGGACAAAAGCAGATGGGGGGAGACACAGCTCCCTGCAGGCTGGTGTTGAAGGGTTAGAGGAGGTACCACAATGGTACTGGATGGCAATGCTCATCGTTTCCGAATCACAAAGTTAAGCAGTAATTCAGCCTCCCAAGTCAGTCCTTGCTGGACCTTTTGCGGTCAAAAGTATCAAATAGGAAACTCAAATCAAAACTACAATGATGTACCACCTCACACCAGTCAGAAGGGCCATAATTAAAAAGTCTACAAACAACAAATGCTGGAGAGGGTGTGGAGAAAAGGGAATCCTCCTACACTGTCAGTGGGAATGTAAGTTGGTGCAGCCACTATGCAAAACAGTAAGGAGGTTCCTTAGAAAACTAAAAATAGAATGACCATACAATCCAGCAATGCCACTGCTGGGCATATATCCAGACAAAACTATAATTCAAAATGACACATGCACCCCTATGTTCATAGCAGCACTATTCACAATAGCCAAGACATGGAAACAACCTAAATGTCCATCAACAGATGAATGGATAAAGAAGATGTGGTACATACATACAATACAATACTATGCAGACATAAAAAAGAATTAAATAAGGCCATTTGCAGCACCAGGAATGCAACCAGAGATGGTCACACTAAGTGAAATAAGTCAGAGAGAAAGACAAATACCATATGATATCACTTATATGTGGAATCTAAAATATGACACAAATAAACCTAACTATGAAACAGAATCACGGACATAGAGAACAGACTGGTGGTTGTCAAGGGGAAGGGGGGTTGGGGGATGGATGGAGTGGGAGGTTGGGGTCAGCACATGCAAACTAGTATATACAGTATGGATAGACAACAAGGTCCTACTGTAGAGCACAGGGAATCATATTCAATATCCTACGATAAACCATAATGGAAAAGAATATTTTAAAATGTATATATATGTAAACTCAATCACTTTGTTGTACAGCAGTAATTAACACAACATTGTAAACCAACTATACCTCAGCTAAAAAAAAAAAAATTTTTTTAAGTATCAAATAGCTCCTGCAAGACAAACAAGCACTTACACTAAGGATTGAGGAGGGCTCAGCCTACACCACTCTGGCCTCTCAATTCACAGCAGTTCCACCCCCTCCCCCAAAAAAACTATCCAAATGCACACACAAAAAATTGAGCCCAGCACTGTCTCTCATCTCTGGATATCCTAGGTAAATTCTTGGCTTCAGACTCAACCTCTAAAGCTTTGCCACTATAGCAGAAAGTAGTTTTCAAAATGGCAGGATTTCCAGTCCTACGTGCCCTGCCAGGGCACTTCCACTGCTCCATCAGGAGGTGAAGTTTATTTCCATCCTCTTGAACCTGGGAGGGCCTTTGTGGCTGCACAGAAATAACCTCCCAGGCTAGGTCATAAGGATGCTCAGTCCTAAAACCCAGCCACCATGTTGCGAAGAAGCCCAAGCCACACAGAGTGGCCATGTGTGGGTATTTGGCCAACAGCTCCAGCTATGGTCCCAGTTGATGGTCAGCAAAGACCTCCAGACAGGTGAGCAAGCCTTCAGATGACACTGGCCTCAGCATCTGAACCATCACAGCCAACATGGAGCACAGCAGAAATGAGCTGTCCCCTCTGAGCCCCGCCCAAGAGCAAATTCATGAGGAAAACATCATTGTTACTTTAGGCCACTAGTTTTTGGGGTGGTTTGTTATACCACATTACTAGATAACCAGAATGGTCACCATGGTCCAGCATGCTATTCCACACAAGAAATCAAGGACCTGGGCTCAGACCAGCTTCTCCCTAGAATCCTCCAGCATTTATATTTTGATGCAGAATTTCCACCATTCTCAACAAGGATTCACGTTATCTCCAGCTTTCTTGGTCTTAGGGATGGCTTTGAGAAGATTCTAGAGCCATCCACTTCTTTGGTACTAAAATGACTGTCAGTGAGAGGTAAAATGGGAGGAAACTGGCATAAAATAATAATTCTATTTTATGCAAGTATAGCAGAGGAAGACATGTAAATGTTATGTCAGTTCTCAGGTTGAGATGCAAATATTTTAAGTTGGCTCAGTGAATGACATTATATGTTACAAATTTTAGGGGAAACTACCTGTACATGACAAGCATGAATTCACTTAACTAGGTCAAGGAGTTTTAGAAATGTGGGGTAACGGCATCAGCAAGCAGAGGTCCTCGCTTCTCTCTGGGCTGTTGATTCTCCAGGGAAGCTTCTTAGCCTCTCCAAGTTCCCTCATCTGTTATGTGAGGAAATTGGGCTCAGTGATCTTTAAGAAGATCCTGTGAGCTCAGCCATTCTGCGGACATTTAATGAATATTCATATGTCGATACCAAGAACATGCTGTCCACCCAACCCCATCATTTCACATGTGGAAGAACTGAAGACAGCCTGAGAGGTTAGCAAGCAAGTGAGAGATTAAGAGACAGAGAGGAAGAAACAGAATCCCCACCATCGGAACAATATGCTACCATGAAACTCTGCTTGTGGGGATCGACCCAGATGTTCTCAGTATATAGCTGCACCCTATGCTCCGAAGGGCAATAAAAGAGGGATTCATTCATGTCCTGCCCGTGGGATCTCTGCTACCAACCTCACAAGGAGGAGCCACGCAATGATGTGGCAGAGAAATGTTTGACCACCCCCATTATTCCAACTACCCAATCATAGGTCTGTGACACCTGCTTCCCAGGCTTCGCCCGCTCCCGCTCACTTCAACTGAAACAAGCTGCTTCCCCGCGTGGCCCTGATTGGCTGGCCATGACTCCTGCTTCTAAGGGACTGTGAGTAGGGCTTCCCTGGTGGCGCAGTGGTTGGGAGTCCGCCTGCCAATGCGGGGGACGCGGGTTCGTGCCCCGGTCCATGAAGATCCCACATGCCAGGAGCGGCTGGGCCCGTGAGCCATGGCCGCTGAGCCTGCGCATCCGGAGCCTGTGCCCCGCAATGGGAGAGGCCACACAGTGAGAGGCCCGCGTACCGCAAAAAAAATAAATAACAAATAACAAATAAAATAAATAAATAAATAAGGGACTGTGAGTAATAAAAAGCTTCTTCCTTCCTGGCAATCATTTGCATGTCTATGTGTCTCAATCCACCTCCTCAAAACAAGTCCCAGGTACATTTTAGAGCAGAAGGTGGCAGACGGGACTCCACAAGAACAGGGGGACATCTCAGGAAGTACTGAGAGAGAACAGAGGAGGGTCAAGGGACGATCTTTAGGTCCTCGGTGCCAGCCCAACATGTGGGCAGTAAAGCAGCCTGGAAAGTTTCCGAGATAATGAGAACAGGTGTCTCCTGGGTCCAAGCAGACCCCCTGGGGTAAGAGCTTCACGCCAGGAGGAGGAGGGCAGATCCCTTCCTGTAGAACGTATGAAAAGCTCCTGTACTCGTCTCCTAGGGCTGTGATAACAAGGTGCCACAGAGGGGCGGCTTCCACAACAGAAGTGTATTGCCTCACAGCTCTGGAGGCCAGAAATCTGCAGTCAAGGGGCTGGCTGGGGGGTTCCTTCCCAGGGCCGAGAGGGAGACTCTCTTCTAGGTTGTGGTTGCCTCGGGCATTCCTTGGCTCGTAGATGATGTTCCTTCTGTGTGCAGATGTCTGTCCAAATTTTCCCTTCTTATAAGGACACACACAGCCCCATTGGATTAGGACCCACCCTAATGACCTCATCTTTTTTTTTTTTTTTTTGTGGTACGCGGGTCTCTCACTGTTGTGGCCTCTCCCTTTGTGGAGCACAGGCTCCGGACGTGCAGGCTCAGCGGCCATGGCTCACAGGCTCAGCCGCTCCGCGGCATGTGGGATCTTCCCGCACTGGGGCACGAACCCACGTCCCCTGCATTGGCAGGCGGACTCTCAACCACTGCGCCACCAGGGAAGCCCCAATGACCTCATCTTAACTCGATCATCCGTAAAGACTATTTCTATGTAAGGTCACCTTCCCAGGTGCTGGGGGTTAGGACTTTAACATCTTCTGGGGGGAAAACAATTCAACCCATAAGAGCTCTGCATCCATTTCACTGGTGGTCTTTTTCTTTAGTTCATCTTATTCACCCCTCTTTGCTACTTTCAAAGTAAAACCCAGAAGGCCAATAAAAGGGTTCAGATCACCAATGCTGATCATGCAATTCCTGTGTGTGTGTGTGTGTGTGTGTGTGTGTGTGTGTGTGGTCACCACAACACCAATTTTCAGACGGTAGCTGGGTGTCCTACAGTTCAATTCAGTTCTGACACCATCTAACTGAAGACAGGGTCCGATCCCACAGCTTAAGGGCTCAGTCTCACAAGACTGTCCCCCCTCCCTGACACATACACTTCAGATGCCAGTCTCAAGGCCTGGTTGGCACCTGGCCTTCTGATTGGCTATAGATTGAAGGTTCCAAAGAACCCCCTCCTTGGGTTCGATTAATTTGCTAGAGTGGCTCACGGAACTCAAAGAAACATTTTCCTTACTAGATTACCGGTTTACTCTAAAAGGATATAACTCAGGATCAGCCTCTAATCACAGGGTTGGTTTCCCTGACCACCAACCCCCATCCTCAGGTGCCATCCAAAAGTCACCTCATTAACATAACTAAAAAGCTAAAAAGACACCATGATAGCTCTCACCACTTTGGAAATTCCAAGGGTTTTAAAAGTTCTGTGCCAGAAAGAGGACCAAGACCAAATACGTATTTCTTATTATAAATCACAACATCACAGGCTGAGAGCTTCAACTATGGAAAAGGAGTCTAGGAGGGTTGCTTTATCTGGCCTGATGCTAGAGCCATGAAAGGAATCCTTGCAAACCTGCAGGATCCCCGCTGAAATAGTCACACCCCCGGGAGCGACCCTCGTCCTCCCTCCTGGGCACCAAAGTGGAGGTGAGTGAGGGGCTCTGGCTGGGGCACTTCACAGCTCATCACAGCTGCCAGAGGGCAGGGCAGGTAAAGGAAGGGGATGAGATATGGCCGCTGTACACACAGCTCCTCTACTTGGCGGACCCGGGTGATTTTAGAATAGCAGACGTGGTCAGCACTTTCCATTCATAAGATTCCTGTGCCCACACACCGTGGGCTAATACACCACCGAAGGCTTACTACACACTTGGCATAAGTCTTCCCCCTGTTCCTCCTCCCAAGCTCGAGCAAATGCTGGCTCCTCAAAATATACAGACGTGAGAACCTATGGGGTCCTGAGCACAAGTAATACCAGTGGCACGAGGACAAACAGGGCAAGTGACAGCCACCTTCCAAACCACTAGCACTGACTAAATGCATCTTCCTTATCAGCAACCCTAGCCTGAAAAGCAGATCTGCCCCAAATTGGACATAATCTTTAGCAACATCTGATGATATCTGATGAATAAATTTACAAGTCCCTTTTGGCATGGGGCAGGATATAAACAAATAAATAACATGAACAGCCAATGCAAGTAAAGCTTGTTAGTAGACAGAGTATCCTTTTACAGGAAACACGGTCTCGCACGAGTCATTTCCTAGAAAACACAGCTAGCTCCAAGCCATTCTGCCATTATAGAATATTCTCCAGGACAGTTGCATTGGAAAGCCTTTTTTTTTTTTTTCCTCCACAAGAACATAAATCCACTCGTACCCAAAGAGCAGACACTCAATGGCAAGTATCCGTTTCCTACCTGTCTTAGTCTGTTCAGGTGACTGTAACAAAACACCTTAGATAGTGTGGCTTACAGAGAACAGAAATTCATTTCTCACAGTTCTGGAGACTGGGAAGTCCACAATCAAGGCACCAGCCGATACGCAGTCTGGTGAGGACCCGCTTTCTGGTTGACAGCCCACGTTTCCTCCCTGTGTCTTCATGTGGTGGAAGGAACAAGGGAGGTTTCTGGGGTCTCTCTTATAAGGGCACTAATCCCATTCACAAGGGCTTCACCCACATGACATAATCACCTCCAAATACCCTCACACTGGGGAATTAGGATTGTTAAAAAGAAACAGGCTAAAAATGGAGTCACTTGTGCTAAACCCCACGTCAGCAAACCGACACTCAACACCTAACTGCAGTTATGGCCTCTCACAGGAAAATGACCTTTAACTAGTGACCAGCACTAGTGAGATTCTGCCTGATAGAACCCCTACCTTCCCTGAAAGGAAAGCAACCTTGCCTGAAACAATCCACTCTAGGCTAGAAACTTCCCTTGTCCATCCCCTTCTGCCTATAAAAGTCTTTCACTTTGCACAGCTTCCTTGGTGCTCCTTTGTATGTGCTAAGATGGGATGCTGCCCAATTCATGAATCATTAGAGCAAAGTAGATCTTCAAATTTACCCAGCTGAATTTTGTTTTTTTTTAACAGGATTTACTGTATGAATTGTGTGTGTGGAGGGACACAAATATGCAGTCTCCAGCACCATGTGTGTAAGAGAGGGGGACAATTATTCTATCTTATCGGGGCCGTGGCCAATTTCAACACTTCCTGGTTCCCCAGTGGTCACATGGGGCTGTGGATCAGTCACAGCCAGACTTCGGCCGAATTACAGACGGCCTTGAGCTCTGGCTGGAAGGAACACCGTGAGCTGGGGCATTCACCTAACGGCATGTGTCTGGCTTTTTGACAAAATATTCCTTTTTAACTCTCTAACCTGAATATTAATATTGAATCTGTCCTGAACTGTAGGTTCTCCAAATCCTCCTCAAATCATCAGCAGCTCATGAACCCAAGTGGTCTATTTAGGGTCTGATCAGTGCAGGACCTAGTAAAAGGATAAGCTTTCCTTTTCAGAGGGTGGCTGGATTCACATTTAAGCTCCTGAGTCCCATGTGAGGTGACTTAGTATCTCAAGGTAGTTCATTCCTTATCCTTTCAAATGCGGGGGGAAGTGATGTCTAAAATACCACAATGAAGCATCCAATCCTTTGGTGGCTTAAGACGCTATCCTCTATTAGATGTCACTAGTCACTGCAGGCCTCCTCAGGGAGGATTTAAGCAGGTCCTCGCCTAAGAACAAGCTTCCAGAGGAAGCGGCAGGAAGTGGGAAAAAAGGCCTGCTCTAGGACTCAGAAATGGCTTTGCCATTAATTAGCTGCACAGCGATGAGGTTCAGAGAAGTGAGGCGACTTTTTTTTTTTTTTCAATAAAGTCTGGCAAGAGGTGGGGGAAGAGTTTTCTTGGTAAAAAGTATCATCATTATACTTCTAGTGCTATGTTATTTTCAGAATACGGATTACAGAAAGCAGATCTCAAAGTCTGGGAAGGCACAGCGATAACACAGAAAATGCCCAGAGAATGCATAGTCATGGGCAGTGCCTTTATTCATTAAAAAGCAACAAAACAAACATTTATTAAGTCCCCACTAAGTACCCTGCAGTATGTTAAAACCTGACATTCATTTAACTTTCCCAATAACCCCTGAGGTCGGGACTATGAATAACATCATTTTATTGATGGGGAAATTGAGGTTTAGCAAGTGTACATAATGCGTCCAAGGTCACAAAGCTTGGAGAAGCATCTTATGAATATAGTCTGAGCTCAGAGCCCACTTTCGCAACGTCTGTATCATCACAGCTTTTAAAAAAGTTTAGAGATCCTGGCAATCCCTAAAGCACCTTCCAAATAAAAACTCCGATTATGGAAGACAGGGAGGCAGGGAAGGCAAAAATAAACTTTGCCTGCTTCACAACTGCTTAGGGCTTAGCTTTCAATAGAGTTCTAAAGATAGTCTTACTGCTTTTCAAAAAACAGCAGAAAACCATTGCTCGTCAGGCTACCTATAGGGAAGCAGAGAGGAAGGACATTTCCCCGCCAGGCCCAGTAGACTTGCGGTTTCATCTGCCCTAACACCTCTAGAAGCAGCCACCCAGGGACCATGTGACAACTCCCATCCCTGCAGCCAGAAATGACTGGGCTGGGGGAGGCAGTGTAGTGAAGACAGACAGCTAATTAGATGTTCCTGGGATTTTATAATAAGAGAGGACAGTCAGCTGGGGCTGGACCTGTCAGGGCTAGTGGCTTGGATGGGCTGTCTATAAGGAAACTTGCAGGAACAGAACTGGTGAGGGCAGAGAAAGACAGGACAGCCTGGGGGACGTGGCCCCTTGGCTCCAAGTGGCAGCACATCTCTCACTGCCGTGACACCTCGTTATCCTTCAGGGTCAGCATCACGAGGGTGCTTGCTGCTGGGTGCTTATAATCAACTGCCCTTTCCTTAATGCAGCTTGAGGGTTTTCTGTCTCGTGTTTTGCATTTTGCAATCTAGGGCTTTGCCCCAACACAAACAAGTAGGGCCTCTTCATCCACACACGCCAGCCCAGGCATCCCACTACTCCCTCTGTCATTACGTTTCTTTAAGAGCAGCTTTCCCTTAGTGCCAGGGCCCCACTGGACACTTCATCACACAGGGTCACTCAACTCTTCAACATCGATGGACCACTTAACTGCTGTAGACAAAGAGACCCCTAATTTTAGACAAATTTTAATGAGCAGTCCAAGTATGTGTGGGAATTTAGAAGGCACAAAGTCAGATTGGCCGATTGTCCAATCAGTGGTGTGGGAGCAACTGGATATCCATTTGGAAGTGTTCCATTCCTTGGACCACGTAGAAAAATACACAGGAAGTAGATGACATCGTTCATTGTAAAAAAAAAAAAAAAAGTAAGATGATGAAAAAAATCAAGACAGTGTATAATCGTAAGGTGAGAAAGGCCCTCCCAGGCAGGATTCTAAAGTCAGAAGTCATAATATCAAAAGATTCTGTGACCAATTTCTTAAACTGCTATGGGAGAAAAGTCATAATAATAAATGACAAACGACAGCCTAGAAGAAAACACCTGCAATATACATAACAAAGCACCCACTGCTCTTTGCAAAGGTTTCCAGGGCATTTACAAAGCGTAGGGTGAAACATGAAGCCTTTCTCCCATCTATCTGTAGCCTGAGTCTTTCCTCCAGAGGAACCCCTGCAACATACCCTTTCTATCCTTATTCTACACAGTCAGGTTTCCACACTGTGAACTCAAAATAATTGGGAAAAATAAATTCCAGAAAGTTCCAGAAAGTAAACTTGAATTGACCACACACAGGAAACTATCTACATAGTATTTACATTGTATTTACAACTATTTACATAGCTTTTACATTGTATTCGGTATTATAATCTATAGATGATTTAAAGTATATGGGAGGGGACTTCCCTGGCAGTGGTTAAGACTTCACCTTCCAGTGCAGGGGGCGTGGGTTCGACCCCTGGTCAGGGAGCTAAGATCCCACATGCCTCTTGGCCAAAAAACCAAAACATAAAACAGAAGCAATATTGTAACAAAAATTCAATAAAGACTTCTTAAAAAATATAAAGTATGTGGGAGGATGTATTTAGGTTATAAGCAAATACTATGCCATTTCATAAAGGGGACTTGAGCATCCACAGATTTTGGTATATGAGGGGTCATGGGACCCATCCCCCCCTGGAAATCAAGGGACAACTATACATCTATATGCATATATATATACATGTAAGTTCACAGACACTTTTTCTTTTTTACATAATTGGGTTCATACTGTCTGTACTGTGTGATTTGATGTTTTCCACATAACTCGTCTTAGAGATCTTTCTAAGTATCTACATATAGGTCTACCCAACTTTATCAGCTGTGTTAGATACCACTCACTGTATCAGCATTTATTTAACCCTTCTCCAACTGAGAGATATTTGTTTCCAGTGATTCTGTTATAAATGTGCCCATCAACATCCTGTACATTCATCTTTGTGTATATGTGTCATAACACTGTCAAATGGGAAAAAGTTTACAAAACTATATACAATATTACCCTAACTTGGTTTTTAAAAACAACCACACACATATGTACAGAGAAAGCAAATTAGAACAAACATACCACAAGTATGACTAGTGGATACAACCTTACAATTGGACATAGTTCGTTTAGACTCTTCTGTGGTTGATCATTTTTCTGTGGTGAACACTGTACTTTAATCATCAGAGAAAGTAAGTTTCGGGATGAGTTAATAAATTCTGAATGGAGACAGAAGGTATGGCTCTCGATTTCCATCACCAACAATGATTTCAATCACTCAGACGCCTTTCCCCACTTAAATTGTGGGTTTTCAGTTGTGTTCTAGAGGGTGGATGCTACTAAAGAATGGTCTCTGGGTGAGAACAGGATTCTTGTGTATTTTTACACGTCGTGAAAGTGAAGGATAGAAGAGCTCTGATGGATCACCTGGTATTAGTGTGCCTGTTACAGGAAGTCAAAACGTGTGAAGCATGGCTGCTTTTACAAGTGGGGATGAGGAGGTTACGGTTTGGGGGCAAAGTCAGTGATTACAGCTGAGGGTCCTCGGAGGACCAGAAGGGAAGTCCACGAGTTAGCCTGCAATACCTGGAGATGGCGCTACAAGCAGTCTCAGAATTGGTCCCCTAGGAACCATGTCCCTCACCCCAAAGGAAAATAAGATTATCTGGAAGTAGCTGTATTGGGTAAGACCATGGAGTCCTTAAGGGCCATTATGCTAGTCATGTGGACATAATTAAACGAGCAACTGATCGAACAAATATACCAACCTCAAGAGTGAACAATCAGAGCTGCCTTCCGACACTGGTCCTTCACCTCCAAACTCAACTTCCATCCTCCCGCTCACGTTTCTCTAGAAATGTCTAGCCTCCCTGGCCCCTCCCACGCTTTGCAGATGATGAAATGTGCTCACATGCTGGGAGGTACTGACTGCAGCGTGACTGCACGCGTGTGATGATGACCAGTCACCACTGAACTTGTGGCCAATAACGCAAGATGGCGGTCATGGCACAGTAAGACATTGTACCCAGCATCTCAAAAACAGGTTCCAGTGATGTGGCTTGTCAATGACAGCGTTTTCACAGGCCATTTTGCCGGAGTGTAATGTGGCTGGAGTCTCAGAGGTCGGGAAGCCCCGCTTTGGGGCTTCTGCAAGCAGGGTGGGCCTTGCTTGGATAAGGCAAAGAGGACCCTGGAGTCCTGAGATGCAAGGCTCACCCACCCAACATCCCTCCGTGCACCATCTTGGGGAGGGCTTCATTAGCTCTAACTCCCACCAAGCCTGCCTTACCACCCTCCCCCCCAGCCATTAGCTGCCTAAATTCCCATTCAGGGATACCATGTGCTCTGGGGAGAGAACAATGCAGACCAGACCACTATCAACACGCGCCAACTTCACCCACATCCCAGCTCACAAGGAGCTAACCCACCTCATTCCCTTGTTGCTGAGGCTGCGGAAACCATTTACAACCTCTGCCTCTGGTTGGACACCGCATGGTGCCGGCGCCTGCCTGTCTGCTCACCAACGTGACGCGCAGCATTTGTTTCTAAACGCAGCCGCTCATCCTTGCTGTCCTCCACCCTGCCTGACCCCTGACTGGCCATGTCAGAGGGCAGCCTTGAGAAGCCCCAAAGGGAGAGGGGAGCACGATCGGTACAGACCTGACAGAATCAGGGTAAAAGGAACCAGAAGTCAGAGTCGGGGGGATGGCATGTGCTGGGGTCACTGGGCTAAGAGGTGGGTGAGAAGCCAGGCAGAGACAGAGGACAAGTCCACCAGGAGAGAAAGGCAGGCGTCAGGATGCTCAGGCAGTTGAGCCGGGAATCAGGAAATGTGCAGGGACTGAGGGTTCCCAACAGGTGCAACAGAGCCACCTGAGAGCGGGAAACCCAGGTGATGCTCTGCTCGTCACGGGGGATCTTCTATACAGTGGATTTGGGGAATTGGAACAGCTGACACGAGGGACTGCAGGGGCTGGGGTAAAGCAATTCCCGGGGCGGGGGGCATCCTGCTCTTACCCTGGGGCTTCCAGCTCCCTTGTCCCCTGCACCCCCTTCCTCACATTCACATTTCTGTCCTCTGTAACCGCCAAACGTTTCTCACGAACGGCTCACCTCCACTTTCTCAACGCTCATTCTATCTTTCCTGTCCTCCCCTCCAGCAGCCTGTGTTTTAACTCCTCCCCCTCCCCTGGGTGGATCCATTGTTTTATCTTAGGCCCTTTGATGCTTAATACACTGCTGAACATAGGTGGTGCCTCGAAATACCCACTGAATGAAATGACGTGCCCCACACCCAGAATGTCCTTCCCTGCGCCACACATTTATTTTTCCCTTGAAAAGGACCCCAAGGGACTTCCCTAGTGGTTCAGTGGGTAAGACTCTGTGCTTCCCCTGCAGGGGGCGCGGGTTCGATCCCCGGGCAGGGAACTAAGATCCAGAATGCCAAATGATGAGCGGCCAAAAAAAAAAAAAAGACCCCAATTTTTGTAATTATAAACTGTGACAGATGTTAACTATACTTTTAACTATATATTGTGGTGATCATTCCACAATATATACAAATATCAAATCATTACATTGTACACCTGAAACTCAGTATTATATGGTAATTATACCTCAATAAAAAATAAAGGAAATCATTAAATATTTAGAACTAAATGATAATTAAAGTATAATTTATCAGTGTTGTGGGGTGGAGGTAAATATTCCTTAGAGAGAAATATTTAATAATTATTAAATATATAAGAAATATAAGACATATTCCTTAGAGAGCACTAACTGCATTTATTACAAGCAAAATGCCATTAGAAGAAAAGAGATAAATGTTTAACTTGAGGCTAGGAGAGTAAACCCAAAGGAAAAAAAAGGGAAAAAATAAAATGTTAAGGACAGAAATGAGTATATAAGAATAAAGAATTGATCAATAAAACAAAAAAAATGGAATATGCAAGCATCTTCTAAGACAGTTAAGCAGTAGAGATTTAGCAAATTCAAAACATTTACAGCAAAAAAAAGAGGCAATATGACTACATATACTGTAGAGATTTTTTTAACTCTTCAGAATGTTAAAACAAACATCGATGTAATGAGATATTAATTCACCAAAACTGCCTGAGAAATGAACCAAAAAACCTCACCTGACCATATGCAATCAATTAAAAAAAACAGCAGGAGACCAAATAGCATAGACAAAATATACATATAAATGTATCATATATAAATGTATATATAAACTTATATAAATGTATTATTTATAAATATATATGTATATTAAGAAAAAAGATAATATAAGCAATAGAGGGAATTAACCAAAGCTAATATGGGTTCTTTAAAATGATGTGAAACAGACAAGCCCCTGGGAAAACTAATCAAGAAAAACCAAGCAAAGGCACAAATGACAAATATTGTGAATGAAAAAGAAGCATTTTTATGTCCATGCCACTCTCTCACTTCGTCCCAGCTTACCCTACCAAATGTAAAATAGATAGCCAGTGGGAAGCAGCCGCATAGCACAGGGAGGTCAGCTCGGTGCTTTGTGACCACCTAGAGGCGGGGTAGGGAGGGTGGGAGGGAGATGCAAGAGGGAGGGGATATGGGGATATATGTATATGTATGGCTGATTCACTCTGTTATACAGCAGCAACTAACACACCATTGTAAAGCAATTATACTCCTATAAAGATGTTAAAAAAAAAAAAAGAGTCATGTACCACAATGTTCATTGTAGCTCTTATTTACAATAGCCAGGACATGGAAGCAACCTAAGTGTCCATCGACAGATGAATGTATAAAGAAGATGTGACACGTATATACAATGGAATATTACTCAGCCATAAAAAGAAATGAACTTGAGTTATTTGTAGTGAGGTGAATGGACCTAGAGTCTGTCATACAGAGTGAAGTAAGTCAGAAAGAGAAACACAAATACCATATGCTAACACATATATATGGAATCTAAAAAAAAAAAAAAAGGTTCTGAAGAACCTAGGGGCAGGACAGGAATAAAGACGCAGACATAGAGAATGGACTTGAGGACACGGGGAGGGGGAAGGGTAAGCTGGGACGACGTGAGAGAGTGACATGGGCATATATACACTACCAAACGTAAAATAGATAGCTACAAACGTAAAATAGATAGATAGTGGGAAGCAGCCGCATAGCACAGGGAGATCAGCTCGGTGCTCTGTGACCACCTAGAAGGGTGGGATAGGGAGGGTGGAAGGGAGGGAGACGCAAGGGGGAGGAGATATGGGGATATATGTATACGTATAGCTGATTCACTTTGTTATACAGCAGAAACTAATACACCATTGTAAAGCAATTATACTCCAATAAAGATGTTAATAAAAAGTTTTTTTTAAATTTCCAGAAACATATAAACTGCACAAACTGACAAAAAAACAAAACAAAACAAAAAACTGGTGAAATAAATTTAACCAGAATTTAAAACCTATTCTCCACATGATCACCCCCCCCCAAGATAAAGCAAACAGTTCACACGTTTCAGATGATCTTGCAGGCAAGCTGAACACCCAGTCAGGGAACAGGTTATTTCCATCCTATCTCCTCAAACTACTCCAAAGAACAGGGGAATTGGGGTCAATGCCTTCTACACCCTTGAAACCAGAATCAAATACAGACAGCAACAAGGAAACTGATGAGATAAAAAGCTCATTTTTATAAGTACAGATTTTCAGCAGGGCATAGTCCACTCCTCCCAACAGATTACACTCCCCAACCTCCCTCTGACTTAGATGGTCCCTATTCTGGGCCAACGCACACAAAAGCATGCGCAACCTGGTTTCTGGAAAGTTTTCTCCCACAGACTTCATCTATTTAGAAAGTAATTCCCTTCTTCTGTTTAGAACAGCAGTCCCCAACCTTTTTAGCACCAGGGACCAGTTTCGTGGAAGACAATTTTTCCATGGATGCAGGGGAGGGGGGGTGCGGAAGACGGTTGAGCCGGGGGTTGAGGACCCCTGGTTTAGAATGTAAGAATAGTCACCTGGGTGGGAGAGCCGTAGGGAAGAGAGTTCTGGGGTGAAACTTTAGGACCTCCCTACCTTCTAGCCCTCTCTGTAAGAGATAAATAAGCTTCTGCCTTTGTCGAGGCTTCTGTTTTGTTTAAAGCTCGACCATCTAGGACTTTTCTGTTACATGCAACCCAAGCTGATTCCAACAGCCAGTTGAGAAGGAGAGACCCAGGAGGTGGGGAAGCTACCAGCCTTGCCCCCATAGTTGAGAAAACCCCTGACAGGAGGGACCTGAGGACTAGAGGGCTTTGCGTCCTGTGATGCTGGCAAAGCTGTTCAGAATCTCCCTGTGTGGATGCTTGAGCACAGAAACAAGACAGCTGGGAGGGACCCTACAAATGGACACAGCCAACCCTCTCATTTTACCCGTGAGCAGAGTGGAAATGACTCACAAAACTGATGCACTGGGCTTCCCTGGTGGCGCAGTGGTTGAGAGTCCACCTGCCAATGCAGGGGACACGGGTTCGTGCCCCGGTCCGGGAAGATCCCACATGCTGTGGAGCGGCTGGGCCCGTGAGCCATGGACGCTGAGCCAATGCGTCCGGAGCCTGTGCTCCGCAACAGGAGAGGTCACAACAGTGAGAGGCCCACGTACCACAAAAAAAAAAAAAAAAAAAAAAAAACTGATGCACTGGTACAATTCTGATTCCAATTCCCACGTGTGTGTGGGCTCTTTTCACTCCACCAAGCAACTTTCTCCAATACCAGCTGCGCTTCCTACAATTCAACTCAACTCTGACACTATCTACCTGGAGATGGCATCAGATCCCCCAGGTTCAGTGCTCAGTCCCATGAGACTGCACCAACTATCTCCCACCCCTCACTTCAGATGCTAATCACGAGTCCAGGTTGTCACCTGTGCTTCTCACTGACCTGCTACAGGTCTGAGGTTCCCATGACCCCCTCCTCAGGTTCGACTAATTCGCTAGGGGGGGGCTCACATAATTCAGAGAAACATTATACAGCTGACCCTTGAACAATGCAGGAGATTGGGTCCAGGATCCGCCCAAGACCAGAATCTGAGGATGCTCAAGTCCCATAGTCAGCCTTCCTACCTGCAGTTCTGCACCCAAGCCTTCAACCAATCACAGGTGCAGATCATGTAATACTAGAGTATTTATTGAAAAATGTCCACATACCAGTGGACCCACACAGTTCCAACTCATGTTGTTCAAGGGTCAGCTGTACTTACGAGATTATTGGTTTAGAGTATATAACTCAGGAACAGCAGAGTGGATGCGATGCACAGGGAAAGGGATGGGGAAAGGGCCCAGAGCTTCCTCCATGATCTCTCCAAGGCGCCATCTTCCCAGCACCTCCAAGCGTTCACCACCCCAGAAGCTCTCCAAACCCAATCCTTCTGGGGCTTTGTAGAGGCTTTGTTACATTGTCACGACTAATTAAATCACTGGCCATAGGTAATTGATTCAATCTCTGGCCCCACTCCTCTCCCTGGAGGTCAAGGGGATGGGATTGAAAGTTCTATCCCTCTAGCCAGCCCCATGCTCTGGTGCTTTCCAAAAGTCTTCTCATTTATGTAAGCTCAGGTGTGGTTGAAAGGGATTTGTTCTAAATATCCAGACACCTGTACTGCTCTTATCACTTGGGAAATTCCAAGAGTTTTAGGAGTTCTAAATATACATTTAGGAGCTCTAGGGACAAAGACTAAATATATATTTCCTATTACAAATCAAAACTCACGAGTGTTCAAAGCCAAAGTGGGAAGTAAACTCCAGTTCTTCTGATTTCCACCCAGGTACCAAGCTGTCTGTTATATGCGTGATTCTCAAAGATTAGAAGCTTCTAACTTCAGCTAAATGTTCATTCATTCACCAAATGCTTACTGAGCAAAAATGCTAGGGACCAGGAACGGGCCTGAGCCCTAGGAACACAAGGATAAGTCCCAATGTCTCCAGGCAGACAGCAGGTGGAGGTGAGGCTGATGGGATTAAGGCAGGTAAATGAGGTGAGACATTCTGGAGCCCCCGGGCCCTCCCTCCACTCCTACCCATGGTTGAAGCCAGCAAAGGGATGATCTTCAGAGCCCGGGAAAGCCCCTCACATTCTTGGACCCCTGTCCATGGACATGTGGGCTCAGAGAAAGGTAGTCCTACCCACCACAAACGAGAAGGCAAAGGACCCCGTACAGGTCAGTGAAACTGAGTAAGGCAATTGCAGTTTCTAAACAACGGGAAACGGTACTCTACGCCTTGCCTCTGGCTTATTTTAACGTGAGATCCCATCAACGTGTAACACACGCAGTGAAACGCAATTGGCTACGTGTAATTTTGTCGGTATGAAAGCCTGACTCGGGCCAGGCTCCTTACCTATCAGCTCTGCATTGGGTCTTCGGCAACTCGCTTCAACCATCTAAGCTTTCATCATGTCCTTGACTTTAAAACGGAGCTGGTTGGAACATGCTCTCTTGAGTTTTCTTGACTCCAAAATTGGATCATTTTATATTTATAGTTGATTTATCCCTTGACAAGTCATTGTATGTCTGTGACGTTCCACTTTGGCAATGCTTACCAACTTCCCTCCTAGCAGGCAAAAGTGAATCTGGTGCCCTGAATGAAGCATAAGGACAATCTGAATGCTCTTTTATGGGCAATGTTTTTCGGGCTTGGATAAAACGAACATTCCAGTGACAGACAAACTGACTCATCACAGAGTCATACGCTCACACCAACATATCATGGACAAGCTTGTCATCCTCAATCACGCAGCATCAAATGCTGCCTGGAAAAAAGGAAGCAAAGGTATACAGAAGAAGATGCTATGTATCGTTTATAATAAGTGCTATCATATTTTTGGACATGGCAGGAATTAATATTTTCAAAAGCCAATAATTAGCAGATATTGTTAAATGTTTATCATCAGACCCTTTTAGGGCCTGGGTTTGGGCAATTCTTTTTTTTTTTTTAATTGAAGTATAGTTGATTTACAATGTTGTGTTTAATTTCTGCTGTACGGTAAAGTGAGTCAGTTATACACATATATATTCTTTTTCATATTCCTTTCCATTATGGTTTATCACAGAATATTGAATATAGATAGTTCCCTGTGCTCTACAGTAAGACCTTGTTGTTTATTCATTCTGTATATAATAGTTTGCATCTACTAACCCCCAACTCCCGATCCATCCCTCTCCCTCACCCCCAGCAACCACAAGTCTGTTCTCTATGTCTGTGACTTTGTTTCTTAATGATGAGCAAATGCAGGGTTAACTGGGGCCAGCCAGACAAGGTGAAAACACAAGGGCCTAAAAACAAAAAAGAACCAAAATTGGAAGGAAAGACTAAGTTACTTAACAAACATCAGAAGCCAGAGAGATCAGGTTCCAGGTAGCAACCAGGAGTCAAACCAGAAACAGAAAATCAGATTCATGTGAACAAGCCAAGCCAGGGTTAAAAACAGTACACAGAGTGTCAAGCATCGTGGGCACCAAGCACAGACACAGACTGGTACGGGGTCAGGGTGGGAAGGCAGGTGATGAAGAGAACAGAGAGGAAGGCACAGGGGGCAGGGGAACTGCCAGGTCACACAGCTCTGCTCACCCAAATGCTTTGCGGTATGCGGGACTCTCCCGTTGTGGAGCACAGGCTCCGGATGCGCAGGCTCAGCAGCCATGGCTCACGGGTCCAGCTGCTCCGCGGCATGTGGGATCCTCCCGGACCGGGGCAAGAACCCATGTCCCCTGCATCGGCAGGCGGACTCTCAACCACTGCACCACCAGGGAAGCGCCCACCCAAATGCTTTTGAAAGGACTCTGTAAAGCGCATGAGACAGACTGTGAAAAGTCCACACACAGAAACCTCAGGAAAGTTCTCTGACCTGCAAACCCTAGAAACAACTCATTCTCATGACAACAGAAAAGCTATATTTTTAATGCTCTCTGCAGCTAGACTCTGAATGTTCTTTTATGGGCTAGAATCTGAATGGAGAATGTAGCCAACATTTATTTTGATAAAACAACATGCATTTTGTGTTCCTTCTAGAAACATAGGATACCGCCCAGTAAGAACTGTCTCTGCCCTCATGGATCTTAGAATCTAGTAGAGATGGTGAAGCAAATCAGGATTTCAGAGGCATCTAAGTGCCCTGATATAGGTTTGACGAACATTCCCAGAGAACTTGGTAATCAATTTCCAGAAGTAGCTTCTGACTTTAAAAAAAAGGGGGGGGGCTTTGATATGAATTACAGGAAAAATGTATCAGCAAGAATACTTGAAGGATATTCATGTTTCATTCCCAATCAACAAATTCAATAAAAAGTGAGAAATGAGTGCGTTGGTGTTGACAAGGTGACTGAAGCAGCACAGAGTGTTTCCATGCAGCGATAACAAATCATTTCAAAGGCTAGAAATCGACACCAAAAAAAGGCAGTACAGGAAGTCCCTGGGAAGATGGCCACTTGAAAAATGGCACTTCTACCCTTTGATTCAAAGTTACTATTAATATAACATTTAACAGAAAGATTTCTAGGCTATACTTCACCAAAGAACATGAATAAGAGTTTCCCCATTTTCCATTCTATTCTTATTGCAAATAGCAGGGAACAAGAAGAGGGCTGATATCTGACTTTATTCAAGATCACCTTCTGCCATAAAAAGGAATGAAATCATGCCATTTGCAGGAACATGGATGGACCTAGAGATTATCATATTAAGTAAAGTAAGTCAGACAAAGACAAATATCATAGAATATCACTTATATGTGGAATCTTTAAAAAAAGATACAAATAAACTTATTTACAACATAGAAATAGACTCACAGACATAGAAAACAAACTTATGGTTACCAAAGGGGAAAGGGTGGGGAGATAAATTAGGAGTTTGGGATTAACATATACACGCTACTATGTATAAAACAGGTAGACAACAGACTTACTTATAGCACAGGGAACTATACTCAGTATTTTCTAATAACCTATAAGGGAAAAGAATCTGAAAAAATATATACATGCACACATATATATAACTATATATATGTATAATTGAATCACTTTGCTGTACACCTTAAACTAACACGATATTGTAAATCAACTATACTTCAGTAAAACATAAATAAAAAAATAAAAATAACAACAACAACATGCTGGGAAAACTGCCTTTGGAACAATGCAACTTCCACATTCTACGGACATCACCCCTCCACTCATCACTCATTGTCTAATTCACATTTTTTTTTCCTAGTGTGTCCAAACACACTTTGTAGCAAATCAGTCTGTACTGTTTCCCTAAGCATTATTGTAAAGAACTTTACTATCCAATGGGATAAATCAAATTGTGCCGTGGTGTGCTGAGCTAAAGCTGGATAAGAAAGATGTAGTTCAGGACGGGGTAAAGCCCAGGTAACCACAGCAGGCCACTTCAACGACGACTTCGTCAACTCGGTATTACTTAGTGGGTAAACCTGAAACAACCTACAAAGACCGCAATAGAGAATTCTCAGCTCCATTCTAGCACCATACAAGTTCTCCCCTGAAGAAGAGAAGACCCTGTGAAGTTACTTTGTAGCACAAGCAACACCATGATGAATTTCACCTGTATAGATAAAGAAACTAAAGAAACAAACCATAAAAGTGTTCCCCACTTGGAATCATTTGAAGTCGTCTACAATCTAGCCCTTTCACTCATTCTATCTCTGTCTCTTTTACTCATATATGTACCTCCAAGAATGGCATTAGGAGAGATGCCATGGCATTTGAAGGTGTCTCCGGTTTGTCAAGGTAACCAGAAACACTGCAAAAAATTTTTTTCATATTGTTCTAAATCTACTCTAAGGCCTTGCTTTGTTTTCCTGTCCTCCGGGATGGATATTCAGGGTTTAGTCAAGGTCACATGCTACCCATACTGGCTACACCTGTGGTTCTCAAAGTATGGTTCCAGCCCTGCAGCATTAGCAGCACCTGGAAACTTGCTGGATGCATTTTATTGAGTCCCACTCCAGACCTCTTGAATCAGAAACTCTGGAGGTGGAGACCAGTTTTAACAAGCCCTCCAGGTGATCCTGATGCACAAGTTAGTTGGTGTGCTAATGAACCAGGAACCAGTGTTCTCAACCCCGGCAGTATATTTGAGTCACCTGGGGAGATTTAAAAATCCCAGTGTCCAGGCTGCACCACATACCAATGACATCTCAGGCCTTTGGGGGTGGGATGTGGGCATCAGTATCTGCAGCTCCGCATATGATTTCCCACGTTCAGCCAAAGCTGAGCATCGCGTTACCCCAAAGACCTTGCAGAGTTACTTTTATTTCCCTGGAGTGGTTATGCTGTTTCAAACTTCTTTCATTTGTTCACACTACAATCAGACATTCCTCGGTATCCACGGGGGATTGGTTCCAGGACCCCCGTGTGTACCAAAATCCGCGGAGGCTCAAGTCCCTTATATAAAATGGCTTATGACAGTCAGCCCTTCGCATCTGTAGATCAAAAGGCGATTGGCTGAATTGGCGGATGCGGAACAGAGGATACGGAGGGCCGGCTGTATTCTGCATCCCTGGGATGTTCTTTCTCCAAGGTGTTCACATAGCTGTATGCGCTTGTAGAACTCGCAAAATTTGAAACTTTTTTTTTAAAGAAGCCCCCACCCCAAATCATGTAAGCTTCACAGATAAAGTAGCTCTACGTCAACTGTCTCCATGTTAAAAATGAAACAATTGCAGCTCAGAGAGGGTAATTAGCATGCCCGAGATCACATGAGCTTGGAAGTGGCAGTGAAAACAGAGCCCAAGGCGTCCCTGCAAAGACCACGTCTTGAAGAACCTCAAGTCCCTGGCAATCCCATTCCCTGGTTCTGGGCCCTCACTCCCCAGGTGAACTTCCTCCCAGCTGTGCTTTCTTTCCTACCCTCAAGTCAGACAGCTGCTGCCTCAGGACGCGCCTTTGTGCAAACTGGAGAGGGCACCCCTTCCTCAAGGAAAACTAGCCAAGGCTACTCTGTATCTGCACAGTGTGACGAATTCTGCCTGGAGGGCCTTGGGGACTCAGCTGAACTCGCAGCTGCGGGACAGCACCCACCACCCACACACCTGGAGGGGACCACGCTAGGGTCGGAGTCCTGCTCGGGGGATGCTCGGGGTCCGGCCAGGTCTGGGCACCACCGAGCACCAAGGTGATCCCCTTCCCTGAGGCCCCTTGGGCAGGTGACACCAGTTGCCTTCACAGTGGCCCTGAAGGGTCCCATATCTTCTCCCCAGGGGAACAGCACCTCTTTTCTACCTCCTCGACCCAGATAAGCCACCCAGTACCACCTGTCACTCACCTTGCTGTGCTCTCCCAGGCCAGACACTGCTTGTTCCTATCCTCATGGAAGGGGGAGAGGTGACCTCGGACACAAGTTGGTACCCCAAGAAACGGGGCGGAGGGTCAAAGAAAGCAACTAAAGGACTGTTGAGATGAAAGCGTGGCCAACTAGTGACCAACAACAGTGCCTTCTTTGAACTTGGCTCCCTAGGTCAGCATCAAGAGATCCAGAAGGTCATTGGTACATTGGTTGTGTACCTAATTTGCCATTCCTCTGAAATCTAAGATGAAGATAAAAACCAAGATGTGGCAGAGCCATTCTGACAAAGCTAAGAACACAGTCCGAAGATGTTTTGGCCACAATAAACTGCCTGCCCAGTATAACCACATGCACACTACTGGGCTGAAAAAGTGAGGGGCATTTGTACCAGGTTGCACAAAACCAAGAGGTAGGTTAGTAAAATGGATCCATTTTCAAAGATTGGGATATAGAATAAAATATGTTTACTATTATTAAACTTCCTGATGACAGAAAAATCTCAATACTGAAAATGTAAATCATAAAAGAATGATTAAGAAATCTAGTTTTAGTGAATACATCCACAGCACATGACAAGAAGGCAAAATGTATGCTGGTCTTTCACTCAAGAACAATAAACGCTGGGGAGATATACTGGGAACTGGAGTTGGGTATATCTGAAATTTTTACAATTGAGAAAAATCAATGTTTGAGGGTGAATGCTGGTTGTTATTTCTTGCCCTTTTTAAGTTAGCCTTGATCTGGATCACAGAACAAAACTAACATATTATTTACCTGTAAGTGTGAGTGCTTGACCTCTGTTTTGTTTTGGGGTTAACCTCTTAACTGTATTTGGAAATAAATATGACCTGTGTGAAGATGAGCTATAATTTGGAAACAGAAGAGGAGCCAGGAGGAAAGTAAAAGATAATATCCTCTCAATTTCAAGTATTGAATTCTTCCTTCTTGAACAAAAAACACTTTAAGCCTAGGGTCATTGATAAAATACCTCTACTAAATCTTTGCAGGTTTCCATTCATCTGGTTTGAAAAACTCTAAAATGGAATATAATCCAGCCCAGAATCTACAAATAATTCCAAGCAAGTTGAGACATGGAAATCAGAAGAAGTGTCTAGGACCAAATTTCATCAGTGTAAGTAAAAGCACGTGGTCAACCACTGCACTTCATTTTGTTAAGAACGAACGTTGTTTGTACTAACTCAGGGAGAGAAAACTGTTTCCCATAAAGCTCACAGGACATGGTAAAGAAGGATTCAAAGGGTGATGAGGAGGAAACCAGATCTGGCTCAAAGATGCAGGAACACGCAAGAAGCACATGCTGCAAAGACGCACGACAACTGTCATCAGTTTCAAGATAGGAAGATCCCACTTTCACAAAGGTGAGCTCCTGGCAAGAAATAAGATACACTGGGACCAGACCATGACACCTGGCAAAGTGTTAACTGACATGCCAACGTTTCAACCACTGAATAAACAGCCTAGCAGGGGATCTTTTCGCTGCTGTCTCTCCACTAGTAAACTTCTCATAGAACACAATCAAAGAAGGTTTGGTAGAGATGAAATCAGCAACCTGGTACATATAAAACTAGTGAGAACAGATAAACAATAGTGTTCTACTGTACAGCACAGGGGACTATAGTCAACATCCTGTAATGGAAAAGAATCTGAAAAAGAATATATGTATATGTATAACTGAATCACGTTGCTGTATACCTGAAACTAACACATTGTAAAAAATAAACAATGAAAATTAAAATAATTGGAGTTGGGAAGGAGATGACTACATTTCCCATTCCCTCCTGGGCCCAAACCACAAACTCAGAAGGAATTTTCCCACTGAGGCTACCTCACCCCAAATATAGGACTAATCCACTTTACAATAAGGAGAGCTTGAGTACTATTAAAGTTGGAGACCAGTGATTTCTAGCACAGGAAGGACACAACAGTCAACCGCTGATATATTCAAAAGAAAGCTGACCACTTGGAAAATACAGGAAATTGCTAAAAGAAAAAACAACATCTGAAATATTCAAAACTTTCCCTAACTTTTAGATGTATTTTCTTTCAGACTTTTGATACATATACACAGGTATTTTTAAGAGGAATGTGAACATACAAACATCAATGTGTATCCTACTTTTTTGCTCACTTAATATTTTCCAGGGAAACACATCTTTCCAGGTCTTGAGAAATTCTGTAAACACATCACTTTTAAAGACAGTGGTACCTCTAGGAATTACTCTTAAATAAGGCATACAAAAGGATCCTTGGGCTCCCCTGGTGGCGCAGTGGTTGAGCGTCCGCCTGCCAATGCAGGGGACGCGGGTTCGTGCCCCCATCTGGGAAGATCCCACATGCCGTGGAGCGGCTGGGCCCGTGAGCCATGGCCGCTGAGCCTGCGCATCCGGAGCCTGTGCTCCGCAACGGGAGAGGCCACAACAGTGAGAGGCCTGCGTACTGCAAAAAAAAAAAAAAAAAAAAAAAAAAGAGAGAGTGATTAACCTCTCAGTCTGACCCTTGTTCTGACTCTTCTTAGGCTAGCTCCTAGTGACCACTGCTTCCTTTTCTAAATCTCTACACAAGTCAACACAGTCATCATTCATCCTAGCATCTTGCTTGGGATTTGAGTCAGACACACCTATCAACTCTACTTAAAAATCAACCCTCTTTCCTTAAAGAAAACAAAACCAAACACCCTAGCATGACTTGGTTCAGCTCTGTTCTGCAAGCATTTCTGTCTTGATCCACAAGTTCTTAAAAGATACCGGCCATTCCCACTTCTGGTTATATACTCAAGAGAATGGAAACCAGGATCTTGAAGAGATATTTGTACACCCCTGTTCATAGCAGCATTATTCACAATAGCCAAGTGGTGGAAGCAACCCAAGTGTCCATCCATAGATCAAGAGATAGACAAAATGTGGTCTATACATAAAATATTATCCAGCCTTAAAAAGGAAATCCTGGGGCTTCCCTGGTGGCGGAGTGGTTAAGAGTCTGCCTGCCGATGCAGGGGACGCGGGTTCGTGCCCCGGTCTGGGAGGATCCCACGTGCCGCGGAGCGGCTGGGCCCGTGAGCCATGGCCACTGAGCCTGCGCTTCCAGAGCCTGTGCTCCACAACGGGAGAGGCCACAGCAGTGAGAGGCCCCCGTAACGCAAAAAAAAAAAAAAAAAAAGGAAATCCTGTCACATGCTACAACATGGATGAGCTTTGAGGGCATTATGGTAAGTGAAACGCTAGGCCCGACACCAAAAGGCAAATACTGTATGATTGCATGTATATGAGGTAACTGAAGTAGTTAAGTTCATAGAGACAGAAAGCAAAATGGTGGTTACCAAGGGTTGGGGGAGAGGAAAATGAGAGGTGTTGAATGGGAACAGAGTTTCAGTTCTGCAAAATGAAAAAAAAATCTGCAGATCGCTTGCAAAATAAAATATACTAAACATTACTGAACTATATGCTTAAAAATGGTTACTATGGTAAATTCTATGTTATGTGGGGGTTTTTTACAATTAAAAACTTTTTTTCAATTATTTTAAAAATAAATTTACCAGTCATTGTTTGGCAACTGGACCAGGCCAGGTGGCAATGATTAAAAAAAGAGGTAATGTTCTCTTATAATATCTGAGGCTTTAACCAAATCACTAAAGCTCATTTTACCCTTTTAAATCAGAAGATCACTCTTCTCAGTGGATGGAAGACAAAAAGTAATTGAGCAGTCTAGTTTTCTCCTTTTTATTCACCAACTTATATCATCAAGCCCAAGGAGTTGGCTTATGTTTTCTACACTTTATTAAGAAGCCCAGAAACTGATATTTCTTGTTCTTCATCATGTTTGAACGTGACTGAAAATATCCTACACACACACACACACACTCACACACACAAACGCATGCACACACCTTCCTTTTCTTGTTCTTAAGCGTTTTGGTAAGCCTCTACCAAAAGTTTTTTTTTTTTCCTTCCAGTTTTATTGAGCTATAATTGACATACAGCACTGTACAAGTTTAAGGTGCACAGCATAATGATTTGACTAACATACATCATGAAGTGATTACAATAAGTTTAGTGAACATATTATCTCAGATACAAAATAAAAGAAAAAAAATTTTCCCCTCTGATGAGAACGCTTAGGGTTTAACGCTCTGAACAACTTTCACATGAAACAGACAGCTGGGGCTTCCCTGGTGGTGCAGTGGTTAAGAATCTGCCTGCCAATGCAGGGGACACGGGTTCGAGCCCTGGTCCAGGAAGATCCCACATGCGGCGGAGCAACTAAGCCCATACACCACAACTACTGAGTCTGCACTCTAGAGCCCGTGAGCCACAACTACTGAGCCTGTGTGCTGCAACTACTGAGCCCACGTGCCACAGCTACTGAAGCCCACGCACCTAGAGCCTGCGCTCCCAACAAGGGAAGCCACTGCATTGAGAAGCCTGCGCACCGCAACAAAGAGGAGCCCCTGCTCACCGCAACTAGAGAAAGCCCGTGGGCAGCAACGAAGACCCAACGCAGCTCCCCCCTCAAAAAAATCATAAAATAAAATAAAATTGTATTAAAACAGACAGCTGTGTTATCTTTATCATGTTGGACATTGCATCCCTAGTACGTATTCATCTTTTTTTTTTTTTTTTTTTTTTGGCGGTACACGGGCCTCTCACTGTTGTGGCCTCTCCCGTTGCGGAGCACAGGCTCCGGACACGCAGGCTCAGCGGCCATGGCTCACGGGCCCAGCTGCTCCGCGGCATGTGGGATCTTCCCGGACTGGGGCACGAACCCGTGTCCCCTGCATCGGCAGGCGGACTCTCAAACACTGCGCCACCAGGGAAGCCCCGTATTCATCTTATAACTGGAAGTTTGTGTCTTTTGACCACCTTCGTTTAATTCCCCCTCCCCCACTCCCGCCTCTGGTAACCACAAATCCGATCTCTTTTTCTATGAGTTTGTTTGATTCTGGAGTCAAATGACCTACAACACTTTGTTAATTCCTGGTGCACAATATAGCAATTCGGTGTTTCTATACATTACAAAATGATCACCACTCATTTCAGCTTTTCAAATTTTTTCATACTGATTGGCACCATTTGGTCGTTTACAGGTTAGCTGAAAACCTTTCCCCTGGTTTGATAAGTCCTTTCTAAATTAAACTTGTCAAAAGACTAGAGCCTGAAGCCACAAGGGTTTCTATGGGATGTTCTCTTTTCTCTGGGTCACACTGAACCAATCTCTCTCTCTCACACACACACAAGATTATCTGGGATGAAGAAAAATGCGTTTAATTTTTCAGATCTTTCCAACCCTCCTAGCAAGCCTGGCTTTCAGGCGCCTTAGTAATCAAAAACTTGAAATAATTAAAAGGAATTAAACCTTCAACGATTAAAATAAACTATATTTATAAAACCTAATACACTAAATATTATGATAGGAAAAAAAATTATATATCATGTATTTATATGATTATTTTAAAAAGGACACTATAGCATTATAAAAGAAACAAGCAAACAAGAATGTATTTGAAGTTTTCCCAAATTGTCTATTTCCCACTGATTTCACCTGGTTCTCCAACACCCAAATGTTATACCTCTTCGGAGGAAATCATTTTTACTAGAAAACAAATTCCACGAGGGAAAAGACTATATTGTATCCTGAACGCCAACCCAGCGATGGAGATAGCAGACATTTTACTAGTTGGATGAATAAGTGAAATTCACAATCTGGTGCAGAATTTTAGTTTCACACAACTTAGCTGTCCAATGCTGCAGAATTTCACAGCAGCTCTCTTCCTCATGCAGAGAATGTGAACCTAATCTCTACATTTGGTATGGTTTGTAGGAGCATACTGTCAACTAGACACTTGGAAGAACAGGTGAGGAAGAGATCAAGGTAAGAAAGTGAGTAGCTGAGAGGCAGGAACAAGAAAAGCGAGCAGTGGGGAGGGGATGGAACAGCCCCTGGCATGTAGTAAGTGCTTCCAATTTTAAAAAAGGAGGTGAGGAGGATGAGAATTCAAAGAAGAGGATGAACAGGACCAGATGATGATTCAAAGGCCCAGGAGGCCCCTGAGAAAGTATGACTTACGTACATCTCAGCCCAGATGGAATCTGAACTGTGACACTTCTTTCTTAATGCAGGCATCTAGAACATCTGCCCAATGTCCCAGAAACTCAAGATACATATTAGACCCTTATCCTAAAGTAACTCCTGACAGCCTGCCCCTTAAGGACACATATTCCCTTTCTTCCACCAGGTTCAATCACAGTTCTTGAACAACCTCGTCGCTTTTGTCTTTGTAAGTCCCTGATTCTTTCTCTTCCCCGGAATACTCTTTTTTATCCAAATCTGTGTCCCCTGAATTGCAATTCTTAAGACCCCAGATAAAGCTCTTTGTTCTCCGCAGCCTTGACACTGATTACTGTTCGACTTTACTGATTAAAATTTCTCCTTATCGCTTTACCTTAGCGAAATTAAGGAATAAATGACAGCAGGAAGTGAACAGGCAGCCCAGGCTCTGATCACTGGGCTTGGTCACTGACTGACTGTGGCCCCAAGGTGCTTTCCTGAATCTGTAAAAGGAGACCCCAGCCCCTACCTCACAAGACTTGCTGAAGCATGAAGTAAGACATGGCATGAATGCAGGCCATGTCTGGAATATCGGAAGTGCTGAACAAGTAGTGCCTAAGAAAGCAGACAGAAATAAATCTCTGGAAGGACTCATTATAACTGGACAAGGGGACAGAAAACCAAAGCCAGGGGAATGTAACACACTGAAAGAAAAATAACTGCAAAGTCCGAAGATGTGTCCCCAAACGAAATCAACCTTACCCTCACTTCTCTTCTCTGAAACATGGGATAATGTCCCTTTAAACAACCTGGCCAAACCTCTTTTCTAAAGCAGGTGGTTGCTAAGTGTTGCCAAGGGATACAGGCGAAGCTTGTGTGTAAATTAATCATTGTGTGTAAATTAAGCAAAACACCAGATGAGAACTGTCTGGAATAGGTCCCTATCCGAAGGAAAAAAATATAACAAATTTCATAGATTTCTTTTTCTTGTTTAGCTGCTGGAAAAAAGAATTTACAGGACACCTAATTTGATTCCTCTGTTATACAGGAGGCAAGTCTTAAGCCTCCAGAGGCAAAGTGACTTGCCCAAGGTCCCAAGGCAATCAGTGATGAGACTGGACCTAGAAAGTAATCTAACCACACCCTGTCAATTTCTCATAGTAACAATATAAAGGAAAATGTAACATCGACCCAGGAAATATCCCCAATAAGGACAAGAAATCTGAGTTACAAGACATTAAGTTCAAAACAATCTGAAACGTAAAGATTTAAGAATCTGAGAAATCAATCTTCGCCCACCCCCTAAATGAATCAAGAGAGACAGAGATGAGAGTCTGTGCCCAGAGCAGTTAAGAGAATTAGGGAAAGGGAAAGCATCTCTCATCACTAGCACCAGACAGCATATAAGATATCTTCTTGACAGAGCATCTCAAGACAGAAAATAAGTTCCCTGGCCAAACAGAATTTAGCAATCAGAGCAAAAAGACTCATAACTCTTTTAGGCAAAGAAGGAAAGCATTCAAATAAATACTTAAGAAAAGACTTCTATCTCCTTGAAATCCCAAACCCCCAGAGCTCACACAACCAGTACTTCTTTGCTGCCATGTAGTGGTAGGAGGCCTAAACTGCAGGGCAAGTTCTTAATTGAAGGCTGGCATATTTGACTTTATTCATTTATTCTAATATTTATTGAGTGCCAACTATGTTACAGGCACACTTTTAGACACCAAGATAGTCAGTGAACAAACAGACCAAAATCTCTGCCTTTGAGGACCTTACATTATAGTGAGGGGAGAAAGAAAATAAACATAATATCTATATATGTATAGTAAGTAGGTGGTAAGTGCTAAGGGGGAAGGATGGTGAATGCTAAGGCACTGGGATTGTGATTTTAGGTATGTGGTCAAGAGAGGCTCTATCAAGAAAGCGACATTTGGGCAAAGACTTAGTAAAGGTAGGGAAATGCCTTAATTAAGGTGAAAATACGTTTGGTATGATTATTACATGAAAAGACCAGTTTGATCAAAGGTGAGTGTGAGCTAATCAAATGATCACCATCAACAACTAGACCTTATGGGCTTCCCCGGTGGTGCGGTGGTTAGGAATCCGCCTTATTTAATGAGACTAACTTTGTGAACTGAATTCCTAAGCCACACAAGAACTATAAGAAAACAGAGTTCCTGCCAATTGCCTTATGAATGTGATACAAAAATCCAAAATAAAATACTGGCTAAACAACTCCAACTGTATATTCTAAAAATACATAATTAAGGGGCTTCCCTGGTGGCGCAGTGGTTGAGAGTCCACCTGCCGATGCAGGGGACACGGGTTCGTGCCCCGGTCCAGGAAGATCCCACGTGCCATGGAGCGGCTGGGCCCACGAGCCATGGCCGCTGAGCCTGCGCGTCCGGAGTCTGTGCTCCGCAACGGGAGAGGCCACAACAGTGAGAGGCAAGCGTATCGCGAAAACAAACAAACAAACAAACAAACCATAATTAAGTAGTGTTTATCCCAGTAAGTCCAGGATGATTCAACATAAAAATTGTTTATTGATTTCATGTACATTTATATATAGTCAAGGAGAAAACTTATGATTATCTCAATGGATGCAGAAAGAGGATTTAATACAATTCAACTTCTATTTGTGATTTAAAATTAAAAAAAAATACCTCATTGCAAATGAGGATAAGAAGGAACCTGATAAACTTGATGGAGTACCTATACATGAAACAAAAACCTAGAACAAAATGATAAACAGGAAACCTGTATGATACTATCAGCACTATTTAACATGGTCTGGAATTTCTGAAACACTTAGGAAAAGAAAAAATAAGCATAAAAAAATTAAAAAGTTATCATTATTTGTAGATAATATGATGCTCTATTAGGTTAAACTGTTTGAAATTACAGTTTTTATAGGCAAAAATGGTCAAACATCAGCAATGTCATATGGTTCAATGTAAGTTTAGCAACTTGGTTCAAAGTAAGGTTAGTAGGTAACCAACTATGAGAGTTAATAAGAGACTTCATCAAGGTTGCCAATATGGGATAACTTGCCTCCCCAATCAATCTCATTACAGCAGCAAAATCCAACTATGAAATATAGGATAATAATATATCAATCACAAGAGCATTATGAACCATGAAATATAAAGAAATCAACCAATACATTCTCTACAGTGAAAAATATTAAACTCTAATAAATACAGATTATGATGTGATTAAAAGAAAAACAGTAATTAGAAGCACTAGCCTATACGTTCACATTGCATCATGCATCGATCTGAAAAGCGGTGCTATATACAGAACAAAATGAGATCCAGAGTACAACTCATGTAAATTAAAACACCCAAAATTACAGTACATATTTTAAAGAATGCACACTGACGAAAGACAATACATTCAAACTGTTTTTATGGGGAAAGAGAAAAAAAAAAGATTAAAAAGACAACAGGCTTACACAGACCAGAGGATGTGTGCCATGATCTGAGAAGCTAACTTAACCCTCTGTGCTGAAGATCCAATAAAGAAAAGGAATAAAGTTTGAATCACATGGTATGTAAGGAGGACTAGTAAACACGTTTCAAGGTAGTGACTGGGTGTCAACAGTTGGGGAGAAGAGAATGTTCTCAAGTTGACACTTAGGAAGGCTCACCTGACATTGGTGGCTACAGTGGGTTGAGGCTGGGAGAGGACAGTTGTAGGAACACCGGTGATAAATCTATTCCCACGGGCTTCCCTGGTGGCGCAGTGGTTGAGAGTCCGCCTGCCGATGCAGGGGACGCGGGTTCGTGCCCCGGTCCGGGAGGATCCCACATGCCGCGGAGTGGCTGGGCCCGTGAGCCATGGCAGCTGGGCCTGCGTGTCCGGAGCCTGTGCTCCGCAACGGGAGAGGCCACAGCAGTGAGAGGCCCGCGTACCGCAAAAAAAAAAAAAAAAAAAAAAATCTATTCCCATGGCAGGGGCCCTTGAGTCCTCTTTGGAAGAAATGGAAAAATTAAAGGATCAACTTGGAGGGAGCATATCAAGAAAGAATCAAGAGAATCTTGGAACGGAACGGGGATTGTGGGTGTGGAAAAGACAAGGATGACTCCAAGCTTTCTCGTCTTGGTGTCTGGCACCAGGGATGGAAACAGAAAACTCTGGAGACGGAGCCAGGGGGATAAGCTGGATTTTAGAAATAGAAAATTCAGCACAATGTGCTGCTGTAGCCAAGATGGCCAATAAAATGTAAGGGCACTGGGAAATTTAAATGAAGCGACCTCCTTAGATGAAGTCACGGTCCGATGACACTGGCAACAAAGCTGGCTCTGGTTACTGTACCCAAAAAACAGGAAAAAGACACAAAGAGATAGAAGACCAGAGAGGAGGAAATCAAATGATTAAGTCAAATGGCTGAGATGGCTTCCTTACCAGACTCCTTCAAAGAGCTGGTAAAGAAACAATCTAAGAGGGATTATAAATGAATTATAAAGAAGCAGATTTGTCAATAATAAGAGAGATCTGTTGAACCAGAAAAGTGTTTATCAATAATATACTTTAGGACTTCCCTGGTGACGTAGTGGTTAAGAATCCGCCTGCCAGGACAGGAATAAAGACGCAGTGGTTAAGAATCCGCCTGCCAGGACAGGAATAAAGATGCCGTGGTTAAGAATCCGCCTGCCAGGACAGGAATAAAGACGCAGACGTAGAGAATGGACTTGAGAACATGGGGAGGGGGAAGAGTAAGCTGGGACAAAGTGAGAGAGTGGCATGGACATATATACACTACCAAACGTAAAATAGATAGCTAGTAGGAAGCAGCCGCATAGCACAGGGAGATCAGCTCGGTGCTTTGTGACCACCTAGAGGGGTGGGATAGGGAGGGTGGGAGGGAGGGAGACGCAACAGGGAAGAGATATGGGGACATATGTATATGTATAGCTGATTCACTCTGTTATAAAGCAGAAACTAAAACACCACTGTAAAGCAATTATACTACAATAAAGATGTTAAAAAAAAAAAAGAGTCCGCCTGCCAATGCAGGGTACACAGGTTCGAGCCCTGGTCCAGGAAGATCCCACATGCCGCAGAGCAACTAAGCCCGTGCACCACAACTACTGAGCCTGCACTCTACAGCCCGCGAGCCACAACTACTGAAGCCCACGTGCCACAACTACTGAAGCCTGCATGCCACAACTACCGAAGCCCATGTGCCTAGAGCTAGCCTGTGCTCTGCAACGAGAAGCCACCGCAATGAGAAGCCCACGCACCACAGCAAGGAGTAGCCCCTGCTCGCCACAACTAGAGAAAGCCTGCTTGCAGCAATGAAGACCCAATGCAGCCAAAAATAAATAAATAAATAATTAAATATACTTTAGAACGAACACAAAGAATGACGCTAAAGAACAGTGCATGCAGCCGCAAGATGCATTACTCCCATTGGCATTGGCTGCAGGTAGAAAATCTAGAAACCTAACACTCCCAAAGCCACATAATCAATATTTATTGAGTGCCTTCTACATATCACGCACTGTGATAGACACTGAGGATGCAATGATGGGCTCAAACATACATGGTCCCTGTGACGGTTAATTTTATGTGGCTACCTGGCTTGGCTATAGCACCAAGTTTTGGGTCAAACATCAGTCTAGATGTTGCTGTGAAGGTACTTTTTAGATATGAAGAACATTTAAATCAGTAGACTCGAAGCAGAGCAGATTACCCTCTAGGTCCATTTGGGCAGCTATAACAGAATAGCATGAACTAGGTGGCTTATAAACAACCGAAATTTATCTCTCAAGGTTCTGGAGGCTGGGAAGTCCAAGACCAAGGTGTTGGTATAGTCCATGTCTGGTGAGGGCCCACTTCCTGGTTCAGCTGTCTTTTTGCTGTGTCCTCACATGGCAGAAGGGGAGAAGGATCTCTCTGGGGGCTCTTTTTATAAAAGGGCACTCATCCCATTCATGAGGGCTCCACCCTCATGACCTAATCACCTCCCAAAGGCCCCAATTTCAAAGACCACCACGTTGGAAAATAGGTTTCAACAAAAGAACTTTGGGAGGACACAAACATCCAGTCCCCAGCACCCTCCATAGTGTGAGTGGACCACCTCCAATCAGTTGAGGGCCTTTACAGAAAACACTGAGGACCTCTGAGAAAGAATGAATTCTGCCCCCAGACAGTCTTCAGACTCCAGATGGCAACATCAACTTTTCCCTGGTTCTCCAGCCTACTCGCCTGCCCCACAGATTTCAGACTTACCAGATCCCATAATCACGTAAGCCAATTCCTTAAAATAAATCTCTCTCTTGTCTACATACATACATCCTATTGGTTTTGTTTCTCTGGAGAACTCCTATGAACACAGTTCCTCGTGTCATTAAAAAATAGTAATCAAAAGACTCTATAAGTGAACATATATTTTAAAACCAAGATTAGCCTATGAAAGGGAAAGAAATCTGATTCTATAGGAACATGAAATAAGAGAATCTGACCTAAACTGGGGTCAAGTGCTCTGGGAAATCTTCACCAAAAGGGACACTTCAGCCAAGATTCTGGAAGAAGAGGAGATAGGCAGGCAACGGCAGTCAGGGTGGCAGAGAGTGACTCAGGCAGAAGACAGAGCAGTGCAGAAGCAAAAGGAAGCAGGTAGGAACGGAGGTCAGGTAGGTACATCAAGGCCAGACCGTGAAGAACCTTACATGGGGTTCATTATCCTCAGAACAATGGGAAAGCACTGAAAGGAATCATTTTGGGGATAACATCAGATCTGCCTTGTGAAGACTCAAGCTACTATGTAAGAAACAGAATAGAAGAGGGCCAGAATTGGAAGGAAAAGGTGATGCTATGGTCTGAATGTCTGTGTCCCCCTAAAATTCATATGTTGAAATACTAACTCTCAAAGATGGTGATACTAGGAGGTGGAGCCTTCATGCATGACATAAATGTTCTTATAAAAGAAGCTCCAGACAGACCTCCTAGCTCCTTCCACTATGTGAGGACACAGCAAGAAGGTGCCAGCTCTGAACCAGGAAAAGGGTTCCCACCAGAACCAGACCATACTGCTACCTTGATCTTGGACTTCCAGCCTCCATAACTATGAGAAATAAATTTCTATGGTTTATAAGATCTCCAGTCTATGGTATTTTGTTACAGTAGTCAGAACAGACTAAGACAGGTGGGGGTCAGTGTTTCTAACTCATCCAACTGGATGGGTGTTGACCGCAGACACAACAGTAAGGAAGCCTGGGTAGAAGATCTTGAATTAGGCCTTGGAAATGTTGAGTTTAAGGCACATTTGAACATCTAACTGGAGGCCCCCATGACTTCTTTTCTGGATATTAGCCTCCTAAGAGGTTTCCCTGCTTCCACTCTTGCCTCTCGACTATGTACTGTGCACACAGCAGGAAGAATAATCTTTTTAAAATGTCAGTAAAACCATATTACTTTTTCACAGAAAATTTCAAACTCTTTTCCATGGTGTATTAAGGACCTGGGGCTCTACCAAAGGCAGCTCCAAGAGGGCTTATGAGCATTCAGTCACCTGCACAGAGTGGTCACTGAAGCCAAGGGCATGAAGGAAATTGCATAGGCAGGGACTGTAGAATGATGCGTGAGGAAATCCATTATTTCCTGCAATGGAGACAGATAAGGAATGACCAGAAAAACAGGAAGAATCCTGGCAGAATATAGTATCACTGAGGCCAAGGGAGAGAAAAAAGCACTTCAAGAAAAGGTGATCAGGGACTTCCCTGGTGTCATAGTGGTTAAGAATTCACCTGCCAATGCAGGTGACACTGGTTCGAGCCCTGGTCAGGGAAGATTCCACATGCCGCGGAGCAGCTAAGCCCACGCGCCAGAACTACTGAAGCCCGTGCACCTAGAGCCCGTGTTCCACAACAAGAGAAGCCACCGCAATGAGAAGCCCACTCACCGCAGCGAGGAGTAGCCCCCGCTCGCCGCAACTAGAGAAAGCCCGCGTGCAGCAACGAAGACCCAATGCGGCCAAAAATAAATAAATAAATTTTTTTAAAGAAAGAAAAGAAAAGGTGATCAACCAAGGCTGCTGAAACGTTAAATAGTAAAGACTCAGAGATGTCCAGTGGATTTAGCAATATGGAGTGTGGTACCTTTTTGGTACCTTACTGAGTTCAGGCAGAGGGATGTGGGTAAGGAAGAGGACCAGAAGCCAGGCAGGGGGGAACAGAGAGTGAAGAGGAGGCAACGACATTTGCAGCAACATGGATGCAAGTAGAGATGATCATACTAAGTGAAATAAGTCAGAAAGAGAAAGACAAATACCGCATGATACCACTTATATGTGGAATCTACAATATGGCACAAATGAACCTATCAGCAAAACGGAAACAGACTCATAGACGTAGAGAACAGACTTGTGGTTGCCAAGGGGTAGGAGGGGAAGGAGAGGGATGGACTGGGAGTTTGGGGTTGGTAGATGCAAACTATTACATGTAGAATGGATAAACAACAAGGTCCTACTGTAGAGCACAGGGAACTATATCCAATGTCCTGTGACAAACCATAATGGAAAAGAATATGAAAAAATAACATATATATGTGTATAACTGAGTCACTTTGCTGTACAGCAGAAATTAACACAACATTGTAAATCAGCTACGCTTCAATAAAAAAAATGTACAAAAAAAAAAGAAGAGGCAAAGAAATGGAGGTTGTGAATAGACGCCTTTCCAAAAAGTCTGGCTATAAAAGAGGAGAGGTAAGTCAGGGTGTGGGAGTGTCAAGGGAGGTTTTGTTGCCGAGATGGAAAGGACTGAACACCTTCACATCTTGATGGAAGGAACTGTTTGAAAAAGTAGTTGAATATAAATGAGAAAGAAGGGAGACCTCCTAACATAATAAGGTTCAGGAGGAGATGAGACCCACAGCACAGATGGAAGGATAGAAAGAAGAGAAAAAGGATTCCTCCTCTATTGGAAAAGGTGAGAAGGAAGAGAGAATACAGAGAGGTGGTCTTTGGACTTCACAGTGGAAAATTAAGGCCATCCCATCCATCTGGCAGAGCTTCAGTTTCCTATAGGAAGTAGAAGGTGAGGTTAGTCGTGGTGAGGGAAAGGGCTGGGGATGAGGACGGTTGAGGAAAGTAGGAAAGGGAAGTACTATTGTTTTGGTGAAGGACAGAACGAGCTGATCTGACAAACAGCAGGATTCAGAGGCAGCAACGGGGGCCCATTCAAGTTGGATGGTAAAGAATTCGTAAGAGTACCAACCTGCCTTGTTGAGTCACTTCCAACAGCAGGGTTTACCGCCTCAGATACAGGCACAAAGCTCACGGGGAGGGACTTCCCTGGTGGCGCAGTGGTTAAGAATCCACCTGCCAGTGCAGGGGACACGGGTTCGAGCCCTGGTCCAGGAAGATCCCACATGCCGCAGAGCAACTAAGCCCATGCACCACAACTACTGAGCCTGTGCTCTAGAGCCCGCGAGCCAGAACTACTGAGCCCGCGAGTCACAACTACTGAAGCCCACGCGCCTAGAGCCCATGCTCTGCAACAAGAGAAGCCACCACAATGAGAAGCCTGTGCACCGCAACGAAGAGTAGCCCCCACTCGCTGCAACTAGAGAAAGTCCCTGCGCAGCAACGAAGACCCAACGCAGCCAAAAATAAATTAAAAAAAAAAAATCTCATGGGGAAATACTTCAAGAGGGTTCAATGGTTTGCAAGGTGATTAGAAGTATTAAAGGAACCTGAGATTCTCATGCCCTCCCAAGAAACCAGCTGTTGCTGATCTCCAATGTCAAGAGTGCCAGACAGAACATTATAATTAGAGAGTCTACACTAAGTTGGTATTTAACCACAGCAGATTTCTGAGTTATGAGACTATGTGGATGAAAGAAGCTAGAAAAGCAGAATCTATCTGTGCAGCGCAGCAGAGAAGGAAAAAGGTCTCCCCAGTACTATCACCATCTTGCTATTTTAAGAAAACAGGATAGATCCAACACTTCTCGTTGGCCTTGCCGTCAACTTGTGCAGCAGAACAACTGCCTCTTTCACACACTTAACATTTAATTACCTGAGTCCAGCCTCAGCGTCAGATATGTGCCTTGGGAAGAGAAAGATGATGGAGTCCCCAGGCAAGGAGGGCAGCCAGGGAACCAAATGTCATTTTCCAGGGTATCTTCTTTCTGGCTCTACTGCTGTACACAGTTGTCTTTGTTCAGCTTTCATCACTTCTACTCAGGGCCTAAAGTGAGGAGACGACTCTATCCTGGTTTGCAAATGACTTGCATTCTAGACTTTGGTTTCTTTCTGAATAATTTCTGAATAATTAACAGTAATGGTTTATTAAATAGAGTATGGCCTTACTGGTGCTCCATAGACCTGCTGGCATTGAACTCCCTGAGGCACAGAAGTTTGAACCCAGGTACCTGGAGGGGTGTCACCACTCTCCCTCCCAGGCCAAGGGAAGTCAATGACAACCTACTGCAGGGTCAGCCAACTATGGCCTGTAGGCAAATCCAGCTCGTCGCCTGTTTTTGTATGGCCCACAATCTAAGAATGATTTTTAAGTTTTAAATTCATTTTTTTGAAGTATAGTTGATATACAATCTTGTGTAAATCCTAATGAAATAGTCTCCACCTATTATAACCAGTAACTTTTTTCGTCTTTAGTTGTGGTTTTTAAAATGTGTTCCTAGATATTGAGTAGTTACAAAAGAATATTTAAAACATTAAAAAGATGGGTAAAATGCAACAGAAATATAGTCCAGAAACAGACCCACATGTACTATCAACTGATTTATGACGAGGAGAACACTGCAATGTAATGGGGAAAGGATGGGCTTTTTAATAAATGGTGCTGGAGAAAACGGGCTATTCATCTAGAAAAAAGATGAAATTGACCCCTATGTTACAACATACTCACATACCTATGTAAGGTGAATTTTAGACCTAAATGTAAAAGGTAAAATGATAAACCTCTAGAAGAAAATATAGAAGAATATTTTCTTCTATGGGGTAGGCAATGATTTCTTCAACAAGGTACAAAAACTATTAACCATAAAAGAAAATTTGGATTTTATCAAAATTAAAAACTTCTGTTCCTCAAAAGACATCAAGAAAGTGAAAAGGCCAACAACTGGCAGAAAGTACTGGTAATAATATAACAAAGGAGTTCTCTCCAAAATATATAAAGAACCGCTACAAATCAATAATGAAGATACACAAAATCTAATTTAAGTATGAGCAAAAGATTGTATATACATTTCACAAAAGAAGAGATCTGAATACCCAATAAACTCATGAAAAGGTGTTCAACATCTTTAGTTGTTAGGGAAAATGCAAATTAAAGCCACACACCCACTGGAGTGACAAAGATCAAAAGGACAGACAATGCCAAGTACTGTCACAAGTATGGAGGAAATAGACTCTTACACATAACTGGTGGGAGTGAAAATGACACAAGCACTTTGGAAAACCGTTTGACAGTTTCTTATAAAATTGACCAGCAATTACACTCCTGGGTATGTATCCAAAGAAACAAGCCTATGTTCACAAAAAGACTTGCACAAGAATGTTCAGAGCACATAAAAAAAAAAAAAAACCTAAAAACTGGAAAAAGCCCAAATGTTCGCTAGTAGGTGAATGGATAAACAAATTGTGGGTATATCTGAATATACTAAATACTAAAGAGGAGGAAAAACGAATAAGCTACTGATACTTATTACAACATGAATGAATCTCACAAATGATATGTTGAGAGAAGCAGCCAGACACAAAAGAACACATCCAATCCTTCCAACGCCATTTGTTGAAAAGTCAATCCTTTCTTCATTGAATTGTCTCTGCATCTTTGTCCAAAATCAATTGACCATATTTGTGAGTCCTTTTCTGAACTCTCTATTCTGTTCAGCTGATCTAAGTGATGTCTCTGTCATTACCACTCTGTGTTGATCACAGTAGCTTTACAGTAATTATTAAAATTGGGTAGTATGATCCCTCCAAAAATATTCCTCTTTTTCAAAAGTGTTTCTGATACTCTAGTTCCTTTGCCTTTCCCTGCAAATTTTAGTGTCAGCTTCTCTGTATCTACAAAAATATCTTGCTGAAATTTCGACTGGAATTGCATTAAACCTATAGATTAATGTAAAGAGAACTGACATCATAACTAGATTGAGTCTTGCAATCTTTAATATGATCTGTCTCCCCATTTAGGTCTTCATTTCATCATTGTTTTCAAGTTTTCAGCATACTGACTCTGCACATATTTTCTTAGATTTATTCCTGTTCAGTGTTTTGTAGAAATCACCAATGAAACCATCTGGACCTGGCATTTTGTTTTTGGAAAGAACGCAATTTCTTTATAGATATAAGACAATTCCAGTTATATTGACTCTTCTTTGGTGAGTTTTGGTAATTTGTGGTTTTCAAGGAATTGGTACATTTTATCCACGTTGTCCAATTTAGGTGCAGAGTTATTTGTAGTATTTTTTAATCCTTTTAATAACTTGTCAGAGCTGCAGTGATATCTTCTCTTTTATTCCTGATATTAGTCATCTGTGTCTTCTCATCTTTTTCCTTAGTTTCACGAGATCAACTTTATTAATCTTTTCAGAACATCAGCTTTTGGTTTCATGTATCCTCTCTACTGTTTTGCTGTTTTCTATTTCATTGATTCTCATTCACCTCTTTATCACTTCTTTCTGTTTAGTTTGGGTTTATTTTTTATTTTTCTATTTTCTTAAGGTGAGAGCTTAGATTATTGATTTGAGACTGTTCTTCTCTTCTAATTAAGCATTTAATGCTATTAATGTCCCTCTAACCTTTAGCTGTATCTTACAAAATTTTGATGTTATAGTTTCAGTTTCATTCGAAATATTTTTTAATTTCCCATGAACTATCCTCTTTGGCCCATGGATAACTTATAAGCATATTGTGTAACACTGGGATCTTCTAGTTATCTTTCTGTCATTGATTTCTAGTTGAATTCCATTATGGCCAGAGAACATACTTTGCATGATTTCAAATTTTTAAATTTAAGATTTATTTTATGACCCATGATATGGTCAACCTTGGTAAATGTTTCAGGGGCACTTGAAAAGAGTATGCATCATCTTGCTGTTGGGAAAAGTGTTCTATAAATGCCAAATAGATCCAGTTAGTTTATACTGTTATTAATTCTTCTATATCCTTGTTGATTTTCTGTCTACTAATTCTATCAATACCAGAGAAGAGCTTTTGGGTCCCCACCTATAACTGTGGATTTGTCTACTTCTCTTTTCAATCTATCACTTCTTGCTGCATATATTTTGAACTTCTGTCCTCATTTAGGATTATTATGTCTTTTTGATGAGTTGAACCTCTTATTGTCATGTAATATTGATATCTTTCCTCATTGCTGTAATTTTCCTGGATCTGAAGTTTACTGTATTTGATATGAATATGTTCACCCTTTTCTTTTGAATGGAGCAAACTTGACAAACTCTTAATAATTCTAATTATTTATTTGCAGGGTTGTGGGGTTTCTTACATAAACAATCATATCTGAAAGTAATGACAGTTTAGAGTTTCTTTCATTTTTCATACCTTTTTATCACACTCAAGAACTTTTTATGACTTATTCTCCTTAGAATGGCAGGAATGGGCATGTGCCATTGCTATTCTAATATAATCTCTCATCATATTCTACTCAGATTTAAAGCTTCCTTCTATTTTATTCTAAAGCTCATGAAGCAGTTTTAGCAAAGCATCTCTCTCCCTTGTCCTTTGTGGGTTTATAAGCATGAAAACAAAGTACCTCAGTTGCTGCTAGCAGCTATATTGTGACCATGAAAAAAGCCAGTCTGAGGAAAAGGCCAAGATACAGATGAAGGCAAAGCAAAGAGAAATGGCGAGAAAGACAGCAGGGGCCCAGATCACAGGGCCCTGGACTCCCCCTACCTTTGGACGCCCTGTCACCTGAAACAGTCTCCTTATTGTTTAAGTCTCTCTGGATTGACATCTGTTACTATAATTAAAAGCATTCTAGGTGATACAAATGATCAACAGTTTTCTTTACTACAGAACTGGAGAGCCTTAAATAGAAATATAGACTGTAAGTTCCTAAGAAGAATCGACACTGTGCCACATTCTTCACAGTCCAAGGATTTTTTTCCCACAGAACAAAACTTGATAAAGAAGGAAAAGGACATTCTTCTGTCCATGTATTCAAAAACATCATATGCCCTGTGCTGCAGGAAGCCAGAGAGAAGAGATTCCAGGCAAGAATACAAATAAGGAGGACACCGCAATAGTCAAGGGTAGGGACATAGATGACAATGAAGAATCAGAGATGAAATAGCAGATATATTGATAGATAAATTATAATTCAGAGAGAGATTTGCAGGAACTGACTGGATATGGAGGGGTGAGGAATGACCTCGGAATACCAGGAAACATGCTCTCTAGGTCACTGCAAAGGTCACAGATCCCTGACAAAGTGACTAAGGTAGAGTCTTTGATGTCATTGATTAGGGTCTGGTCAATCATCCGTCTTGGTCCTTTGGGCAGAAGCCTCTAATTTTCCTTTTGGGAACTGCTTCTCCCCACTTGCAGTCTGTGTGGGCATGCAATCTAGTCAACTCTCTACCCTCCCACTGTCCCAAAGGGATGGCCAGGTCACATGACCCAAACCAAGCCAATCAGACTCTCTTCTGCAATGGAATCCTGAGTGGCCCAATGACAGAAAACAACTGGGAAGTAACCCTTTTTTTTCTAACTTTTTAAATTTATTTTTTTATTGAAGTATAGTTGATTTACAATGTTGCGTTAGTTTCTGGTGTACAGCAAAGTGATTCAGTTATACACATATATATGATATTATATATATGTGTATGTGTGTGTGTGTGTATATATATATATTCTTTTTCAGATTCTTTTCCCATATACATTATTATAAAATATTGAGTATAGTTCCCTGTGCTATACAGTGGGTCCTTGTTGGTTATCTACTTTATATATATAGTAATGTGTATATGTTAACAACCAAATTCCTAATATATCCCTCCCCCAACTTCCCTTTGGTAACCGTAAGTTTGTTTTCTATGTCTGTGAGTCTGTTTCTGTTTGATAAATAAGTTCATTTGCAGGGAAGTAACCCTTTCGAAGGTAGCCTCTGAAGAGCTGTCCTATCGCCCTGCACCTGGTCACTCCTTTGATTTTCTGAGCCACCCCCATCCTTCCCAAATCTCCATTTTGGCTTAAATTAGCTCTTTCTACTGCTGCAACCAGAGAACCCTAACAGGTCACGGGGAACCACTGGTGCTCCGCTCCAAGTCACGCAGACAATTTCAAAATGTGATGTGTCTTGGAAATTAGCCACCCTCAAAGGCTCCTAGCCGATCACTTCCTAAGAGCAGACTATTTAGTTCTGTAAAATGAGATCTGACATAATGTCCTTTCCAGAGCATGACGATAAGAAGTTTCCCATGTTTGAAACTAAGGTTCAGGAGAACTTCAAACATATTTCTAATCAGACCTTTCAGGGCCCCAAACTTAAAACACCAGTATGAGAATTTCCAGCTACATTTTACATTTGCCCTCTTTGTTTTGAGTCCTGGAAGAGTTTGGTTCTGTTTTGGTTTTTTTAATGTTCATTTTAAAGAATTTGGAAATTTTTAGAAAGTACCAGCAGCAAGAAACCAAATCACTCCTAATCCTACCCAAAGGTAAACACTACATGCTGAACCGTCCAGTCCTTCCAGATTTCCTTCCAGTGTGTTCTATGTCCTTTTTTAAAAAAATAGTGTACAGTCTCAACTATGTATGCACTTCTGTACCCTGTTTCCTTATCTTAAACATTTCTCAAAAGCTCTTAAATTTTATTGAATGTTAGGAAAACATTAAGATTGTTACAACTGCAGAGATGTGCCAGAATTTACTTAATCATCCCATTAACATTAGGCATTGAAAGTTTTCCGCTTTTTCCCCTCCTGCAGAATTATTAAAGTACAATGATAAAGAACATGGGTGTCAGAGTCAGCAGATCTGGGAGCAAATCTTAACAACTGTCCTTCTCTTACCAACTATGAACCCAGCAGCAACACGTACTCACCTGCTCAGAGATTTGCACAGACAACGGAGGACAGATCAGAACCTACTCCGCAGTGGCGCTGTGAGGATGAAACAGGAATATCTGCAAAGTACATGGAAGTGTCTGTTGGAGGACACACTCAACCCAGAGCAGCTATGAAAACTCAACCAAGGGCAGCAATCCCAACAGTGCCCATAAGCAAACAGCTAAAAGCTCTGTCCGCTTTCCATATTCCTTATTTTGTAAAGGTCCCTGTTTGGTTTATTCGTTATGTAGGAGTCTGTAGGGGCTTTTGCAGATATAGAAACTGCTTTTCTTTCAACATAGAGCTTAAAAAAAAAAAAGGACTTTCAAAGGGTACTCTTCTTACCCTTTCTGGTGAAACTGCAGTCAGGAAACAAAGTGAAGAATTTGCTATTGGCAGATTTTCATTGTATGCTCTTTGTGGTTGGCTACCTACAAGACACTCGATTACCTTAAATGAATGTGACAGTTTTATTTTTATTCATGTCAAGAGCGGTTCATTAGCATTTCCAGAACCACCTAAACTGAAGTAACTGGAAGGACACTGAGGCTGTTAAGATCCACCCTCAGGAGACAGCGGACCAGGGGGAACATTTGCCTGTACTTGACCTACTTAGGATGCAGCCCAGATATGGTCTGCCCCTTTCTTAGTCTACTTCTGCAAAATGGAGCTACAAAGAGCACCCAATGCCTATCCATGTTGCCATGAGCCAATAAAAATAATGCCTATAAAGGACACAGCCCAGTCCTTGGCGACAGGGGACAGAGCTGTGGCTTTTGTGGTTCTGCTCTTCCGAATCCATGAGGGACTGCATTTCCCTGCCCCAGCTCAAGTGGCATGGGGTGTGTGATTTGCTCTGGCCAATGAATGTGAGCAGAAGTGACCTGTGTCACTTCCAGAAGGAACCTTAGGAGCCAATGTATGATTCACCACATCTTCATTCACTCACCCACTACCATCACAGAGGTGCACGTGGAACAGAGCCTGGGTCCTTGAGGGGCCACCCCCAGCCCCGACTGGCCAGAGCCTAAGCTACCGAGATCTTGAGGGTTTTTGTTACAGCAGCATAACATGGACCATCCTGAGGAATACAATAACTAGTAGACACAGTGAGTTTTAAATGAGTGAGGCCACCAGTATTATTAATATCTCAAGATGTTTCATGTTTGCCACTAAACATAGAAAAACTGGGTTTGATTTGAGAAAACAAGACAAATGGGTATCAATTTCAACTTGTAATTTTCAGGTGCTTAAGAATATAAATAAGGCCCGAACAAGTGTCTCATGTCAAAGAGGCTTTCAGCCCAGCAGGGGATCGTGGTAATAACTATAATGTATTGAGTGCTTACAGGGGTTAGGCTGAGGATATTCTATTTATTATCCTATTTAATCCCGGCAATCAGCCCATACATTAGGTGTCATTCCTGTGTGACACAATGAGAAATTCTGTTCTCATGGTTCCTCTCCCCACTGTAAATTTTTTCTATATATATACATACATACATACATACACACACACACACACACACACACACACACACACACAAATTCTGACATGAGAGATGGTAGGTATCAGCAAGAGAAAACTTTGTTATCCTAAAGACGCTCCTCTCTGAAGGACCTGACAGATTCCTAGACACCGTGAGAATCTACAGCCACCCTCCTATGATGGAGACAAAGAATGACCTTTCTCGGGGCTTCCCTGGTGGCGCAGTGGTTGAGAGTCCGCGTGCCGATGCAGAGGACATGGGTTCGTGCCCCGGTCCGGGAAGATCCCACATGCTGCAGAGGGGCTGGGCCCGTGAGCCATGGTCACTGAGCCTGCGCGTCCAGAGCCTGTGCTCCACAACAGGAGAGGCCACAACAGTGAGAGGCCCAGGTACCGCAAAAAAAAAAAAAAAAAGAATGACCTTTCTCATAGCTGCACACGGAAGGAGAGAGCAGCCAGAGGGGACCAGAGTGAGCAGGTGTACAAGGAGGATTTCAAAGACAGGCAGTGGGAGAGGAGAGAGATATACTCTTGGTTATTCACCTGGGGCAGAGGTTCCCTTCCTCCAGTCATATCTAGGGGAACTTTGTGACTAGTTCAAGCTAATGAGATGTAAACAAAGGTGATATCTGTCAATTCCATGTCGAGGTATGTAAGAGCCAGGATGCCATCTCTACATCCTCTCTTCACCTTTAGTAGAGACTGAAAGCCACATATTGAGATTGGGGGTGGATCACTGAATCATGCATGGAGAAATGTCCTGGAAAGTCCCCTGACTCCCATGACATGTCACATGAGCTTAAAAGAAACTATTGCTATGTTAAGCCACTGAAGTTCCAAAGCTCAGGTGTTACCATGGCAGAGCCTAACATCCTAATATTGAGACAACATGGAAGACTCGAAGCTAGGAAAAGAACAAAATAAACCCAAGGAAATCAGGAGGAAGGAATTTAAAAGTTAAAGAAGCAGAATTTACTACAAATAGGAAAAAAAAATGCACCAATCAAGAGCTAACAAGAAAGAAATTTTTATAAAAATAGATTAAACCTAAAAGCTGATTAGGTGTGAGGGGAAGGAAACCCTCTAGCAAAGCTAGTCCAGGTGAGAAAAGAGAGAAATGCAAATTAGGCTGACAAAGGAGATACATGTATATACTCAAAAAATATTCTATTATATTTTAAAATCACCACAAAATTAATGCTTTTCTTTAAAACAGTTTACTAAAATGACTCAGGAAAAGATAGAAAACATAAATAGTCCAATGATCACTGAAAAAATTGGGGAAGCTGTCAACGAACTACCTCCAAAAAATGTCCTGGAAAAGTCGTTTCAAACCTTCAAAGAACAAGTAATTCCTTACCTCACCATTGCACAGAAAAAGAAGAAAACGGACACTTCATTTTACAGTGTTATCAAAATGTGACAAGCTTAGCAGAAGAAAAAAATTCAGATGCACTCGTATATGAATACTGAATGCCAAAATCCTAAATAAAACAACTAAATCTAGCATTGCATAAGAATAATTAGCAAACCATAGTCAAATAAGATCAACTGCAGGAAGGCAAGGAGAGCTCAATATTAGAAAATCTAATGAGGTTCAAGAATGTAAAACACAAGGTCCTCATGTGCAGGAACTGTAGGAACAATCACTGGTGTATCCCCAGCCCAGAAAACAATGCCTGGAACATAGTAAGTGCTCAATAAATGTCTGTGGCATAAATTATTGAGTGAATATATTAATAACTTAAGGGAGAAAAACATATGATTATCTCTAAAGACCATGATAATATAGTTAACCAAATTTAACTTTAATGCCAAAGAAAAACTCAAAGTAAAATACATTTATGCAGTGTGTAACATGATTAAAAGATAAAATCTCTCAAACAAATTATCACGCATTTCCACAGAGGATAAGAAGACAGGGAAGTCCACATTTTGCCATTTATTCACCAATATTTTAACACTGTTCTACAAGTCCCAGACAATGCAAGTAGACAAGAAAATAAAATAAATATAATACTGAAGAGGAAGAAGCAAAATTACTATTTGTAGAAAATATTTATGATTGCTACCTGGAAAATTCAATAGACTCCATTTTTTTAAAGTACTTAAAAATAATGAGAAGGTTTATGAAGGTGATTGTTTAAGATATACAAAAATCAATAACTTTCCTACATTCCAGCAATAAAGAGTAAGGAAAACGTAACAAAAGATTCCAAGCATTAAGTCTACAGTAATGACAATGACAAATTACTTAAAGCACAGAAGCAAAATTATGCAGGATGCAAGTAGACAAAAACTAGTTTATAGGATCATAGACAGACTTGAATAAACATACCCTAATCCCAGATGGGAGAATTATCATACTAAATATTGCAAAATTGTCAGTTTTCCCCAACTTAAGGCATACGTTTTAAAAAATACTAAGGAAGAATAAACCAAGGAGCAAAGCTAAAAGAATATAATCAACTTTTTTTTTAAATAAGAAAGCAATTTGTAAATTAGCTGTGATTAAGGCACAACAAGATTTTTAGGCAAAGCTGTTGAGTCCTAACTGCCAAGCCAAGGTGCTGCCCCAGATGAAGCTGAGATGAGGGGCCCAGACCAACTCCACTGCACCCCCCACCCAAAGCCTGGGATGCACCGATCCACCCCTGCTCACCTGGGCAGTAGAGCCCACCTTAAATCCCTGCCAACTGGCAGGTCAAGAGAACAAACCAAAATCCTAGAAACAGATACAAGTAGATGAAATCTTTTAGTACATAATAATGATGACATTTCAATACAGTGGGTATGAGTTACATCATTCAATTTGATATCATGGTAACTGTTTAAAAAAAAAAAAAAAGGAAAACTAAATGTGACACCTACGTGATGTCCCACACCAAAATTAAAGAATTTGATGAATTAAAGATTTGATGGCAAAATAAAATTATATAAATGGTAACGAAAATGTATAAATATTTATGTCATCTTAGGCTGAGAAAAGTGTTCCAAAGCATAACATTTAAAGCACAAACCGAGAGTTTTCCCGGACTCCCTCCGGGCTAGCTGTGGCGCATTAGCCCCCTTCAGGCTGAGTCCTCGCCGCCAGCCCCAGTCCCCTCCCTGCGCTCTGACCGAAGCCCGAGCCTCAGCTTCCAGCACTGCCCACCCCGGCGGGCGAGCAGACAAGCCTCTCGGGCTAGTGAGTGCTGGTCGGCACCAATCCTCTTGCGGGAATCTCTCCGCTTTGCCCTACCCAGATCTTGGGCCTGAGTGAGCCAGAGTCCCCGAAGCGGCTGCTCCTTTAACCCTGTCCTGTCTGAGCGAAGAACAGACGCCCTCCGGCGACCTACACAGAGAGGTGGGGCCAGATCCAAAGCTGAGACCCGGGAGCTGTGAGAACAAAGAAGAGAAAGGGAAATCTCTCCCAGCAGCCTCAGAAGCAGCGGATTAAAGCTCCACAATCAACTTGATGTACCCTGCATCTGTGGAATACATGAATAGACAACAAATCATCCCAAATTGAGGAGCCAGGAGTCAGTGCTGTGCCTCTGAGGTGGGAGAGCCAACTTCAGGACACTGGTCCACAAGAGACCTCCCAGCTCCACATAATATCAAGCAGCGAAAATCTCCCAGAGATCTCCATCTCAACACCAGCACCCAGCTTCACTCAACGACCAGCAAGCTACAGTGCTGGACACCCTATGCCAAACAACTAGCAAGACAGGAACACAGCCCCACCCATTAGCAGAGAGGCTGCCTAAAATCATAAAAAGTCCACAGACACCCCAAAATACACCACCAGACGTGGACCTGTCCACCAGAAAGACAAGATCGAGCCTCATCCACCAGAACACAGGCACTAGTCCCCTCCACCAGGAAGCCTACACAACCCATTGAACCAACCTTAGCCCCTGGGGACAGACAGCAAAAACAACGGGAACTACGAACCTGCAGCCTGCAAAAAGGAGACCCCAAACACAGTAAGATAAGCAAAATGAGAAGACAGAAAAACACACAGCAGGAGAAGGAGCAAGATAAAAACCCACCAGATCTAACAAATGAAGAGGTAATAGGCAGTCTACCTGAAAAAGAATTCAGAATAATGATAGTAAAGATGATCCAAGATTCTATTTCCAAGATCCAAAATCTTGGAAATAGAATAGACAAAATGCAAGAAACAGTTAACAAGGACCTAGAAGAACTAAAGATGAATCAAGCATCGATTAAAAACACAATAAATGAAATGAAAAATACTCTAGATGGGATCAATAGCAGAATAACTGAGGCAGAAGAACAGATAAGTGACGTGGAAGATAAAATAGTGGAAATAACTACTGCAGAGCAAAATAAAGAAAAAAGAATGAAAAGAACAGAGGACAGTCTCAGAGACCTCTGGGACAACATTAAACGCACCAACATTCGAATTATAGGGGTTCCAGAAGAAGAAGAGAAAAAGAAAGGGACTGAGAAAATATTTGAAGAGATTATAGTTGAAAACTTCCCGAATATAGGAAAGGAAATAGTTAATCAAGTCCAGGAGGCACAGAGAGTCCCATACAGAATAAATCCAAGGAGAAATACGCCAAGACACATATTAATCAAACTGTCAAAAATTAAACACAAAGAAATCATATTAAAAGCAGCAAGGCAAAAACAACAAATAACACACAAGGGAATCCCCATAAGGTTAACAGCTGATCTCTCAGCAGAAGCTCTACAAGCCAGAAGGGAGTGGCAGGACATAATTAAAGTGATGAAGGAGAAAAACCTGCAACCAAGACTACTCTACCCAGCAAGGATCTCATTCAGATTTGATGGATAAATTAAAACCTTTACAGACAAGCAAAAGCTGAGAGAGTTCAGCACCACCAAACCAGCTTTACAACAAATGCTAAAGGAACTTCTCTAGGCAAGAAACACAACAGAAGGAAAAGACCTACAATAACGAACCCAAAACAATTAAGGAAATGGGAATAGGAACATACATATCAATAATTACCTTAAATGTAAATGGACTAAATGCTCCCACCAAAAGACACAGATTGGCTGAATGGATACAAAAACAAGACCCATATATATGCTGTCTACAAGAGACCCACTTCAGACCTAGAGACACATACAGATTGAAAGTAAGGGGATGGAAAAAGATATTCCATGCAAATGGAAATCAAAAGAAAGCTGGAGTAGCAATTCTTATATCAGACAAAATAGACTTTAAAATAAAGAGACAAAGAAGGACACTACATAATGATAAAGGGATCGATCTAAGAAGAAGATATAACAGTTGTAAATATTTATGCACCCAACATAGGAGCACCTCAATACATAAGGCAAATACTAACAGCCATAAAAGGGGAAATTGACAGTAACACACTCATAGTAGGGGACTTTAACACCCCACTTTCACCAATGGACAGATCATCCAAAATGAAAATAAATAAGGAAACACAAGCTTTAAATGATACATTAAACAAGATGGACTTAATTGATATTTATAGGACATTCCATCCAAAAACAACAGAATACACATTTTTCTCAAGTGCTCATGGAACATTCTCCAGGATAGATCATATCTTGGGTCACAAATCAAGCCTTGATGAATTTAAGAAAATTGAAATTGTACCAAGTATCTTTTCCGACCACAATGCTATGAGACTAGACATCAATTACAGAAAAAGATCTGTAAAAAATACAAACACATGGAGGCTAAACAATACACTACTCAATAACGAAGTGATCACTGAAGAAATCAAAGAGGAAATTAAAAAATACCTAGAAACAAATGACAATGGAGACACAATGACCCAAAACCTATGGGACGCAGCAAAAGCAGTTCTAAGGGGGGAGTTTATAGCAATACAATCCCACCTTAAGAAACAGGAAACATCGCGAGTAAACAACCTGACCCTGCACCTAAAGCAATTAGAGAAAGAAGAACAAAAAACCCCCAAAGTTAGCAGAAGGAAAGAAATCATAAAGATCAGATCAGAAATAAATGAAAAGGAAATGATAGCAAAGATCAATAAAACTAAAAGCTGGTTCTTTGAGAAGATAAACAAAATTGATAAACCATTAGCCAGACTCATCAAGAAAAAAAGGGAGAAGACTCAAATCCATAGAATTAGAAATGAAAAAGGAGAAGTAACAACTGACACTGCAGAAATACAAAAGATCATGAGAGATTACTACAAGCAACTCTATGCCAATAAAATGGACAACCTGGAAGAAATGGACAAATTCTTAGAAATGTACAACCTGCCAAGACTGAATCAGGAAGAAATAGAAAATATGAATAGACCAATCACAAGCACTGAAATTGAAACTGTGATTAAAAATCTTCCAACAAACAAAAGCCCAGGACCAGATGGCTTCACAGGCGAATTTTATCAAACATTTAGAGAAGAGCTAACACCTATCCTTCTCAAACTCTTCCAAAATATAGCAGAGGGAGGACCACTCCCAAACTCATTCTACAAGGCCACCATCACCTCAAAACCAAAACCAGGCAAGGATGTCACAAAGAAAGAAAACTACAGGCCAATATCACTGATGAACACACATGCAAAAATCCTCAACAAAATACTAGCAAACAGAATCCAACAGCACATTAAAAGGATCATACACCATGATCAAGTGGGGTTTATTCCAGGAATGCAAGGACTCTTCAATATACGCAAATCAATCAATGTGATACACCATATTAACAAGTTGAAGGAGAAAGACCATATGATCATCTCAATAGATGCAGAGAAAGCTTTCGACAAAATTCAACACCCATTTATGATAAAAACTCTGCAGAAAGTAGGCATAGAGGGAACTTTCCTCAACATAATAAAGGCCATATATGACAAACCCACAGCCAACATCATCCTCAATGGTGAAAAACTGAAACCATTTCCACTAAGATCAGGAACAAGACAAGGCTGCCCACTCTCACCACTCTTATTCAACTTAGTTTTGGCAGTTTTAGCCACAGCAATCAGAGAAGAAAAGGAAATAAAAGGAATCCAAATTGGAAAAGAAGAAGTAAAGCTGTCACTGTTTGCAGATGACATGATACTATACATAGAGAATCCTAAAGATGCTACCAGAAAACTACGAGAGCTAATCAATGAATTTGGTAAAGTAGCAGGATACAAAATTAATGCACAGAAATCTCTGGCATTCCTGTACACTAATGATGAAAAATTTGAAAGTGAAATCAAGAAAACACTCCCATTTACCATTGCAACAAAAAGAATTAAATATCTAGGAATAAACCTACCTAAGGAGACAAAAGACCTGTATGCAGAAAATTATAAGACACTGATGAAAGAAATTAAAGATGATACAAATAGATGGAGAGATATACCATGCTCCTGGATTGGAAGAATCAATATTGTGAAAATGACTCTACTACCCAAAGCAATCTACAGATTCAATGCAATCCCTATCAAACTACCAATGGCATTTTTCACAGAACTAGAACAAAAAATTTCAAAATTTGTTTGGAAAAACAAAAGACCCCGAACAGCCAAAGCAATCTTGAGAAGGAAAAACGGAGCTGGAGGAATCAGGCTCCCTGACTTCAGACTATACTACAAAGCTACAGTAATCAAGACAGTGTGGTACTGGCATAGAAACAGAAAGATAGATCAATGGAACAGGATAGAAAGCCCAGAGATAAACCCACGCACATATGGTCAACTTATCTTTGATAAAGGAGGCAGGAATGTACAGTGGAGAAAGGACAGCCTCTTCAATAAGTGGTGCTAGGAAAACTGGACAGGGACATGTAAAAGTATGAGATTAGATCATTCCCTAACACCATACACAAAAATAAGCTCAAAATGGATTAAAGACCTAAATGTAAGGCCAGAAACTATCAAACTCTTAGAGGAAAACATAGGCAGAACACTCTATGACATAAATCACAGCAAGATCCTTTTGGACCCACCTCCTAGAGAAATGGAAATAAAAACAAAGATAAACAAATGGGACCTAATGAAACTTCAAAGCTTTTGCACAGCAAAGGAAACCATAAACAAGACCAAAAGACAACCCTCAGAATGGGAGAAAATATTTGCAAATGAAGTAACTGACAAAGGATTGATCTCCAAAATTTATAAGCAGCTCATGCAGTTCAATAGCAAAAAAACAAACAACTCAATCCAAAAATGGGCAGAAGACTTAAATAGGCATTTCTCCAAAGAAGATATACAGACTGCCAACAAACACATGAAAGAATGCTCAACATCATTAATCATTAGAGAAATGCAAATCAAAACTACAATGAGATATCATCTCACACCAGTCAGAATGGCCATCATCAAGAAATCTAGAAACAATAAATGCTGGAGAGGGTGTGGAGAAAAGGGAACACTCTTGCACTGCTGGTGGGAATGTGAATTGGTACAGCCACTATGGAGAACAGTATGGAGGTTCCTTAAAAATCTAAAAATAGAACTACCATATGAACCAGCAATCCCACTACTAGGCATATACCCTGAGAAAACCATAATTCAAAAAGAGACATGTACCAAAATGTTCATTGCAGCTCTATTCACAATAGCCCGGAGCTGGAAACAACATAAGTGTCCATCATCGGATGAATGGATAAAGAAGATGTGGCACATATATACAATGGAATATTACTCAGCCATAAAAGAAACGAAACTGAGCTATTTGTAATGAGGTGGATAGACCTAGAGTCTGTCATACAGAGTGAAGTAAGTCAGAAAGAGAAAGACAAATACCGTATGCTAACACATATATATGGAATTTAAGAAAAAAAATGTCATGAAGAACCTAGGGGTAAAACAGGAATAAAGACACAGACCTACTTGAGAATGGACTTGAGGATATGGGGAGGGGGGAGGGTAAGCTGTGACAAAGCGAAAGAGAGGCATGGAAATATATACAGTACCAAACATAAGGTAGATAAATAGTGGGAAGCAGCCGCATAGCACAGGGAGCTGCTTTGTGACCGCCTGGAGGGGTGGGATAGGGAGGGTGGGAGGGAGGGAGATGCAAGAGGGAAGGGATGGGGGAACAGATGTATATGTATAACTGATTCACTTTGTTATAAAGCAGAAACTAATAAATAAATAAATAAATAAATAAAAAATAAAGCACAAACCATAAATTAATAGACTTGAGATCACGAAATATTTTAAATGACATAGAACAAAATATAAAAGGCAGAAAAAGCTACAAGGAGATGTGCATGGCATAAGACAAACCTTGTATATGCCTGTTAACAATTACCTAAAAGTCAGTAAGATAACAGTTATGAACATGACTTTAAACAAGTGGGGCAAAGGTCTATGCAGGCAACTCAGGAAAGGCCATGAATGTCCAGCAGACATAACAAATGCTCAACCTCACTAGAAATTTGAGAGGAGAAAAGAGAAGGTTTTGGTTTTATTCAGGTAATTAACAAAGTTATAATATTAGTTGCTGATAGAGTTGGGGAGAAGAAATTAGCAATTCTTCTGAGCATGAAAATAGAATATGTGTGTGTGTTCATATATATAAAACATACATTCACAGTCTTAAAAACTTACATATTCTTTGGACCAGCAATTCTATTTCTAAGACTTCATCCTAGGAAAGTAAACCCATAGGATATATTTGCTACATGATTACCAAAGGAAACCGGAGGACTCTAATGGAATATTATATAGTTGAAAAATTATGCTGGAGACACACAATTATTGACATGGGATGATATTCAAGATGAAGGAGAAGGGACTTCCCTGGTGGCACAGTGGTTAAGAATCCACCTGCCAGGGCTTCCCTGGTGGCACAGTGGTTAAGAATCTGCCTGCCAATGCAGGGGACACAGGCTTGAGCCCTGGTCCGGGAAGATCCCATATGCCACGGAGCAACTCAGCCCGTGCGCCGCAACTGCTGAGCCTGCGCTCTAGAGTCCACGAGCCACAACTACTGAGCGCATGTGCCACAACTACTGAAGTCCGCACGCCTAGAGCCCATGCTCCGCAACAAGAGAAGCCACCGCCATGAGAAGCCCGGGCACCCCAACGAAGAGGAGCCCCTGCTAGCCGCAACTAGAGAAAGCCCGCGCACAGCAATGAAGACCCAGCACAGCTAAAAATAAATTAATTAATTTTTTTTTAAAAAGACAAAGGAGGAAAAATCAGGTTGCAAAACAGTACACACCAAATGGTCTCTAGCTCTTTAAGAATAGATATACACCTATGAAAAAACTTGGAAGACCATATCCAAAATATTCACTGTGGTCTCCAGGTAGTGAGATTATTGGTGATTTTTTTTTTTTTGCCTTTTTGCCCACCCATGAGTTTAAAACTTTTCTACAATAAACAAGTATCACTTATGCAACCAAAAAGAAAGTTAAAAAAAAGTAGATTGAATTCTGTGGGAAAATAAACATTTATCCTAAAAATAAACCCTGAAGTTGGAAAATGAAAGCAAAAACATCTGCTTCCTGGACAGAAAGGATAGTTTAAAATTGCTCGACAGCCACACACTTCCCACAGGCAGTGGGGTGCCAGGTGCCAGCTTGCTGGGAAGCCCTGCACCGAACAGGAGAGCCCTAACTCTCCCCGGCTCCCCCCAGCTTCTTTCCAACCTACAACTAACTTCACACGGAGCTGAAGCCTCAGGGTATTATCTGCTGTTGTTATCAAAATAGCATTTGAAATATATGTTGTCATTATCAATATAGCATTTGAATCTCTTGATTATCAATAAAAGAGCTCCTTACTTATCCCCTCTAAAAGGAACAACCATAAATTAAATGACTGTTTTGCTCACATGGCTACAGATTCACTCTTTCTAGAGAAGAAAAATTGGTCCTTATCACCCATCATGAAAAATGCTAATGACTACTGATACATTTCTTTGCTGGATGGCCACTGGGAGGGGAAGTCATTAATTGCTGTTGAAAGGAATGGCTCCCTCGCAATGACTTGCAGGCCTGGGAGAACAGAATTCTGCAGGAAATTCTGACGACTGAGGGCTGTACAGCAAGGAGCTAAGAAGACAGGAGCAGAGAATATTCCCTCCAGATTCGCTAGCCCGTTCATCAGTTTGTGAGTACATTCTGTTCTCTGTCACACAGACACACCACAGCAGGTGACCAGACACGGGCTTCCATAAAACTGATGAAAAACTTCGCTTTGAGACCTCATAAACGTGCACCTTGGAGGACAGGATTGGGTCTGCCCAGCGCTGCTGGACTCACAGGAGGACGTGGTCCCCCTCACAGGGAAATAGAGGTGGGAGCCAAGCATTCCAATGACTCATTTGCAATGACCTTTCCATGATGTCCTATGGATTGGATCATGGCTCTCGGGAGGCCTGCTGATGGGCAAGGCAGTGTCTCAGAGACACCTTCAAGGAAAAGATCCTCGCTGGCTTCGGCTGCTTTGGCCCAAGCAAAAAATGCCTGCAGCACCAGTGCTCCTAGAGGCTGCTGCATCCTCAGCATCTATCTGGGTACCACTGGCGACTGCAGTGACATCCTGAGAGCTGCACAGCAGCAGTGATGCTCAGCCCGGCTCTGCACCAGAAACCAAGCCCAATCATGGTGTCAGGCTGAGCAGTCTAGGAATGGAAGACGGGGGCTGTGCAGAGCAAACTTGGCCTTCCACTCACCAACTCACAGACTTGAAAACCAAAGAATCCAACCCCACCAGCCCTGCTCCCGCCCTTCCATGCCTCTCTCTCACACTTCCAGAGCTCCTTGCCTACTCCTGGGCTTCTTGAATGTCCCCCGTTTTGCACGAGAGCACAGAGCCCACTGACGGCCATCAATGGGCAGCAGCCCTGGGAATCTAAGAAGCCCCTTACACTTGGGAGGCCAGCGTTTTTGGAGAACTGAATGGGCAAGAAGCAGAAAATGACAAGGAACCTCACCGACCATTTCTTGGGCACTTGGTATAAGCCAGGCTCCCTTTAACTCTTTTTTTTTTTTTTTTTTTTTTTTGCGGTACGCGGGCCTCTCACTGTTGTGGCCTCTCCCGTTGTGGAGCACAGGCTCCGGACGCACAGGCTCAGCGGCCATGGCTCATGGGCCCAGCCGCTCTGCGGCATGTGGGATCTTCCCGGACCGGGTCACGAACCCGTGCCCCCTGCATCGGCAGCCAGACTCTCAACCACTGCACCACCAGGGAAGCCCTCCCTTTAACTCTTAACAGTCTTCTGAGGCAAGGGCTACTGTGACCCCCACTGTGCAGATAGAAAAAAAAAACCTCCTCCTCACCAGGTCAAAGTGTCAGTTTTACTTCCATTTTCTCGGTCACTTAGCAGCAGGTCTCTAAATCTCAGCTCAGGGAGACCAACCAACCAATTCCACCCAACACAAACCAAACACCACTTGCAAGAAAAATACTCTATGCCTTTCAGGATGCCTCTCAATCCAGCAACCAATAGACTCTCCTGAAGGCAAAAAAAAAAAAAAAAAAAAAAAAAAAGGCAATGTAAGTCAGGCATGAACTAGTTCCTCCCTTAAATCTTGCTCTGTCCTTCCAAAGCCCAGCTGTGCAGCTGTGCTCACGCCTCTATACGCCCCTTCCCACCACAAAATGAAAGAGGCCCGGTGTCAGGAGCCTCTTGCATCTTTGTCTACGATGCAGGGATCTCTTGCTCACTCATGCCTTCAGCTGCCAAAGAATTTCAGAGAACAGACTATACACCAGGCGTTAGGACAGTTGTCCCTGCCTTCGAGGAACTTAAAGTCTAGTGGGAAAGGTAAACAAGACGAGACAAAAACAATGAATGCCTTGTGGACACAGATTCCAAGAGAAAAACAGGGATTTTGTTTACCCTGCACTGAAAGAGCCCCTGAACCAGCGCAGAGCCTGGCACACAGCAGGCATCCAATAAGCATTTACTGAAGGAAGGAAAGAATGAACGAATGCCACGTGCATACAACCCAGTAACAGTTATAGCATATGCCCGAAGCTACTTTTAGCCACTATTTATGGAGCATATGCCCTAGTGCTGAGCACGATGTTGGGTGCTTTTCAGGGGTAATCTCATGTCCTCATTGCCACAATTACCACGTTACTGTTACCGAGTCCAAGCTCGCACTGCTCGCCGCATGACAGGCCAATAAATGGAGAGACGAGTTGATGGGGCAGGGAATAATGACTTTATTCCGAAAGCCAGCAGACCCAGAAGATGGTGGACTCGTGCCCCAAAGAACTGTCTTGCCTGAGTTAGAATTCAGGCTTCTTTTATACTAAAAGGGGAGGGGGTAAAGCCAAACACTTCCTGGTTCCCATCAGCCTCCAGAGGGGAGGTGTTAATTTCCTCCTCCCTGTAGTCATTCACTGGTGGGCCTGGTCAGGATGTCTCCTGTGAGCTAAACGAAGGTATTTTAGCTTAATGCTCATGACTTGGGAGGCAGGGTTCCCAGAGGTGGGCCATTATGTGTAATTTAAGCTTATAGGCAACATCCCTTTAGTGATTGACTTGTAATAGAACACAAAGGGTCTTCCTTATTACATTACCACAGTGCAACTCTTGTTATGCCCATTTTGCAGATGAGGAGACTACGGTGCAGATTTCAGCTCAAGATCCCGTAGTCAGTAACCAACCAACCAGATCCGTCACACTCAAAAGCCGGTGCTAGCTGGAACCATTAGGCACACGGTGGTCCAGTCTTGAAGGGCCAGGGATGCTTCCCAGAGGATGAGCTGAAGTGAAAGGAGAGGAGAGAGTCCAAAGCAGAAGGAATGTGTGCAAAGACGGGAGAAGCAGACCAAGGAGGAGATGAAACTCTTCCCACTTGCTGGCACCCTCTCCATGGAGAGGTGAGCACTTCAAGAGGAAATACTATTAGCTCCACTGAGTACGTGTAAGCACGGCAATTCCTACATTGTTAAAGGGACTGGATCTGACCTCTGGAGGTTTTATATTCAGAAGACCTCCAAAACCTGCAACTTATGGAAGGCGAGCTGGGTGAAGAGCCGCGAGGAAGGGCACCGCTCCAGCCCCCCTCTCAGCCTTCCCTCAAAGACAGGAATGTCGTCACTTCAGAGACACACAAGGACAAGAATCCAGCGGCTTGTTAAAGCCACTCCACTAGGGGGTCCACCAACCCCACACCTAAATTCCAAGCGTCCAATCCTATTGCTTCCACGGATTCAAGAAATTAAGAAGCAATGTTAGCATCATGCCTCACTACATTCTCAGTAAGACAAAGGCTGCCCACCCCCCCTTATTTTTTTATTTTTATTTTTTGCAGTACGCAGGCCTCTCACTGTCGTGGCCTCTCCCGTTGCGGAGCACAGGCTTCGGACGCGCAGGCTCAGCGGCCATGGCTCACGGGCCCAGCCGCTCAGCGGCATGTGGGATCCTCCCAGACCGGGGCACGAACCCGCATCCCCTGCATTGGCAAGCGGACTCTCTACCACTGCAAGGCTGCCCCTTTTATTTACCTGCATGGACCCTACGGTAAACTCTTTTAACCTTGTCAGTAAGCATGAACTGAGCACCAACTGCCTACAAGGCACTGTGTTATATACAATGAGCATATAGTGGCAGTCTATACATTCTGTGGTACTGTATTTGTAAGAAGTCAAAAAAAAAAAACTAAGAGCATTTCAAAGAGTGATGAGTGCTGTGACAAAAACCAACAGGATGATGGGCTGGAGCGTGAAGGAGGGAGGGGGGCCTCTCAAAAGCCTTTGAGCTAAGACCTGGATGATGAGGAAAACGCAATATGGGAAGAGAAGACCCTCAGCTGGGCAGGGAAAGTGGGAAACAGCTCGAACAAAGCCCCTAGATGGAAATGAGCTTGGTGTGTTTGGGGCAAGGAAGCCTATCGTGGCTGGAGCACAGAGGAGGAGGGGCGGGCAGGCGGGTGGGCGGAACAGAAGGAGTATGGAAAGACAAGGAGCGGGTCAAGTCGGACAGGGTCTTGTAGACCCCTGGAAAGATTTGGGGCGCTCGGTGCATTGAGACGCCCCTGGAGGCTTTCAAGCAGCAAAGCAGCACAAACTGGTTTTTGCTCTAAAAGGTTCACTCAGAATGTCACCAAAATGGATACAAGCTAGTGATACTCAAGAGTGGGCTGGCCCCCACTTTACCCGGTGCAGGACACCCCGGATGCCATCTGATGAAGAGCCAGAATTCATCCACACGCCAGCATCCACCAGAGACGCCATAAACAAGTGGAAAGTACCTCTTAGTGACCAGCTGCTTGGACTTCCAAGAATGTGCTTTCAAATTAGTAAGACCACCTGGTACCTATTCTGAAACCCAACTTCCTCCCTTTTCCCTTGGTCATTACATCCATGGATGAGGGTGGAAATCAGGTTTTATGCCCAAGGCTCGTAAATCTTACCACTTCAAAACAAGTCCTGAAGAGAGAAAGAGCTGTGTTTCAGGGGTGCCAGGGAGGAAGCGTGAACACCTTGTTAACATTTTGCTTCCAGCACCAAAGTGACACCCCAAGACCAAGTGAGAAGGGCAATCCAAGTCTACGGTCAGGGGCCTCTTGGTCACGTGGTTGCTCTGGCGCGATGACCTGATGACAGAGGCCAGCCAGCAGAGTGATGCAGAAGTCAAGTCACTAAAGACATGTCAACTCAACTGTCATCTGCTAAACAACCCAGACAGGAAAACACTGTTTCCGCATCCAACATATCCAAAGGCAGCCTGTGTGAAGCTATATCTGTGGCAATACCATGCCAGAAATCTGGGCTAATCTGCCTCTGCTATTCATAAATTCTCCCCCATGTGAAAGCACATGTGTTTGGGAAAGGAAAATGCATCCAAGTCAATTTTAGACATGGTTACTTGGAAACCATCTGGCGTCCCTGGAAGCATACGAAGCCACCACATCCCCTGCCCTCAAATGCCCACCGTAATTAGGGCAGTATGCTTACATGGGCATTCAGTGTCCCCAGTTAGGTCCCCACTCCCGCCCTACCAAATGCCAGTTCGGGCTCCATTTCCCACCCAAGAAAGGTATTGGGTTTCTTGGTAAACCTAGCGGAGGGCCCTCGATGTGTTGAGCTCGCACTTGAACTGCACCCAAGGTTGGTTCTCTGCTTTCCGCCGCCGGCCTTAGTAGGGCACACCTGCATTCCTTGACCACAGCAGCAACAGAAATCCCTCCCCAGGGACATAAGTTCCACGAAAAATCCCCTCTACCTAACCACCCTGTGTGCAGAGCCTGTCGAGCTTTGGAAGAGAACCACCAGAACCCTTCTGTAACATCAATAGAGGCTGGCACCCCGCGGAGCATCTTCTGAAGACACTAGCCCAGATGTAGCCCATTTTCACCGCGATGACAGCCACAGCCGGCTGGGTCTCGCAGCGTCCTAGGGCCTGGCTCTTCCTGACTGTGAGGCCTCGGTCCCCCTCCCCTACCTGGCTGTGATCTTCTGCTTAACTCATCTTCCAGGGGAGCTGGGCCTCCATTTCCGCGGCCTCCCTCCCTCCCTGCGCTGAAACCTGTCTCAGAACCAAGCCGACAGCAGCGCCATTCCACCAGCACCTGCCCTGCCCCCGCTCCCCCCACCCCTACAGATGCTCTCGCCACCACCTAACGCCTCGACAAACCCGGCCAGGAGAGAGATGCAGAATCTCATACGGTCAGAGCCCCAGGAAACAAACACGGCAGGAGGGGCAGGCTCGGCTCTGCCAAGCCGACCAGGCCCAACACTCCCCCGGACCCCCGACAAGCCCCGCAAGGGAAAGCATCTTTGCAGAGCGACCGCGGTTCGGCGGCCTCCAGCGCCAGCAGAGCGAACACCTGTTTCCAGGAAGCTCTGGGGCCAGAGGGAGAAGGGAGTCCCGGGGAAAGGCAGGGAGGACGAGGTGAAGGGGCAGCTGGGGACGCAGGTAAAGGATGCGTCACCGTTTGCGCTTGGCAGCCGGAGCCCCGGAGCAGCGTTGCAGAGCATGGGAAGGGGTCCGGGAAGTTCAAGGCAGGAGGGCTTGCGCCCGCGAGCGGCGCCCCGAGGGGGCGAGGGCCGGCAGGGAGCGAAGGGCGGAGGGCGGGAGGCCGGCGCGCCCGCTCCATCACCTGCGCGCCCGGCGGATGCAGGCTCGCAGCGCACCTCGGCCCGCGGCGGCCAGCGGGTGACCTACCTGCCCACCGTCTGGTTGGCCAGCTGGCGCATGCGGTTAAACTGCTTCTTCATCGTGGCCCCGCTGGCGCGCTAGCCCGGGAGCTGGGGAGGACGGAGCAGCCCGGAGCCCGCCGCAGGGTTACATGGCTCCCGCGCGGAGCCTCCCGGGCGACGGCGACGGCACTGCGGAGCCTCCGGAGCCGTCTGGCCCCGAGCGCGCCTCCCTCCCGGGGGCTCCACCGCCTACTCCTCCTGCCGCCGCGGCGCCGGCTGCCGCATCCTCCTCCTCACACGCGCCGCGGCGCCTTCATCCCAACGCCCGGGCCGCCCTGGGCGCCGCCAGGCCCGCCCCGGCTGCTTGCCCCCAGCCCAGCTCCGGCGCGGGACCCGGGTCTCCGCAGGCTGGCTGGCCGGCGGCCGGGGGTCCCCGCTGCGCCTGTGCGGAGGGCGCCGTGCATTCTGGGACTTGTAGTTCCGCGCCCGGCGCCCACCTTTCCTCTGCCCGAAGTTTCCACGTGCGGCGGGGCGCGGAGGTGGGCGGAGGCGGCGTCGCCGGCGGCTTTGCCCTTAGCATTCTAGGAAGGGAAAGGTTTTCCTGCTTTATAAATAAAGTGGAACCGAGAATACAACGGCACATTAAGAGCACCTGTCTTCCATTGTCTCTTTTTTAAAATGAAATACAGGTGACGTACAATATCATCTTAGTTTCAGGTGTACTACATAATGATGTGACATTTGCATACATTATGAAATGATCACCACCATAAGTCTAGTAACCGTATGTCCCCACACAAGTTATTACAATATTACTGACCATATCCCTTATGCTGTATATTACATCCCTGTGACTTATTATATAACTGGAGGTTTGAACCTCTTAATCCCCTTCACCTCTTTCGCCCGCAGCCCCTCCACCCTCGTCTCTTCTGGCAACCACCTGTGTGTATTTTAAGTGAACGGGAGGCGTCGCTGCTTTGAATTCACAGGAGGAGGAGTTATGCCAACAGGAACAGGGCTCATAAAGTTGCACCTGATTAACATTGAGGGGCGAGGTTAAGCTTGGGGCACAGGGGTTGATGGTCAGATTTTGAACCAGGCATAGTTTGCATCCCAGGAATTTGATCCTCGCTTTTCACCAAACCTAGTAGGTAACCAGAAGTCAATATAATGATAGTGGCATCGTAATCACGGGCCGAATTTGACCAGGACAACTTTTTTGTGTGGCTTACATTCCTCCTGCAGCGTCCTACACAGCGTCCTACACACAGGGGCAGCCCATTGACCTCAGCTGGCTCTTGAAAAGGGCTCGTTGACTTTCTGCAGCCTCTATCCTTAAGAAAACAAAGGTGATTGCAGTTAGGTTTCATCATGATCTACCAAGTAAGAGCAGTGTTATTGCGTGGTAGGGTCTTTGGATCAAACCGATATGAGTTTATATTAGAATTCCAAATACCAATTATATAACCTTAGGGGAAAATGCACACCCTCCCTAAGCCTCAGTTTTCTCATCTCTAATAGAGAGATAATACTGCATGAGAAATAGCAAAGTTAGAGAACTATTTGCTAAATTACCAACAATCAAATAACATCTAAATTTCTATGTAGAACATTATGTCATCTTCATTTACTATAAATATGATTATTGTGAGTGCAATAGAGAAAAATGCTATTCCTACAACAGAAGTACTAATGTGATAAATGAAAGAACTTTTTTGAAACGGGATATGTTGCATACGTTGATTATAGTTGCAAGATGTCCCAAATATGGTTCTAAGTATCTTGCCGGCCAGCTGAACAAAAAGAAGATGGTTTGAGGCATGTCTTGGCTGAATGAACATGAAATCTTTAATTAGTTGTGAATTTAGCCTCAGCTTATTAGGTCAGCAGCTCTAGCCAATTAGTAAGTGAAAGCATTATTTTCTTTCAACAGTGTTATGTCTATAATATCAACTTAATTTTTATACAAACTGAAGTTATCTCCGTTTTGAGATTTTTTTAAAAAAACCAAGGCACAGGGCTTCCCTTGTGGTGCAGTGGTTGAGAGTCCGCCTGCCGATGCAGGGGACACGGGTTCGTGCCCCGGTCCAGGAAGATCCCACATGCCGTGGAGCAGCTGGGCCCGTGAGCCATGGCCGCTGAGCCTGCGCGTCCGAAGCCTGTGCTCCTCAACGGGAGAGGCCACGACAGTGAGAGGCCCGCGTAACGCAAAAAAAAAAAAAACAAAAACAAAAAACCCAAGGCACAGCACCTTTTCATATGTATAAATAATAGTGAGGCCTTAAGGGCACTGGCTGACTTTTAGTAGCACTGTCTCTGGTAACGTCTAGAACCTCACTGTCCAATACAGTAGCCACCAACTACACATGGCTATTGAAATTAAAATTCAGTAAAATTTAAAATGTAGTTCCTCAATCACCCTAGCCACATTTTAAGGGCTTCATAGCCCCATGTGGCTAGGGGATGCTGTACTGGACAGCACAGAACTCTGGTAGACCACTCCAATATCATGCCAGACCCTGCCTTCAATTCTGAGATATTTCAGTTCAGTTCTGCTTCTCCACAAAAGACAGCCTACCCTGCTAGAGTGTGGTCCAATAATAGTTTATAAACTGGTGGTTTCTTCACAAATTTCTGTTCTCCTATGAGCTTTTCCTGCATTCAGCCGGGGCTTTTTCTGCTTCCTACCCCAGGGAGGGGATGACAGTGCAGAAAAAAAGAGCAAGGAGCATCAAGACTACTCTTTTGATCTTTCAAAGCAGGCTTCAGAAACACATGTGAGAGAGGAGGGCTTTAAAAGAAAGGGGTTTGCAGTTTCAAGACTATGGGCTTTGGAATGTTAATAGTCTGTGCCATTAACAGCAGAGTTTGAAGAATATCCTATCCTTCCTATTCTAGATAAAGAACCCACAAGCTGTGGGGTGCTGAAGAAAATGATAGGGGAGTGGGAGGGGAGAGAGGGAGATGAAAAGTAGACGATGAGTGTGCAGATTTTATCACTTCAAAAATGTCACTGCCTTCCCTATAGGAAGGGATTATACTTCCTCTTCTCTTTGAGGTCAAAATCGATCATGTGATTTTCCTTGGACATAGAATATGCACAGAAGTGATTTTTGTCACTTCAGAGCAGAAGTTTCATTTAGAGATCCTACTCCCTTCTTTTTTCACTCTGCCATGAGACCAGCAATGAGCCAGGTAGGGGCTGCTATGGATCACAGTTGTGATGATCCAACTGGAATGAAAAGCAACACCTTTGTTGTTGTCAGAGGTTTGGGGATTGTTTGTTCCTGCAGCATCACTGAATCTAAGCTGACTACTACAGAGAGAATCTCTGAGAAAGTGACTTTCCCCTTGCCCTTCCTAGGGTCAAAACTTAAGTTGGGTAGAGGCAGGTTGGACGCAGATATATCATACAGCTTTAGGTCATACAGCAAAGGTCACAGAGAGCCTCCTTGTGAGAGCCTGGAGCGCCCAAAACACAGTGCTGTGGTGGCTCCAGAGTTCCCTGCACCAAGCCACATGCAATGAACATGTGTGTGCCAGGAGGGCTTACAAAGGTACCAGAAAGAGCTGGACGTGATGCTGCTGGCATCAAAGATGATGAGAAGGCAGCAATGGCTGAGGTGTGGAATCAAGAAGCCCCAAAGTACTCTGACATTTAATTTCTACCACCAGAAGAATGGACTGAAAGTTTCAGTTAAGTGCATTTGAAGAAGACAATGAAAAGGAGGAGAAGGAGGAAGAGGAAGAGGAGGAGAGAGGAGAGGGAAGAGAAAGAAGAAAGAAAATTCTATTTTATACCTGACTTTGATCTGTGGAAGGATAATACTGCCCACTCCTATGGACCTTAAATGTGGCCACGTGACTTGCTTTGACCAACAAAACAGGGGTCTCTTACTTGCTTCAACAATATGGTAGTACCATTTATCTGAGATCCATTTCCTTTGAAATCTGATATTCCATTTGGGAGTCCCTGAATTAGAGTGGTTTTAGCATCTTAATCCTCAGTCCCAGCATTGGCTGGAGCTGCCCTGTCCAACTCAGGAGTCACTAAAGAAAAATGGTTATTTAAATTTAAGTTTAAATTAAGTTCAATAGAATTAGAAATTTAGTTCCTCAGTGACACTAGCCACATTTCAAATACCCCAAAACCACACATAGCTTGTGTCTGCCATAATAGATAGTATAAAATAGTGCATCAACGTCATCACTGAAGTTCTATTGGACAGTACTGGCCTTTAGAACAGAGTTCAAAATACAGGGTCCAGATACCATACGGTATCACTTATATGTGAAATCTAAAATATGAGACAAATGAACATACTTACAAAACCGAAACAGACTCACATAGAAAACAAATTTATGGTTACCAAAGGGTAAAGGGGGTAGGGGAGGGATAAGTTAGGAGTTTGGGATTAGCAGATACACACTACTATATATAAAATAGATAATCAACAAGGTCCTACTGTATAGCACAGGGAACTATATTCAATATCCTATGATAAACCATAATGGAAAAGAATATGAAAAAGAATATATATGTATGTATATATATATATATATATATATATATATATATATATATATATATATATAAAATCACTTTGCTGTACACCAGAAACTAACACAACATTGTAAATCCACTCTAGTTCAATTTTAAAAATTTAAAAAAAAAACAAAACACGGTCCACCAGAAGAGAGAAAACAGAACAGGAAGTGACAAGCTCACTGTAATTATGGCCGGTCATTTTATCTGACCTCTCCATGGTATTCTTTCCTCATCTATTATATGGGGGTTTATAGCCCAAGATCTCTAAGCCTTAAGTTTTGGGAAATCAACCAACTGACCAATCTACTTGCTCAATAAATTGCTGTTGGCCTGGATATGCCTAAGCCTTCCAGGATTTAACATGTCCAAAGTTATATTCAGTGTTACGCCATAACTGAAGGATACTATTATGCTTTTCAGATTCCAATCACCTTTATACCAGCAAGTATAAAACTTACACCATTAAAACATATCTGTTAGTCCAAAGTATCTTTAAACAGGATGACAGATGTTCCCATCTTGGGGCATATCAACTCCAATTTTTCAGCTCTCCTTGGATCTATATCTTTGCCAGAACCTTATCATGGACAGAGTGTATTTCCCTACCTAGTAACTTTGGACTTGGTTATGTGATGGCTTTGGCCAATGGCATGTGGATGGAAGGGACACGTGCCACCTCTACCCAATGTATTAAGAGGCTTTCTTCACCTCTGTCAGTGCCATAAGATGAACTTCCCTGAGGGGACTATTTGTCTGTCACCTTGGGCTCCAGAACGAACAGTTGTTGAGGCAGGCCTGATACAGACCACAGCTGAAATTAAGGGAGTAATTGATAAACTCATTCTAGGGCGGGCTACTTTAAAAGACAGATAAAATGAATAGAGCTAAAGAAAGGGAAAAAGGAGAAAAACGGAAAGGCGCAACTTTAGGAATGAGAAAAAGGATTTAATCACAGATGCCCCAAAAAATTATGAGAATACTTTTGCAATTTTATGTCTACTTGTTTCAAGGTAAGCTCTTTTTTCACTAGGAAAATATATATTACTACAGATGTTTTTAAAATAGGTAGCAATGGGGACTTCCCTGGCAGTCCAGTGGTTAAGACACTGTGTTCCCAATGCAGGGAGCACAGGTTCGATCGCTGGTCTGGAAACTAAGATCTGTCATGCTGCACAGCACAGTCAAAAAAAAAATAGGTAGCAAGACCCCTATGTTCATAGCAACACTATTTACAATAGCCAAGACATGGAAACAACCTAAATGTTCATCGACAGAGGAATGGATAAAGAAGATGTGGTACATATATACAACGGAATACTACTCAGCCATAAAAAAGAATGAAATAATGCCATTTGCAGCAACATGGGTGGACCTAGATATTATCATACCAAGTGAAGTAAGTCAGACAAAGACAAATACCATATGATATCACTTACATATGGAATCTAAAATATGACACAAATGAACTGACCTACAAAACAGAAACAGACTCACAGACGTAGAGAACAGACTTGTTGTTGCCAAGGGGGAGAGGGTAGGAGAGGGATGGATTGGGAGTTTGGGGTCAGCAGATGCAAACTATTATATACAGGATGGATAAACAACAAGGTCTTACTGTATAGCACAGGGAACTATATTCCATATCCTGTGATAAAAACATAATGGAAAAGAATACAAAAAAGAATGTGTGTGTATATATATATATATATATATGTATAACCGAATCACTTTGCTGTACACCAGAAACACAACAGTGTAAATCAACTATATTTCAATAAAATAAATTAAAAAAAATAAAAATAGATAAAATAGGTAGCAAGAATGAGTAGACCAAGAACACTGAAAACATTGGAAAAGTTGTTACAAAACAACACTCCCCAAAGTAGTCAGGCTCAGATAATTTCATTTATTTAAAATATATCTATTTCATTTATTTAAACTATAAATTTATTTCAAAGATTCAAGAAACAGATCATTCTTCTGCTATTTAAAGTGTTCCAGAGCACAGAAATAAAGGGAAAGCAACTCAGTTCATTTTATGAAATTGGCCTAACCCTGTAACCCAACCTGATGAATGTAGCACAAACATGAAACAAACACAAAAACAACAAACCAGTATCTTAAGAATAGACATAAAAATTATGAATAAAATTAATCCACTAATAGAATGTTAATGAATAAAATCTAACACTATATGTGTTTACATATAAATGCAGATACATTTTCATGGTATTTATTGAGGAATGAATAGTGCAGATAAATTAAAAAGTAAAAACCGTGCCTACTCTTACTAACCAAGATAACATTATGAATTTATAAATATATTTCAAAAAAGGGATCACACTTGTTAGGTCAATATGTTCATTCCCATCTTCTGTTATTTTAAATATCTCTGTGATTAACATGGTGACTAAAACTTTGCACATATACTTTCTTAAGATCAAAATTAAAGAATTAGAATTTCTGCATCAAGATACACACCACTGTATATAAAATAGATAAACAAGGACCTACTATATAGCACAGGGAACTATATTCAATATCTTGTAATAACCTATAATGGAAAAGAAACTGAAATATATATATGTGTGTGTGTATATACGTATGTATGTGTATATATACATATATATATATAACTGAAACACTTTGCTGTACACCTGAAAATAACACATTGTAAATCAACTAGAGTTCAATTTAAAAAGAGAATTTCTGCATCAGAGTGTGTCATGTTTTCAAGTTTATTCTTGTATTACCAAATTATGTTCTAGATTAAAAATTGGAAACATTTTGCAGGCCCACCTACCATGCATAAATGTTCTATTTTCCCCACACCCTGACCTATATGGGGTATTACCACTTTTAATAATCCTGCCAGATGAAGAGCTAAGAAATAGCATTATAGTGCTATTTTAATTTGCAGGGTTTTTCTTTTTTATCAGATTAAATATTTTTCTCACATGTTTCACGGCTATGAGTGTTTCTTCTTCAGTTAATTGCTCACTGCTTCATGTCCTCAGCCTGGTTTTCTCTTATGGCGTTCCATATTTTCTTAGTGATACTAAAAAGCTCTTTTGTTATATTAACTATACTAATGCTATTGTATCTTATGGCAAATGTTTCCTCTAGTTTGGCCTTCCCCCTTTTAAAATCTCTAATGTTGATTTTTGTCTTCCAGGAATTTTACATTTTTCATGTGGTCAAATCCATCAATCTTTTCCTTTATGTTTTACGCCCTTAGTTTAATGCTTAGAAAGTCTACCCTATCCTCAAAGGGTAGAAATATTCAATTGTATTTTCACCTAAGCCCTTTCATGTGTTAATTCTCTTTATTTAGAATAAATTCTAAATTCAACTTTGAGGACCAAAAAGTTAACTAGAGTCAGTATTTTTGATTCATTTCTTCCTCTAAACTCATTCTGAAATAATTCAAATATGTGTGTGTGTGTGTGTGTGTGTGTGTGTGTGTGTGTGTATGAAAAATTCTATTTCACTCGTGGAAATTAGGGAAACGTCCTACTTGCTACCTTGGCAGAAAATAGTACCAGTGATTCTGAGTCAGGGAAGCTGTCCAGGAAAACGTTTCTATGTGTGGTAACCTTTTGGGGGAAAATTAAACAGAGACCAACACCATCTCCGATAGACCACTGCCCCCACCATCTCAGCCACCAAATCCTGACTAACCAGACCTCTCTGAGAATGAACAAACACACACACACACACACACACACACACACACACACACACAAAAAGACTGAGTAGTTCAATGTAATAGTAAAGATGATGATGATGCCGACAGTGATGATAGCAAGTGATGCTGAAGATAGTAATAAACCACATAGCTAAGCAATATTGTAAGTATCTCAACACTCATTACCTTGTTCAATCCTGAAAAGAACTCTGGGATGAGGGTTTTATTACACCCATCAAATAAATCAAAGCTCAGAGGCTTTCTGTGAATAGTCATTCAAGTGCCACCACTGGGATGCAAACCCAGGTTTTTCTAGTTCAAATGCCTGTGCTTTTATTACCGGTTATTACCTCCATAACACAGGGAGGCGAATCTGAGAATTCAGAGAAATGTCCTCCAGTGAAAAAGTTAAGCAGGAAGTAAGGGAAATATATTTTTTAAAGTCTAATTTGTATTCTTGGTGAGAACAGAGAGAACATTGCTTTAATATGACAGGAGCTGGTTGCCAAGAAAAAGAGCCATATTAAACAAGAAAGAGTTCTTGGATAAGAAACATATGACTTCCAAACTAATGAAACTCAACAGAGGCAGGAAATAGCAGATTTGGCACTGCCCGAAGCAAAATTGGTGCATTCCAACATGGGCTGGAAGAAAGCTCCCCAAAATTCGGAGGAAAAAAGTAGGTAATTCAATGAAATGAAAGGAAAAGGAAGAGAGACATGGAATCTTTTTCAGAACATTAAAAAATATATATATACATGTAATAGAATTTCCAGAGCAGATGATGAAGAAGAAAATAGCATAAAAGTTCTTGAAAAGATATTCTGCACAGCTGAAGAAAGGCCCAAATCAAAATTGAAATCATTCATCAAGTGCCAGAATATATTACTGTAGTGGGTAGAGGTGGAAGCCCTAGATGTATCTTGGTAAAACTTCTGAATTTCAAAGATAGACACATACTGAACTGTATATTTGAAATTTGCTAAGAGTAAATCTTAAAAGTTCTCATCATAAGAAAAAAAACTGTAATTTGTGTGGCATAGATGTTAACTAATTGTGGTGATCATTTCACAATACATACAAATATCGAATCATTATGTTGTATACCTGAAACTAATATAACGTTATATATCAATTATACCTCAATCTAAAATGACAACCACTGCCAAGGCGGGGTGGGGTGGGGGAGGGATGGCGTGGGGAGTTGGGGTTAGCAGATGTGAGCTATTATATATGGAACGGATAAACCTCAAAGTCCTACTGTATAGCACAAAGAACTATATTCAGTGTCCTGTGATAAACCATAATGGAAAAGAATATAAAAAAAGAATGTATATATACATATATATATATGTATAACTGAATCACTTTGCCGTACAGCAGAAATTAACACAACATTGTAAATCAACTATACTCCAATAAATCAACCACCACCACCACCACAAAAAAAGGAAGACAGATACAAATGTATATAAGTACTGTTCCGAGAAAAGTTTGTCTCTGAAGAAAAGCCGATTCTCTCAATGTTTCCTATTGGCAACACTCAATGCAATAAAATTTGGAGCCATGTTTACAGAGTTCCAATGGAAACAGGTTGTAACTCAAGTGCGACTCAAAAATTCTACATCTGGTCTGACATTCACAAACAAGGGCAAAAGAAAGTCATTTTTAAACATGCAATGCCTGGAAAAGTTTATCAACCACCCATTCTCTAAAAAAATTATTCTTCCCAAAAGAAATTAAAAATCAAAATAAAGAACAAGAGAGAACATTTTCTATAGGAACTTGGGGTAGGGAATGATTCCTTAAACATGACACCAAAAACTCTTGACCTTAAAGGAAATATTGATAAATGGGATTACTTAACAACAAAGAGTTTGGTTTATCAGATAATACCATTAAGAGAATAAAAAAGGCAATCTTCAGAGTGGGAGAAGTTACTTGCAAACCACATAATAGTCAAAGGACTCAACTCCAGGATATATAAAGAATTCTACAATACAATAGGAAAAAGGCAGAAAACCTAAAAGAAAAATGGACGGGGGATGTGAACGGCCACCTTACCACAGAGACAAATCCAAATGGCCAAAGGACATACGAAAAGTTGAACCTCATTAGTCATCCAATATATGCCAATCGATTTTACAAGGGAATACCAAAACACACCCATAGCCTGGCTAAAATTGAAAAAGACTGGCAAAAACCAAGCATTGGCATGGGTGTAGCTCACCTGAAGCTCATATGTTTTGATGGGAGGACAAGCGCCTCAGAAAGCTGTTTTACATTATCAGCTGAGGCTTAGCAGTATGCAAAGCCCATGGCCCAACAATTTCACATGTTCAACAAAAATGTGTACATATCTGTACAAAAAGGCATGCGCTGGGATGTTTGTATCAGCAACATTTTCAATAGTCAGAAATTGGAAACAACTGAAACATCCATCCACAGTAGAGTGAACAAATAAAGGTTATACGGCCGGGTATCCCTACCACCTTCTCTCTTGTGTGTACTACCAAACTCTCATTCGCTTTTAGGTTACCTCAAATATCTCTCCTCTTGACACTCCATCCTTTGAATTTCTGACTCTCTGCTTTGGTCCTGTGTGTCTTCTTCCTCACATGGGCATGCTTCCTGAAAGGCAATGTCTGGATTTACTGTCTCCATTTCCTCACTGCCTTTCAATTCCTCGGTCTACATCCACCCGGCGTCACCACTGCACCCAAGATGCTCTCACCACCTCCTCATTATTAAATCAAACAACACTCTTCATTCCTTACCTTACTGAAACAGTAGCACTAGACACGATTGAAGACTCCCTCTTTCTTGACATTTTCTCCCGCCTCCGTGCCTGGGATACCACCTTCTTCCGGTCTTCTTCCTGGTTTTCTAGCCACGCCCCTTCCTCGCCTTCACCAATCTCTTACGTGTTGGTGGTCCTCAGCATCCTCTTTTCTTCTCACTCCACACACTGTGTAGCTCATAGTCATGCCCATGATTTCAGTTAATTTCCGTATGCTGACTTCTCCCATCCCTAAATCTCCACCCAAAGGACTCTGAGTTCCAGACCTCTCTTGTGACTGCTTTTGACTTGAGTGTCCTACAGGCAATAGTCGCTCAAAACTCAAATTCATAATTTGTCCTATTAAGTCACTCATTCTGGCCTTTTGCCTCTGTGAATGGAATGAACATACACTGGACAACCACCTACCCCTCCCAGATCCGAATCCTCTCCTTTGCTCACCACAGCCAGTGATCAAGCCGCATTCTTTCCATTCTATGTCAAATCTACCATAATCTCTCTATTCCTACCACCGTTTTCTTAGTCGAGTCACCATCTGCTTGTTGGCTGGTTTGTTACGGGTTCTTAGGTTACTACCTTCACTCTAACCCCTAGCCTTACTCCATCATTCCTCATGTACTAAATCCAACATGTTGAATTTCCCTTGAAGTTCTCATGCCTATAGAATAAGAAGGGCACCAATGATTTATCAAATGAATTCACAATTTACTCGGCTGTGCTCCCCTTATCCTTGTCACTCCAATCCATTTCCACAGTATAGCCAGAGTTCTCTTTCTCAAATGTAAATTTAGAAACTTAGGGGACAGATACATTTGGAATTTGGGATGAACAGATACAGACTAGTATATATAAAAATAGATAAACTACAAGGACCTACTGTACAGCACAGGGAACTATATTCAATATCTTGTAATAATCTATAATGGAAAAGAAATGTGAAAAAGAATAGAGATATATATGTATAACTGAATCACTTTGCTGTACATCTGAAACACTGTAAATCAAGTATACTTCAATAAAAAATTATAGTAAAAATAATAAAAATTAAATAATAAAAATAATAAAATAAAAATTAAAACATAAAGTGTAAAGATTATTATAGCACTTCCTTGCTTAAAATGTTTCAATGATACCCTCATGTTTTAAAGATAAGTTCACACTTATGGCAAATTCTCATTTATCTCCAGGCCTTTACACAGGCTGTTGCCTCTGCTTGGAATGCTTTCTTCCTCTGCTTTGGCCTGGCTAACTCCATTGTTGTAACTATCTTGGCTTGGTGGTCTCCTCTGGAGAGCCCTTCTTGACCATCCTCCCCACCCAAGACTTCCTTAAATGCCCTTTCTCTACCACATACCACATGGGAGCAGTATGCACTTACCCACATGTAAGCAACTTAGGCTATGTTGTCATTCCTTGTTTGTTTCCTCCACTAGGTGACAAACTTCTCATCAACAGGGGTTGTATAGAGTAATCTACAGTTTGTGCATCCTTTCCACCTTTTGGTAAAAGCGTCTCAACCTTGCTTTAGAAAAGCTCACCTTCTCCACTGTCAGTCCACAAGATTCAAATGATCCCATGCCGCAGCTCAGTGCTAAACAGGAGATCCAGACCCTGTGGATGAATTTGTATCTCATGCTCATGGCCACAGAGATTGATTCATGGATGAGTCCACTGAGAGACAGCTGTCAGATTTCCGCTGCGACTCTTAGGAGTGAGAAACTCTCTTTTTGCTGGAACTGCTAATCTGGCAGGATGAACACCTGGGGCTTCTGGCCACCTGTGACCTTCTTGTTTCTACGTGGGGAGAACCCACGAGAAAGTAAGGCCAGAGCAGGGAAGGCAGAGCCATGGCAGGGGGCAAGACTAATGCTAGTCTGAACTAGAGCTGAGGACCCCCATTCCAGGGCTCTTTCACAAAATCTCAGCTCCTCCATTTGGTTTATATATGTACTGATGAGAAAATGATGGTCAGGAATAAATTTAGGGAAGAAAAGAAGATAAAAACTCAGTCTTCCTTCGGGAGTTTCTACAGATTTTATAGATCACCTTGATGCCCAATTTGTTCTACATTACCATTCGGTTTGCTCAGCTGCGAAACTGATGAGAACATTGGGTTGGCTAACTTATCTGTCCGTGTGTTTTAACAGCATATATGTAACTGCAGACTCTGTTCCTTTTCACTGAAGTCCTTATTTTATTAGTATCATCAGTGGTAAGTGCGGGTGAGATGTACAGCATTTGAGATCAGGGACATTGGAGATAAATAAAGTGTGATTACTGGTTCTGCCAATTTTGAGACGTGTAACCTTAAGCGATTAACTTAGCCTTTCCAAACTCTGTTTCTTCAACGTAAACTGGGGATAATCATGGTACCGCTTCATGGGACCATTGTGAGAATTTAGTGAAATAACAGCACAATGCCTGGTACATCACATAGTTAAGAAAAAAGCTTCCATCTCTTTCTAAAATAAACATTTTATTTAAAAATATACATATATTTTTTAAAAAGAACACATGCCAACTTTGGTATTTAGCCATTGCTTCTTTTCTCTTCCTGGTCACCCACATTTCTTTCTAGTTATGTATCGTTGAGCAAAGGAGGCCAACGTGAAAACTCCACCTCACAGGGTCCCTGCAGAGAACGTATGCTGGCTCTTTTGACTTCTTCACAATGTGTCTCTTTGTGTTTCGCCAAGGGAAGATTTCAAGTACCCAGCCCTCTTTCCCCACTGTGGGCGCACTGGAGAGAACTCTGGGCAGCAGTGTGGATTCCCTTCCTTTGGAAAACATTAGAACAGCCTCCAGGATCCTCATCGTCATCCTCCCTTTTTCCATAAACCCTCGGGAGCTGTTAAAACATGTACAGGAAACTCACATGACCAGTGTCCATGAGGCTGAAGGTGGTTAAAATAAGCACAAGAGACAATCAGGAGTTGGTCTTAACCCATAGAATTCTAGAAGCCTAGAATCTACCAACTCCTACAATCAGGAGGGAATTTACTTATATGTTATCAAACTCAATGAATCCTATTACAATTTCCCTGCAAGATGATAGAGAAATTTTTCTCAGACCTCTTCCTGTCTTGAAATCATCTCCTAATGTGCAGTCTCAGCCTAGACAGGGTTGCTCTGAAAATGTGGATTCCAGAATCGAACCCAGTTCCTCACCACACTGAGCAGCTCTCAGACTTACAGGACTGTCTTGTTCCAGGACCTGCGCTCTGTGTGTCTAGTAATATCATCTAATACGGCATTAGCAGTTTCAGCATCTGAACCGCCCTGTTGGTTTCTACCAGATTTATAGGAAAATGAACACTCCAGACTCTTTTAATCCGAGTTCTCTCATAGCTGATAGCAAACTGTGTGCATCTGTGGACTTCCCCTGTGAGGACCACAGCCAAGCCCTGAAGGGGGACCAAGCTGCCCTCACAACCCTGCAGCTTTTCTCCTAAAAGATGGAGGCTCCCCATGGACACGCCCACCCTTAAGTGTCCCTTTGGTCCGGAGAGCTTGTTCTTAAGATCAAGGCTAGGGGCTGAGGCAAAAAAAAAAAGTTTCCTTTACCCTTGCCTGATTTTCAAGAGGCTTCTGTATCTGGCAATGAAAACAAACCCTAAAGCTCTCATAGATGATTTAAGTGGTGCAAGTAAGGAAAGATGTCTAAGTGACACACTGAGGCTGTTTGAGAAGAAAAAAAAGATGTTAGCATGGGCACAGTTTTTACATAAAAAGGGGCCCTCCCCTCTACCTTCTGGAAAAATGAAGATCCCTTTGTCACCATAGGTAAAGGGTTTCTGGTTGGAGGACTGGGAGATTCCCAGTGTTCTTGAAACTCCCCAATCACTCAAAATCTCAACCATCTGTGCAGAGTCTACGTGGTATTGTACATTTGGGGGTTTGTGTGCTTTGCACAGGTGAGACATCAAGTACTTAGCCACTGGATGAGTAAATTGGATGTGGGAGTTTTCGGCTAGGCAAGCATTGGTTTCTAGAAGAGCTGATGGTGTCTGAACATTTTTGGAAAAAGACTGTCTTAAACACTTGGGGTAGGTTTTTGATTCTTTTTTTCAGATTGGAAATAAATGTTGCTGAATGGCAAAGGCCACCAGTTCACAGACCCTTGACTATTTAGGTGGAAGACCCTCTTGCTTTCCTTATTTACCAATGCAATCATTTCATTAGAGAGAATCGTTTCTCATCCAAAATTTTACGATTTGCTTTTCATAATGCAGAGTCTTAGTTGAACTGAGAGGTTAGGACCTTCCTTTCCTTTCCTTTCCTTTCCGTTCCTTTCCTTTCCTTTCCTTCTTTCTCCCTCCCTCCCTTTCTTTCCTTCCTTCCTTCAACTTCCTTCCTTTCCTTTCCTTTCCTTCTTTCTCCCTCCCTCCCTCCCTTCTTTCCTTCAACTTCCTTCCTTCTTTCTTTCCTCCCCCCCCCCCCCGTTTATAGTAGAGTGTGTGTCATCTCAATAACGCTGTTAGAAGCAGAGCTTCTAATGAGCACTGGCTTAATGAAAGCATTTGCACAAAGGAATTTCCTGACTCCACTGGATAAGTGTGAACCTACTGCACCAGCGTTGGGAAAAGCTGCAAATGTCTGCAGGTCTGCTTTACCACGGGGGAGTCCCAGGGGTCTTAAGAGAACTACACGTGGCTAGTTTCAAGCTAACCTTGACCATGGCCATCTTCCTAAGTCTCTGTACATCTTTTAGTCATGCTCAATTTGTCACCAGAAAAGGAGACACAACTAAGAGTTTAAAAGAACTTAAAAAAAAAATACTCTAGAGGAGACAGGTGAATTAACACAGATGATCTGGGAGCAACTAACTTCATCAACCTTCTCCCAATTATCCTCAGTTTTATCTTGCAAATACTGTATCTGATCTACAAAGGGACAGTGAATATGGTGGGTGGAGACTGTGGGAGGAGGTTAAAAACAACAATCCAGGAGTCTGCTCTGGGTTGTGTGTTGGTCTGTAGTAGCGAATATCTTTCGTTAAGTGTGAGGCGTATATGTCAGTGCCAGATAATATCCTAAAAATATCCCAATGAAAATGCATAGTCTTACAAAGACAGGGGCCTCCTAACCAAGTCTAGCACTTCAGACAGAAATACCCAAAGGAAAAAATAATTGACACTCAGACCAGAGTCTCAGAGATTGCTGTGCGATTGTTTTCCAAAGGAAGGGGTACAAAAATAACATTAAAAAAAAATCACACAACGTGGCATATGAGAAATGGACGGACCAGCGAGCTTTATCAAGATCCGAATAAAACTTCAATGTCTGAGGAACACACAAATGTGAGGAATGTGTCACGAAGGTTTTCTTCTCCATAGCTTCATTGTCAAAGAAGAGACTGGCAATCTTCCCCTCTAGATGTTTGGTTCTGATGACGGACATAAAAGCAAAGTGTACCGTGTGGCTCTTTTAAAGCACAATGCAGATGAAGGAATGTAAAACGATTGTCATCTTCCACTGGTGCTCTCCCATGAGAGATGGTAGTACCCTTTCCAGCGACCAACGGTGATGCTCTTCTGTCTTTTCACATCACAGTCACTGTCAAGATGAGCCTGTTCATGGTAAGCAGGTGGCTGTGAGTCATTGGGTTGGAGCCATGAGTCATAAACAGACAGGCAACGTGTAATCTGGGTGATTAATCAGGAACTCGCAGTGAGAAAGGGCAAGATCATTTCACAGCAGATGGAGGCTTAAAGGCTTTTGGTATAGAACTCTAACACTGCCTTGAAGATACACACACATACACACGTGTATGTATATGTACATATGTATGTGTATATATGGATACATATATACACACACCTATAGACACACATACATATACATATGTATATATCTATACACACATGCATGTGTGTATAGAGATATATATATGTGTATATATATATATATATATATATATCCCTCTCCTTCCCTCCTCACCCCCCAATAAGATCTGGCAGCTTTCAGAGTAGCAGTCACCAAAAACACTCTGTGTTCACACACGTTTACAAGTTAACAATGGAATGACTTCTAAATCTTTGGTTTTTTTCAAAAAGAGAACTTCTAAAATCACAACATGTTTGGTTATTTTCTCCATAAGTGCACAGTGAACAATTTTTTTTTTTTTTACAAACGAAGAAAACAGTGCCTTAGTGATTTAAATAAAAAATAAAAACAGCGATAGCTACTTTCTACAGCATGCAACACTATGAAACGGTGAGCTGGAACCACAGTGAGCCTTAGGGAGACGATCCTGCAATTTAAGTTTTTCATTCCCAGCAAAAGCACAAGAGGTGATGAGGAATGCACACGAGACCGTCGTCTTTTCTCCTTCCATCCTTTTCAACGTGCAATTGTATTTTCTTTCTGAAACCCAGACCTGGAATACTCTCTCCTTGTAACTATGATTCATATTTATCTTTACAATATAATGATTTCCGATTTCCCCAGAGCAACCCAAATCAGTGATGGCTATTAATCAAATGAGGGTAGAGACAGCTTTGTGACTGATAGGCCGAGTCATTGGTTTCTTCCTGAGGGCATTCTTTTGACTTCCTTTTGTAGCAGATTACGCATATGGAGAATGAGGTCTCCAGGAGAACCTCGATTTTTTAGCTTTTTAACATATGGCTTTATTAGGTGTATGACAGCTGGTTAGACGGCAGAAGTTCTCTTCTTCGGATTGTGGGGCAGAAAAGGAAAGATCTCCAACAGAGGAGCAAGAAAGGACTGATCATCTTGAAAGAAAAGTAGAGCGGGAGAAGGTAAACAGAGGTGGACCACCTCCCACCAATAAGAAAACAAGAAAAGCAGCCTGACTTCTATAAATAATCATCCTGTTATAGTAACCCATGGTATTTATTTCCATGACACGTGAAACGATGTTCTCTAGTCCTGTCTGAATGATCTCTGATATGGCTTCCTGAGGCTAGAAAGGTCCTTCTGGTCTGCCTACATGGTCCTCTCTAGTCTTTGACACTAAAGGGGGTTGTGCTGGAGAACTGTCTATGGCAGACGGTTTTGCTTTTCTTCTTGCTTTAGGGTTCTCGCCTGTTTCACAGCGCTTATCACCACGGAGACAGTGGGAATGATTCGGCAACTGGTTGAGGAGGAGGGAAATTCTAGGTGGGGTTCTTTAGGCCAAAGGTGGGTCTGTTGTGGGTCAGAATTGGGGCCACTGCAACGGGGCAGCTTTGTGGCTGAGGGACGCTGAGTTCATTTCACTCCCCTGGGAATGGATTGGTCCTGTCCCTCTGTTCTGCCTTAAGAACCTGACACTGGGCCTGACTTCTATTTTGAAAGCCAGGTGACGGACAGACAGGAAGCAGCTTCCGTCATGGGTACGCCCTCCATCACCTCTGATGGACTGGCTTCCCTGTGCTCCCTAGAGAGCTTACATCTTCTTTCCACAGTATGTGTAATAAATTCATGAGAAAAGCTTACAAAGTGAGATTATGCCCCAACAATGCCTGAGAAAAAGTATAGGCTAGAAAAAAGACTGGTGTTTGAAAAGGCAGTGGAAGAATTTTTTTTTTTTTTTTTTGGCATTCTTGGTCTGAAAAAGCACATTTTTGAATGCACTGCTGAAATCATGAACCGTCACTGAAGTTCGGTAAATATTACATTATCTATCTATATAGAAAAGACTCCTATTTTCTCTTGTTCGTTGTCACAGAAGTCTCCATTGCTTCTTTTTAATTCTCTCCGGCTTCTCCTCCCCCTCGTCCCCCATCCCCGCTCCTTCTTTTGGATAATGTAAGTATTTACGGTTGTGTGCTTTCCCCCACGGGGTTCCTACTGGTCTTCCGTAAGCACGCTGCATCAAGCATCTACCACTGCTGTAAGTGGAGGTCCATGGGGGAATTCAAATTGAGATCCGTGACATCCAGGAAATCGATGTTGAAGATGCTGGGGCCACCGGTGGAGAGGGAGCTGAAGCTCGGGGTGGAGCTGGGTGGCGTGATGTCCAGCCACTCCATACTTTCCCAAGGAGATTCCGTGAAGCTTAAGGGCAGCCCACTGCTGTCCACGGAAGAGGGTGAATACTGAGTCTGCATGGGGGAGAGGGGGCCCGGCAGGATCTCGTGCGCGTTGAAGAGGTCTTCCGCAGCCTTCCCGGAGAATCCATCCATCATCCCATCGAAAGGGGGTTCCTCGCTCCCGATTTTCAGAAGCGTGACGTCGCCCACCTTCCCCAAGGGGCTCTGGGAATTTAATAAGACTTCAAGGTGCTCGTTGCTGTCGGCGCCGTAGTGATCGAAGGAGAGCTGGCCTCCTGCAGATGCTGGTTCAAAGGAAGCTGGGGGCTTGGCGGGGAGGGCAGCAGTGGGGCTTCGAGAAGACCCAGGTATCTTTGGGACTTTTTGAAGACATGAATGATCCTCTCTGGCGTCAGCCGGCATTTCTGTTGGTAAAACACAACGGGAATTGTTCAAGCACTTCCGATCGAGCATGACACGTGCATGAATCTTTGGAACGAATGACTTACGTGTAGACGCAGGAGACGGCCATGCTGCTCGGGTCACTGCTCACCACCCAGTCTGATCCCCAAACTGCTCTGTATATTCTCAGTTCTTCCCTTGGGTCTCTACCCAAACCCTCTCCTGCTGGAAATTCCACTCTGTGATTACTGAATGCTCAAAGCAGGTTCTTTTACCTGCTTCTTCACCGACACCTGGCTATCCCCTGAGGACACTGCATCCTCCGTTACACCCTCAATGGGGGTTTCTTTGCTGCAGAGCCAGAAGATGGGTCATCAGGTCCTTTCCCATTGCCACGTTCTGATTGTCACTCCCCCTCATTCTTATTAACTCCTCAGTGGTGGTTTTTTTTGTGTGTGTGGTACGCGGGCTTCTCACTGCTGTGGCCTCTCCCATTGCAGAGCACAGGCTTCGGACGCGCAGGCTCAGCGGCCATGGCCCACGGGCCCAGCCGCTCCGCGGCATGTGGGATCCTCCCGGACCGGGGCACAAACCCGTGTCCCGTGCATCGGCAGGCGGGCTCTCAACCACTGCGCCACCAGGGAAGCCCTCCTCAGTGGTTTTGAGGGTCACACTGCTCTCCTTGCCCCCGCCCCCACCCCCCAGTCTCCTGGCCCCTCCTCCTCATCCACTGAAAACTCTACTTCCGGTTCATTGTTTTCGCCCACTTCAACTCTTGCCATCCTCTGTGACTTCAGCATCCCCAGAAGTGACCCGTTGTCCAGCTGGCCTCTCCGTTCCTTGACACTCCATCCCTCCAACTCAGGTGATTCCGCCATTCCCATTCTGCTGGACACAGCCTGGACTTTGTTGTCCCCAAACACTGCATCCCCCTGAAAGCTCAATTTCGATCAGTATTGCCAACTCTCTGTCCATCTCCTCCTATTCCTCTAGCTCCCCTCATAAGGACCCCACAACAACAACTTCTCAGCCAGCTGGGGTCACCCCCAGCTGCCAACTCTGCTATAGTATCACCATCCATCAGCCCCTTCTGGTTTTTACTTCTTGTCCCGTCTATACTCCTGAGCCACCATTGTAATTACTCTCTCATAAATATCCTCAATCCCCTTGTCCTTTTCTCCCATCACCATACTCCCCTGGCAAAAGCCCACATCTGGATGAATCTTATCATCTGTTTTCTCCGAGCCTGCCCTGGATTGGCTGGATGTTCAAGAGAAAACTTACACAATGAAGCTTCCCGGTTTCTCTTTAACTTCATGATGTCAAACTTACAAGTGGCACTTAATACTGCCCTAGGGATCCTACTGTGTTTCTCCAGAAAACTCAATTCACTTGTGACCAATTCATCACCGTTCTTTTTCCCTGGAACCTCCCGTGCTCCCCTCTTGCACCCCGACTCTTTGCAGACCTTGCCAACATACTTCATTAAAAATATGAGGGTGTCTGATAGGAACCCACTCATCTTTCCATTATGAAACTTACAACAATACATACACCTGTGCCCATCTTTTCCTTTTTCCCTCTTGTTACAATGGAAGAATTGCCTGTTTACTTGCTTTTTCCCCATCTCCCCTACCAGACCGCAAACCCCCTAAAGGTGGAGACTTTGCCTGGTACAGCATTGAACCTAGTATGATGCCTGGCCACTTTTCTCCCTGAAACTTTCAATGTTGTTACTTAAGGGCTCAGATCTGGAGTCTTTTCTTTCTATGCACACGTTCTCCTTACATGATCCTACTCATTTGTGTGGTTTCAAATTTTAGGCACATACTATGTAATTTTTTAAAGAGAAATAAATGAATGACTTAAAAGGAGGCAAAAAGAACACACTGATCATTTTTTACTTGAATGCCATGTGAACATGAATTGGTCATCAGTGGGAGATTACCAATTAAATTTCATTTTGAGTAGGTAGCACAAAACTTGCCTTATCTGCTTTCTTCTTCTTATAATTAAGAAGAGGGGGACATTGGGATTAGAACAGCAGGGAGAAATGGTGTAGCAGGAGAAAACATTTAGGGAAACATGGACTGAGCTGAAAGATGAAAACTGTTAAAATGACTGGTGAAAAATTTTCTGAGGACAACGGTACAAAGGCAGTGAGGAATCATCATCTATGCCTTCTATTCACATTATCTCTGCTTCAGATGTGGACAGGAGGCTGAGAGGAAGTGACACTCAACCCTGAAATGACTTTTTGGTCCAGCTTACAATGAGCATCTGACCTTGATCCTGAGGTTTGCTCCCCAGAGTACATGCAGGTGCAGCGCATCCTGATGTCTTACCTCCACTTTCAATGAGGACATCCAGGAGTTCGTCCATCTGCTGACTCTGGGTCATTTGCTATTGCAAAGTAACCAAAGGAGAACAGAGAAGTTAAAAAATGGCAACCACTTCTGTAGGAAATCATTAGAAGCAGCACAACAGGCATTTGAACTAGGTTTGGCTAGGGTGTTTTTTTTTTTAATTGTGGTAAAATACACACAACATAAAATTTACCATCTCAACCATTTCAGAGTGTGCAGTTCAAGTGCATTAAGTTCCTTCACACTGTTGTGCCACCGTCTCCACTGTCCAGCTCCAGAACTTTCTTCACCTTGCAAAACTGAAACTCTGTCCCCATTAAACACTAACTATCCATTGCATCCTCCCCCAGCCCCTGGCATCCACCATTCTATTTTCTGTCCCTCTGAATTTGACAACGCTGAGTACCTCGGATAAGTGGATTGATACAGCATTTTTCCTTTTACAGCTGGATTATTTCACTTAGCATAATGTCTTCAAGGTGCATCCATGCTGTATGTATCATATGTCAGAGTGTCCTTCCTTGTGAATGCTGAATAATATTCATTGCATGTACAGAATATGTATTTGGTTTATCCATACATCCATCAATGGTTTATCCATTCATCCATTCAACCAATTTGGGTTGCTTCCACCTTTTGGCCTTTGTGAATAATGAGGCTATGTATATGAGTGTAACTGACTAAAGGTTTTGGAACCATGTGTGATTAAAGCTCAGTATGAATTCTGGACAGGAAAACTACTGAATAAAACAATCTATTACAACAAAAGAAGGGGAAAAGGAGGCAGAATGCTCCCTAGCCCAGAGTTCTTCAGAGTGAATTCAGTTGTTTGAGAAGTTTCCATCCCAGGAGATGGGCACCTTAACACATATATACTGTGGCCATTTTTATCACTTTGAAGTGACTTGGGTAGGACACAAAACAAGCCTCAACGAATTTAAGAGGATAGAAGTTAGTTCAAGCATCTCTTCTGATCACAATGGCATGAAACTAGAAATCAACCACAGAAAAAGAAATGAGAAAAAATTGCTTACATGGAGACTAAACTACATGCTACTAAAAAACCAATGGGTCAACGATGAAATTGAAGAGGACATTTAAAAATACCCAGAGACAAATGACAGTGAAAACACAACCGTACAAAATCTATGGGATGCCGCAAAAGCAGTTCTTAGAGGGAAATTCATAGTGATACGTGCCTTCCTCAAAAAAACAAGAAAATTCTCAACTTACCACCTAAAAGAACTGGAAAAAGAACAAACAAAACCTAAAGTCAGCAGAAGGAAGGAAGAATTAAAGAACAATAGGAAAAAAATCAACAAAACCAAAGGCTGGTCCTTTGGAAGGGTAAACAAAATTGACAAACCTCTGGCCAGGCTCACCAAGAAGAAAAGAGAGAGAACCCAAATAAACAAAATAAGAAATGAGGTGACTCAGCTCTGCCTCCCATTTGGGTGCTGAGGATGTGACCCAAGAACGTGGTTCACATTTCTCTGGTTCCTCATTGTGACAGCTTGTGGAATCTATCACCATGTGTAAGGACTACCTCTTCCCCTCTGGCTCATCTGAGTTGAGAAGCAGAGTCTGTTTATGGAAGTCCACCTTGCCTGGCCTTTTTTCTTTTCTTTTGAAACCAAGAAGGATGCGTTGATGTTTACAGATACCAGGGGACAGGAATGGGGAGAACAGAGGCATATATTGATCTCACTCTTCTGAGAGCCGGGTCCCAATAAACAGAGGCATCAATGATCAACGTGGGCGACAGCACTGCTTAGAGAACGAATCATTTGCATTAAGTGCCTACAAGGTCTGGCAGGTAAGGTAAATGAGCCAAACACAGAGCAAGAGAGAGAGGGGTAGAGGTTAGAACACATGTTCTGGTCCAAGGAGGCAACGATACTTTGTTTCAGGCAATGGTTGTCTGGCAGAGATGTGCCTACAGGGTTGCCAGTTCTCTGATTTTTTTTCAGAAACGGGAAAGCCTACGTTTTGCATAAAATTTCCCGATATTTAAAACACTCTCTCATCCAAATGAAATCTAACTGCAGGCTGATTTTGCTCTGTGGGATACCAGGGTGCAGCAACTGATGGAGATGGTATTTTCTGGGTTGAGCACACACAGAGGGCCATCTGATACTTTATCCACATTCAGACCATTTGAAATATAAGATCACTCATTGCTGTTTTTTTTTTAACTTATTATTTGAAAATTTTCCAAACGTAAATGGAAGTGGAGGCTACAACAAACAAACCTCCATGACTACCCAGCTTCTACAACCATTCATATTTTACTAGGATCACTGAATTTTGAAGCTAGGAAGAAACTTAGAAATGACTGGCCCAGCAATTACTCTCATATATTTGAGTACCTATCCCATGTCTGGACAATGTGATAAATGCTGCATCATCTGAAATCCTTATGCAGTAGACATCGTCTCCATTTTATGTAAGAGAAGTTGAATACTTGCCCAACGGTAGTGGGAGAGGCAGCTGGCACCGAGCCCAGGCAGCTGGGCGCCCAGCCAACCTCTTCTCTCTCCGCCTCAGGCGGCATCTGTACACACACAACACATCCCCACAATGAGCATCTAGACATTTTGCTCATTCCAGCAGGGAGGTGACAGACACGCTCAACAACAGAATCTCCACGCGTGAGGCCGCATCGTGTAAAACCACGTCCACTGAGTCAGCCTGCTCTTCCGTAAAGAACAAATCACGTGCTTACCTGTTTTACTGCATCTTCATAGGACGGAGGCTGGCTTATCTCTGAAACTGCTGACGTTGACTTAGAAAAAGTTGGGGATGGAAGTGAAAACTCTGGCCCTGACTTATCAGAAGAGGGTAAACCAGCCATCTGGGTGAGTAAAACGCAGAGAAAGACAATCAATGCATGCGTCGGAAATGGTACAGCTTCTGTTTTAGAAACTACAGGCTAAATTCTGCAAACATTGACTTAAGGGAAAACAAAAGCTGGGGCTTAAATTTATGTTACATATATATCACAGATACATATTAACAATGCTACACATCACTATGGACTCAAAGCTGGAGGCGTCTCAGGATGGGAACCTCAAAAATTCATTTCCCCCTCTAAGGTACACCCTGTCTGTTGGGAGAAAGCGAGATGAGAAAAGAAAATAAAGCAAAGGGTCCATCCAATCTGACATGAAGAGCTCCACCAACCCAGGAATTTCCAGACTGATTTATCTCCCACCCCGTTTCATTCCTAAGTGGATGTATATGCAGACAGTTGCAGGCAGGTGTTGCCAGGGTATCTCTTCATGAGCCAGCCTTGGGGATTGTGAGTGCATTCTGTGCAGTGCCCGGGACCTTTCAGGGTCCCTGTCCCCTCAGGATGCCCTGCTCTGGGGCCTGCAGCACTTCTGTGTCATGGCCGTCTCACGTTTGTCTCCTTTTTTCTCCCATCGCGGAGCACAGGCTCCGGACGCGCAGGCTCAGCGGCCATGGCTCACGGGCCTAGCCGCTCCGCGGCACGTGGGATCTTCCCAGCCCAGGGCACGAACCCGCGTCCCCTGCATCGGCAGGCAGACTCTCAACCACTGCGCCACCAGGGAAGCCCATTTGTCTCCTTTTTACCATCTTCCCACTGCTCCTCGAATTCCCCATGTCCCGCATCTTTTATACCCCCGATTGTCCCACCTGCTGACATGCATCATCTCTTCCCTTTTGCACCGTGACTCCAACTTTCTGCATCTCTTCAGTCCTTTCCGAGGACCCACTACTTCTTTCTCCACATTTTTTTCCCATGTGCCCTGACTCCAATCTTGAACTTCACTGAACCAGGTCTGTTTGCCATGATGTTTCGCAAACATACCAAGGCCACGTTGGCATAATTTCTGGGATGAACCCTGGAAACAGTGCCTTGGAATACCCTCACTTATATCTGTACATCCATTTCTGTCCCTTTCAAGTGGACTTGTTTCTATCCAAAATGTCATTTCTTTCTGCCTTTGAACCTCAACATTTGGAGAACAGGGGCCACAGAGAGAGAAGAGGCAAAGCCAACCCCCAGTTTAAACCTCTTCCCAGGTGCCTACCTTTTGCTGTACACCTGGGCTTTTGGGACAAGAGTTGCCCCCAGCACCATGATTGCTGTCTGCCTGGGCTCCAGAGAAAGAGGGGTGAAGGCTGGAAGGCTGGGGAGAGAAGCTTGAAGGATGGCCCTCACGTGCCCCTGAGTTCTGTAGAAAGGAAGAAGGACAAATTAAATGGCCACCAGCAGCATATTTGAGGGTAACCTTTGCTGAGACAACTAGGCCCTGCCCTGGTATCTCATCTTTCCAAACCTCCCTGAATTCCATCACCAAAGTCTCAGATCTGGCTTTGGACGTATCATTTCCTGTTCACAAACTTTCCATGGTTTCCACACATCTAAATCGTAGGGTCTCCACATCTAAACAGGATAAGTCTTCAAGACGCTCCACAGTCGAGTATGATTTCCCCTCTGCGAGCTTAAATTCTACTAATCCCTCCGGGCCCTGTATATATTCCCTCCCTGTGTTTTTTCACATGGAATGATCTTTTCCTGACTCTCCTTCTCCAACTCCACTTCTCAAGTTCAACCCATTTGCAAAGCCTTCCAGATTTTTCTAGCGCTTCATGATCAATACACACTTCCATGCTTTATGCAGCATTTAATGTCACAAGTGCCCATCAGTGATGTTATCCTATATTGCTCTTTATCTTTTTTTTTTTTTTTTTGCGGTACGCGGGCCTCTCACTGTTGTGGCCTCTCCTGTTGCGGAGCACAGGCTCCGGACGCGCAGGCTCAGCGGCCATGGCTCACGGGCCCAGCTGCTCCGCGGCATGTGGGATCTTCCCGGACCGGGGTATGAACCCACGTCCCCTGCATCGGCAGGCGGACTCTCAACCACTGCGCCACCAGGGAAGCCCGCTCTTTATCTTTTAATTTTTTTTATTATGGACTTATTCATGTCTTTACAAAGAGTGCTTTGTAAACCATCAATGACTGTACAAATGGTAGTTCTTCTTGATGGTATGATATCCTTCAACTGAGCACCTTCTGGTCCACAGCTGTATATTTCAAGAGCTATTTTTACCTTTGTTGCCTAGGACATGAGGCACTCAATACCTGTTGTCAATGAGGATGATAATCCATGTAAGTTTCTCCTCCCAGAGTGCTGACTGAGGACTGAGCATCATTCACATGAATGTGTTGTTCTGATGGGTTCATAAAAGATGTATTCGCCTTACCTATGGCCACGCCTTATACTCCCAGGGTAGAGAATATTCAGTGGGAAAAGGGCATGCATTTTAGAATCTGATAAACCTAGGTTCCTGTGACCCTGGGCAACTGGCTTCACCTCCCTGGGCCTTATTTTCCTCAACAGCAAAGAGTGATAAATTGGAATTCGTAAGGTTGTTGTGACAATTAATGAGATGACTCACGTACATGCCTCTTATGACCTGGTACATGGCAGGCATCCAATTAATGTAAGTGTTTTTCCTATTCCCTTTCTAATAACATGGATTTCAGAACCTTTTGATAACGTAACTGTCTTTCTCAAAGAGACTTTCCTAATAATTCTTTGTTTTCATGGATAAAAGGAAAGTCCTGGATGGTCACCTTGGTCTTGTCTTTGAACTGGTCACTATTCTAAGCCATCCCTACTCTCGCTCTGCACCAAACACACTGGTTTCTTTCTGGTCCTTGAACATTCCACACATGCTCCTACCACAGGGCCCTTGCACTTGCTGTTCCTCCTTCGCCTGCAATGCCTTTGCCTCAAGTACTTACAAGGTTTTCTCCTTTACCTCCTTCAAATGTCCCGGGCCTTTCCTTTTAAAGTTGTAAACTTCCAAACTCCTAATCTCCCTTCTCTGCCTTTTTTCTGTAAAATGTATCATCTTCTAATGTGTTAAATACTTACTTATACCTTTTGTTTACTATCTGTCTCCCCATGAGAATAGGGATTTTGTTTGGCCAGCTCAGCACTGATCCCCAGAGACTAGAACAGAGCCTGGCACACAGTACGTAAATATCTGTACTATGCAGACCATTACATGGCCATGGTAACTCCCTCTTTGGCCCTCTTGATGAGTTGGTTTGGCCTATGGTAAGGCTTGATACCAAGTGGTCCTGGGAACAGCCCCACGAGCCAAATCCAGCCCCTGGCTTGTTTTTGTAAATAAAGTTTCACTGGAACACAGCCACGTGCATTCGTTTACCAGTTGTCCATGGCTGCTTTCGTGATCCAGGCGTAGGGCTGAGGCGCTGTGACAGAGACTGTACATCCCACAAAGCCCAAACCATTTATGATCTAGCCCTTTCCAGAACAAGTTTGCCGCGCTAGCCTCGGAAGCGAGTTCGTTCTACTGTAAAGGCTTGTGCATTGTGGCGTCTGGAAGTTGCTACTGGGTGTGTGGCAAACCCTCCCCATGAAAAGTTCCAACGTCAGCTCTTTAGCAGCTGCACATCCACATCCCGCTTCCAGGAGGACGGGATCACCAGGCACGGGGCCAGGAGTTCTTACCTGTGCAGTACGCACCTGGCTGCCGACAGGTGAGGAGACCCTGTGCTCTTCTCCTTGGGCGCCCGAAGATGCAGGTAGAAAGTAATGGTTGTTTGGCGAGGGGGGCAAACTGATGTGCTGCGGGCTTTTCACAGCCCCGAGGGGCGAATGCTGCGGGGAGCACTGCGGGCTGAGGAATGTGGAAGAAAGTACGCTGGTTTGACCTGAGGGCTCCGCACAGCGAGTGTTCCCAAGGGGCAGGAGCTGAGCATCTTCACGGGCCGGCGGCTGGCCCTCTGAGCAGGCGCTCTGTCTTTTCACAGCTATTTGCGGGGATGCAAAAGGACAGCTGGAGGTGGCGTCTTCCTGCTTGATGGGGGCGGCCGGGAAAGGCAGCAGCTTCTTCTCGGGACAGTTGCTCCTCTTCTGCTTCTGCAGCTGCAGCCTCAGCTCCTCCACCTGCTTCTGTTCTTGCTGGAGTTTCCAGGTGAGCTCATTGATCACCTTCTGCTTCTCCACCAGCATCTTGTCCTTCTCGGAGTCCAGTCCATCCAGCTCGGGAGGGATGGAACCCCCATTTAGACTGCCCATGAGGCTTTCCTCGGGGCACGCGTGGACTGGGGACGGATGCAGGCCAAAGGACGGGGAGGCATCGTTGAAGGTGTCCGGCAGGGACCCTGCCACCGACAGGTCGGAAGAGGCAGGCGAGATCGGGGGGCTGGAGCTCGTGCTGCCGAAGTGGTAGAAGCCATTGGACAAGGCGCTGGTGGACGGGGAGGACTGGTAATTGGGCAGCGCGTTGCTGGGTGTCACAGGAAAAGTGACAGTCGTTATGTCACCGAAGTTGGGCACAGGGTTCCCAGGACAGTCCTGAAAGGGCCGAAGCCGGTCCATGAGGGCCAGCTTGGTGCCGGACACCGGCAAACCTCGTATTCGAAGCTGTTGTCTTAACTCAGAGACCTAAAGAAACCAGGCCGTCGTTAGCACTGCTTAATGACAATCTTTTAAAAATGTATTTATTGTTACAGAAACTTTAAGACATCACAAATGGGATTTTATAATGTCCCCTTCCTTGTTTCCGATTTCCTCCCCTACACCAGATGTGCATCAGTTTTGCACAATTTTCATGATTTGAAAATATTGGCATACACCATGTTTTCATGGATCCAGATTATAGAAATGTCCAGCTCAAGTGAACCACGGCGGTTATCTGGTCTACTGCTCTCCAACCCCCATCCTGGTCCTTGTCCCCACATTACAGGTGAGAAAACGGATACCTGCCTGGGTTTGGACATCAACCCTCAACCCACAACATCAAAGCAGGCTGACAGCCCGGGACCTCTGCATCCTAGTTGAGTACCCTGTCCACCACCTCTTTGCCACCACTGGCAAGAGCATTACAGCACAGCTGGGTCCCAGCCTGGGGTTCCTGATTCAGCAGGTCTGAGTTGGGGGCTGAGAATCTGGGTTTCTAGCAAGTTCCCAGAGGATGCAGATGCTACTGGTCCCAGGACCAGGTTCTCAGCCTTGCAGTTCTGCATTACCATCGATGTCCTAATTTTACTGACTGGCTTGGTAACAGTCATATATTGAGAGAAGTATGTGCGGAGATGAGACCATCATTCAAATCCTGGCCCCACCTCTTCCCAGCTCAGTGATCTTTCTGTAAAATGGGGATGACCGTACCTCCCTTATACATTTTTGTGAGGATTAAAATGGCCTAAAATTTGTAAAGGGCTTGGAGTAGTGTCTCACAAATTGTTAGTGCAGTGTGTTTGCTATTATTATTACGTTGATTCACATGGAATTATTTCAACCCTGCAATTTTATATAATATATATATATTATATAAAATTGCAGGGTTGAAATAATTACATGTGTTCATAAATCACAGATATGTAAAAATATGATAGACATGATGGAACCCTTTAGATCCATTAAAACTGATGCTATTTGTTGATATAGAATAATGAGTAATTATTTATGGTATATGATTAAGTGAGAAACGTTTGAATTGCTTGATTCTATTTCTATAAGGATTATATAAATATGTGTATGTGTATATATATATATGTATGTGTGTATATATATATATATATATATATATATATATATATATATATATATATACTTAAACCTATGCTTGCAAGATGAAAATGTCTAGATAAAAATATGCTAAAATCTTAACAATGGTTCTCCTTATCTGTATTTCCAAAATAGCCCACATCAGCATATTGCTTTTGTTAATTAAAATGGGAAACATATTAAATACCTAAATGTCAATAATTCCATAAAACAGCCAGAAATCTATAGGGAAATATTCTTCTGATATTTTGCAGGGAAAGATCTTTTGAGCCTCAAAGCAAAGAGAGTAATAATAAAAATATTGACCACAAAAATTGAAAACTATAAGTCAAAAATACTGGAAGAAAATGCAAATGCAAATAGCCACCTCATTAAAAGATAATTGCAGGGCAAGTAATCAAGTGTTAGTAAGCTCAAGGTATCAAGAGAAAAAGACTGATACCCAGTTTAAAACTGGGTAATGGACATGATCCAACCCTTCACAAATAAAAGATAAAATTAAAAGAAAAATGGCCAATAACATGTACACCATCATTAGTATTCCAAGAAATGCAAATAAAATAAGTATGTACATAGCTTTGTATTCACCAAATTGACAAAGAAATGAATAATAACACTGTGTCAGTGAAGTAGCAGAAAAAATAACTGAATAAAAATGTTAAGAAAAAAAAGCTTTTCAATACCTTGCTATTCCAAGTGTGGTCTTTGGACCAGCAGCATCAGACGGCATCTGGCGCTTATGGGAGAAATGCAGAATCTCAGGCCCCTCCCCACACCTATCAAATCAGAATCTGCATTTCACCACGAGCCCCAGATGCTTCCCTGGGCACATTCAGGCTTGAGAAGCGCTGCCCTAACACACTACCTCTGGGAATAGATTGCCACAAATGTTCAGGACAGGAATGGGGCCATATGGATCAAGAGTTCTTAAAAATAGTAATATATTTTGGTTTAGGAGTTCCACTCCCATGTATTTAGCCTGGGGAGATAATTAGAGAAATTAATAAATGTATGTACAAACTATATATATATATATATATACACACACACACATACATATCTATAATTTTTTTTTCTTTTTTCTTTTTTTGCGGTACGCGGGCCTCTCACTGTTGTGGCCTCTCCCGTTGCGGAGCACAGGCTCCGGACGCGCAGCCTCAGCGGCCATGGCTCACGAGCCCAGCCGCTCCACGGCACGTGGGATCCTCCCGGACCGGGGCACGAACCCGTGTCCCCTGCATCGGCAGGCGGACTCTCAACCACTGCGCCACCAGGGAAGCCCACAAATTATATGCTTAATAGCAAAAATTTGGAAGCAAGTTAAAAGTCCAATAGAGGGATGTCAACGAGGTGGAGAAGTGTATTAAAAAGGAACATCTTCTTGAATATTAAACGTTATGAAGACGTCCATGATCAATAAAACAACATAAGCGTGCCCGAAGTATATGTTCACCTAATTACTTGAAAATAATTACTTTAAAACCAAACATGCTCACGCATATTTTAAGTCTAGAAGCATACAGAATCTGTGAGTTAATTGTCTTCTAAAATACTTGGGACTTCCCTGGTGGTCCAGTGGTTAAAACTGCGCCTTGCACTGCAGAGGGCACGGGTTCGATCCCTGGTTGGGGAACTAAGATTCCACGTGCTGTGCAGACAAAAAAAATACTCTTCACTTTTTTATACACTATCATATTTCAATAGTGAATATATATGACATTAAGAGTTATTTTTAAAGTTATCTCAAAAAGGATTTGAATAACTTACCGTACCACAAGCAATAAAATATGCTCTCGGCCCCCTAGCCTGGCTAGCATTGTTTTACCATTTTCCTTTAGATTTGCTGGTTTGAAAAAGTGCAAAATGGCAACTCACTACCGTTTTAATTTAGAGTTACTTAAAATTAATGAGTTCTACGTTTATTTTTAGAATCTGCTCTGGCACTGAATAATTTAAACATTATTAAATAATGCAGCTCATATTCTAAAATAAAATGAGTACTTGTTCAGTCCAGTTTGCTATAAATTTCAGAATATTATGCTGTGTAGGCTTGCTTGGGACAAAGATTTGTATAAACCTCTTTCTTACATTCCCTGGTGTTTTATTTTTTTAATTAATTAATTATTTAATTTTTTGGCCGTGCCATGCGGCATGTGGGATTCTAATTCCCCGACCAGGGATCGAACCTGCACTCCCTGCATTGGAAGCACAGAGTCTTAACCACTGGACCACCAGGGAAGTCCCTCCCTGGGGTTTTAATCATTGATAAAACTTTAAACCATTTATTATGAAAAATTTCAAACATACACAAAAGTAAATAGAAAAGTGTAGTGAACCCACAAACCCATTAACCAGCTTTGACAATTATCAGCCCGCATTTGTTTCATTTATACGCCAATCTTGTTTCATTTATACCCCAAACTACTTCTTCCCCTACATTTCCTGAATTATGTGGAAGCAAATTATATATTTTAATCTGTAAATATTTTGGTATCTCTGCCTAAAAAGTAAGTTCTTAAAAATATAGATATAAGATCATTATCACACCTAAAATATGAATAATTATTTCTTAATATCCATCAAATATTTTCCCAATTTTTTAAACTTCCCATTTACTTTCTCTCTCCTCCCCCGACCCCCCATGCTCTCTGGCTCTCTGACTCTCCAGTTTGTTAGAAGCAGGATACAAAAAAATCCATATACTGTCAAATTACCACGTATAACTTTTTAATGAGAAATCAAACGTTTTTCTCAGTGCTTTTCCCCTTTCACTTCTATGCAGCAAAACAGAAGCATTTTTCTGGAAAACATCACCTTCATTGCCTAACCTTTCTGATTACTGTTTTTGAGGGTTACCTGCATTAAGTCCTCTTATTTCTTCCTTTCCCTACATGTGGTTCCATCACTCACCTCCTTTATTCCTCTTCTCTCCTTCCTTTCCGCCTTCTCCATCCTTCCCTCCCACTCTTTCCATTCTGTTCTCCTTCTATCTCACTTGCTGCGCTACTTCCAACCCTCCCCATTATGCAAACGATTCCAAGATTTCTGTTCCTATCCCTGACAGCACAGGTGAGCTGAGTGAGGCTGATATACGTCTAAGTGATGGAAACTGGCTAGACTTTTTCACTTGGTTGTCCTGCTGGTACTTGTGCTCAACTTTTCTAAACTGAATGAACTTGCCGACAAACCTTGAAACCATCTCCTCAGTCTACCCTCCCAATTTCTGCTACTGCTGTAACTCTCCCAGGTGACACCTCTCCCCATACACCCAGTAGTCAAGCCCAGTTCAGGTTTCTCCCATCTATCCCCCGCCCCCTTTCCACTCTCGAGAATGACAATAGCAAAGCCTTTGACATCAGTCACTTGAGTTCAAGCCCCAGTTTTGTCATGGAGAAGCTGGTTAACCTGCATTTCATTTAACCTCGTTAAGATCCTGATTTATTATGTTTACATTTAAAACTTATCTTGTAGGGCAAAAATTAAAGCAAATCTCAAAGTAAACAAAACTGATAAACTTTTAGCCAGACTCATCAAGAAAAAAAAGGGAGAGGGCTCAAATCAATAAAATTAGAAACGAAAAAGAGGTAAACAGTGGACACCACAGAAATACAAAGGATCCTAAGAGACTACTACAAGCAACTCTATGCCAATAAAATGGACAACCTAGAAGAAATGGACAAATTCTTAGAAAGGTACAATCTCCCAAGACTGAACCAGGAAGAAATAGAAAATATGAACAGACCAATCACAAGTACTGAAATTGAAACTGTGATTTTAAAACTCCCAACAAACAAAAGACCAGGACCAGATGGCTTCACAGGTGAATTCCATCAAACATTTAGAGAAGAGTTAACCCCTCTCCTTCTGAAACTATTCCGAAAAATTGCAGAGGAAGGCACACTCCCAAACTCAGTTCTAAAGCAAACCTCTGAAAGATGGCCGACCGATAGTTTATACTCAAAAAATGGTAGTTCTCACTGTCACCACCACCATCTTCTTATACCTCTGCTAATTATTGTAACTATAACCAGCCAATGATTCTGAGCATGTGCACGTCAAGGAAACCACCTCTAGGGGCTCTGCTAGGTGGCACATCATATCTGAACTATGTTTTCTTTGGGGCCAAGACACCTCCAGTCCTATGTGATCCGAGATCCCATCCAGAGATAGACTACTTAAAAAAAAATCTTTGTAGAAGACATATGACATAAAATTTACCATTTAATAATTTGTAAGTGTACAGTTCAGCAGCATGAAGTACATTCACAATGCTGTGCAAATATCACCACCACCCACCTCCAGAACTTTTTCATCATCTCAAACTGAACCTCTGTACTCATGAAACACTCACCCTTTATTCCCCTCTCCCCTGGGAACCAACATTCTACTTTCTGCCTCTATGAATTTGAGGACTCCAGGGACCTCACAGAAGTGGATGCACACCATATTTGTCCCTTTGTGTCTGGTTTACTTCACTGAGCATAAAGTTTTCCAGGTGAGAGAAGCTACTTTTATCTCTATGGATTGATGATCTGCGGGGGTGTGGAGGGTGAGGGACCACTGCTCTGGAGGGCATCATCATAAACCTGACATCCTCCTCTAGGTTTATAGCTGCCAAATTGAACCAAACTCGACGAAACCTAAGCATTTTTATTCCAAGTGTAAGGAATAGAGAAACCTTTGATATCAAAGCCTAAGATACATTTTATCTACCAGTGTTGACATTTGGTGGCCACTGAATCTCCTCTAATTTGAAAGAGTCCCAATCCTACTTTTCCCCCAAAGGAGATAATGACTGAGGGCTGAGCATGGGAAGGAGGATGACCAAGGACTGCGGGCTGGGGAAGGGCCATAAGACTGGCCCAGTGAGGACCACGGGGGCTTTTAGGAATTTAGTGTTTTGGGGAAAAATGATAAGATCCTTTTGGGGGGAAGAGTAATCGGTGGGGTGGAAACCAGGTAAAGAGGTGCAATCATTGAGCTGGAGTAGGCGTTGGAGGGAGGTGTGCCCACGCGCTGGAGACCTGGAAGGGCCCTGCCTCCATCCTTTTCTGTCCTTTTGTAAATACGGGACGGACGAATCTGCCAATCCTGAGGACTGCTCTGAAACACACCAGGTTCAACTCAAAGGCCAGCGTCCTCTCTGTGAACTGAGATCCATGAGTGTGATCCAGAGTCAACTGTTAGCACACATGTATCATTTCAGAAGCTGTTGCTACACTTCAGGGCAGAAGTTCTCAGAATTGGGGATTTCTTAATAGAACAGCACCTTGTCTTAAATTATATTATCGACATAGGGTTCCCAACCTTTTACCTTGTTAAGTAAGGACTGTTCTCCTTATTTAATAGCATCCTGATGGAAGAAAAAGAAATAAAACACCAGAAACACTCAACTTCTATCCACTGCTGCCATCATTTCCTGATGGAAAGGACATTTTGACATTCAAAACATTGTGGGGAAATAAATGCTTCAAATAAAGATGGGTCAGATATACTGAACACAGTTAGATTCATGAAAAGCTCTTGACATGGCTCTTGTTCTTCTTATTTCAAGAAACTGGTAAAAGTTCATCGTGAAATTGGCCATTGGAAACGTGTATCAATCTCAAAGCCGCCCTCTGCGCTAAGGGCTATCATGTATATGATTCTATTTGACTCTTACAATGATTCATTCATGCAAAGGAGCAATGTGACATGCAGAAACATTAAGAGACTAGCTTAAGGCTGCACAGCCAGGGGAAGAGCTGAGCTGGGAGCCCACAGTCTTCTGTTCTATTGGGTGTCCAACCACAGTGGTTAAAAATATATATATTTGTTAAAAAAAAAGAAAGAAAGAAAGAAAGAAAATCATGTCAAACCGTATACCTTCAGATCATCTAGGTTGGATGGGAGTGGGCCTGGCTTGAGAGAAGAGACACCAGTTTGTCCAGAAAAGCTGTTTTTGGCAGGAGACAAAGGGGTATTGCTCAGCGGTGCTAAAGAAGGGTTTGGATTTCTGACCACCTGCTCATTTGGTTCCCTGAAAAACAAACAAAAAAGAGGCACTTAAAATACAATCAAATACAGTCAAATATACATCTGGGGGTGTGATACTGTGATTTAGAATAGGAAATATATATTTGGTCTTCATCCTGGTTTCTGGCATAGCTCCTAAAACCCTTGGGATTTCCTAAGGCCTGAGAGCACAGAACTGTCTTTTGTTATCCTAATGAGGTGACTCTCGGAAGCCACCTAAGGATGGAGGGTGGTGGCCTGGAGAACCAATCATGTGATTAGAGGGCTGGAACGTTTAGTCCCACTCCCGACCTCCGGGGAGGGCAGAGGGCTGGAGGTTGAACTGATGGGCAATGGCCAGAGATCTAATCAGCCGTGCCTACGTAATGACGTCGCTATAAAAACCCAAAAGGATGGGGTTTGGAGAGCTTCCGGGTTGGGGAGCATGTGGAGATTTGGGGAGACGGGTGCACCTGGAGGGGCCATAGATGCTCTGCCTGCCTCCCATGTACCCTGCCCCAAGCATCTCGTTCATCTGGCTGTTCCCAGGGGGAGTTACGTGCTTTTACAATAAACCGGTTACCTAGTAAGTAAAATGTTTCTCTGAGTTCCGTGAGCCACTCTAGCAAATTAATCGAACCCAAGGAGGGGAGTGTTGGAACCTCCCATCTGTAGCCGGTCTGTCAGAAGCACAGGTGACAGCTTGGACTTGTGATTGGTGTCTGAAGGGGGAGGGGGCAGTCTTGTGGGACTGAGCCCTCAACCTGCGGGATCTGACACGATCTCCGGGGAGAGAGCATCGGAATTGAGTTGAATTGTAGAACGCCCAGCTGGTGTCAGAGAGTTGCTTGGCAGTGTGGGGAAAACTGGGTGACCAGAACCCTTAGGGGGTGGCTTGCATTTAGGTTGGATCACAAGCTAATTGCCCAGAAGGATCAGGCGTGTAATAACAAATGCATCAGCAATAATAGTCAGTGCAATGTAATAAATGTAATAATAAATCAGTAGAAGTGGCAGGGTGAGGAAGAATCACAGAGTGGGCCAGAGGGCAAGTGGTAAGCACCCCTCAAGCTAGTTTTGGGGAGACAAGAGGGAGCAGTGGAGACTGTGGCCGCGGGAGAGGCCCGTCCATCTGTGATTTAGCAGATGCCCTGTTCTGGGGAGGAAGGAGCACGCGCACGAAGCTTGATTGCATACAGCACGTGGCATAATCACCAGCGTGACCCGAGGCTGAACAGAGACAGGTGGGAGAACCTACATCCCAACTTTATGGTTGAGGAGAAAGACCCTTTACAAGGTGACCTCACTGTGAGATCACACACTGGGCTCAGGAGTGAATCTTTGAGGCTGTCACCCAGTCACTCAGCCCTGAGCCAATTCCTGAAACATAATCAGTATTGGACTGGCTCCCAATTCCAATGCTACATTCTTAGATGGTCCCTCCCCTCCGTTCTGCCATTACTCTAGTGCTAATACTTTCCCCAAAGAGGCCTCTTATCAGGGGCATTGATGTACCTGCTTCCTCCCGGCCTTCTGTCCCTGAAAAAGTGGGCGTGGTTTCTAAACAGTCATACTCTAAACACACCAGGATGCGGTGCAGCGCAGGACTCGCTGGGTCCCCAGGGGCTGGCCCTGGGGCCTCAGCCAGAGAAGCCACCACCAGCGTCTGCCCCCAGGCGCCAGCCTGGGCTTGCCTGACTTACTTGAGCTGAGCTTGGTGGAGCCCGGGGTAGTTGAAGCAGTGCTGTTGCTGCTGACTGAGGATCTGCAGCTGCAAGAACAGCTGCTGCTGCTGGAGCAGCCGGGCGTAGGCCGAATCCATGGGCGGAGGGGACTTCTCTGCCTTCTGGTCCGGGGGGATGTACTGGTGATATTTGAGCTTCTTCACCTTTGGCTTGGGGTCCTTGGGCTTTTTGTGGCGGTTCTTACTGTCGCTCAAGGACTTGGACTGCAAAGCGGATGGAGAAACGGCATGTGCTTTAGGTGATGGATGGGAATGGCTTGGCATCATGAATATATCTCTAGGAGGTTTCATGGGATGGATGTCCCTGAACCCCCGACACACAATACAGCAAAGGCAGGATGCACAAAGAGATCCTGGACGTTAAGGTACCTAATGGACAAATCCACTGCAAATGCATCGCAAAGGAAGGACACCCCTGAGGTGGGGAGTCTTGAGCCTTAGAAGTGGCTCGAGGAGAATTTCCTTCCTGGAGGAGAGGGAGAGGTAAACTTGTGTTTCATGAGGACACCTTTTTAACCTAAAACCACCTGACGGCCTAACGGAGATATTCTGCTCTTGGGATGGATTCATAAGAAAGCTCTTTCATCTGTATACATGCAATCACCTTTAGTGAAGCCCTTAGTACGCTGACTTATTAATGACATAAACTCAGATGAAGTTCAGCTTGCCTCTGAAAATCCAGAATGTGGATTTTTGTTACCTCAAATGTAAGATCAATTCCCCTTCCCATCAAACACTGATATAAGATCAGGAAGTGACATCCTCTGAACTAAAGATTCTTTATTGACTACGGGAAGGGTCAGTCACCCACTGGGACCTTTCCAGAAGTTACCCATCATGGAGCACGATCTGGACCCTTGAAAAAAGTTAAGGACACAGGCTCGGAAGTGAAGACACATTTTTGAACATGGTACAATCATCCAACTTCGTGACATCTCAATTACCTCACTTGCAAGCTGGGAAAAACATTCTCGACTTTCGATCTCAGTAATCAATGGAAAGATGGTGAAACATCTTGTTGAAATAATAACAGATTTCAAAGGACAGTGTGATTATATTTATAACCCACTCCTAAAACCCAAAGGCCTCCATAGATTGGAAAGCAATAGATCCATACTGGAATCGGGTAAAAAACATACATTTCCAAACCCTGACTTTATTACAGAAGATTGAAAGGAACATGGATATGGTGATGGTAGAGTCTTGGGGATCTGGGGACAAGTGGGAGGGAAGGTGTGGTACCAGCGGTGTCCAGAAGAGGGCGCTCCTGAATAGCTGGCGGGCATGTTGTGACTGGGCAGCTTCCCCGCTTTAACCACAAAAGTTTTCTCTGACTCAGCGCATCCCTCCACCGAAGCCTTTTTTGTGTTTTCTCAGGGAGGCTTCTTCTTGGAGACCAATGAACAATGAACTCAAGTATTCCCGTGGGCTGGGGGCTCTCCTCCCTGCTCATTCATCGGTTAGCGCTCCAGGTAATGAATCAGTCTTCTGCACTTGGGATAGTTTCTGCAGGGCTCCTACAGTCAGCTCTGCCCTGCTTTGCTCTGGTGCAGCCTCCGCTCCCACCCCTAGAACTTGCTTGTCTGGGGGAGCTGCAGCCCTGGGTCTAGCAATTCAGTCAGGGGCTAAGGCATTTTCTCTAGCTGTCGCCTTAACATAGGGACTCTGAACGTTTTAGAAGGTACGAAAATCGGACCATTTTCTCTGGATAGTGAGGGGCAAAGGCCGCTGAACCCATGGAACTCCGAATCCCTGGAACTGTACAGTTTCATATTTTTGACACCAGAGGATACCAAGGCTGTGGGTTTGCTTTTGTTTTCTTTCTAGAACTGCATGGCCAATAGAAGCGGAGCACAGTCATCTTTCTAAAGCAGACCTGGATCCCAAATCCAGTGGTTTAAGACTTGGGCATGAATGTAGAAAGCAAGTTAGTGTGAGGCAAGAGGGAGCGGTGGGGCCTGCAGCTAGAGAGGGCACGACTTCCTCAAGGCCTTCTGCCTCGAATTCGCACATACCCTGCGCCGGGCATGCAGCATGCCCCCCAAGCCACCTGCACTCAGTTTGTCCATCCTGCTCGGCACACTGAAGTCCAAACTCCAGCCTGCAAAGGAGACCATCAGCAAGCTGCCTAAACATGCTCCTGTCCAATGGCTTACCCCTCCTGACTCTTTTCCTTGTCATTTTCTGCCATCTGTGACTCCCTACTCTGCTTGCTGTCTGACGTCGGCTCATCCTTCGAGGCTGGCTCAAACCCTGGCTCATCTGGGAAGCCTTTCCTAACCCACGGTGAGGTCTCTCCTATGCATGTCTCATATGACACTTGAGGCTGCCCCGTAACGGTCACACTGCTGCAGACCCTGCTGAGGGGGGAGGGAGGCAGACATCCAGCCCCAGGTCTGCTTCCGAGGCTACTGGCCCTGATGGGGGGCTGTGGCCACCTGGGGAAGGGGACTCTCCTTCTGTATTGTGGTAAAATACAAGGAACATAAAAATCCCCAGTCACCATTTTCAATTCAGTGGCATTTAGCACATTTACAATGTGGTGCAACCATCACTGCTACCCAGTTACAGAACATTTTCATTACCTCGAAAAGTAACTCCACCCCCATTAAGAAGTCACTCCCCATCCTCCCCTTCCCTTGGAAACCACTATCGTGCTTACTGTCTCCATGGATGTGCCCATTCTGGACACTGCATAAAAATGGAATCAGACACTGTGTGGTGCTTTGTGTCTGGCTTCTCTCACACAGCATGTTTTCAAGGTTCATTCACGTTGTACCAAGAATCAGTGCTTCATTCCCTTTTCTGGCTGAATAATCTTCCATTGCATGGATATGCCCTGTTTATCCATTCTTCACTTGATGGACATTTAGGTTACTTCCAACTTTTGACTATTGGGAATACAGCTGCAATGAATATTCCCGCATACATTTTTGTTGGAACACCTGTTTTCAATTCTTTTGGGTGTGTATCTAGGAGTGGAATTTGCTGGGTTACGTGGTCATTGTGTGTTTAATTTATTGAGGAACCACCAAACTGCATTCCACACAGACGCACCATTTTACATCTCCATCAGCAATGTATGAGGGTGCCGATTTCTCCACATCCTCATCCACACTTATTTTCCATTTTTAAAATTTTAGTCATTCCAGTTAGTTTGAAGTGGTATTCTGTCGTGGTTTGGAGTTGCATTTCCCTGACAATGAATGACATGGAACCCCCTTCTCGTGTGCTTGTTGGGCAATTTGTTTATCTTTGGAGAAATGTCTATTCAAGTTCTTTGGGGCACATTTTTCTTATTTGCTCAAAGCCCCATATGGACTAGTGGTGGCTGTGACATCAGACTAGATTGTAGGCTCCTTGAGGGCAGGAATCATGGTTTGTTTTTTTTTGCGGTACGCGTGCCTCTCACTGTTGTGGCCTGTCCCGTTGCGGAGCACAGGCTCCGGACGCGCAGGCTCAGTGGCCATGGCTCACGGGCCCAGCCGCTCCACGGCATGTGGGATCCTCCCGGACCGGGGCACGAACCCGTGTCCCCTGCATCGGCAGGCGGACTCCCAACCACTGTGCCACCAGGGAAGCCCAGGAATCATGTTTTATTCAACCTGATATGTACTACTTGGAGCCTGCAATGTGAGCACCATTCTCTTATAGAGGATTTTACAGTTTTCAGAGTATTCTTGCGCATTCTCTCAATGGACTTATGTGAAGCTTACGCAGTCGATAGGGCAGAGATGTTTTTCCCTAGCTGGGTTGCTTCCTTCTTTGAGAAGCCCTCTAGTAGCCTCCTAGCTTAGAGATGATGAATATTCATCAGCTGAGAACCCACAGGCACTGACCAGTCAGAAGAGCTGCTGGCTTTCATGTAAACAGCCAGTCCTACTGGACCAGGTGGTTACCAGCCCTGCTCCTCATTGAAACTGACTGTCCTTCCTCAGGGCAACTATTATACTCCCTTAGTACCAAGAGGCTGAAGGCTTTGCTCATTTGCATTAGGCAGAATTTAAATACTTTGGTAGAAATACTGATGCAATTTTCCTTGGCACACAACGTTAGAAGTCACTGAATCATCCCCTCCACCCTCCACTTGCAGTGAACAAAATTCATCAACAGCCACTTATTTTCAATGCTGTTGAGCTGTGTGGATTGTAGGCTGGGTTTAAGCCACTGCAGTTTGGGGACCTTTCCTGGGAATCAGAAATACCCGCCATCCATTTATAAGATGAAAACCACTTCTGTGTACATGCAGTGGAGGGGGCAGTGGGTGGGCACCGTTACTTTAGCATTGATTCCAACTCAATTTACAACCTTTTCAAAACATGTTTCTTAAGAATCATCTCAGCATCAAGCGGTGGCTTTAGAGCTGAGAAAACATGCCCCCAAATCAATCAGAAGTTATTTGGGATAAAACATTACGAAGAAAGTCAAATGACTACCAGACAGTTAATTGAGGAGAAAGTGCCCTGTGAACTATTAGATATAATCCTGACAAACTTAAACCAAAACTATGTGATCATGCTTGTAGTTATGTGTCTCTTGGGAGTGTAACCCTCTGCTTTGTCTTTATTTCCACAGGGAGACTGGCTTGAATCATATAGGCTTTGCTGTAGGCAGGGCCTTCAGGTTTGCTTCCCTTGCATAAAATCCAGCTGCCCTACACCTGTTTTACGCCACATACAAATCCTGTGTGCACTGCGGTCAGTTGTGTCTACCTCTAGGCTGAGCTGATGAAGCCTTTTAAGTCAGGAGTAGGCTGGCTGAGCTGTGATTCCAAAGAAGCGCAAACATTGCCCAGCAGGGGTCTTTGTCTGCAGGGAACACCCCTGCAGGGCAAGGGAATCTTGGTCCATGTACACTGATGGCCCATGTCTCAACTCCTGTCTTGCGATGCTCCCAGTGGATTGAACACGTCCATGGGTCCGTGGGACTCCCCCCTGTTGACAGACCTAACTCAGCACTCCCTGCCCCGAGCTGGCCCTGTGAGCTGAGTGCTCAGACGGGCGTGGAAGCCGGCCCACCGTACCTTGACAGCAGCGTGTACAGGGACGGGGTTGCCCAGGGGGCCGAGCCCCTGCTTCCCCGGGTCTGACTGGTTGCCGGGCTGGGGGGCCGAGTCATTCCTTTCATTTTCTGAGCCAGAAATAAGATCCTAAAAATCCAAAGTTTAGCATTATTAGGGTGCAGGAGAAAAGACCGTGTGACGTGGAAATGTTGTGGTAGAGCCTCCCACTCCCACCCCCGAGGTCTGCTGTGTTAATCCTAGCTTCTTATCTCAGGAACATCAGATTCTGTCCTCCAGCGGGAGGAGTCGTGTATATAATTTGTCATCCAGTTGAGGACACTTTTAAGAGAGAAAACAGGCATGATTAATAATTATTCCAGCAGACAGGTATAGGACTGACCTGTTCTAGGCAAACTGGGACATCTGGTCACCCTGGGTGAGGGTTCCACCTACCTGCGGCTAGGTTTACCTGTTGGAATTGACAGTGGGATTGAAAAAGAGAGGAAGTGGGAGAAGTGGGTATAGGAACTTTGGGGGAAAGTAGGACAAGAAAAAAGTTAGATGAAACGGGGGTTACAGATGGAGGGAAGGTGTGTAGGTATGTGTATGTGTGTGTACGCATCTGGGTCTCTGTGTATTTGTGTGCATGTGTGTCTCTCTGTGTGTCTGCCTGTGTAATGTATGTGTGCATATATATGTATCCCTCTGCACGTGTGTCTGGGTGTATACATGTGTCTGTGTGTGTATGTCTGTGTATATGTATGTACATGTGTGTATATGTAAGTGTGTGTGTGTGTGTATGTGTGTAGTATCAGGAAAACCTTTACGAGGCACGTTCCCATATGCAGAGGACTCTGAAATGGACCAAGTGCCCTCTCTCTTTCCCCTACAATCCTAGGCCATGACTGTGAAAAGGGGGCTGCTCCACGATCTCCCCGAGCGGCTCAGCCCTTCCCTGAGCCCCAGCACCTATCAAAGGTCTGTAGCATCCTTTTCTCTTGGAGCCTGTGCCCTCATCTGTCACATGAGGTTGCCGGATGAACTGACATAAGATGATTTTTGCATTTTGCCTGGCATTGCTCAGTGTTTGTTCCCTTTTTGCCCACTCCGAGGGCTAAAAAGAAAAGAATGCGTCTTCTCCCCAAAGCATCTTTAAATCAGAAGCTGAGGAATTCACTGTCAGAGTAATAAGACACAAATGGTCTGATGTACTGTTTGATGTTATCAAAGAAGCTGGGCTGCAAAGACCAGCTGCGGGATGCAGGGGAAGGAAAAATGCTTTGATTATAAACTCTTGCACGATAAACGTACGGCTCTTTTGGCTCTGCTTTTTCTGTCTCCCGTCTCCCTCCTGTTCTACATTTCCTCCTGGGCAGCCTTGGCTTTGTTCTGATGGAGTGAAGAAGGGCCTGACAACGACCGGTAACAGCACAGTTTCAGGAAACAGGGTCGTGGTAAATAAGTCCTGAAACTGTCCCTGATCCCTGCATGCTTTACAGTGTAAAAATGTTTTCAAATACACTATCTAATACGGTTTAAAAAGTACAACCATCCAGCTATACAATAAGTCCTGGGGGTGTAATGTACAGCAGGGTGACCATAGTTAACAATACCGTATTGTCTCTCTGAAAGTTGCTAAGAGAGTAGATCTTAAAGATTCTCATCACAAGAAAGAAAATTTGTAACCATGTGTGGAGACGGATGTGAACTAGACTTATCCTGGTGATCATTTCACAATACCTACAATGATATATTGTATCTATCGTGCATATTGTGAAATACACGTGTATTTCACAATACATGTATATTTCACAATATGTAAGATAGATACAATATCAAGCAATTATTTTGTACACCTGATATTGTATACATTGTATACTTTGTGTATTTCATGATATATACAATATCGAACAATTATGTTGTATACCTGAAACTAATATAATGATATGTCAATTATACCTCAATTAAAAAAATGAGAAGTACACACAGATATAAAATATCTATATATAATAAAAATGAGATATCTCTATATAATTAAAATATATAAAATAATACCTGTTAATAAAATATACATCATATATATAAAATATCTGATTTCAAGTCATCGAATAATTCCTGTGAGGCCAAGAGGAGTAAACTCCTCCTGAAGGGTTGGGGCTGAGGTCGGAGGGTTCTCTCCAGAGCCAGGATGTGGTTCAAGATTCACATCTCGTTGTCCCATGAGTGCAACCCCTGCCCCTCCTGTGTGCACCTCACACTCATCTCCTCTGGGGGCTCTGGGAATACCATCCTGCCAGGCCAAGGAAAGGTCCCAGCAAGCCTGGGTGTGGCTTATAGAGGGGGAGCTCCAGGTGTTGGGGGGGGCCCTGCATGCTCCTGGGGCCACACAGCTACTCAGCCTCACTTCCTTCTCTGTAACATCTAACAGAAAATGCTTGCAAGGTGCCTAGCACTGGCCCTGGTACACAGTGGGTGCTTAATAATGGCAGTAGACGTTGTTAGCCACCATTATACTGCTCTTTATAAATGTGCTTTTAACAGTATGTGCAATATCCATTTCTCACATCTCGACAATCTGTGGATTTGTCCAGAAAGAGGGGAATGCTGTGTTTGGGCTGGGGCTGGAAGTGGTCCTTGCTCCAGGGGTGTTTGGCAGGTAGACGCCTGCTAAGGGTAGAACCGGCTCGGGGCTCCGGCTTTATAGCCAATCAGCGCCTTCTGTTCCTCACTCCCCAGGGTCCTACAGTGGTAACTCAGTGCCTGGAAAGACCGTGGGCTTTGAAACCAGCCCTGCTGAGGCCATTTCTCTCCAGGAGACTGTTAGTTGGTCATCTCATCTTGGGGAGCCTCATTTCTACCTTGTCTCTAAAAGTGGAGATAAAAGAGATATACTTGACAGAGTAGATACTGAAAACATAAGTCCAAAGGGCATATTTCTGGGGATTCCCTTTCGGTGTTATCTGGAAGCTTTTGCCTTTACACACAGACCCCTGGACCGAACAGGGTGAGAAGAAGCATCCAGATGACGTGCCATGAAGAGACATCTCTGTGGTCTCTAAGCAAAACAACCTCAGCACTGCTGATTTCAAGACTGAAGAGGTGACAGGCTGAGATGTGGTTTGTTTACCTGGATTTTCCCCCGAGGACCCGCCAAAGGGGTCTCTGTAGCTTTCATATCTGGGGGGGATCCTGCTGAGCCCTGGAGGTCTTCACCTCGAGTCTGATCGGGAGAAAGCCCATCGCTGCTGTCCTCCTCAAAGGCAAATGCATCCGCTGATTTGGAGAAACTCACCTGGTTACCTGAGGGAGTGAAAGCCAAGAAGAACCGGGTCAGTGGCAGTGCTTCAGTGTGCCATCCGTATTAGGAGCACTTACCTACCTCCTTAGATGCTTCCAGTTCAAGGTAGGAGTGGAGATATATTTAAAATGACTTGCTTTCCCCTCTATTTACTCCATACAGGGGAACTTGTGTTTATAAAAGGGACACGTTTGGCAGGGACGAATGAGTGACATATCAAAGGTCTATCATCATTTATTAAACTTCATTTTCAGACTGATCCATTCCTACACATTTTGTATGTGAGCCCCCATCTTTCTGAAGAAAAGAACAGGGGCCATCAGGTGCAGGAGGAGAAGGCCCCTGTCTCCCTGGGGCTTTACGATGAGAGGTGAAATTGAAATGACAGCGGGCCATTTGCATCGTGTTCAAACATAAAGTGGGGCAACCGGCACAAAATGTTTCGCAAACTTTGCTATTAAGGAGAAGTCAGGGAGCTCCTAAGTTTAAATTCCTAAGTGTCAGAAGAGCTAATGTCACCAGAATGTCCCAAAGCCCCACTCAACGAATGCATATCTGTTTATAAAAGCCATAAACATGTCTCAGAAACTGAAGCGTGATCTTTACTTATTTATTTTTATTATTTGGATTTTGGTGTTATTCCTCTGATCTTTGTCTCTATTTTGGAAATCCCCAGCGACTCACACATGCTCAGATTCTTCCCCAGCAGCCTGCGTGGTCTTGGGAGGGAAATCCAGACATTGGCTTGGGGACTGGGGTTACCAGACCAGGTGGGACTATCGTGACATCCTTATATGTCCCTCATGTGGTTTTTTTTTTTTTTAAATCATTTTGATCATTTATAGTACTGTGATTTTATTTATTTATTTATTTATTTATTTATTTTTGGCTGCATTGGGTCTTCGCTGCTGCACGCGGGCTTTCTCTAGTTGCAGCGAGCGGAGGCTACTCTTTGTCGTGGTGCACGGGCTTCTCACTGCGGTGGCTTCTTTTGCTGCAGAGCACAGGCTCTAGGCACGCAGGCTTCAGTAGCTGTGGCACGTGGGCTCAGTAGTTGTGGTTCGTGGGCTCTAGAGCGCAGGCTCAGTAGTTGTAGTGCACAGGTTTAGCTGCTCCACGGCATGTGGGATCTTCCCGGACCAGGGCTCGAACCTGTGTCCCCTGCATTGGCAGGCAGATTCTTAACCACTGTGCCACCAGAGAAGTCCCTCCCTTATGTTTTTTAATTGCTAAATCTCCTCTGGCTTATTATCCAAATGCACAGTACAAACTGTGCTGAGGCTACACAGCTCTTGTGTCCCTCTTGCAGGCACAGCTCTTCGAAAGGAATTTATGTATTATCAGCAAAGGTTTCCAGCCCGGTATTCTGCAGTTACACTGACAAGAACTTTTGACTCAGGCTTGGGGCAGATAAGAGAGAGGAGCTCTCACTGTGGAGATTGGAAAGGCAGCAAGGAGCTGGAAGTAATGGAATGAATGTGGTTTGGGGCTTGTCATCACCACCACTGCTGGCATCTGTCATGGACCCTCACTCAGACACGCAAGTGTCAAATCAGGAGAGAGGCCGGACAAGGACAGGGCAGGTGGGAACTCCAGTCACTGGCCCGCTGGGCAGCCTGCTAACCTGGAAAGGCTTGGGGACCAGCGTTGCTGCTCCTTGGTTTCAAGGATTATTTATAAAAGTCATTATTACTTTTCTGTGATGATAGAAGTAATGTTTACTTATAAAAATTCATACCATATGAAATGTACATAACAAGGTACATAACAATCCCACTTCCGTTAATGATTTATTCCCTCTTCTAGACTTAATTCTATCCAAACAGCAAGACACGCACATATTTAAAAAGCATTTCAAACAGACAGGACTGAGTGAAAGATACTGTACTGAAACTTGCTTTTTTCATCCTATAGTGTATCTTGGAGATCTTTACATGTGAACGCATAGAGATCTTCCTCAATATTTTGGTAACAGCTACACAGTATTTCATTGTATGAATGGGAACTTTTGTTTTCCAACTTTTATTTCCCAAGGGGCCCTTATCTTTAACTATAAAAATTTTGAAATAATAGAAAGGTACAGAGAATAATATAAAACATGTGAATCACCTGAAATAAATATATGCCAGTATTTTCCTATATTTGCATCAGAAACCTATTCATTTTCTAACAGAAAGGGCTTTCACTGGGTATTTGACAAATGTCAACTTTTTCTTTGCAATCACGGGTCACTTCTCTCCCACCTGGTCTCTCCCACCTCCCTCCCTCTCTATTCTAAGGTCCAGAGCTAGCTCACACCCTTCCCTTCTTTTCTTACAGCAAACCCCCCGGGGCTCTGCAAAGAAGCCTCCATCTGTCATTTTCAGGCAATGTGAAGGAATTTATATACCATTTTCCCTTTCTCCAAGGGATCATGTGCCTGCGATCTTCCCAGGAAGGTCCTTCCAGGAGCCTCCATGAATACGCTTCCATTGTAAACTCAACCTGTTAATTTCTTTACTTTAGAAACCACGTTTTCATTGAAATTTCAAGTCCCACTTCTAGTTGTGGAATTAAAGGCTTTGTCCCTGCTGAAAAGATGACATGTATTATTCAGGGCCAGGTGGGCATGGGATTTGGTTGTGGGGGAGTGGGTGTTAAGCCCTCCCCACCTCAGAAGTCACAGCATTTCACTGGGATTTACTTGGCATAGACCGTGAGGCAAGACCAACTCAGAGAGCCCTGCGTGTGACCGTACCAGCCCCTGGGGGCAGCCAGCCTGCCCTGCCCAACAGGACCCTCCGTGGGAGAGCTGTAGCATCTTACACTCCCTCCCCACTTCCTTCAGTCTGAACCGTACAGATCTTCTCTGTGTGATCTGACACTTTGTGAGACAAAGAAGACGCCCCTGCCCCCTGCCACCTCCACCCGCATCGAGGATCATGTCCCAAACGCATGCAAATGAGAGGGAATTAATCAAACTGCAAAGTTGTCCAAGCGTTCTAACACACGTGGAAATGTTACAAGGGCGGGGATGGGAGAAAGAGAGAAAATTTCTCTCTTAATCCCCCAACTATCCCCCTTCAATAGTTTCAAGGGGAAAGAAAACAAATGGTAAAAACAGTGGTTTGCATCAGCAGTTCACTTAGCAGTGTCAGCAGTAACAGAAACAATCAACTTGTGTTAGGCCTTAGAACGGTCTAGAAAGTCAGAGGAAGGACCACATTCTCTCATCTCTGTTTTGCAGACGAGGATATTGCAAGATCCAGGTCTCCCAGTTCTTTAGAGACCGAGCTAAGACACAGGTCCAGCCTTTGTATGCTCAGAGCCTCCAGCAGAGGGGGAGGCAAAATCAATTTCCCTCCCAGGAGGTCAACAGATACATGTTGTTTAGGGAACATCGCAAGACCCACTGGGTTGGTGGCAGTGGGGAGGGGTAGCATAGAAATCGGCCAACGTCCATTTCTTTTTCGGGACACACGTACTAGGGACGGCTCCATCCTCCACAACATCTTTTACTCGAGTTTTTGAGATCTGAAGGACTGAACGTGACAACTTGACTGTGAGAAGAAAGAAGGCAGGCGATCACTTTGATCTCATTGCCACTGTCTCAGAAAAGGGATTGGGAGGACTGTGAAGCCCTGTTGTTGTGGCCATAAATCAGCGTGTCCTTTTCACTTTGGCACCTGCCTGGAATGATGTGGAAAAGTCTAGTAGTAGAGTGTTTGGAATAAAGGAGTTGGTAACCAGTCCCATTTTCCCCAGAATTGGATGGAACATTCCTCAACTATTTTGTTCACTTTCAGCCTCCCCACTCAGAGAGGAGTAGAGAGAAGCAGAAGTATAATCAGATACAGTATGGTGAAGATATGGAAACCACGAGAAGGATGCTATCCGTCTATCTGCACGGGACACAACCAGAGAACTTGTCAAGGACTAGACTGCCTGGTGAGTGCTGTTGGTGGCTAGCAGACAAAGGGGATGGAGATGTGGGTTGTCCAGGCAGACTCACTCCCAGACGAGGTGGGATGGAGCTGAGCCTGAAATGACAGTGGACAGGATGACAGAAAGGAGGAGGGCACCTGGCAAGAGTTGCGGGGCACAGAAGGGAAGTTACAAGGTGTTGATGAGCAGAGTTGGGGTGGGAAGGATGAAGAAGTAACTCTTCCAGCCACCGGAGTGGATTACTTTAGGATCCAGTTCCCGGAGACACACAGCTTCGAGAAGTCTACTTTACAAGTGACATCAATCATTTAAAGAGGTTCCTCTGCTTAAGTCAAGGAAGAAGCCATGAGTACATGCAACTGTATACACGAAGAAGCTGTGAGTACATGCAACTGCATACATGAAGAAGCCGTGAGTACATGCAACCCCATACATGAAGAAGCCATGAATACATGCAACCACGTACAGGGTAGTTGTTCACACCTGAATGAACAAACACAGGGTGAAGACCAAGGCCCCCAAAATGACTCCCATCTAGTTTTTAAAAAGCATGTTATACCAGGTCAGAATAAGCCAATAGACACACTGAGGACCCCTCAGAGGCTGTCCACACTCAAAGAGCCGACCACAGGGGCCCTGCCACTCCCCCAGCACCACAAAGGGCTTGGATCTCTGACTGCGAGGCCAGAAGGTGAGCGACAGGGCAGAGAGATGAGCCCACACTAGGCTCAGCCCCTGCTGATGAGAACGGTGACAGCAAGAGGCCCCCGAGCGCGTGGCAGTGGCTTCCTTTGGAGCTGAGGTACGTGGTGTTCAGGGTGGTCAGTGTGGGCCAGACAGGTTGGTTTGTTTCTTGGTTCTACCACTTCGGTGGTGGAGTGACTGTTGATGAATTACTCAACTTCTTAGAGCCTCAATTTCCCCATCTATCAAATGGGAAACATCATCATAGTCACCTCTCGGGGTTTTGAGGCTTAAAATAACACATGTAAAAGCACTGAGCTTTACATGTTTTATATGTTATTCACATGGTCCCTGACACACACGTGTCCAGTCATTTCTAGCTGCCGTTGTTGTTACTGTTTTTGGTAGCAGTGTCTGCTTGTCTCAAGTTCACCACGATCAAAAATAAAACAGGGCTTCCCTGGTGGCGCAGTGGTTGAGAGTCTGCCTGCCGATGCAGGGCACACGGGTTCATGCCCCGGTCCGGGAGGATCCCACATGCCGCGGAGCGGCTGGGCCCGTGAGCCATGGCCGCTGAGCCTGTGCGTCCGGAGTCTGTGCTCCGCAACGGGAGAGGCCACTATGGTGAGAGGCCCGCGTACCTCAAAAAAAATAAAAAATAAAAAAAGTAAAGCAAAGACCACCCAAGAGGCAGTTTATCCTGTGGTCAGCTTTGCAAAGGTCAGCCCAACTCCGGAGCCAGAAACACTGAGAGGTTCATCCTGGGAAAGCAAAGACAGACCTTCCCCAGAGCAGAAGCAGTGTCACAGGAAAGGCTGCGCGCTCCCCCCTCTCCTGCCTGGTTCAAGGCGGGCTCGGCGGAGAGGGACGAAGGTCACCTTATCTGGCTGCTTCAGGAACAAGCAGAGTCTGTCGGCTCGTGCTGTGACCCTGGGCCCCTGCTCCAACCCCCCACGGCGGGCGCGGGGCTCACTGGCAGCTGTGGGAGAGCAGGGCGCTGGCTGTTGTCCCTGGAGACACGTCAGGCGCTGTGATGACAAGGACCTGCTTCTGGAAGCCCTGACTCACCCCCAGGCTATGCCCACGGGGCTGTCTCTGGGCACTGGCCCCTTGGGGATCTCGGCCTGGCCACTCGGCGCTTTCCCCCTCTTTCTCAGAAGTGACTGGGTGAATGAGTCAGTTGGACCTTCCTCTGCATAAACATTTAAAATTCCAAGATGAAAATGCGATCGCTAGAGTCCTGGTTACCTTTCCGCTGGGACCCACACCATGGGCTGGAAAGCATGGGGTGGGAACGTGAGAACAAACTCCACTCGCTTATCTGTTTGCAAGCCTGAGCAGTGCTCGCATGACAGCTATTTTAATTCATGATCAGACTTCCTCATGTCCTCCTGGAAGAGACTGAAGCCAAATCCACTTCCTAAGGGAGGAGGTGGTCAGGTGACAGTAGCTATAGTTTAAAAGTGCCTCTTGCCTAAAGAGATTTCAGTACACTGGAAATACCATAGTCTGGAGGAGATGGATTATGTTGTCCAACAAAGACCGAACCCACTGCCCTTGAAGGGGATCAGATGCCTTTAGGATGGAAATAGATGAAAGTGGAATTTTGGAGGAACAAGCATTCTTTTTCCTCAGATCCCAGGCACTTTAGAAATTGGCTTAAAGTCTCTAGATAGACCCTGATGCTAGGAACACATGAGTTGTGAAAAACAATTCAGCTGCATAAACACTTGTCTTGTAACAGCTTTCGAGGCTAATTCTCGAGGAACAAATTCTTAGGTGGGCAAAGATACATTAGCACTGTCTCAGAGCACCCTAACTTTCCTCCCTGTCATCGCCCCCCTCAAAGCTACTGGCTTCCTACTTCTCTTTTCCCACCCTCTTTCCAGAACCTTCCTCAGAAAAGTATTTATCACGTATGCCTCTGTGTGTTTCTTTCCCCCAAGGATTATTCACACTTTGGAAATAATTTCTCATTATGGAATGATAGATTTTGTCCACGAGAAAGTTATGCCAAAGCAAACGACGCTACCATCTGCCTTAGGGTCATGGTTATTGTCTATTTGTCTTAAAAATGCATGATTGGAGAGTGATCAGACTTCCAGAGTCTCTGAAGAATGACTGGATACTTAGTAAACGAGAATTTTTGTTCTGTTTAGTTATAAAGTCTGAGCCTTGGGCTTATAGGTGAGTGAAGACTAGCGTAGGATCTTTTAGAAAAATGTACACGACACTTGTAAATGGATGACTTCTGGGCCATCCCTGGTGGACAGAAATGTTGCTTTCCTGTGTTGAAGGGTTACAGTGATAAAAAGAACTGCTTTATCTTTGATAATGGTGCTGTATACTCTGAATCACAGGTTCAATTAAAAAAAAAAAAGAGCTGAAAAGCAGACTCAGGCATTCAGGTGGGAAGCCTGGCTCAGTTCAAGGAAAAGATGAGGACATTTTAGGGGGAGGAGCTTGTCCACTAGAGCAGGATGCCGGGACCCTTCCACTGTTTGAAGAGTTGGGAAAGCCAGCTGCAGTTCTCTTTTACCCAAGCAGAAGCCAGCTTCCTTGGTACCCAAGGGATGCTCCTGGCAAGTGAAGAAGATACCCGGATGACCAGAGAGAGGATTAACAAGCTTGGAGTAGGGCTCTCAAAACTGAGGGATAGTAAGTGACAATGACCACGTGTAAGCAGTACAAAGCCAGGCTCAACTCGAGTGTATAGTTTCTGTTCTCGTAAATCATCACTCCCACATAATAATTGTTGCATTTGGAGTTCTGGCCTGACAGAGAGTGGCTGTTAGAGGTTTTCTAAGAAGGAGAAACAGGGAAACAGGTGTATGTTCTGAGATGTAGCCACGAGGCGCCCCAAGCCTCCTTTTGTGTCAGTAAAATCACAAGACCCCCTCTTCATCCACATTGCGTCACTTGGTCACACAAGCCTATGTTTCCTCCCCCTGAAATCTGTAAAATTCTACCTGATTCAGAAAATAAACTTGCAGGCTGGAAGACGGATGGCTAGCTGGCACCCCAGAAAGGAAAGTTTGGGGGGAAACGATTTGCTACAGTCATTCAGCTGAGTGCAAGAGGGGGGGAACATCTGAGAAGGAGAAGAAAAATCCCAGAGTAGGGGCTGGTTCCCTGTCTACAGTATCCTTCCCTCCCTGCACTGAGAGAGGTTCTGGATTATTGTATGTTTGGGATGGAGAAGAGTTGGTCTTGAATAAAACCGGGAGGGAGGAAGACAGTGAGTGTTTCGCTCAGGGCTTGGCAGAAACACAGACGCACAGCTGCAGAGGGAGCTGGAAAATGTAAACACATCTGGAAAGGCACGTGCACAGAGGAGGAAAAATACACAGATGCCAGGAGAAGGATACACAGAAAACCACAGCCCTGAGTCACCACTTCACCGAGGGTGGATGATGTGACCCCAAGAAGTGACAGATAGGTGAGGGGTCGGCATCATCACCACCACTGGACGGGCTACTCAGAGCGCTGTCTCTACAACTGGTCGCTGAGCAACTCCCTCTGCCCCTATGACACTTCATAGGATGCCACGGCCTTGCCCATAGAAATTCACGCACATTCAAAGATTATTGCTAGAGAGGCTGAGGCATGGACGTTCCTTGGATGAGGTCAACCTATATCCTCCACCTCTTTCGCTAGCTATGCCTTCTCTTTATTCTTCACAGATCCCTGCCTCTGTCTTACATATTCCTACATGAGAGCCTCCTAGCCCTCTTCGCTTCTTATACATCCTTCATACCCCCAGCTCCCCCTTCAAACCCCGTCTACTGGGCACTCCTCATTCCCTGTACCCTGCACAGCTTCTATTTTTACAGCATCTATCACCTTTTATTAGGATATATAATTATTTATGGGTTTTGTGCATTGTCTGTGCCTCCTGCACTATAATATAAGCTCTGTTAGAGCAGAAATTTTTGTAGGCTTGTCTAGTGTCTGACACATAGAAGATGCTCCATAAATATTAAATGAAGAGCTAAATAAATGAAAGGGGAATCTTATCGAGGCCATCAGTTTAAATTACCATACACACTAAAGTCTCCCGAGTCTACAGCTCTAGACCAATACTTTCTTCTGAAGTCTAGTTTGATAGAACCTACTGCTTATTGAATCCCTGCCCTTGGAGTTCCTGTAGACCTATCAGCTGCAACAGTTGAAACGGGAATTCATCATCTCTCCCCAAATCTGTTCCTCCACTCAGGGTCCCAATCTTGATACATGGCTGCCATTTACTCAGTTGACCAAGAGGGAAACCTCGGTGTCATCTTTGACTCTTCCTTTTGTTCACATTGACATATTCTACTGGTCATCTAATGAGGCAACGTCAGTTACCTCTCAGATGCTCTTTTTTTTGTACCCACAGCACGACTCTTGTTCAGACTCTTAACTAAAAGCTATTCATCAGATTTTATGTTCCCCCATCTGAAGTACAGAGATATTGCTGTGAAATCACTGTTCAGCCAGGGAACACCACCCCTGCCAGCCATGTGTACTGTTCTCACAATGGGATGTGAGTGGAAGTGATGTGTTCATTTCCAGGTTGAGGCTTTTTAAATGTGTGGGTGGACCTTTTCATTTTTTCTTTCCTCTTCACTGGCTAGATCCAGAGGATGATGAGACTGTAGGGCACAGGTTGGCCAAATTAGGGCCTGTGAGCCTGCTGTCTGTTTTTGTAAATAAAGTTTTATTGGAACACAGCCATGGCCATTTGTTTACATATTGCTTATGGCTCCGTTCCCACTACAGCAGCTGAGATGAGTAGCTGTGAGAGCTTAGAGACCTCAGCTTATTCTTTAAGAAGAAGTTTGCCACCCTGGCTCTGGGGGATGGTGGAGCAGCAAGACCAAAGGAGCTTGTGTGCCTGAAGGGTTTGCTATCGAGGAAAACCCTCTCTGGACTGTTTATGAACAAGAAATAAACGTCTATTGTTAAGCAGCTGAAATTTTGTGGTTTGTTTAGCAGCCTCTGTTATCCCAACTAACAACAAAAGAGATGTAAAGTCTCAAGTAAATACTAGCAACTTCTAGGGAAAAAAATCCAAGTAGGATTTATTTCCAGAAATGCAAGGATGATTAGGAAAGATAGCAATACCACATTGCTAGATCAAAGAAAGAAACCCATATGATCATCTTCTCATGCGTGTTGAAAGCATTTAAAAAACTCAGCATCCGTCTTGCAAGCTATTCTTAGTGGAACAGAATAGAGAAACACTTCCTTAGAATATCTTCCTCTAGCACAAGTTAGTGTCATATTTAGAGATGAATGACCAGAGGAATTCCCACTGAAGACTGAATCAACAAATGTTATCATTGGGCTTCCCTCGTTGCGCAGTGGTTAAGAATCCACCTGCCAACGCAGGGGACACAGGTTCGAGCCCTGGTCCGGGAAGATCCCACATGCCACAGAGCAACTAAGCCTGTGTGCCACAACTACTGAAGTCTGCGTGCCTAGAGCCCGTGCTCCACAACAAGAGAAGCCACTGCAATGAGAAGCCCGCGCACCACAACGATGAGTAGCCCCTGCTCACCACAACCAGAGAAAAGGCTGCGCGCAGCAACGAAGACCCAACGCAGCCAAAAAAAAAAAAATGTTATCATCAACATAACAAATATATAACATTATATAATATTGCTTTTGAAGCACTGGCAATGTACCAATAATAATAATTGTCTACTATGTAATATATCAATAATTTTTAAATTATATAATGAAATATTGCATAATGCAAAATAATATAAATTATATGTGCTTTATATAATTCATACATATAATTTTATATGTAAGATATATACCTACATGATATAAATATTTTATATATGATAAAATATATATAATTAGATTTGTTTAGTATATTATACTATTATAACATATATCATTTACAAATACAAATAATTTATAAATAAAATACATAAAATTATATTGAATTTATATTATGAATATACTGCATGTAACTTTTAAAATGATGTTAATTGTGTAATTTATTAATAATTCCATGATGTTGCTTTTCAACAACCAGCCAGTGCTCCAAGGCAGAAAGAAAAAACAAACAGGAGGCACATCTTCATTATTTGTAGATGATGTAATTGCCCATGCAAAAAATTAAAGATAAAATGAGATACTATCGGAACAATTAAGAAAATCTTCAAAGATGCCCAGTTACAAAATAAATGTGCAAAATTAAGAGGTTTCCAATATGTAAGTAATAACTGATGTGAATTTATTTTAAAAAACCTTACCAAGGGAAATAAAAGAAGACTTGTAGAGGTGAAAAGAGATATTATCTTTCTGCCTCAGAAGAATTAATATATTTTAAACCTATGAGTTCACCATAAACTAACCTATAAATTCACTGCAATCCCAAACAAAATTCTAATAGGATTGAGGTTGGAATATAATAAACTGCTTCTAAATTTCACCCACCATATACTTGTGAGAGTAGCCAAGAAACATTAGAAAAATCAGACCAATGTAAAGAAACTTGTGAAGACAGATATTAAGACAACTTATAAAATACACCACTAAAATGGTGGAAAAAAGAAAATTAGACCTCTTAAACCGTACACTGAAATAATTTAATATGCAGTAGAGACTGAAATATAAAAATGAAGTATATACATGTTAGAAGACAGTATAGGTGAATAACTCTATTCTTGAGGTAGGAAGTGTTTTCGATAAGCAGTAACAAATTCAGAAACTACAAAGTAAAAGATTAAGAGATTGCAATACACAGAAATTAAAAACTGCTATAGGTAAAATACACTACACACAAAATCAAAAGGCAAAGGACAGAAACGAACAAACAAACAAACAAAGCCAACAATAAAAGGCAAAAGACATGCTGGTAAAAGGATGTGTAATACCTATGACAGATGGAGGATTAGTTTTTTTTTTTAATATATATAAATAGCTTTTATAGTGAGGGAAGAAAATGCCCAGTAGAAAAAAAGAATAGCCACGAATTGCCAGTGACACAAAATCACATGGAAAAACATCATCTCTCTATAAACCAAAGAAGGCAATTTAAAATGAGATATTTTGCCTATCATATAAAAATCAAAGATAAATTTGCATGCATGGAATAAATATAATGTTTTAATAAATGATAAGAGATACATGATAGAAATCTTTTCTGTCCTAGATCTCATCAAAGTCAAGACGGGGATGGTGCACCATTGACTGGGCTAGTCCAAGTTCAAAGGCACAGGATATTTAGTGTAGACAGAGAGAGTAATAAAGAAGAGAGAAAACCACGGTGGGATATTTAATGGGTAGCGATGAGGATACTATCTCCCCTAGAGTTGATTCTTCCATATTTACAGGTTCCAAATACAAAAGTCATGTGGCCTCTGACTGGTTGGGTGCAAGATTTTAGAATGTGAATAAGTTTAACAATGAACTTAGCATTTAATAAAACATCTTTATGCATAATATTGGACAAGGTGTCAAAACATTTAAATGTACATTGCTTATTATATATCAGTCATTCTTAGAGCTTTTGTAGGCTTCATTGGAAGAGTGTAATTTGCCCGTGGCAATGCCAGGATTCCCTTTCTTCCTTCTATCATGGTTTTCCCAGATTCCACCTCAACACCTCTGTGAATGAATTCAGGACCCTCCGGCTGTTTGGATCCATGTGGCCTCAACTGTTCCAAAGGTCTACAACATGACTTTATGCAGCTGATGAGAGAATTAACGTTTGTGTCTCCTCTTTAAGTATCTGTACTTCAACCCTGTAGCGCGCATGTGTTTTCACGTGCTTAAAGAACTGACCCTTACTCCCAAGAGCCCATGAGTTGGGCTGGTTGGGTATTCACCTTGGAGAAGTGAAGGGACCTGGGGAAGCCCCAAGCCACAGCACCCGAACTGGGCTTAGCGGCCAGATCTTCCCATTCAGGTCCAGCACTCTTTCCACTCTGCCAGTCTACACCCCTTTAAAAGAGGAAGGGCGGAGAGTGCCATGACTCCAAAGTGATGGAACCTTGCAGGGAAGATGTTTTGAGGTTGCAAATCAAGTCAGCTCCCCAACCTGCTTGATCAGAACCAGACTGGTCTATGTTAACCTGACTTTGGAGGCTGAGTGGGTTTCAGTTTCTTCCTCACTCCCCGGACCTCTGGTTATGGGGAACACTCTGGAACAGCGACCCATGGATTGACTCTTGTCTAGTGAGAGGTCTTCACCCCCAGGGCCCCAGCATTTCAGAGCCATGGCTGCCCTCAGACCTCAGCACAGAGGGAAGCGTGCCATTCATTTGTGCTACCTACCTTTTATGGCCTCTTTCACAGCAGAATCCACAGGGAGTATGTTCTTCTCCACCAGCTCCAGGGGCCCCGGCCGGAGAGCGATTTTTTCATTGAGGTCATCTGCAAGTCGGGCTCTTTTCAGCTTCATCTGAGCAGTTGGAACAGATCTCTCTGCAGTGGAGGCTAAGGGGTTAAAATCAAGAGGGTCAGCTCTAGAATTTGATGTCATTTATGTGGGTTTTTTTTTTTTTTTTTTGCTTTTGTAACCCAAACACTCTGACACATTGTACTCCACCATCCTAATAATTTTTCAATGCAATCATCCTCATTTCACATGGATTAGCAGCAAAGACTAGACACTTCCAAATAAAGGCAAATAGAGAAGCACAGAAGAGTTAGAGAAACTTGCTTTGTGAGGATTTGGTGGGTAAAAATATGCAATTTGGCGATTCTGTAAGTAAGTAGTCCACGGGGCCTGTATTGCTTGCTGACACTAAACTATGGCATTTGCATGCAAATCCTGTCTATATATTGCCCAGCCCAGGCTGAGCTGGCAGTAAATATTATCTATTATTATCATTAATTGTAGTAGTGTAGTAGTTTTAGACTTGTTGAGGTTGTGATACTAACTGATTCAAATGTCCAGGTCCAGTGGTAAAAGAAAAACAATTTGGGGGGAGGGAATAGTTATTTAATCAAACAGGGATTTTAAAGAATTGAATTTATCCAACAGGCAGTTTCTCATCTTTGGGAGGGTGGGAAAGGTCACTGACAAGCCCTAAATCACTGGTCTATTCGTCTTTGGGTGAGGCCCTGACTTATTTCTGTGCAAGAACGTGGAAGAGAATCTTGTGAGCCGGTGGTTGCTATAACGCAGGACTGGAAGTTAGGGTTCCACGAGTTTGTAGCTTTCCGCTCAACTCTGCAAATTTTGAAGTTGAGACCTTTACGGACGTCCTGGTCCTATTGTTCTGTTAATATCCAGCTACTAACCCAGGCTTAGTGTCTGGCCGCTGCTCTAGCAATCTCCACACAGGGGAGGGCTAGGGATGTCTCATGGTTGCAACAGGTCAGACTTGCTTAGAAGCTACATCTGCAAAGCACTCGATGTGGGATGGAGAGAACATCAATATTCCAAACCCCAAAATAGAAGTTTCTAAGCCCAAATCCTCTCCCAACTACCCGTCAGGCCAGTACAAGGGCTTCTGCTACACCCCCTGCCTCAGGGATCTTTCTGGCCCATCCTGCACAGCCATACAGGATTCATCCTCAGAAAGCACTCCTTTCTTGCATCCCCTCCAAGATGGTCCTCTCCATCCGTCTCTCAGCCCGGTTTCGCAGGCTCGCCACAAACCGAATCCACCCCCTACGTGACCTGAGATGGTTGATGCCCAAACTCCCACTCCAGCGAGCCCGGTCCTTTGCCTTCTGCCCCCCGCCCCCCATCTTCCTGAGTTCACCTTTGTACATTTGCCTACTTTGTCTCCCTGCCCTAACAAAGTCTTCCTGACTCCTGTTCTTATAGCTTCCTTCTGCTTCGGCGACCCCCAGCAGTTACAAGCATTGGTCCCTAATCTTATATCACTATTTGCAAACTCAGACCATGAACCCTTGGAGGGCAAGGGTCATTTATAATCTAGCAGATCCTGGGGGCCAATTTCCAATTTCTGTGGGGGGGGAGGGTGGGTTTCATGGGAACCAACGGAGACTAAACTTGGGGTTTCTGTGGTTCATAGCCTGACTTTTTTTTTTTTTTTTTTTTTTTTTTTTTCTGTACGCGGGCCTCTCACTGCTGTGGCCTCTCCCGTTGCGGAGCACGGGCTCCGGACGCGCAGGCTCAGCGGCCATGGCTCACGGGCCCAGCCGCTCCGCGGCATGTGGGATCCTCCCGGACCGGGGCACGAACCCGTATCCCCTGCATCGGCAGGCGGACTCTCAACCACTGCGCCACCAGGGAGGCCCATAGCCTGACATTTTAATTCAAGACTGGACTGATACAACAGATAATGCCTTCTTGATTATAATATTATACGTACGTATTGTTGTAAGTGTGGAAAACGCTAAAACATTATGCAAAATAAGTGAAAGCATTAGGAAACTCCCCACTTAGGGTCAACTGTTTTTAATAACTGGGCATCTTTCTTAATTACTTATACAGTATTTATTGGTAAGTCTGTATTTTTTCATCATAGAATCTGACTATAAATACAATTTATGTATATTTTTTGCCTCCCGGATTTTGACTGTAAATATAGTTTTGTTTTCTGGTCTCCTCACTAAACATCATTTTGTAAGGCTTTTCTCATTAAAACATGATTCTTTTAAAGCCTCATTTGTGGCAGCTGCAAGTTATTCAATCACACGGATGGTGCATAATTTATCCAGTCTCTCTACTATTTTTTGACGTTCCACTGATTTCAGTGTGTCACTATTTAAAGTAATTACATGATAAACATCATTGTACATAAATCTTTGTATGTCTGATTATTATTTTTTTTGATACAATACTAGACATTTATTACTGGTATGAAGGATAGACATTTTAAAGGAAGTTGATATATGTTGGACACTCCCTATGCGCTCAGAGAAAATTGGGAGGTGGCACAGCTCAGAATGAATGCCAAGTCTGGTACTTCTTGGCCACTATATGGCTTCCCAATTTGACCATCTACATGGCCTCAAATGACTAGATGAGAGCTCAAAACCACCACTTTGGAATGGCAGGGGACCCTTTCTAAGGGGAGTTAGCAATTGTGCAGAGACAAAGAACCCTGGAAAATGGCCCATGCTCCATTCCCACTGATGGGCCCCAGTTTATGACTTTGGGCAACCTTACCTTGGAGTATGTGCATTTTCACCACGTCTGCACGGTCGGACCTGTTTCTGACCTTGTGCTTCAGGGTGTCTTCAGCCTGTCAGACACAAACACAGAATGAATTCTGCTATCAACCTCATACAGTTAAGTCACCTAGTTTTAACTTTAAAAGAAACCCCTTTTCTCTCAAAGGGAAAAAGTCTCTTTTTGTTTGTTTTTTGTTTTTTGTTTGACAAATGCAACATGCAAATGTCTCTGTTCTCCTACGTCTTGATGAAGGAGGGCTCACAAAAACCTCTAATAATTTTAGGATGGAAAAATAAGATAAAGAGGTCAAAAGCTTGGGTCCACCTCAGCGCTCCAAACTTAAAGGCCAGGCAGGTACCTAATTATAAAATATTAATAAAACTGTGGTGATACTACACTGCTTTTGCATGAGTCAATCCTATTCCACTGCCTCTTAAAAGAGTCAGAAATTAACTAGAGTCAGAGATGAAATGTAATCTCAATCCATCCAATATAACATGACAACATGTGCCCTCCTCCTGTTTTGCCCTTGATCTCTCTCTCAGGACGTGAAAATGTAAATCCTGCAGACTGAGACCCACTGTAAGCTGGGAGGACACTTAGAGATGAGTTATCTACTGAGTCTCATGGCTTTCTTGATGACGGAGCTGTCTGTAGGGATGGCGTTGGCTGTGGCAGGGCCACAGCTGGACCTCAGGGCTCTGATTTCTAGTTCTGGGTTTTTATCCCACTATATTGAATCTCTTAATTGGCCCCCGAGAGGAGTCTGGGGATCACTCTAGTTCTGAGGAAAGACAATTATTCTCCAGGCAGTAGGAAGCCCAGCCTCTCACGAGTGAGTCTGAAGAGTCCCAGAGCTCTGCTCGTTCTTCCAGCCCCTCCCTTCAGGCTAAGACATCCCAGGAGAAAGATACCTAATGGCCTTTCCTTCTACATACACTGCTGATGCCTGCTCAATAGCACTTATTGTATTGATAAATTCAAGTTGCAGAGATTTGCTCTGAAGGTACAGAATATACACCAATTCCCCCCCCCTCAAAGGCTAAAAGAAAGAGAAATAAACAGAATTCCTTTTGCCTTTAATTAGCCGTGAATAAGCTCTGTATCTGCAGGCCCTACCCTACCACTGAATTGGATTTAAAATAATCTGATTGTTGCTGAGAAAAGCCTGTCATGAAAGAGAGGGCAGCTTGCCGACACACCTTACCTCCCTGTTTCATGTCTCTCTGACCCCCGCCGCATCCTTGCAGGGATACCCCCCCGACATCAGAAAGATGGGGGACATTTTCTTAAAGCTCATAAATACCAGCTTCAGAGCCAATACTGTTGATCCCATTTCCACAGTTTTCAGTTTCTAGGAGGAAGATTCCACACGGTGTGCGGGGAGGGGACCAGCAAATCGGTTGAGTTTGCAGGAGAAATTCTACCCGCTTTCCCCCAAGCTTAGCATTCAGAGATCCAGAGCCTGGAGTCTGAGTTCAGAAAGGTGGGACGTTTGCAAACAGTTACCTTGCCACTATCCAAACGTTTTCTTTGCTCATGGAATTCAGGTGGGCTTTTCAGGGCTGAAACAGAAAGACACAGACGTGAGCAGAGAGGGCTTGGGGCTGGGAGCGGCGTCGCGGTGCTGGCCGGTGTGCTTGCCGAGCGGTGCACAGTGGGGATGTGATGGACATGTGATGGCCTTCATCAGGCCACAAGCAATGGAAGAGGAAAGGCCTGGAGGTCACCAGCTTCCCTGCAGCCGGAGAATCCAGAGGAAGGCAGACGTCAGCCTCAGACAAGAGGAGCAGCAGAGACAGAATACGCGACAGGAAGAGAAGTGGCAGAGACAGGGCATTCCAAGATCCTGAGGAGGGACAGGCCTGGGGGAGGAGACCAGGCAATGCTCTAGCTTCAGGGGAGACTGGGGTGACTACCACCCTCTCTGACTTCGCTCTGCCCTTGAGTGCGCAAGTCTGGGTGGAGACTGCAGTCTGTGAGGGACCTCGTCCCACGTTGCAGGAGGGGACTTGTCCTTTGGGGTCAGGGAGTTGCCTGGTGGGGTAGGAACATGCAACCAAAGGGAAGTGAGTGAGAAGCACAGAATCAGACTCTGAGGGCTGGAAGGGACCTTGGAGATGGTGAAATACAGCTCCAAGCCTGAGCGGAATGGGGAAACGGAGGCCCACGGAACAGGACTGCCTCGCCCAGGGTCCCACAGGTAGGGCTAGGAGCCTAGGTCTTCTGACAACCTAACTTCTTTCAGGGTGTGATGCTCAAAACACTAACAACCAGTAGACAGGGCACGGGTCCCTCACAGCAGCCGGAAACAACCTGGACCGAACGCCAGCCTCCCTTCTTCCCAAGACCCACTGCTCCCTTTCCCAGCTCCCAGCAACTCAGCACAATGGACTGAACTTTTGACTTTGCAAAGCAGTAGAACATCGTTCAGCAAAATTCTACCTTTTTGCTGGTTTTCCTGATCCCCTGGAACAATTGCAACCAGAAGCCATAAAGGACCACCTTTCATCAGAAGTGATGAGGCGGATCAGAGGTTAGAGAATTGCATCAGATATTTTTCTGGATAGTAGGTCTGGACAAGTGGGCGAATCATGTGATCCAGATTTCTAATATTTACTCCCACAGATGTCAGCTCTCAAGCTGCAGGCAAGAAAATATTCTTCTACACTTTGGCTGGCATAAAAAAATTGGATTTCTAGCCAGATGGGCACTTGGGGCTGTGTGTGTGTGAATGTGTGTGTGTGTGTGTGTGCATGTGTGTGAGTGTGTGTGCCTCATTCAGCCTTAAGGCCATGCCAAATTTGAGCCCAGCTCTCAGATGGGCTTGCTGGACAGCAGGCAGACTCCACTGTGGTCCTGGCAACTGCTCGACCACGTTATCCTCTATTGAGGATGCTGCTTGGGAAGCTACTAAGGCATCTCTAAGTCTTCCTGTCTCACCCCGACATCTGCAATGTTGACCAAAGGATCGCACAGAATAGTCCCAGCTGGCTGCCTTGTGCCAAGGAGAATGGACAAGCACTATTCTCCTCAATATAACCAGAGACTAAGAGGCTTCCTTTCTTATAGGAAAAAAAGAATCAACTGTTGCTTGACTATCATATTTCCCATTGATCTAACAGCCCCAGTTTCTCTTTGCTGCTTTTCACTCTTAAAATGAGCCTCTCTGCCAACCCTGTCCTTTTCAATGGCCTCTTTCCCCTTCCCTGTCTCCTCACTCAGTGGCTCTGAGGAATCATCTGGAAAACTGTGCAGGCCTGCCGCGTTGCTCATGCATTTTCTCTGATTTGGGTCTGGCCCTCATCCTGAGTCAGGAGGCTTGTCGTTATTTGCACTTAATCACAGTTGCAATTTATATAGATGGAGTTTTGAAACCATCTCCCATTTCCCCAGGCAACCACATGCTATGAATCTGCTTGAAGTCCAGTGGGTCCTGGTGAGTCTGTACAATCGGAACCCATAGGTCTGCACCTCTGTCCGACAGTCTGGTGGTCACCTAAGTAGGTATTATATATTGGTGTGGCTTAATCTCTTCCATAATCCAGAAAAGGAATTGATCTCAGTGTGGCCTTATTAAGTGGTTAAAAAGAGCAACACAGCCTTTGCCTTAAGAAGCAACCCTAAGGGAACAGCATGAATCTATCTTGAGATTGCTCTTACATTCCAAACTCAATTGGTTTTAATTGGGCTTAGGACTTAGGGGCAGTTCATCTGGTTCTCTTATCCCTGAGGCTTTTCAATTCTTATTTGCGGAACTTATTAATTCTTCTATGAAACACTGCATTTCCTGTATCTTAGCTTGCAGAGCTATAAATCGTCACTTCTTGGTGTTAACTATTCCCCTGTGAAATGAATGTACAGTCCAGTTCTCCAAGGCCAGGAGCACAAAGGTCTTCTGGGACCTTCTGCCACACGGTGGGAGAGGCTACGCCCATTTAGCCAGGACTTGGGAAGGAAGCTAAAAGATCCACATACTGCGTTTTACCCCACACTCTTCTTTTCAGGGCTTAAGGGGTGTTACGTGGGGCACCACTTGGCCTGCCATGGGCCCTGTGATTGACATTTGCTTTTTCTGTGATTCCAGAGAATGTGGGTTTTAGCCACCTCCCCTGAGGGCCAGGGAAAGCCATAATGCACCCCCTACCCCGGTTGACTTTTTGGAAAAAAGGACCTCCTTTGCTGACAGCCCTGGGAGTATCCAATGGCAAAATTTTGTATTTAAGGGACGCTGACATTTAGGATTGAAAAGGAATTTGGATTTCTAAATTAAAAGAAAAATAAGTCAATGTGATCTCAAATTAAAATACGGTTGTAAATTCAGTCAACCCCACATCTAACTCATTCCGCCTGGAGGAAGATGAATTGCTTCTCGCAGGGGAATTCATGTTCTCGCCGCGGAGTTTAGTTAGGGGCTGTTCCTATTTCTGTCCCCGCGGCTCCAGCTAATTTGGGTCAGCTGTGTGTATAAACATTTGCTTACTTAGAGCTCAGGAAAAGATCCCAAGATAAGAAGAGGCCTCCTGCAGTCCCGTTGCTAACCTCCTGCTTCCAGCCAGAGACCAGCAAAAGGAGAAAATAGGCTGCAAGGCCGTGGACAATCCGTCAGGGAGAGGGGCCTGGCTCTCACAGAGGAGGGGCCTGGGGCTGGTAGCAGCTCCGGTGGCAGAGGCAGGGCCTGCCTTCTCTCCCAGGGCCCCTCACTGCCAGGCTTGCAGGGGAGAACCCAGCTCCACTGGTATACGGCTAAGGACCAAGAGGGAGCATCAAAGAACCCACATCTGGGGCTACAGATGGAGCACTGGTTCTCACAGTGTGGCCCCTGCACCAGCATCTTCAGCAGCAGCTGGAAACTTGTTAATAATACCAACTTCCAGGCCTACAGAATCCAAAGCTCAGGTGGGACGTAGAGGGACGGAGGGGTCTGTGTTGGAACACGCCCTCTGGGAGATCCTGGCGCCCCGGCGTTTACAAGGCCAGTGGGTGCTGATCTAGAGTCCTTGGGAAACTGAGAGTTCAAAAAGTGGGGAATGATGTCTAGGACTGATTTCTCAGTATTTCAAAAAGCTGAAGAAAAAGGGGTGTGTTTGCCCAGAGAAAGGCTGCTTAGTTCAATGAAACTGCCACTTCTCATACTTGCTGTCTCGAATCAGAATAACTTGGGTTAGAACTGGTTGTTCTCATCAAGAAGCACTGGCTGGTAAGCTTACATGCCACTAATTAGAGACAGATATATGGATTAATAATTCACATATGCAGGCTTCTTTGGGAGGAAGACAAAACTAATTCAAATGCAAGACCTATGGCAGTAAGGGGTATGGTTTAAAAAGTGACTAAACTTTTGGAAGCCTTCCCTTCGGGCTCTGTCCTTGCTTTGCCATCTATTTTTGGTACAGCCTTGAACAAGTCTGATAGGCTTCCTGTGTTCTCAGTTTCCCACTTACAAAATGGATCTAGTAGTGCCTGTCCTCTCTTGGCTCTACTTTTAAGGACAAGTTGGACCATGAGTATTTTTTTTCCCAAACAAATGGGATCCATGCTATGGGTGTGTGATAATGCTTTGGAAATTGTCTTAACTCTTTAGGTTGGCAACAGATTGCCTATTCAGTACCCAAAGGATAGCCTTAGGGGTCTGAAAAGCATGCATTTTCCCAACGGAGCTTTGTAATATTTAAGGCCTGGCTTGCACACTTGGAGAATTTAATGCATCACACATGAATACTTTGGAATTTCTCAGAAGGGTTCAAAGACAAATTTGAAGGGTGCCTGTCATCACTGGTTTACTAGTTTCTAAGGAGTAAGGAACTAGAAAATCGAAGGAAAGAGGGAGGGAAATAAAGAAGTGAGGATTTTAGACCCAAATGGGCTTGGCATGAAAATCCAGGGTGCCTTTTTTTTTTCCTATCTCTGAATTTGAGATGTTAGAAGGAAGGGGAGAGGGACAGATGAAACCCTTGTGCCGTGTTCTGCTCAAACAGCCAACAGTGTGTGGTACGTAGGGTGCTGTGGGGAGAAGCCAAGTCAGATGAAGGCACTGAGGAAGGGAAGGAAGACTTTGCCCCGTCAACGTCTCAAAACTATCAGGAAGCTGCATGTGCTGTGGGTAGAGGAATTGCCCCGTCATTCTTCTCGCTATTCAGGAGGACCACAGAATTCAGGGATTTACCAAGGCTTTGCAGTAAGTATGTGGCTGCTGAGGCTTGGATTAGTCTGCAAAACAAATAAAGGCAGCACCATTCACAGACAGCTCATCGTATCTTTCCATTCATTGACATCGATCAGACCATGGAACCAGGCTGCCCAGAAACTTCTTTCTGGCCAGCGGTGCTTTCTCTGAGTCTCTGGGGAGAAGTCGCAGCCTCTCTGGGCCCCCGGGCCTCTGTAATCCACTTCAGTTCTCTAATCTCGTTTTCTATATTCCCGGAGAATAAACTCAATGTTCCCTCCTCTCTCCCCTGGGTTCATATAGATCAGTCCCACTGTAGTAGCAGAAGGAAACGGAGAGAAAGTCACCTATTTCCTTCAATTCTCCCAGAAATTCACTCCATGTATCAATGGGACATTGTCCAATATTATTAATGGAGATAACTAAGCATGAGTGATTTGGGGAACCTTCTGGACTGTAGGCTCTTTGAAACAGAATTCATGTCTGACTCCTCTGTGTTCCATAAGGCCTTCCTCCCAGCAGATGGTCGAAATATTTACTGAATTGCTCTATGACCATTTTTTTTTTTATTGAAAACTCAGAGCTGATCGTCTTTCTGCACTAAGGCTTCTGAAATGGTTGGAATAAAATGGTATTTAAGATTCAACCCAGGAGAGTGATGCCCAGAGAAAAGAAGATAGTGGGGAAAATCTGCCTGAGAAATAATGAACAGATCTGAGCCCCATCCATAGGTCTCCAGAGGAGGAGCCTGGGCTCTATCTCAAAGGCAAGAGAAAATAAGAGAACCTTGATGTCCTCTTGCAGCCTTGAGCCTGGCACGGAGGGGCGGCAAAGCCATCCCTTTGAACTCTAGTTGAAGGTGACAAGCAGGCAATTTGAAACCTCCGTTTTGAGATTCAGAGGTAGGATTTTGGAGAGGAGTCCAAACAATATATTCTTAAAGTAATATTTCTACATTAATGCTGAGAGGCTATTTCACTCAGATTTCACTACTCTTTTGAAAATGTGAATTCCACCACTGATACTATAAATGTGAAAGCAATCTTAGAAGCCAACCTGGGCCCGTGCTTCTGGCCCGAGAATGCTTTCCCACTGTTTAAAGTTGTTCAAGGGGCCGTGTGCTGATCTCAGAACCCTGCCTTCCTTGACTAAATTCAAGGAAAATGCCTTTAAGTGCATTCAAAGCACCGGAAGGGGAAAATCCTAAACCTACAATATATACAAGTAAGATATGAGCATATGCTTAAGAGAGGTGATGAAGGGCGATTATAAAAGAGACTTTGATTCTCTGATTGCTGTGGCCTGTTGGTTACTCATCAGCAACTTTGAAACCTGCAGAATGCAAGCCCATGAAGGAGGAAGAAATTAAATTCTATCCATGTGCACCAGTTTCACTAGTCTACTGAAAATCACCCATGGTCCCACTGGAGTCAGTGGGGGAGAAACCTTCTACTTAATCATCAATTTGGTGTGCATTTGAAATGAGACCAGCCATACAGCAAACTCAGTGGAATTTTCCATTCACTCTTGGTCATGGTGAGACATAGATTACAACGTAGAACCCAAAGCCATTTCATTAAAACCATGGGCTTTTCCTTGGCATTTTCACATATACATGTTTTTATTTTCCCAAATTCCAACTGAATTCTGCTGGCCACAAAATGCTTGACGACAGAAACTTAAGGAAGTGCTTTTACAGTTCCAGTGATTCCTTTTGAATATTTGAGTCAAGAGCCCTATACCAGGATCAGGAGACATGGGTTCTGGCCTCAGCTCTGTCGCACTAGGAGTGGACTGCACTTTTTCTGCAATGGACAATGCCCTTGGGATTTAATCTAACGTACAACTCATGACTAATTCTGTCCAAGGAGACCAGGCGTTTCCATTGACCAGCTAAAAACTGCAGAGCCTTCCGATAATACCATAAGGACAATGAACAATTCACTTGGCCATAAGCTTTCCATTTAGGCAATTTATGACAAGTTTGAAAATTCAGGGGGAGCATTGCAATTATTTCCAATGTATGGATAACGTGAGATTGTGTTACTAATTTTATTGTGCATGCATTTAAAGTCTCACAGTTCAGGTTTGTAAGTAGGACCACACTGGGCCCTGGTTTGGGGATGTTTGAAAAGCCTCTTAGGCCTCTCCAATCTCGGTTTCATGGAGGTTAAAGACAATGAGACTTGGACTAGGGAAGGGATTTTCAAACTCTGTTGGAAGATGACCAGCGCTCTGGGGAGGATAATCAGGGTCATCTAGGAGGGATGAGGGGAGCCGAGTGAATAGGACAGAGGGCCCCGACCCTGTTCCAGGCAGTGTATACATATATATATTTTTTTTTCCCCATAAATTTAAATTTTTTATGTATTTATTTTTGGCTGCATTGGGTCTTCGTTGCTGTGCACGGGTTTTCTCTAGTTGCGGCGAGCGGGGGCTACTCTTCGTTGTGGTGCGCGGGCTTCTCATTGCGGTGGCTTCTCCTGCTGCAGAGCACAGGCTCTAGGCATGCGGGCTTCGGGAGTTGTGGCTCGTGGGCTCAGCAGTTGTGGCTTGCAGGCTCTAGCGCGCAGGCTCAGTAGTTGTGGTGCACGGGCTTAGTTGCTCCGCGGCATGTGGGATCTTCCCGGACCAGGGCTCGAACCCGTGTCCCCTGCCTTGGCAGGCGGATTCTCAACCACTGCACCACCAGGGGAGTATATATATATATATATATATATATATATATATATATATATATATATATATATACACAGACACAGTATCTTTAACTATTAAAAAACACTGAAAATCAGAACATTAGACGATCTCCAATGACTACTGGCTTTGCTTCCCTCCATTCTACCCCCTTCCTTCCTCCTTTCCTCTTTCCTTCCACTTCAAAAATTTCAAATGGTAGAACGAAGACATAAAGAACCCTCTTGTAGAACATAACTAGTTTCACCCTGACTTATACTATCTGTGTCTCTTGTCACCTTTTCCCCTGAAATCTCGAGTCTCCGCGAAGGACGGTCTTGCTCACTGTGGTCCCCCACAGCACCTGGCATACCACCCTGCAGAGAGTCAAGTTCATCATGAAATGTGTTGAGTTTGATTGAGTTGAAAGGGCCCTGAGACTGTGGGCTCCTGTTCCCTCCTCTGGAGCGGCTGCTTTTACACACATACCCCCGGGGGTGCTGAGTAAACAGACTGCATGTTTCATGTCTGGGTTGATGAGGCTACCATCTCGGTCCCCAGCCTCTCAGCAGGTGCAGAGGCTCATCTGGGTCTGGCTTCCCCAGAAGCACTAAGTCATCGAGGTCTAGGGGCTGGGCCTGCAGGGTGCACCTGCTGCGGCTCTGACATTTTTCCACAGCAGAATCGACACCCTTGGGAAGCCTGGAGAGGAGATGGCTAAAGAGTAAGGAAAACTGACGATGCTTAATCAACCCTTCTCATTTTGCTGAATTAAAAAGAAATATCGTTTCATTACTCTTAGGACTTTCCCCCAGCAATTATCTTAATCGTACAATGGGCTATGGATGCAAAATTTCTGTCAAGCAGTATTTCGTTAATATGTACACTATTTGATTCTGAAAATCCTGGAGAACAAAATATTATATCTTCATTGGACTCGACTCTACAAATGGACATTCAATTTGCATGAGTTACATAAGGGTGTTATGTAAAAATGTACCATCAGGTTCATTCTTATTTTTATTAGGTGTTTCACTGACTCCCTGAAATTTAACCCCAGCAACCTAAAAACAAAAGTTTATTCTCATCCAAAAGCCAGCTGCAAGACCCAGGCTTGGATTATTTAAGCACATAGGTTAATCTTTATATCAGCTGTGAACAGCTTGAGGGGATGCAAAGGTACCAGGCCTCTCTACGCCAATTGCCTTTCCAGAATTAAGGGAAAGAAACACCCGTGAAGGAACAGATTATTTTAATCCCACTGAAACTGATGTGCTCATCTTATATTTGAGGGCACGTGGTAGAGACTGTGGTCTACTGAGAGGATCCTGGTGGATCTACACTTGTCTACACTCCATTCTTAGTGAATCGTTCTTCTAGACGTGGTTAAACAAATTCGATTCTACGTGTTTGCAACAGGATTCTGAAAAAGATTGGCCTGCTCACATCTGAGTGCGAATGTATTTATCCGTCTTGAAGTCTGCAGACTCTTGGTCTTTCCTGTGTTTTAGCACCTGCCCTGCTGGGCTGACTGAGATGAAACAGGCCACACAGACTTGTACCTTTGGTTTCTCATCCTAACTGTACATTTTATTGAAGCAGCCTTTCAACTGCAAGGTGAGATCTTTCTTCTGTGCTTTAGCAAACCTCTAAAAAAGTTGTTCTGCCAAAAGGTTTATTCTTTGTAGGGCTTAGCCATGAACAAAGGACTTCACCTGAATTACCAAAGGAAAGGGACTTAAATATTCTTAGTTCTGTTCTGGTCCTGAAGCACGGACAACACTTAAATTGTTTGGACCTTGGATCACAGGGCACCAAGGCTACTACCTGCAGGACATTCAATCAAGGGCACATGCTTGCTTGTTGCATGCTTAACCTTGAAGCCACAGTCATGACAAGGACCTGGATTTCTGCAGGAGTCGTTACGGATATTGACTTTTAAATTTTGCTGGGGTGAGAAGTTAGAAAGTGTCACCTAAAGGAGCTTACATGGTGATTCCATTTATCCAGTACTTTTCCTGTTTCTATAGCTAACCAAAAGTTAGCTTCAATTGCTGAACTGGCAGAAAAGTTCAAACGTATCTTCTAAAAGATATGATAATCCTTTTTCTTTGACCCAAATGATGGCCAGTAATTCAATGTTATACCATTTACACTAGAATGGTATTGCCGCTCATCATTCCAGAAAGGAAGCACTGGACAATATTCAATTACTTGTGGACTCAAGTACCCAAACAGAAGTGAAACCGAGGAGGTGAGAAAAAGATGCTGTGATTGATGCTTCCAGAAAGAAGAGTGATTAGATCCAATTCTAAAAGTAGGAGAGAGGGATGGATGCCCATAAAATTGTGTTTGTCCTGTAAACAAACCACCACATTGAAATTTTAGGTACAACCTATATGATTAAAGAGAAGCCCTTACAGGTGAGTAGCATTTGGGGCTAAGCCTCCAAGGTCTGGGATTCCTGCTGACACAGAGTCTGTGAGGATCTGGGGAGACTGATCCATGGAATTAGACTATGACCTCTGAGGTGCTTTCCAGCTCCCAAGCTGCATGGTCCCATGGTACAGATCAGTCAATAAGAGATGCAGCTACTCACGTGGTATGATGCCTTGGTTAGCCAGCTGTTCTTGGGTCCTTCTCTGTTGAAGCCGTAACTGTAAAACTTAGAAAAGCAAGTGTTAGTTTGTGAGTTGGGCTTAGACTGATTGCAATCACTTCTATTTGCCTTGTACTTTTTTTTTTTTTTTTTTTTTGCATCACTCTTCTTGCATTATTTCTAGAACAGTTCTGAAAGTCTGCATGAAGGACACTTGCATGTTTGTTGTAGATGTGGAGAAGGAAGGATGAGAGAAGCTGAGGGGGTTGCAGGGTTTTGCAGCAAGTGGGTAACAACCAGAGACTAGAAGACTTGTCTCCTCTGTGAAGTGAATGTTACTTTCACAGCACCATGCTCTGTCTTCCCCTGCTATACTACCTGGGAGGTGAATACCATCAAACACTGTTGGGAACTTGGCCATAATTTCAAAAGAGGAGATGGAGTAAAGGAAGCTTGGCCTCTCCAGTCTCATCTGGGTTCAAATCCCATCTCTAGTCCCTTCCTATGTGGGTAACTCTGGGCAAGTTGTTCAACCTCTCTGACCCTCAGAGTGTTTTCATTTGTAACTGGGAACAATGCCTGCCTTACAGGATTGTTATATAGTTTGATTAAACTGTGTATGCAGACTGCTTAGCAGGGTGCCTGGCACCTAAGTCATCAATAAATGGTAGGATTATGAGAGCTTAGAATCCACCTGGAAATTCAGAGAAGGGCTACTGGAGTCATGCTTTACCTAGAAAAATTAAAACATTGTAATCTGTCCAAACTATAAATTATAAAACTTTGTTACTATCCCTAGCCCAGACTATATATATTATATATATTTATACATGTAAGTACTTATATATATGAGATATATATATATATATATATATATATTATGAGTATAGTATTTATGATTTTCTCATTCTCTTCACCCCTTTCCTCCTAAAAAAATACCCATCTTTGGACATTTACATTTTCTCAGGGAGATTCTGAGTTCGCCATCTTGGTTCCTGGGTTTAAGTTGCTCAGGATAAGAATAGAAAGAGCAGAAATTTTCAAGGAGAGGGATTGGTTTAATCACCTTATAATGAAAAGAGAGAATAAGCATTGCTTTTATGAAGATAAAATTAGAATGGAGAGGAGAGAAGCAAAGATGAAAAGGATATATGGGCTGATCAAGTTTATTTAGTATTTCAGAGTAAGGCTTCAGAGCAAATGCAGTCATAAGATATACTGAGAGAGTAATGGAGAAAGACAATTTAAAAAAGTGTTGCTGTGGGTTTTGAATTGGCTTCTCACCAAACTTTCTTGGGAGAGACCAATGTTGCTGAAATACTTTTAATTACTTTTGGTGGCTAGACTGTGCTTCACTGAATAGCCTCATATGACTCCATCTTAGGACTGGACAACAAAGAGGACTAAATTATTTTACTTTGTGGATAAATGAAAACGACATGAGCATTTACTATTCAAGCCCTCCTTCAGACCAACCTTCTTACTGATAAAAACCATAAACTCTGAACATAATGTGAAAAATAACTACGTGAGGATTCTGAATAGTGACAAAATCAGGAAGACTGTAGGGAGGAGCTGAAACTTGGAGAGGTGACTTACATGCAGGTGAGTTTCTCATTTTGGGGTGGGAGGCTTTGCCTTGAGGGTGGCCTGTAGTCATGAAGTGGCAAGTCATAGGTAGTTAAAACTCCAATAGAAAACCTGCTCATCTTTCTGGCCAGAGGAATCAGGAAAAGGTGCCCAGACAACCAAGGCTGCCCACCAGGGAGTAAGGGGGAAATCAGCAAGGGAGGGAGCTGGAGGAGGGGGTTCCCTAATTCCATGTGTGAATCTCTGCACGTTTCAGGTTGATCCACTAATGATGTTTCCATGGGGCAGATTCAAAGCAGCACAGCAAAGGTTTAAAATTAAACTGGAATTTGAACATCTGTGCACACAGGCAAGAGAGAGCTTAAAGTGGGACTCTACCTGGGTTAACTGTGTGCTAAAACAAAAACATCAGCATTCTCCTGAGGACCGTAGGAGTCTATGTATAAGATTCACAATGTCCAGGATGCAATGCACAAATACTCTACACACAAAGAATTAGGAAAATGTGACCCACTCTAAATGGAAAAGACAATAATGAGATGCTAACCTTGAGATGACCCAGATGTTGGAATTATCAGACAAGGACTTTAGTTATTTTCAACTATGCTCAATGAAGTAAAAGAAAACATACTTGAAATGAATGTAAAGACGGGAAGTCTCACCAAGAAAACAGAACACATAAAAAGGAGTCAAATGGAAATACGAAACTTAACAGTAGAATATCTGAAATTAAAAATTCACCGAAAGGCCTGAAAAAAGAATGAATATCAGAGTAACTAATCGGTATACTTGAACACAGAGCAAACTGAAGAAGAGAGAGGGAAATGATGGAAAAAGTGGACAGAGCCTCTGGTACCTGTGCCACAATATCCAAAAGTCTAATATCAGCTAATTAGAGTCCTAGAAAGAGAGCAGAAAAATAAATAATTGCCAAAACTCCCTAAATTCGGTGAAAAACAGAAATTTACAGATTCAGAAAGTTCAACAAACCCCAAACCAGATATAGTCACAGAAAACCACACTTAGATACATCTAATCCAATGGCTGAAAACCAAAGAGAAGGAGAAAATCTTGAAAGTAGCCAGGAGAAACAACACATTACATAAAGGGAAACATTGATTTAAATAACCACAGACTTCTCAGCAGAAATCATGGAGTCCAGAAAATAAAACAAAATGAAAACAGAACATGAAACTGTCAACCCAGAATAGAAAATATCCTCTAGGAATGAAGGTGAGATAAAGATATGTTCAGGTAAAAGGGAAACAGGATAATTTGTTGCCAGCAGACTTTACTACAATAAGGAAGTAAATTCCTTATTACTTACTACTATGCTTAAGGAAATTCTTCAGGCTGAAGGGGAATGATATCAGAAGGAAACCTGGATATTCAAGAATGATGAAAGCATATCAGAAATGGTAACTGGCTGGGTAAATTTTAAAGATTTTTTTTCTTCTTAAGTTTAAGAAATATATATGTCATATGTGTGTGTGTGTGTGTATATGTGTGTGTGTGCATAAAACTGTTTAGAGAAAAGTCATATCATTGTCTGGTGATGTTCTTAAGGCATGTAGACGTAATACAGGTAACAATTATAACATAAAGGGCCCTTTGTGACAGCAAGGTTTGTATACTTTACATGCAGTGGTATAATATTAACTATAGGTAGACTGTGAAAGGTTAATTATGTATATTCTCATCCTTAGAGCAACTAACAAAAATGCCAAGAGGTATAATTTAAAAGAATAAATAGATTAAAATGGAATGTTAAAAAATATTCCAATAATCCAAAACAAGGCAAGAAATGGGGAAAATAGAAACAAAAAGTAGAGGGACAAACAGAAAATGAGTAATAAAGTGGTAATCAATAATTACATTAAATATTAATGGGTTAAACACTCAAAAGGCAGATTATCAGGAGGGATTTTTTAAAAAGCAATATTCAATTATATGCTGTCTACAAGAGACACACTTCATACATAAAGACTCAGACTGGTTAAAAACAAATAGATGGAAAAAAGATACACCATACAAACAGTAATCATAAGAAGGTGGAATGGCTATATCAGTTAATATATACTTTAAGTCAAAAAGCATTAACAGAGATAAAGAAGGGACATTTCATAATTATAAAAAAGATAATTCATCAGGAAGACCTAGCAATTATAAATGGACAGGCATCTAATAAGAGCTTCAAATTACATGAAGCAAAAATTGACAGAATTAAAGGGATAGACAATTTCAAAATCATGGTAGATTTTTAAGATCCCTCTCAACATTTGGTAGAACTAGATAAAAAATTACTAATGACATAGAGGATGTGAACAACAATATCAACCATCTTGATTTAATTTATATTTATAGAGCTCTACACCCACTAACTACAGAATAAACATTCTTCTCAAGTGCACATAGCACATTCATCAAGATATACTAGCCCATAAAACAAGTTTCAATAAACTTTAAAAAAACTGAACTCATGTAAAGTATTTCTCTGATCACATTGGAATTAATTAGAAATGGGAACCAATGTGCTATTTAGGAAAATACTAGGTGATAACTTCTAAATAATACATAGGTCAAAAAATAAATCACAAGGGAAATTACAGATATTTTGAACTGAATGATAATGAATATACAACATATTACAATTTATGGGATGCAGATAAAGCAATGCTTAGAGGGAAACTTAAGAGTCTTGAGTGCTTCTGTTAGATTAGGAGAAAGATTTAAATAATCAATGACCTAAGTTTCTACCTTAGTGAGCTAAAACGAAGTATACTCAAAGTAAGCAGAAGGAAGAGAAATAAAGATCAGAGCAGAAGTCTTCAAAACAGAAAGCAGACAAGTACCAGAGAAAATTAACAAAGCCAAAGGCTGGCTCTTTGCCAAGACAACAAAACTGACAAAGCCTTCACTAGACTGACAAAAAAAAAAAAAGAGAGAGAGAGAAAGGATAAATTTTACCAACATCAGGAATTACCACCCTAGACTCTCAACATTAGAAAGGACAATAGGAAAATGTCATTAACAAATGTGTGCCAATAAACTTGACAATTTAGATAAAATTTCTTGAAAACTACAACTTACCAAAATTGATATAAGAAGAACCATAAATCTGAATATGCTATATTTAATAAATAAATTACACTGATTACCAAAAAATTCCCCCCTCAGAAAAACCTCCAAGCCCAGATTGTTTTACTAGTAAATTCTATCAAAATATTGTGATTGGAATAAGTGATTTTGCAAGTTTTCCATCAAATAACTTCCATATTCTATATATTACACCAAAAGTAAGTAAGAATCTCAGTTATTTTGTATTTATCATAGATCTTAATCCAATAAAGGAAAAAGTTTAGAGAGATATCCCATTACTAGAGTCAACCATTTTGAAGCCTGCTTCAGTTCTCTAGATATAAAGCTATTTTGACTTAGATTGACTGCATTAAAGTAATAGAAGTGAATGAAAGAGAAAAATATGAAAACACTTTTGAACAAAAAAATTGGAAGAATTTGGTGATATGAAGAGAGAAATATATATATATGTATCCCCACATGTGGAATCTGACGTATGGTTTGAGGCTAGACTATAACTTTAATTTATTCCAAATAGTTGGCAAACTACATATATCTCTGCCATTTATTAAAGAATTTTCCTTTGCTCACTGATTTGTAATGTTGCTTTCATCATTTATTAGAGTTCTAATATAAGCCATGATCTGTTTCTAGGTGCTAAGTTCTAATTTATACTAATTTACACTCATCCTTTTCTCTCCTCTTAGCAGCAAAAGTAGTAAATGTTTTCTGTTTCAAGATGGCAGACGGAGTACACAACTGATTGCTATAAATAACAGAAATGATAGTTTTAAAAATCTATACCTTCACAGGGAAAGAAAAAGGGGATTCCTCACTGGACTGGAATTGTAAGTAATCTCTGAGACATAAAATGAATATGGAATTGATTGGATTGGAAAACTCATACCAAGACATACACAAGTGAGTGACTGAAAGCCATGCCAAGGATCCTCCTTGCCTTGGAGCAGGAGGGAGTCTAAGGCTCAATGTAACAGGATTGTTAATTGGGGTACCAAAGCTAGAGGTCTGCGCCTACTATGTCCTGTACCCCTCTATACACTGGATCGGGCATTGGTTATGTGGGATGAAACTGTCTCCAGGTGGGAGCAGTAAACAAGTCATCTTGGGAGACACAGTGGTGGGCTTCAGACTGTGAGGCAACATGTCTTTTCCCCACAGACTGTGCTCACCTGTGCATCAGACAGTCTAACAGGTATCAAGAATCACCTAACCTGGGAGGAATGTCAGCACCATGAAAGAAAGGCTCCAAACTTCAGCAAAACAGTGTGAACAAACGGAGCAGGTATTTCTCAGAGACAGGCAAGATACTATTCATTAATTAAAAATAAAATAAAAATAACCACTTCATACCCATTAGGATGGCTACTGTTAAAAAAAATGGGAATTAACAAGTGTTGGTGAGGATGTGACGAAATTGCACTGCTGCTGAGAATGTAGAATAGTTTAGCTACTATAGAAACCAGTATGGTGGCTCCTCAAAAAATTAAAAGAGAACTACCATATGATCCAGCAATCCCACTTCTGAGTATATGTCCATAAGAAGTGAAAGCAGAGACTAGAAGAGATACTTGTATACCCATGTTCATAGCAGCATTATTCACCGTAACCAAAAGGTGGAAATAACCCAAGTGTCCACCAGTGAATGAATGGACAAACAAAACGTTGTGTAGACATACAGTAGGATATTATTCAGCCTTAACAAGGAAAGAGATTCTGACACATGCTACAATGTCGATGAACCTTGAGGACATTATGCTGAGTAAAATAAACTAGTCACTAAAGGACAAATACTGCATGATTCCACTGATATGAAGTCCCTAGAGTAGTCAAATTCATAGAGACAGAGGAAACAATGGTGATTGCCAGGGGAGGAGGGGACCAGGCCATGGGGAGTTATTGTTTTAATGAGTATTGAGTTTCAGTTTTGCAAGATGAAAGAGATCTGAAGATGGATGGTGATGATGGTTGTAAAACCATGTGAATGTATTTAATACCACTGACTGTACACTTAAAAATGATTAAAATATAAATTTTATGTGTGTTTTACTATAATCAAAAAAAAAATTAAAAAATAGACCAAAGGTCAAAGTATAACTTAGTTCATTAAAATAAGCACACTCAAGTGGATGGCTGAATGAATACAGTTAAAAATAAATCAGTAAACTGGATGTTTGAGCCATTCTCTTAGAATGTAACATAGAGGGATAAAGGGTGGATAGCAAAAGCAATATGAACTCAATGTAGAAACACTGCAAGATACAGAAAGGCTTCCAGGAAAAAAAATACTCATCCCTGAACTAGAGATAACTATTATTAATATTTGACTCATGTACTTGAGGTCCTTTTTCCTATATGTTTATGTGGGATCATATAGTAAGTTTTCCTTCATTAGCTGCTCTTTTTAGTAATGTATCACAAATATATTCCTATGCCATTGAATGCCCTTCAAAAGAGATAATTTTATAAGCTGCATAGTATTTCATTTTCTGATTATTCCATAAGTGATTGAACGAAATGCCTGTTATTGAATAATTAGTTTGTTTCCCATATCTTACCATGTAAAACAGAAGCAGACATTTTTTGTAGTTAATTTGGGGCCACGTCCTCAAGATATTACTTTGGGATACACTCTTAGAAGTGGAATTGTTTGCAGGCTTTTGGTCCATAAAGCAAATAGCTCTCTTGAGGGGTTATTCTGATGTTCTTCTCACTAGCTAAGTAAAGCACGGCAGGGTTGTCCAGCACCCTTGGCTTTGCTGCTCTTATCACTTGGAAGCTGCTGTAATCCTTTTCTCCAGTGAAGCTGGTGGCCTGGTTGCCAGTTCAGTGCTCCAAGCCTACAGGGAGAGGCCAGACGGCCAAGGGCAGGATGATCTTGGCAGTGGCATTTGTCCCTGGGAGGCTTCTTCTCCAAGTTTGGCAAAGCTCCGATGCTATAGAGGTGGAGACTGAATGACCACATCTCTTTCCATGCCTGCTTCCTGCTGCATGTGGGAGACCCCTGATATTGGGGCAGAAACTGTACCACTACTGGCCTTTCCCTCTGGGCACAGCTGTCCTCAGCTATTGTCTGGCCTCCATCCCTGACTGTCTCTCTGTGCTTTACTGACCAGCACTGCCCTCCCTGCTTTCAGCCTGCTGTGGCCATTTGTGTCCCCAGAGCTCTTGGCAAACCTCCACTGCTCCACTGTAGCTAAAAATACTCTTGAGCAGAGGGTTGCTTTTCAGCCCAGGCCTTCCCCCACTCCCAATTCCAACCACCTACAAATTACAGGTATCCACGGAGCTTCCTCTTCGCTTCCTTTGAGGCCATATGGTTATCTTTGGGAGGTGAAAGGGAGTGAGTTCATGGTGTCTTTTCCATGTCATCCCAATATGTTCCCTTATGGTTCTGGCATTTGGGTGTCAGCCTGTCTTAGCTTTCAGAAACAAAGCAATTTTTTTCTCTATTTTTGTTTTCATTTGGGCATCGTTGCCAGAATTGAGTCATGTGTTTGCACTCAGGTTGCTTCTTTTTTTTTTAAATTAAGTTTCTTTATTAAAAAAATCAAAATCATTACAATGTTATATTTAAGGACAAAAAGAGACAATAAAAACCAATGTGATATTTCCCCCGAATGTTAAAATAAAAACGTGATAATTATTGTGACCAATTACACAATAATTGTTAGGCAATATTTATATCATTCTAGAAATTTCCATAACTTGCCTAGGAACCAATAAGAAGATTTGAGAAAATATTAAGGTTAAAACAAAAAGGAATCCTCAGTACATGCTGTTCTTTACTACACAATATTTACATTAGTGATTTTTATCTAATCATAAAAATATCAGCTCTACTATATTAAACTCTCTTCAAGACTGACAATTAGTCCAATTTGGTTTTCTTGGTACAAACACAGGTATTTATTCTAATCAAGTTGCTTCTTTATTCATAAGTTCTGGGCTCTTAATTCTGGTTTTCTCATCTGTCTGGAGCTTTTCTTGCCCCAGTACTACACTATCTGAATTATTCTAGATTTATAGTAGATTTTCATGCCTGATAGGGAGGATCTTACATCACCCTTCTTTTATAAATGTGTCTTGACTACTCTAGCCTGCTTTTCCCCCAAAATGAATGTCAGGATGTGAGTAGCAAGTTCCATCATCACCCTAAGAACCTACCTCCCCAGAAGCAGGAGGAATATGTTCCTTTAATATTCTGTAATCATAAGCGTGAACCCTACCTGGATAGGTAGCATCATCCTGTTTAAGATTATTAAAGAATATATAGAAACCTCTGGATCAAGTATAGTGCAGGACCAGGACTGGGTTCCCTGCATGCAGCTGGGGCTGAGACTGGATACCCAACCCAAGAATGGGAGCTAGAAGTACTATTCACAATAGCCAAGACATGGAAACAACCTAAATGTCCATCGACAGATGAATGGATAAAGATGTGGTATATACAGACAATGGAATATTATTCAGCCATAAAAAAGAATGAAATAATGCCATTTGCAGCAACATGGATGGACTTAGAGATTATCATACTAAGTGAAGTAAGTCAGACAGAGAAAGACAAATCTCATAGGATATCACTTATATGTGGGATCTAAAATATGACGCAAATGAATCCATCTACAAAAGAGAGATAGACTCCCAGACAGAGAAGAGACTTGTGGTTGCCAAGGGGGAGGTGGGTAGGGGACAGAAGGATTGGGGGTTTGGGATTAGCAGATGCAAACTATTATATATAGAGTGAATTAACAACAAGGTCCTCCTGTAGAGCTCAGGGAACTAGATTCAATATCCTGTGATAAACCATAATGGAAAAGAATCTGAAAGAGAATGTATATATATGTCTAACTGAATCACTTGCCTATACAACAGAAATCAACACAACATTGTAAATCAACTATACTTCAATAAAGTAAATTAAAAAAAAAAAGGATGGGAGTTAGAATATCTCTACACACCACTGGGTTGCAACCAGAACATGTCAGTTGCCTGTGCCCAGCAGAGGAAGCGGGCCAGTCAGAATGGGAAGGACCAGGTGCAAATGTGCACATCTCTGAAGAGTTTCAGGTTAAGGAGGAGGGAAATATTGGGATTGATGGACACCGCGACATTTCTCTTGTCACATAGACAACCACCTTTGCTACATGCCCAGACAGACCTTTCCTGATGCAAAAGGGAAGCAATATGATTGAGCAAGGGTGGGAATGGAAAACAGAGACTCAACTTTGATTCCACCAAGCCGCGTGACCTTGAGTAAGTCACTCTGTCTATGAGTCCTAGCCTTCTCTGTGTACAGCAACAGTGTCAATAACAAATCAGAATAACCAATTTCACAGGATTATTGGGATGGAGTTAACGAGTTAACCACTTTCTAAACTATACAAGGCTGTCAAATACCTTTCTGTTTTATACTGCTAATAGCTGCTTCAGGAGGAAGCCCAACTGCTGGGTTCTGGTTACAGAATTTGAAGAGAAGGAGCTTTAACGTGTAGTGGGAGCACTAAAGTATAAGTTTTAAAAAGTCATTGCTGCCTTTAAATACTGGCCAAGTTCAGGGCTAGCAGTTGCTGGGGGCAGGTGATGCAAATTGTGAAAGAGGGATTTGTAGGAAGAAGGGACCAGAGATACAGAGGTTATACAGTACGGAGAGGGAAGTGGGAAAGGCAGAGGACAGAAAAAGGAGTGAATAGTAGAAGCTGAATCAGTAACTCAACACAGATCAATTCTTCCATCTTCCTGTTCACTATTTCTCCCTGTCTCTCTGGCATTGGTAGAATTGAAAAGTGCCAGTCTCTCGGACAGAAGTTTTTATATAAATCATCTCATTGAAACCTCCCATTAATCCTGTACCTGTATGAATTCTGATCCCTATGTTATAACTCATAAGGCCCAGAGGGCTTAAATAGCTCATCCAAGGCCATAGACTTATGAAGCAAGGACAGCGAACTTCAAACCCATGACTTTGGACTTTAAAGATTTGCCTCATGGGTGCAAATTCTGAATGGAACCATTGGGATGATAAAATGGTAACTTCTGCCATGTTAAACCTTATGTTTTAATGTATTTCCTCCATTGGAAGGGCTCCTTTCAAATGAAGAATCAGGAGCCACTAGAAAACGAGGCATGTTTTATGCTCCCTGCCTCTTCGGTAACCCAACGTAAGGGACCCTCAGCTCAGCATTACTGTCTGTAGTGTTTCCATAGCAACAGTCATGTAGCGTACCATTCTCACCAACACAGGTGATGGGCTCAGTGGAGTCTCCAGTTAGGATGAGGCTCCTGAATGATCCCAGACTCTGACGGCATCACACAGAGCTGTTGCCATGGTTTTGGTGAGAAGTATTGCTTTTCTGAGGATTGCAAAACACTTTATGTTCCAACCCCATGCTTGCTCATTCCTGACAGAGTGGAAAATGCGTCTCCTTGGCTGAAATGTTCCTCTTGAGTCCAGCCCAAAGATGACATTTTTAGGAAAGTTTGAGAAGAATCCTGGGTCTGTTACTGAGTCACGATAGAGTAGAAATGGATCTTTTCTATTTAAAGAGTTTTGTGCTACTGTTTGAAAATGTCACATTGCTAGGGAACAGTGGAAATGGAAAACTTTCCATTTGCCATCAACAAAGAAGGATCATTACTGAATGTAAAACAGAGGAGTTGAAGAGAAGTTCTGTTACCTGTCTGACTAAAATAGAAGGCGGCTGATGGGAATTTGATTTAATAATATCGGTCTGAGTAAGCTTGGTGCCCTAAAAAGGGATCACTTATCTGGAATACAGCACATGTAATTCTAGAACCCCCTCTGCTCTTACGTAGTTGTTTTTTTAGACTGGTCCCAGAATCTCTCTGGATCTCAGTTTAATATAAAGCAACAGAAGAGATTAGATTAGCTTAGATCAGGATTTTCCCAATTTCTCTCATATCAAGAGTCACCTGGGACCTGGAAAAAAACATTTCTTTGGGAATTTCCTTGGAGACTACAGTCCAATAGTTTTGGTGTATATTGGAAGTATATTTTAACCAACATTCCAGGAAATTCTGAGGAAAAAAGTAGGTTTGAGAAACAGAAATAAGCAAATATATTATGCGAAGAAATGAGACCATGTTTTTGTACTGCTTTGTGCCTTGCTTTTTCACTGGTAATATATTGTCACTTTTTGTGTGGGTGTGTCTATGTAGACTCTCATTTTTAATGGCCACATAGTGTTTTGTCATGTTTTACTATCTGTTTAACAACCCCCCTTTTATTGTACATTTAATTTTTTTTCCCAGAAATGATGTATCACTTTGTACTCCTACTGGGACTTTTGGAGGATTCGCATATATTAAAGAGGAGAAAAGCTTTGCTAATTTGATCAGTAATGATGGTATCCGTTCTTCTTTCTAATTAGTCAGACACATTTTCATAGATCTGTTGATTATTAGTATCTTTTCTTTTGTGAGTGGCCTGATAATATTCTTTGCAAAGTTTTCCATTGGGATTATATTTTCTTATAGGTTTGGGAGAGCTATTTATATCTGAAGCACATTAAACATAGTCATATATGTTGTAAATTTCCCCTGGTCTTTTGTTTCCGATCAATTTTGTTTGTGATGATTTTTGGCATTTAACATTTCTATATGCAATCCTTTTAAAAACTCTTTTATGATTTGTATCTTTGGTGTATACTTAGAAAAATCTCCATCTCCAGATTATATATTCACTTAAATGTTCTTATATTTTTATGGTTTTGGTTTTTGTATCTGACTTTGCAATGCACCTGGAATTAATTTTAGTATATAGTATTAAAAAAGGCTTTCATTATTTTTTCAAATTGTTAACTAATTATTCTAACATAATTAATTTCTAATTAAATGGATTTTAGATATAGATTCTGTCATATAATACTTATATATATTACTTCTATACCTTTGAATCCTTTTCTACCTTTTCTTTATCTTCTGACCTCGATACTTTGTTTTGTTGGCAGGCTGGGTTTATCCTTGACTTAAATATACATTTTGTATGATGTAGGAGTCTAATCTGAAATACCCTCAGCCCTCCAGTTACACAATCCTTGTTTAGATGATCAAAACCAAGCCCTCAGAATGATTTCTAAGTAATTACAAGGCTTCAAGGGACCAAATGGTAGAAAGTAGCTTCTATTCATACCAGCAACAGAGGTGACATATCAAGTTAAGAGAGTGCCATGTATTCATGGAAATGTTTATATACAACAGGTAGGAAAAGTTTAATCTGATGAAATCTGAGTCTGAATCAGTTCTGAATGTACTGAGGATTTTAGGGAAAAAGGGAGCAGACAAAAGAAGAGAAAGCAAGGATGGGATAAAGGTAAAAAGAGGAAGTAACAAAAAGAAAGACAGTAGGAAAAAGGTTTCGTTTTCTTTCACTGTAAGAAGAATATTTGTGTGTGTATGAATATTCCAGTGAAGGCTATTAGTTCATATGTATGTATTGGAAAATAAAAGATGAGTTAAAGCAAGGGTACGTTTCTGCTCCAGGAAGAAAACCAGAGATGGGCCTAGTGTCTTGGTACAACTATAGATTTGTAAGGCTTCCACCCAGATCATGAGCTGCCTCCCTGGGCCCAGCGTGGAGGTGATTCTAATTCTGAATGAGGCGGAGGGAGAGGGGAAGGATGGAAGGAAGGGAGGGAGGGAGGGAGGGAGGAAGGGAGGGGAAAGAAAGGGAAAAAAAGAGAAAAGGAAAAAACCTGCCTTTACACTTACACACTGTAAGAATTACAGAATGAATCTGGCTCTTTGCTCCATGTCTTAGATAATTTGGAAGCAGCAAAATGGGGGCCAGAATTCTTCATGGGAGCCATCTATACCGATCCAATAAGCTGGATTATCGCCCATTCATACTTGAGTTTGGGCTGTATTGACAAAGCTGGCGGGTCCAAGTGAAACCCAGATGTCTTTCCTCTGACCACTGATGGTGGAGAGTAGCTGCCTTTCCCCCTAAACAATAACACTAGGTGTCTTGGTATTTCCCAACTCTTTGGCAGTTGTGAATTCTTGTTTATTACTTTCTATCTAGAATACGACATGGGCCCATGAAGTTGTATCCTACAAAGAAGTTGCTGGGATCTATGTGCTAAGCTTCTATTTGGTCCATCTAAATAAACCATCACTGTGATGAGCATCATCCTTACCCATCACACCTCCCGTGTTGCCATGGAGACACTGCCTTCCTAAGACCATCATATTATTCATATTTGATTGATTTCCTGTTCTACCCTCCCTCTACTCAACTGTTTTCTTTTTTTCCTACCAAATCCTCCATTTTTCCTAAACAAATTTCTCTCAGCCTCGCTTCGCCTGTGGTCTCTATGCAGCTCACTTGCCATCACCTCTACGGCCCCTAAGAATGGTCATATTTCCTAAAGCGGTGGTCCCCAACCTTTTTGGCACCAGGGACCGGTTTTGTGGAAGACACTTTTTCCACGGACGGGGGGAGAGGGATGGTTCCGGTGGTAATGCCAGTGATGGGGAGCGGTGGGGAGGGATGGGGAGGGATGGGGAGCGATGGGGAGGGATGGGGAGGGATGGGGAGCGATGGGGAGGGATGGGGAGCGATGGGGAGCTATGGGGAGGGATGGGGAGGGATGGGGAGTGATGGGGAGCGATGGGGAGGGATGGGGAGGGATAGGGAGCGGTGGGGAGCGGTGGGGAGCGGTGGGGAGCGGTGGGGAGCGATGGTGCGATGGGGAGTGGCAGATGAAGTTTCGCCTGCTCGCTCGCCCACTGCTCACCTCCTGCTGTGCGGCCCGGTCCCTAATAGGCCGCGCACCGGTACCAGTCTGAGGGCCGAGTACTGGGGACCCCTGTTCTAAAGGAACCCCAGAATGCATGGTCTAACAAGATACTGTTTCTGAATTATAAATTAATTTGTATTTAAACGTAACCAAAGTCATAAACTAATATGTGTTTATTTTACATTTAGTAAGTCATTTTTGTGGGAGGGAATAAATGAAAAAACACCTCAAAGAAGGTAGATGATAAACAGAAGACATGTACTCACTAAACCAACCATATATTCATCATCTAGAGAATCATCTTTCTTCTAATGTTCCATAAATTCCAGTCCAACAGTGGCTCTGCTTTAACTACGAGGTAAGGTGAAAATCAATCCCCCAATTTTGCTGAGCGAACCCAAAGGTCTTCTTCCAACAACACTTCAAAATAATAATACAAAGAAGTCATCTCTTTGGGCTCCAGCCTCCTTACCCATGAAGGACAGGACAGATTAATTCAGAATCAGGTGCTCTCAAACTTAAAAAAAAAAAAAGAAACCTTTGTTTTTTCAAGCTGAAATCCTACATGGAAGGAACAACAAAACAAAACAAAACAACAAGAAACATTACCAGGGAGCACAGTAAAAGCAAAACCTCTCATGAAATGTCAGAGCTCTGTGGAGTAGAATTTGAAAAATCATTGGGTCGGGTCGTCCCTAAAGCCCTTCCAACTTAAATGTTATTTTTGTGATTTCGATCTAAAAAATCTCAAACCTCCAAGGAGGCGTTGCTTAGGAACAGATGGAGTGATTTTTATTCAGGAACGAGGGTCTGAGGGGTGGATAACTGCGCCGCCATTGCATCAAGAGAACCCTGTTCCTCCAGCCCAACTTGGTCCTTTGAACCCTCCTTGCGGGGGAGTAAAGCCTCGCGAGAGGCGGGAAAGCTTCCGATTCAGAGGAACACGCCAAGGTTCCTTAGCAACAGCAGCAGAGGGAAGCCTCGCCCATCAGCAGCTGGTGGGGGCCTCTCACTGCTTCTTTAGCACCTTATTACAATGCGCTCTCGGATCCTGGGAGAATCCTCTGTACCCTGCCTCGCAGCCAGCATCCCTTGGCAACCGCAAGAGCAATCATTCCGGCAGACCGGTAACGCTGCTTGTATTCTCATTGCTCTATACGTTGTTTCATGTCCTGCATATACAATATGCCCTCTGTCTAAATGTGAATCCTTTTTATCATCTGAATATTGGAAGACAGATGCCAAAGTCCAGAATCTCACAGAAAATCGAAATGAATTGTATTAAAAAAAAATAACCTGCATCTACAGTGAATGTCTGCTTTGCACACAGGCAAAATACTTATGAGTAGCGGTTAGAAGATCACCCGGAGCTCTGCCTGCTGAAATACAACAGCGGATGTCCCCTGCAAGTCACACGAGAGTTCAGGGGACCAGGTCCTGATCCTCCCATGACACAGCTGTGTGACCTCGGTCAAACATACGTCACCTCTGCAGGCCTCAGCTTCCTACTAGAGTGTTAACATTTCATGACCTTTGGCTTCATCTTTGACCAGGGTCTTTCTGTGCATGTCTCCAAATTCAAGCCTCTGAGATGTTTCTTCATCTCAGGAGTTTTCCCCATGAGATGATGATACGTCTTGTAATAGTTCTTAGCATTATATTGGAAGTGCAGGAAAAAGGCTGCAAGATAGCAGAGCAGTTTACCATCGAGGGTTCCAAGAAGTCAGATGTGCAATGCAGGGTCCTCAAGTGAACCTCCAGAGGCAAATGGGACCCAAAACAGCTATTATTTTTACAAAGGCCCCAGAATTTTTAGGATGCCCCCCACGAATCTACCAATTCAGTCTCTCAAAAAGTATTTAACAGTCCCTTGCTAGTGGCTGAGGCATCTCCAGACACTGAGGATGAGACACAGTAATTTAAGGCATGAATAATCTAATGAAGAGAAGATGCCCACACATGAATTAGATAAATGAAGTATCAGGCAACACATGATTAAAGAATACATATTCCCAGAAGGGTGCCTGGGATAAAAGAATGGAACCTTTACATTTGCAAGGGAGAATCTTATAGGAAAGATGGTTGATAAAGGGAATTCTTGATCAAGGGAAAAGCATGCCTAAAAATTGGAATGTTGGGCTTCCCTGGTGGCACAGGGGTTGAGAGTCTACCTGCCGATGCAGGGGACGCGGGTTCGTGCCCCGGTCCGGGAAGATCCCACATGCCGCGGAGAGGCTGGGCCCATGAGCCATGGCCGCTAAGCCTGCGCGTCCGGAGCCTGTGCTCTGCAATGGGAGGGGCCACGGCAGTGAGAGGCCCGTGTACCGCAAAAAAAAAAAAAAAAAAAAAAAAAAAAAAAAAATTGGAATGTGGAATCAATATGGTACCTCCTGGCCACAGCCAGCTTCATGAGCATATATGACCTGTGCCATGAGCATCCCACGCTCAGAAGGGCCCTGTGCTTAGTTTAACTCTGTGCTGTCACCACCTGAAATTGTGATCATTTTGAACAAAGGACCCCACATTATAATGCTGTGTTGGGCCCTCACCAGATATGTAGTGTGCCCCAGAACACCAACTTTTCAAGGAGAGGGACTCCTATTGTGGGGCAGTAAGACATAATACTGGAAAAGGAAGTGGGGATTCATGGACAGAGGGCCTTGAAACCTACGCTGAAGTGTTCCGACTTTATCCTGTAGAAAGATGGCAGTACTGGCACTTATTTTTTTAAAATAATTTATTTATTTTTGGCTGCGTTGGGTCTTCACTGCTGTGCGCGGGCTTTCTCTAGTTGCGGCGAGCGGGGGCTACTCTTCATTGCGTTGCGTGGGTTTCTCATTGCAGTGGCTTCCCTTGTTGTGGAGCACGGGCTCTAGGCGCGCGGCTTCAGTAGTTGTGGCACACGGGCTCAGCAGTTGTGGCTCGCAGGCTCTAGAGCCCAGGCTCAGTAGTTGTGGGTCACGGGCTTAGTTGCTCCATGGCATGTGGGGTCTTCCCGGACCGGGGATTGATCCCATGTCCTCTGCATTGGCAGGCAGATTCTTAACCACTGCGCCACCTTGGAAGTCCAGTACTGGCACTTTTTGAGCAGCAGAGCTATATGGTAACATTGAGATTTTAGGATAACTAATCTCGTGTTAACATGAATGGCGGAGATGGGGCTGGTGTGAAGACTCTTATCAGGCTCCGTGGGTAAAGCAAGAAAGGTCACTTGGACATGGTGAGAATGGAGAGGAGAGGGAAGATTTGAGAAACAAGTGGAAAAGAAGAATCACTATGACTTGATAATAAATTAAAGATGGAGAGAGAGAGAGAGAGTCAGCGACAGGTGAATCAAATTTACATGACAATTTCTTTCATCAGACTTTGGCAAAGAAGAAATAAAACCACAAAAATGAAAGCACTGTTACTGTAATTATTGGTAGCAAAATTGGTAGGGCTATCAGGAGCTTTGAGGCCATGCTTTCACCTGGGAACTTGGCAGTAAGGTGAGTGCGTTAACATCATTCATCCTTCATTTCATTCTTTCAATAGTTATTGATCTCTTACTAAATATCTAGATACCGTTTTAGACATTAAAGATCCAGCTGCAAATAAAGCGGTCACTGACTCTGCCTATGAAAATTTTACAGCCTAGGAGGCAAAAGACATGAAACAAATAATTACAATTGTGGGTACATTATAAAAGGGACGCTTCACATCGTTTGGGAATTAGAGAGGCTTTTCTGGTCTTTTCTCCCAGGAAACTTAGGCAAATAAATAAATGGAGTTGTTAAGCCCATGGCACTTAATTTGCTTCCTTTCAGTTCTACTCAACTACAGCCCATTTTGTATGTGTGCATCCCTGCGCATGCATGGGTAATCTCCATTTCCGAAAGACTTGGCTCCCCTGATGAGAAAGGGGAGATATTGACAATAAAGTCCCTGGCAGAGTGAGGAATAAAAGAGAAAAAAAGAAGCAAGTCATACCTGCCTTTCATTCTCTTCTGAATGGTTTTCCACTGAACTTACAAGGAAATGCCTTTCTGATCGGCTATAGAGGTGGTTTTTTTTTTTTTTTTTTTTTTTTTTGCAGTACGTGGGCCTCTCACTGCTGTGGCCTCTCCCATTGCGGACCACAGGCTCCGGACGCGCAGGCTCAGCAGCCGTTGGCTCACGGGTCCAGCCGCTCCGCGGCATGTGGGATCTTCCCGGACCGGGGCACGAACCTGTGTCCCCTGCATCGGCACGTGGACTCTCAACCACTGCGTCACCAGGGAAGCCCCTGGAGGTGGGTTTTGTGTAGCTAAGATGTTCCCACAGGATGTCCTCTCTTCCTGATCTCAGTTTGCCCCCAAGGATAGGCATCCCCCCAGCCAGATTGGGCCTTTCCCTAGGAATTTTGGAAACTGGACTGGGCAAGAGCTGTCTACTTGGGAGCTGTTGGGAGTGGCCACTTTCAACCACGTGAACTGGCAAAATGGTGAAGCTGACCAATAGGGATGGGGAGAGCCAGGGAGAGCAGCCTGAAGGTATTCCAATCCCCAATTCCAGCTCATTCTCCTCCAAGTATCAACCACATTCCTGTTGCCGAGTTCCATGAGACAGCCCAGGACACTTTTGATACATGCTCTTTTTTTGTTTAAGCTTCCTCAAGATTTAATTTTCTCTACTGGTTGCAAACCAAGAAGCTCCCTACTGATTAGCATTGAAGAGGGGCAGCCGGTAGTGGTGGAAAGCTACCAGCACAAGCAAGCAAAGCTTTGAGATCTATTTTAAAATCCTGGTCCACTAGTCAAAACTCCTAGGGGTGTAGACCTAGGGTCTGTAGAGGTGGCAAAACATACACCCCAGAGCATGATGCTGGCAGACACAGGAAGCCAAGTTAAGCATGTCATGGGAAGCATCCTGGATGGTTGTTGATGTTGCGTCCTCTCTAGCCGATGCCAGGTAAAGACCACAAGCCCTGGACACGACAGAGCAACAGTCGGCTGAAAGCTCTCCCCTCAGAAGGCGCAGTCGTATCTGTCCAAAATTTTGGCCTTGAACTTCTTTTTGTTGAGCTCCACCCTGAGTTTGGCTGGATCAACCTTCATGTATGACCCCCGACTTTGACATCATTGCCTTCAAGGAGACCGTCAGGCATAGGGCAATGGAGCATTTCCTGGCAAGTAACAAGCAGGACCACCACTGGAGGTTTCAGGGATGCTCAGAGCTGGAAGCTGATGTTGTCGGACACAGACTGTGGAAATAACTGCCCTCTTCTTGCCCAATGGGTGGCCCACTCACAGAATTCTTTCCTTTCCCTGGCATTTTCCGACCCTGGGACAAACACCCTTCCCAGGAGCAGGTTGCGTCACTCGTGGGTCTGATGTTTTCTTCCTTGGGGTACACGGGCATCAACCCGCCAAGTACAGAGGAGACAGGGGGATGAGAACTGAGAGAATGTGGCCTTTTAGGCCAGGTTGTCTACACTGTTCCTGCCCCAAGCCTGGCCGTATTTCCCAAACAAGGCTGAAAGCCAGGGATTATTTTTGTGTGTCCTGCTGACATCTGAGCACACCCTGCTCCTTGCCTTCAGAGTCCAGGTACCAATAATAACTGTTCCCTTGACCAAGCGTTGCCCTGTGTGCAGCCAAGTGGTCACAGTGACCAAGAAGGACAGAAGCTGACTGTGTACCCATCCCTTGCTGGGGGCATCGAGAGAAGAGCCAGAGAAAATGACGATCAGGCGACTGATGTGCCCTTTGTGGTCTGCTGGAGAAGGGGAGCCTGGGCTGCCGGGCTGGCGTTAGTGGTCTTCCCAGATGAGCAGACACGCAGGGAAGAGGCTGGGACCAGGCACCACTGTTCTTTCTTGATCTCACGAGATGTCCCGACTCTGCTTCCTTCGAGGAGATTGAGACACACGAATTCAGGCCAGCTTCCAGCACTGAGCACGTGTTGGGTAAAAACCAGGGGAATATTCACATCCAAAGAGCACCAGCTCAGAATGACCACGCAGTTTTTTCAATGATCAAGCCTCATGCACAGTCTCAAGTCTGAGAAAGATGTCTGTTCACACAAACACTGCGAAGCGATCCTTTCCCTAAGCACCACACTCTCAGTTTGTCAAAACATTTGAAGAAGACTAATTCATGCCTCAAAAGGAATTCTCTCTCACGCAGCCAGCTGCCAGGTTTGTGAGCTGAGGGCTTTTATGTTACAACATCTCAAGATACTATAGGCAGGCACGAGTGGATGTGCCGTGGGGCTGACGATGTCACTAAGGTGACAGGAGGCGCAATTTGCCTTCTCTCGGGGAGGACGGGGTGAGAAAGCCAGCTCCGGCCAGCCTAGATGCCTGTGAGAAGCAGTACAGAGTAGGAGTTGCAGACGTAGGCTCTGAAGCCAGGGGTGCATATGTTCAAGTCCTAGCTTTTCCATTTACTCGTCGTAGAGTCTTACGAAATGCCCTTCGGGGCTGGGTTCTCCAATTTCTCCATCTGTGAATGTGGGGGGACGGAGGGGGACCCAAGGTACCCCCCCCACAGGGCTGCTGTGAGGATTGAATTCGTACATGTGACGCACTAAGGGCAGTACCCAGCAAACAGTGAGCACCCAGTCATCCTTGGGGTGCTCTACTGGGACTGCAGTGCCTCTCCCCAGAGCCATCCCCGTGTGGGGAGGACCAGCCGGCGTCAGGCCACGCTGTCACCAGAACTGCCCGCTGAGCCCTGACCGCTCGGCTGCAGGGAAATTTTTTCCTCCATCACAAATAGGTCCCTGAAGCGTGGAACAGAAACTCGGCAAATGACATAAACAATTTCAAACAATCATTTCAGAAGACAAATGGTTCCATGTGGGCATCAAGATTCCTCGGGAGGCTTTCCCCACTTGTTTATGTGTTCCATGGCCTGGAGCCATGAGTGAATTAGGTGGACAGCGTGCCACCCCGGGGCGGGGCGGGGGGGGCGGAGCAGGAGGGGCCTGGGAGACCAGAACCTGCTGCTTGACCTGCTTTCCTTGAAAGCTGGTGCTGGGGTGGGAGGTGATCCTGGGGGAAAGGGACTCTGATTTTCACCTCCCAGGGTCCACCATTCATTGGGAGGGGTCACAAGGTCCAGGTTCAGCCCTGCTCCGCCATGTTTCTGCGTGTGAATTTCAGTGGGTCACGAACCCTTTCTTTTTTTTTTTTTTTTTGCGGTACGCAGGCCTCTCACTGTTGGGGCCCCTCCCATTGCGGAGCACAGGCTCCGGACGCGCAGGCTCAGCGGCCATGGCTCACGGGCCCAGCTGCTCCGCGGCATGTGGGATCTTCCCGGACCGGGGCACGAACCCGTTTCTCCTGCATCGGCAGGCGGACTCTCAACCACTGTGCCACCAGGGAAGCCCACGAACCCTTTCTGAACCTCATTTTCCCATCCCTCTAAGGAAGGTATCATTAGACCCATTTCACAGGGTCACTGCCGTGATCAAACTAAGACTCCGTGAGCTGGGATAGATGACTACACAAACATTCCAGAGGTGAACGTAGGCATCCAGGGAATACCTGGATGAGAACTGGTAAGAAAGGCGAATTAGAACTTGGAACCAAGGGTGTGCTTTACGAGGGCAAGGAAAAGGAATTCTCTCCAAATTAAGGGGAGATTTTTCATTCCACGTTGCTGTAGTCCTGGAACAGAGACTGAAGTTCTTTTGAGATCCTAAGTGAAGCCTGTGGTATATAGTGTGCTAGCATTGAAAGCACATATTGCCTCTTCTGGTTATAAAACACATTTCCATTTCATTAGTTATTCTTTGAAACTACCATATATAACATGCACGTTATATTACATTTCAATGTCTTCAAACATTCTCCCTTTGTTGAGCATTTCGAGTGTTTCCTTCAATTTTTCTGTAGCATGTATAACACTGCAAAGAATATAGATCTTTGACTCGTCATATGAAGTGTATAGTATATACATACTATACAATAGACATATATGTATATATTATATACTCACACCATTATATAATCATGATATATATAAAAGTGATTGATATAAATATATATAATATATAATAGTGTGAGTATATATATATATGTATACATATACTGTACCTTTAAAGTTTGAGAAAATAGTAAATGTAGGTATATTAAAAATTTTTTTAAGCATTAGAAAATAATCTTGGCTCTACTGTTTTTACAAGGTTTTGAAACAACCAAACATAACATTTAAGAACACTTTCTGTCTCTGGGACATTCCATGGTGCTGGGTTCCAGTCTATGTGCTAAGACCAGAACCTTCTGCAGAGACTGGTATTCTACTAAAGCCAAAGGCTGCTTTGCCATTTCTATGCCTATTCTGTTCTCCTCTCCCAGCTTATACTGTGTCAAAGTTGCTGAATTTCACCTCTCCCTCTAGTCTAGCCCTTTGAACCTTGAAGCCAGTGCAGACGGCTCCTACGTGTGAAGAACGCTCTAAGAAGAGGGACCATTTATTTTGCTGAGAGCCGCTGGCCTTGAAAAAGCCAGGCATCGGCCCATCTTTGCACCATCGATGTCTTCCCAGGCTGCATGTTCCTTAGAGGATCACACCGAGAACTTGGTTCTGGGAGCCCAGAACTCTGGTTCTAAATCTAATGAGTAACCTTGGGCAGATTTCTTAATGTCCCAGACTCTCAATCTCCTCATCTGCGTGAGCAGTTTTGTAATCTCACAGAGTTGTTATGAAAATAGAAGCGTATCACCTCGAGAGTTTAATGCACCATAAAAATAAAAGGTATTATAATTGTGTTGTCTGATCCTCAAATACTGTTCCCTCTGGAGAGAGCTCTTCGCCTTGGCTTCAGTTTTAGACAGAACAATATTTTTGATGATAAGGGTGTAGGATTTGGGCTCTCAGTGGAGCCTGAAGAACAGCCATGAGCCACGCTAATCCTTACAGCCAACTGGTAACCTTGCAAGGTCCCAGACAAGGCCTGGGGCTCTCGTCGGAAACACATAAAGACCTGAGCTGGACAACAACTACCCCTGTCTGGAGAATGAAAATGATAATAATGCCTTGCTCAAAATTTTCTTTGAAAGGGAAGGAATAAGTGATAGTACGTATATAAATCACTTTATAGAATACAGTGTAAATTCTATAAGGATAATGAGTATCTGCAACATTCTCAACCACCACCTGGGGTAAAAAGAAATGAGAAGAACTAGCAGCAAATCTCACGAGGTAACCACAAGGTGGTTGTAAATTTAGAAACAATATGATATTTTATAATAATATTGAAGTAATTTTAAATATTGCAGATTAACCTCCTATAGCATATTGATATAAATAATGATATAATCACGAATATTAATCCGTGAATAAAACCGTTACCACTGACGGAGTACACAAGTACATCCCTGTACTAGGTCAAATACCTTTTTTGTCATTTCACTAAAGCCTCACAAAATTTCCACACGGCAGGCAATTTTGTTCCCACCTTCACAGACGGAAGAGTGGAGAGCTTAAGGCTGTGCTCAAGTTCATACCACCAGGAAAGGTGGAGCCAGAATTTGACCCCAGGTCAGTGAGACTGAAGGGCTTGTATCACGATATACATATTAGAATTTTCCAGCACAAATTAATTGGGTTGCCAATGTTCAGTCTCAGCTGCAGACCAAGTTTCCTTGGATGTAGTCTGCATGTGAATGTGCTCTCGGATTGGTGGGAACTTATAACAACTTAAACCTCCTAGGTGTTCAGCCAACCTGTTTCAGCTGCTCCTCAGTTAAGGAATCTTTCATCTCCTATGACTGCATGGCTTAAAACTGAATACACAAGCAATGTCCACTGCTAATTCGTGTATTACCAAAGTTATTCCTGCTTACTATAGAAGATACAGGAGACACTGAATAGATCATCAGAATAAGGAATATAGGAATATAAGAAAGAATATAAGAAAAATTAAAAATTACTCATTTTCTCACCACCCAGAGATAGTCACTGAGAATGGATCCTTCTAGGCTTTGTGCTATGCTTGAATGCTTTTGGTATATTTGTGGTGTGTTTTGATCCCTAACTTGCTGAGCTTAAAATATTTCAGCTATCAAAGTATTTTATTTTTAAAGGGAACACTTGTACATTGTTGGTGGGAATGTAGGTTGGTGCAGCCACTGTGGAAAACAGTACGGAGGTTCCTCAAAAAACTAAAAATAGAACTACCATATGACCCAACAATTTCTCTCCTAGACATATATCTGAAAAAAGCAAAACCACTAATTTGAAAAGATACATGCACCCCAATGTTCACAGCAGCATTATTTACAATTGCCAAGATACAGAAGCAACTGAGTGTCCATCAACAGATGGATGAAGATGAATAGATAAAGATGATGTGGTTTATTTATACAATGGAATATTACTCAGCCATAAAAAAGAATGAAATTTTGCCATTTGCAGCAACATAGACGGACTTGGAGGGAATTACGCTAAATGAAGTAAGTCGGTCAGAAAAAGACAAATACTGTATGATACCACTGATATGTGTAATCTAAAAAATACAACAAACTAGTGAATGTAACGAAAAAGAAGCAGACCCACAGAACAAACTCGTGGTTACCAGTGGGGGGGGAGGGGCAATAAAGGGGTGGAGGAGTGGAGGTACAAACTACTGGGTATAAAATAGGCTCAAGGATATACTGCACAACATGGGGAATATAGCCAATATTTTGTAGTAATTGTAAATGGAAAGTAACTTTTAAAAATTATATAAAAAATTTAAAAATACAGAAACATTGTCTTTTTTTTCACTGCCTTTTGATCAAGAAATGAGCATGATATTTAGAATTTACTGACATTTCTGTGTGTGTTTGGGGAGGGTGCTAAATTTAAAACTGTCTTCTAATATTTTATGTCATGGCACTTATTTATTGTATAACTGAAAGTTTGTGCCCTTTTACCAACCTCTCCCTATTTCTCCCACCTCCCAGCCCCTGGCAACCACCACTTGACTCTGTTATTTGATATTTCTTACATGTTTAGTGTCTTAGGGCAAGTCTGTTCTTGTTGTTGGTTTTCAAAAATCTCTTGAAATTTTTTAATCAGATAAACTGAGATTAAAATACTCAAGTTTCATTATAAGTCCTGGGATTTGGGAGAGATGGCATGTATACGTTACAGGTTAATTAGTATTAGAAACAAGTAGCTTAGTACATCGCTATTTAGAAAATCACGGACAATAATGACAATTGGGTATAAACCTGAAGTTGTAGCCCAGAACTCCACTGGAATGTAGAATTAAATCCACTGGGCCAAGTGTGTGTGTGTGTGGGATGGGCGGTGGAGGGGGAGGGTGGGAGAAGCGAGGTTTAGCTTGTGATAGAGATGGTCATCATGGCACAGATGGGATCAGACCTAGTCTCTGCCGTTTACCAGTTATGTTACTCCGACTAAGTTGTTTGACATCTTGAGCCTCAGTTTCCTCCTCTATAAAACGGAATAAGCATACCTGTCTCATAGCATTTTTTGTAAGGATTAAATGAGATACTGAAAATGTCATAGATAACAGGTTCTCAGTAACTCCTGGTCCTCTTCTCTTCTCCTTTGATGAAGCATCAATCATATTTGGTAATATGGTCACATTTGGTCCCCAAATAGCAGATCACACAGAGGTAGCCAAAGGTTTCCAAAGGTATCAGGTACTTGTGGCCCCTTTTCCTTTTCATTCTTGACTGAAAAGGTGTGAAAAGCTCACTGAACACCAGTCCACACTAGATAAGTATCCAAGATGACTCTGAGTTAGTTCTATCACAGGGTCAAATATTCACTGCCAGGTGGAAAAAGGACTAAGGTTAAGCTTGGTGCATTGTTAAGTGCTCCAGAAATACAAGCTACCATAGAGGATCATAAAGATTCCTATCCGTGATTCCCACACTTGGATATTTCCTCTAAAGGATGAGTATCCTATAAAACAATCCAGAGGAAGAAAAAGTCTATGTTCATGAAGATTTTCATAGTAGTGTTATTTATAACATAAAAAGTATAACTGGCTTAATATTCCAATACAAGTGGAATTATTATGTACTCACTTGGTGGAATAGGACACAGTCTTTAAAACAAGAATTATGCTACTATGTAGCAGCTTGAACAACTGCTTATGATATCATGCTGACTGATAAAAAAGGCTGAGTTTAACTTAGGCATACGCTCTGACCATAGTTTTGTAAAGTTCTTTACGCGTCTGCACAAGGGCAGGAAGGGAACACAAAATAGTAAAGACATTTGAAGTATTGAGGAAATGATTGTTCAATGAATGTTGAATAGCATTTTCTTGGAGTTAGCCTGTTTTGAAGCCCCATGGCCCTGTCTGGAGCTTGAGTATCAGAAAGTCCAGTGTGGAACTTTCCCTCAGACCAAGAAGCCAGCCCAATCAGTCGTGAGGACAACAAAGTCGAATGACTTCCTGAAAGGAGAGTGTTTCCCGGAAGTAGGAAAGTCAAAACAGCTTATGGGGTATTTTCCAGTCATTATCTGTGAAGTAGGGATATTCCTGGGGGCTACTGGACTATATTTTATGAGAAAGAACTGATGACTTTGCACTACTTAAGAGTCCAAGGGGAAAGAGATGCAGATTGAAGGATGGATAACTTGTTTGAGTGGCAGTTCAAATTGAGATGTTAGGCAAGACATGCTAAGAATTTGAGAGGCTGTGTATTCGCTGATCATTGCTGCACATACCAAGTGATGGTTAAGGTCCTACACGGGGGAACCCAATAAATATATTTTACAATATTACAGTGGCTGAATCCACTGCTTCTACTGCTAGAATTCTACTGCTTTCTCTAATGATCTAAGGTGGCTGAATACAGCAAACGTCAACTGGTGTAACTGAAATGTGAGAGAACTACTCTAGTGGTATCTATAGAGAAATAGGAGAATTTATCTTCCTTCAACCAACACGAGAAAAGAATGAAATTATTCTTCCTTCAGTAGTTTCTGAGGGCACTTTGCTGTGCTCTGTAAAAAATGAAAGTCAGGAATCAGCCTTATTTATTCCGAATTTCTGGGAATAAATGACACATTATAAAAATTTGGAGACCTTTGTATTTTCCTCTAAGAATGATAATGCAAATGTAGTTAGGTAAAGCTTGACTTACCAGCTGTTCTGGATGATATCAGAATAGAAATTACTGACTTAAGTTACTGACTTAAACAAACGCTGTCTGCTTAATAAAGTTGAAAAAACTAAATACGAAAATCATAAGGCTGCAAAAAACTATCATTTGGCTAATGGGTGGTTTTTGTTTTTTTTTAAATCCTATTTACGTCTATCAAAACCACTACTCCATGCTTCTCTCTTGTGCAATTCTTGCCACCAGGTCAAGTAATCCCTTCCCACGTGGGGAATGGAGATGTCTTTCTGCAGAAGAAAGCCTTGATAATTCTACAAAAGTCTTTCCCTCACAAATAGCAGGGATCATTTTACCACTATGGAAACAGATGCCCAGTGAGCTGCATTGACTTTCCCAAGATCATGGAGTCAGAGAGTGGGCGTGATGGGCTCCCCCTACAGTTCTGCCCACAGGAGAGTGGGCACGAGACTGGAAAGGCTGATACCTGGGAAATACACCTGCCAGCTTCACTTTCCAGATCTGGGCAGAGATTCAAGACAGCTCGTCACCATCTGCTAGAGGACCAGTGAGTTCGTGCTAGTAAGATGGAAATAAAGGAGATGAAAGACCACTTCATGTTCCAACATCTCCTATTCGGGTCTGGCTTTTTTGAGGTATGTAAAATCCTCAGAGTGCTGGGTTGAGCACTTCTGCTTCTGCCAGGCACTTCTGTTATTCTCCAATTCAACCCAATTAGATCAGAATCCATTCAATTTGGTTCAATCCTATTTGACAAACTCTTACTGTGTCTGTCATATACTGTAGCAGATAAAAGATGAATGCCACTCTTTACGGTCTTAAAAAACTTATGTTTTCAATTTTTTCAAAGACCCCAGATACACATAATTGGATTCATCATCATCCCTGGTCCAAGTCACATGGTCATCATCGGCCCATGAATGAACATTATTTAATTCATTTGCTGAATAATCAATGTGCATGTCACGACGGCTCAACCTAAGACCACCACCAATAACCTTTCTCCTACTCAGGCTCCATGCCTAGCTCTTCCCCTTGCCTCTCCTACTGCAGAGGTAACTACTTTTCTGAATTTTGTATTTATATTCACTCATTCTTTTTTTGTTCGAGTCTTAAGCACCACTCAGTCAATATGCCTAAAATATATATAAAAACATAGACTGGTTACTTTTGTTTCTGAATAGTCTTTGGGGGAGAAAATGAAATGTATCTATTCAAGGCATTGTTAATGGTGCCTTATCTATGCCAATCACTGTGCGAGGTGCCAGGGGGAATAAAGCAGTGAAAATGAACAAACAGACAAAAATTCCTGCCCTCATGGACAAATAACCAAATGATCAAGTAAAATGTTTAGTGTCCTCCATAGTGATAGGAGCTATGGATAATAATAAGGCAGGTTAGGTGCAGGGGGGGAGTCTGGGGCTCTTGCTACAGTAATTAAGATGCTGGGGAAGGCCACCTGGTATATGAGGTGAATGCAATGGTCTGAAGTAGATGGGCTGGCCTCTGAATGCTCCACTAGCTTTAAAAAAAAGATTTAAAAGTCCCATTTAGGACTTAAAACACACTCATCTTTTAAAATCCCGGTAACTGTGTTCTCATGTGGACTTCTAGAAGGCTTGCAGGAACCATGCACAGGGTATTAGAGGGTCAGCTCTAACATTCCACATGAGGACATGGGATGGGTCTTTTCTGCTTCCCAATCGAACCCCCAGCTCCTAACACAGTCTCCATTACAAGGGAAACATGGAAGAAATATTCCTGCATGTTTGTTGAATGAATGAATAAATACGTTAACTCTCATATAGCATTTTTTCAGCACCTCTCAGGTTGCCTGTGAGCTCCTTGGGTACATGGGTTATAATCCTCTAACGGATATTCCCGGGGTGGGGCATTGGTGCCAATAAATAACGGAGGTTTGAGCAGTGAAAGGGGGACCCAGCACGGGAGGAAGCAGCCAGGAAGGAAAAGCAACAGAGTGCTCACCTGGCTGGGTGCGGAGGGCTTGCCAGCTTCCTAGATACAGAGATTAACCCCATTAGAGAAATCACTGTCGGAAACTGTGAGTTTTTCTGTCCAGAAAGAATTCTCCACAATGTGTCTGTCCAGCTAAACTTGCCCTCTGAGATGCTGTGTGAATAAAGGTGAAGCATGTCTCAGAATCCCTGCCTTTCAGAAGCTCATAATAGACATGAGAAACAGTAAAGGCTTCAGAAATCCTGCAACTAAAAATCCAATTTAATTTTTCACTATACTTTGCTTCCCTCTTTTTAAAATTTCCTGCTGAGCAACTTTAACATACTGTGGAGTTAGTCTTCTGTGGACCTCCCTGGGGAAAACACAGGTATTATGGCTGAATAATCTATATTAAAGGAAAAGTGCTACAGAACAAAGTCTGTAGGAGAGAGGCATGTGGAGGGGTTATAGTTAGGAATGCCTTATTGGAAGCTGATGTCACACGCAGAATAATGTCCCCTCCTCAAAGGTGTCTACATCCTAATCCCTGGAACCAATGAATATGTTACCTTACATGGTCCTATGGACTGAACTGTGTCCTCCACACACCAGATTCACATGGTGAAGCTCTAACTCCCATATGTGATAGTATTTGGAGATGCTGGCCTTTGGAAATGATTAGGTTTCAATGAGGTCTTGGTGGTGGGGCCTTCATGATGAGATTAGTGTCCTTGTGAGAAGAGATCAGAGAGCTCGCTGTCTGTCTGTCTCTCTTTCTCTGTGCCATGTGAGGACACAGCGAGAAGGTGGCCGTCTGCAAGCCAGGAAGAGAGCTCTCACCAGAACCCTTCCATGATGGCACCCTGAACTTGGACTTCCAGCCCCCAGAACTGTGAGAAAATAAATTTCTGCTGTTTTGCTTCCCAGTCTATGGTATTTTGTTATAGTAGCCCATGCTGACTAAAACGCATGGCACGGGGGAATTAAGGCGCTAATCAATTGACCTTTTAAAATAGGGGAATAATCCTGTATATTTTATGTTTATTAGCTAATAGTTAGCTCTGAGTGTGGGGGTAAAATCTCACTAATTTTTGAATTCCCGGCAATTGTCATAGCACCTGGCATATAGTAGGCTCTGCCTTTGTGGTTACAGGAAAATGTAACCATGGGCAAATGAGAGATATTTTGATAGCACATTAAGTAAACAAGTAGTAAATTTTTGTATCACTGAAATAATTTTATTTCAGAATTCATCTTTAACATTAGAATATATACCAATATTCTACTGGTCATTTCAATAGCAAAATGGAATTTGGGAATAGATATTTGTGCTCCAGTAAACATCATACCCAAAAGTTGTCAAGGAAATTTATCAAAGAAGACTGAACATATGAAGCAATTGAAATGATTGTCTTAGAATAATCATATCTCAGAATAATCTTAGAATAATAACGGGTTAATTATAAACATGGCAGGTGTGAATTCATTTATTCACACGAGAAAAATTTATTGAGTATCTACTCTATGTCCCGTTCCTGAGGATACGACAGTTAAAAAATGTCATAGTAACACTTTTATGAAGTTTATACTCTTCAAAAGTCTACAGAAGTACTCAGGGACGTTCATTTGGGAAAATATCAAATCTTAGGGCTGGAAGCAACTGCAGAGATGAACCAGTCAAATTCTCTGTTTTGTAGATGACAAAAATGAGATCTGAAAAGGTTAATTAAATTAGGTAAATATATATAGTTTTATAGCCTAGTTGCCACAGAAAATGCAAAGTGCCTAGTTCAGGTGAAAGTATGCTCCCAATATAGGCTAAAAAATTAATCACTGTTTATCTGAAATCCAAATTTAATTAGGCATCCTGTATTTTTATTTGCGAAATCTGACAACCCTAAATTTTCGGGGGATGGAGGTAAGGTCATGGCAGGAACCAGAGTCTGCCTTTGTATGAGATGTTTGGGAAGAAGAGAAAAAGAGAAAATAGCAAAAGAAACACAACAGTTCTTTAGAAGGGAAACCCACTAATGGACCTCTCTCTCTCCTTTTGATCCTTTGTACATGGTGTGTGTGTGTGTGTGTGTGTGTGTGTATACAAATGTATGGGTCCTTGTGTCTTATTGACATAAGGATTATGGTATTGAGGAAAATTACTGACAGTGATACTGATTACAGATACTGACATAACAGTGAAAAGATGAAAAACAATAAAAATGTGGTTAGTTTAAAAGCAACACTAATGACTGCATTTAAGTAAACTGCCTCTGATTTATGCCCAGCTGGCACACAGCCCAATCACAATTTTGCTTATTCCCAATCTTTGCATTTTCAGAGAACAATAAAATGTTTCTAAAGGGTCTGAAAAATCACCTAGTCCAACCCTGACATGTACAGATGAAGTAACCAAGACGCAGAGAGAAGTGACAAACCCAGGAACACCCTGCCTAAGAATTTAAATAATAGAACAATATTTTTTGAGGGCTTACTAAGTGCCAGGCATTTTTCTAAATGCTCTACTTGTAGTATCACATTTTTTTTTTTTTTTGGTTTGTTTGTATGGGTTTTTGTAGTATCCCATTTAATCATCACAACAATCCTATGATCATTCTCATCATTCAAACGAAGCAAATTGAGGCAGATAAAGTTATGTAATTTAGCTAAGGTTCGAGGTTATACAGCCGATAAGGAGAAGTACCTGCTAAAAACCCAGAGAGTTTGGCACTAGACCTTTCAATTGTGAAACGCTGCGGCCTCTCCAGTAAGATGAGTTTATATCACTAAACACGTTCGCCCATGTAAACTTTCATGTTTATTGCTCCAGTAGCACCGCTTTGCAGTTAATAACAAGGTCACTGGAATACAGCTTACAGAAAGTCAGTTGGAAGCTGTTACCATACATGTCAGTTTCAGAGTCAAAACAGTTACCTGTTCCCTTACAAACCAGCCCTACACACAGGCCCCTTGGTATGATCAAGTTCGTTTCCTTTATTTTTTTTTTGAAACTTTTTAAATGAAATACACCAGAGCCTAATATCAAAGCAAACATTAGCCCTGAGATAGAGTTTTATGAGTTCACATTTTGAGTAGTTTGTGAAAGCAAAGAAGACGAAAAAAAGAAGATGAGAGAGAAAGAGAGAGAAATCAAAACAGAGAAGAGGCTTTCTTTATTCATTGTTAGCCATAAAATAAATCGAGAACTCTTAGGAAGAGGCCCTCTTGTTCGCATGCTGCCAGCCAGACTTCTGTGCTCCCGCAGCTAGGGCTGTAATTACCTCCAGGAAGACTAATCCCCGTCCTCAACATTACATTTACTTAGTTTTACATTCAACTTGTCTTCTTCTCTATCTTTCAGGAGATTATCAACCCCTTGCATTCAGAGGACCAAAGCACTTTGTCCATTTCCAGACCCCGTTTCCCTGTTTATCAAAGGTAGAGGATTAAGCCTGCCTATGTCTGCTTCGATAGCATAGCATGTCTTCCCAAAGCAATCTTTCCTGTGACACAGAAGCCTGTCCCAGTTAAAAAAAAAAAAAAAAAAAAAAAAAAGTGAGGCTGCCATCGGAATTCTCGGAAGCTCCAGGGTCTAGGTCTGCAGGGTCCACCTGGGAGACACCAGGACTCCGCCGACCCACCAAAGCAGGAATTAGGAGCACTGTCTTCCTTGCCTCTGCACTGCAGCTGAAGGAAGCATTCGTTTGGTAAGTCTGTTTCGCAATTCTACTATCAAGTACATCACCAAGTCCATCTAGAGACAAACCAGCTCCTCCCCTGCCCCTGCAGGAAACTGGCAAGGGTGCCTTTGAAATGAGCTGTAGCTTCTTGCAAAACAAATCCACATCCTCTCTTCTTCAGAAAGGTGGCAGTGTTGCCCTGCGGTTTTGACCAAATTGCAAAGCGGTGGCCATGTCTCTAGTGGATTAACAGCCCAGTCGCCTCACCTCTCCACGCACGGAACGGAAAGGATGGATTAATCCACTGCAGAACCTAGTCCCTGGCAGACCTGCCCCGGATCTTTGGAGCACTGAGTCTTGTAGCTGCCTCCGTTCTCAAGTTTTCATCTCGCTTTGATGGTACAAAGCCATAGAAAATCTCCAGTGGACCCCACAGACACCTAAAAGCCAGGAGCATCTAAGCAAGTCCCAGAAGACCCCACTTTCCAGCATCCACTCTTCTCATTTTTTGGTAACTTCGTCCAAGTGAAATGCTGCGTGGTCCCGCTTAGAAGGGCTATGGAAAACTTAGCAAACTATGCCAACATCCTTCTAACACCTGTTATGGGAAATGTTCACATCACAGTTTATATAAAGTAACCCATCTTCTAAGTGGAAGTTCTACCATTTACTGAGCAGTTTGTTACCACTTTTATAAAACCGATACTCTACACAGAGCTATTGAGAAAGAACCAAAGAAGTCTCCCCGTCTCAGTGTGGAGACCCACACACATCAACACCTTCCAGGGGCGAGTTACCGCCCTATGTGTGAGGCAGTTAAAGGCCCGTTTCCTTTCCACTCACCTTCACTCAGCGTCCTCTGAGAAGTTCCTCTATCGCCACTAACACAGAAATTTGGGGGAAAAGTCTCCATTTATAAACATCAGATGGTTTGGGAAAAAATATTTGTGGCACTGGACTTCTTTTTTTCCTACAGTGATGTCATTTTAAATACTTGGTGTGCTCCAAATTTGCTATTTTTACTTCCCCCAAGTGACTTTTTTTGGGAAATACATTTGTTTGGATTAGCTCCATTTGAAGTGACTCCTGTATCTAATACAACAGCATCAGGTTCATTGTCTCAGCAATTCTGACTGATACTGTGCAGCTCTCCAACTTGAAATCCCCTATTTGCTTACTTTCAAGGTTATTCCTGTTGGATGGACCCCTCTAGAATTTCTACTCACAAATATAGAGACAAAAGTCAAAGGACTGGCCTTTTCACAAACAAAAACCACACTCTGTGACTCAAAGCATTTACAACAGAAGACATTAAAGGCCCCCCAAGGCACATAAAATTCTTCACTTGCCAAATGTGCTTTTGGGGAACAGAGTTGAAGTAGCCAAGGCGCTGGCTTCGAAACATTTATTGGAAAACAGTGTGGAGTTGAGACGTGCAGAAGAGGAAAAGTTGAAGAAGGAATGCCAAGTGCCTTAGCCCTACCTGATCTGAACTTGCTTCTAATCAGCAATGAGTGCTCAGACCCCAGGAGTGTCATGTTGAGTCTCAGCGAGCCGCTGGTCCCTTGGCCAGATGGCCCCTGACTTCCACCAGGAACGGGCTCCCGGGAGCCCAGTTGACCGCAGTTAACAACCCAGAATTCATCCAACTCTCCGCGAGCTCCCCCGGGTAGGAGTACAGCGGCAGCCAGTGACCGAAACCAGTGTCCCCAGAAAAGTGGCGGCCTCGCCGCGCGGGGCTACTCCACTCTCAGCTGGCGGGACCCTGCGCCTCCTCGGGGTCTGGCGGGGCGCCGCGGCATCCCAGGCGTGCGCGGCTGATGTCATAGGCTGCCCGCGCTCCTCGAGCATCCCCACCACGCCTTTATGAAGGTCCCCAGTTTGCTATCTGATCCTTTTTTACTACTGACAGGAGCTCAGCCAATCAGGAGTGGCAAGCGGGGCCCGGGACGCGGAGCAGCCGGAGGAGTCCCGGGAGCCGGTCTGAACTCTTGGCTGCGGGCGGCGCGGGGGCGGGCGGCAGGGATGCGGAGGGCGCGCGCGGGGGGCGGAGCCGGGAGCCGGGAGCCGGGAGCCGCGGGGAGGGGAGGGGCGCCGCGCAGCGTCTGGCGCGCAGGTGGGCGGGCCAGGTGGGAGGGTGGGGACCCCGGGGGGGAGGGGGGTCTCCCTCCCTGCAGCCTGGCCGGCGGGCGGCGCGCGGCGGGCGGCGGGTGGCGGGCGTGGCCCACCCCGGGAGGGGACTTGCGCGCCCGCGCACCCGGGGCGCACCGCGCTTGGCAGGCAGGCTGGACCCCTGGCAAATAACCGAGGCTTCCAACGCACCAGGGTGCGCACATTCTCTCTCCGTTTGCGCAGGCAGAGACGGAGCATACATGTCGCAGTTCCCGTATCAAACCTGGATACACGTCCACGGAGAAAACGAAACGCCTTTCATTTTTCTGGGATATGCTCTTTTTGGACAGACCTGACTCGGACTGTCTGCAGGTGCAGCCAGGACACAGTGCTCTCCCTCCTGGAGGAGAAACAAGAGTTGGAAGCCCTTCTGGGGCGCTCAGTGGAGTGGGACTCAAGGAGGGAGGGTCTCTGGAGCAGAGGGATGTCCGAGCCGGGCTTGGGCTCAGCTTGTAAAGGCTAAAAGACTTTTCCCACGAGCGAGTTCCGAATCCAACACCAAGTGATTGCGCATCCAGAATGTGCCAGGTGTGATAGGCTCGTCTGTAAATAAAGACCTGCTCTCGAGAAGCTTGCTTAATCGTTGGCAGCACAGAAAATAACACGGAACTATACACACACATAGTGTTGGGTTGAATTTATTTGCAACCTTCTATGCACGTGGGCGTCGAAGTTTCATCTACTACATACACGCCTGCTTATGTCTGAGAGCGCTTAACCCTTCAAAGATCCGTGGGTGACAGATGAAGACCTGATATGACCACAGCTCCTGGGACAGCTTCTAATGCTCTGAGTTTGGGCCTTGCCCAAATTCTCGGATCCTTGAGTTCACCCTTTGGAACTGACCAGTCGTTGGTATAAATGAGGTCTTCTGGACTAGACCATTTAATTCCTGATATGTCAGAAAGGCGGAGCAATCCCATCCTTGTTCCTCTTGGGGATAGACTCCTGTCTCCAGATGCCTGTTTACGGAGGATAAGATGTGCATGAGTATCTCAGTCATTATGAAACACACTCATACACAAGGCATCTCTTTCCTGGTCCCGCTGGAATAAATTATCACAGCTTGAGTGGTTTCAAGCAACAAGAATTTATTATCTTGCAGTTCTGGAGGTCAGAAGTCCTAAGTGGGTCTCACTGGGCTGACATCACAGTATTATCAGGACTACTTTCCCTTGTGGAAGATTTAGGGGAGAATAGTTTCCTTGCCCTTTCCAGCTTCTAGAGGGCGCCCATGTTTTTTGTCTCTGGCTTCTTCCTTCACGTTCAAAGCCAGCAATGATGGGTCAAGTTCTTCTCACGTGATACGGCCCTGCCCTTTCGTCTCTGCCTCCCTCCTCATTTTAAGGACCTTGTGATTATACTGGGCCCACCTGGATAAACCCCGTTGTAAGGTCAGCTGATTATCAACCTTCATTCCACCTGCATCTTTAACCCTTCTTTGCCATGTGATGTAACATACAGATTCCTGGGGTTTAAGATGTGAACATAGGAGGTAGGGGCATTATGGTATCTGTGACACAGAGTGACCCCTTTTCCTACCAGCCTGTTCTTGTCCTCAGTTGAGCCCCAGGCTCCTGATCTTCAATGAAAAGAGGTCAAGTGGGGGCAGGTTTGGGAACAGAGATGCGCAGGAGCCTGGAAGAACCCTGGCCAGCTTTCAGATACCTGTGGCAGGGAGGTCCTTGACAGGGAGGAGACCGGTGGGAGAAGGAATATTGCTAAATTATCTGAGCAGAGAAAAAACTATTCTGAGCCACATTAAACAAAAAAAAGCCAAACAGATTATTATCCTGAGGGCTGTGGAGCGATACATGGCAACTTGGCGGAGAATTCTTCTTGCAGTGAAAGTCGGGATAAGGGTCTGCCTGACCCAGATGAGTTGGACAGGAGTGGACTGTTTTCCTTCTGCAGGCCTGAGTGCGTGTGCGTGTGTGTGGGGGGGGGGTTTCTTTTTTGAGTAAGTTTGGGAAATGCTAGTAACCGTAGCCTTCCTCAAGTTTCCCATCGGAGCGTGGAGCTACTGACATCAGCCCTCTGGGATTTATACCCCCCATAGCATGGAATATCTATGGATATAAATATGCTCATATAGAAGCTCATCCTTGCCCCCTCCATGCAAGCATTTTTTGTGAAAAAAAATGTTTTTGGTGGAATTTAAAGAGGATGTTCCCGAGGGAAACAGATGTCCCAAGCTGCTGTGCTTTGGGAGCAGTGGGCTAACGCAGCAATTTGATCACATTGGCAGCACCTCTCGGGGGCCTGCTATCCCCCTGAGGCCTAGAGTGAGCCTGGGATGCGATGTGATGTAAGGGAGAGATATGAGCTGCTGGGAAGCTCTCCATTTGAACCTAAGCTACGCATGTGACCTCGAGTAAGTGACTGAAGTCTTCTGAGATGCTGAGCATCTTCATGTAAAATGGAGTTAGAAATGCTCACTTCCCAGAAGTGTTGGGGCACTGAAACAAGATAATACATCTGGAAGAATAATTACCCAGAACAATTCTTCCTGCATGTTTTAGGTCCTTCTCTTTACCCTCCCCCCTTCTGCATCCATTCTCGATGATACCAGGTAATCCCAAATCCTTTTCCCTGGTTGTGGCTTTCCTTTCCTTTGCCCTCAGTTACCTAAGGCTGTGTAAGAACTTACCATGGATCTAGCAGCTTGCAACAGCCCACACGTTTCTTTTTTTTCCAATTTACTTATTTATTTATTTATTTTTGGCTGCATTGGGTCTTTGTTGCTGCATGCGGGCTTTCTCTAGTTGCGGCGAGCAGAGGCTACTCTTTGTTGTGGTGCACAGGCTTCTCATTGCGGTGGCTTCTCTTGTTGCAGAGCATGGGCTCCAGGCATGCAGCCTTCAGTAGTTGTGGCTTGTGGGCTTCAGTAGTTGTGGCTCGTGGGCTCTAGAGTGCAGGCTCAGTAGTTGTGGCGCAGGGGCTTAGTTGCTCCGCAGCATGTGGGATCTTCCCCACCAGGGAAGCCCTCACACGTTTCTTGTCTCCAGTTTCCATGGGTCAGGATTCAGGGCCTGGCTCTGCTGGCCCACTGCTCAGGACCTCACAGGCTGCAATCCAGGTGTTGGCTGGGGCTGTGGTCTCATCAGAGGCTCAGCGTCCTTTTCTAAACTCACTGGTTGTTGGTAGAATCCAGTTCCTTGCAGCTCTAGAACTCATCGTGGCTTGCTTCTTCAAGGCCAGCAGGAGAATCTCAGTCTCAGGGAAGATTCTTTTAAAGGCCTCACCTGATTAGGCCAGACACATCCAGGATAAACTCCCTTCTGATTAACTCAAAGTCATACTAATTAGGAACCTTAATTATAATACCTGCAAAACCTCTTTACTTTGACCATAGAACAGAATCTAATCATGGCAGTGTCATCTGTCACACCACCCACCCCTCCCAGCTACAGATGAATGGATAAAGAAGATGTGGTCTATATATACAATGGAATATTATTCAACCATGAAAAAGAATGATAAATGCCATTTGCAGCTACAAATGGCAACTAGAGATGAAGATACTGAGCAAACTAACTGAACTAAGTCAGAAAGAGAAAGACAAATACCATATGATATCACTTATGTGTGGAATCTAAAACATGACACAGATAAACATATCTATGAAACAGAAACAGACTCACAGACATGGAAAACAAACTTACGGTTACTAAAGGGGAAAGGGGATGGGGGAGGGATGGATTGGGAGGCTGGGGTCAGCAGATGCAAACTAGTGTATATAGGATGGATAAACAACAAGGTCCTACTGCATAGGACAAGGGACTATATTAATATCCTGGGATAAACCATAATGGAAAAAATTTTTAAAAATAAAAAATGAGTGCTAAATTAGAAATGTGGTGGGTAATGTAGCGTATCACCTCTGACTGACAACTGACTAGAGCATGAAGACTCAGTTCTTTCTCGTGGGACCCTGAAGTCAACTGGCTGGAAATGGCAACTCAGAAATGCCTCCTAGTTACATCCTGGTTTCCTCTTCCCACCTGGAACTCTCGAGAATTCTCAGCTCCTCCCGGCACCCATAGCACCAATGCAAGTCCCTTAAGTTTAAGCTTCATTGCCTTCACAATAAATCCATCTCTGGGGTCAGTGGAACATATGTGCGAGCTCAGGGAGATTCATGCAGTCCCGCTTGGTGACCCCTGCGATGAAATTTGTGCTCTAATCTCCAAGAGGCTCCATCTAGATCCTGGGAAGGAGGGGTGAAATCTGGACTACCAATTACCTACTTAAGGAATACAGCCTCCACCTATCAATTTCAGTGTCAATTTCCTGTCAAGTTCAGCCTCTCCATCTCAATTCCAGAAATGTTTATAAAGCACAGACCTTGTTCTAGCACTGTAAGGATTATAAAGATAAAGCAGATATGATCCTGGACCTCCAGGGGACAAGAATAGGGTGGCAGGGCCTCCACAAACTCCCAATAAACCAGAAATCCAATGTCATTATTACACGAGTAGTGTAATGAGATCTCAGCTGGAACTCGTGTGACCCACCCTATTAATATAGCCTGTTTTCTTTCATGAACGGGAGTACAAAAGGACTTTTGCCTGAATTAAACAAAGACTTTAAGTTAAACAAATGTAAAGGAAGTAGTTTCAGTGGAAAGTATCTGTCACGGCTCCTTCTTCTTCCCCTGCTTGCCAGCAATACCTCTCACTTTTCCCTTCTCTCTTTCATTTCTCTATCCTAGCTCCTGCCCAGGAAAAGGGAATCCAATTTGATAATTCAGGGTTAGAGCCACTGAGTTGGGCCACATTTCCTAGAGGACAGGGTCGCTGTGTTAAAAAGTCACGCATCTGTCATCACCTCCTCTTCAGCTTCTTCCTTGCTGCTCTCACTTTAAGAGGGTGGGAGGAGCATAGATCTGAAATAAAGAATGTGCATCTGCCTCTATGTTTGTAGCAGTTCTATTCACAATAGCCAAGACATGGAAGCAACCTAAATATCCATCAACAGATGAATGGATAAAGATGTGACACATATATACAATGGAATATTACTTGGCCATAAAAAAGAATGAAATAATGCCACTGGCAGCAACATGGATGGAACTAGAGGTTATCATACTAAGTGAAGTAAGATAGAAAGAGGACAAATGCCATATGATATCACTTACATGTGGAATCTAAAATATGGGGGAGGGATGGAGTGGGAGGTTGGGGCTAGCAGATGTAAGTTACTATGTACAGAATGGATAAACAACAAGGTTCTACTGTATAACACAGAGTACTGTATTCACTATCCTATGATGAACCATAATGGAAAAGAATATAAAAAAGGAATGTATATATATGTATGACTGAATCACTTTGCTGTCCAGTAGAAATTAACACAACGCTGTAAATCAACTATACTTCAATTTTTAAAAATGTGCATTTAACAGTGTTTGAATCAATCTACACCCGTCGTCCCAGCTCCATTACGAGTATTGCTTAAACTGGTTTGCACTGAGTTTATGCAATGATGGTGTCCCTGGGTCCAGGGTATATGCAAGAGCCTGTCACACTGCTGTGACTTGCTTGCCGCGGAGAGTACGGAATTTGGAAGTGTGATGCCCACAGCTGGACTCATGGCTGTCATTCAGTATTGGATGGGTGCCATTTGCATGGTGCAAATTCTTCAATTCCCCTTTGTTTTGTTTTTTAAAAATTTATTTTGGCTGCGTTGGGTCTTCGTTGCTGCGTGCGGACTTTCTCTAGTTGTGGCGAGCAGGGGCTTCTCTTCGTTGCAGTGTGTGGGCTTCTCGTTGTGGTGGCTTCTCTTGTTGTGGAGCACGGGCTCTAGGCGCGCAGGCTTCAGTAGTTGTGGCTTGTGGGCTCTAGAGCGCAGGCTCAGTAGTTGTGGCGCATGGGCTTAGTTGCTCTGCGGCGTGTGGGATCTTCCCAGACCAGGGCTCGAACCCATGTCCCCTGCATTAGCAGGCGGATTCTTAACCACTACACCACCAGGGAAGTCCTGTTTTGTCTACTCTGTGAGGGCACTAGGATGACAAATAATTACCTACTTGTCCAATAGACACTTGTCAGTTTTTGTCTTTCTAGATTCTCTCAGGGATCAGGCATTGTTGGTCCTTTCCCACATATCCAAATGCCTTCTCCACTGGGGTTTCCCTTCAAAACAACAGGTACAACACCTAACTTATACTTCCACTCACCAAGTTTCCCTACAAACCTACTCTTTCTCCTGCAGTTCCTGTTGAGTGAGCAAGACAGTAGCCCCCGATTTTCTGGCTTGGGAGATGGCCCACCATCCCTTCATTCACCCCACCACCAATCTGTCACCATGCTTTTTCCATTCTCCACCTAAATACCTTTTGAACCTACCACTTAATTTGCTCCTAATGCCTCTTCCTTACTTCAAGCCCCCCTTGGTATTTTCCTGGATTATTACCAGTGTCTCTTGAGTGGTTGCCCTTTCCCTGCTCCAACCCATCTTCCATGTTGTCATTAAAATGGTACTTCTAAATCATAAGCAGGATCAGTCTGCTTCCTGCCTACATCTTTCTTTGGCTCCCTACTGCTGAAGGATAATGTCCACACCCCTAAGTATGACATGGAGAACCCCACGTAATTTGGCCCCATGAAGTCCTACTTTATTTCCTGCCTTTCTTTCCGTTTCATCCTCTGTTTACTTGCAATAACAAATAATTTTAAAAACATTGAGGCTTTTCTCTCTCTTTCTTCCTTTCCTGTTTCTTCTTTTTTGAAAAAGATTTATTTATTTATTTAGGCTGCACTGGGTCTTAGTTGCGGCACGCGGGCTTCTTAGTTGCGGCATGTGGGCTTCTTGGTTGCATATGCGTGTGGGATCTAGTTTCCAGACCAGGGATTGAACTCGGGCCCCCTGCATTGGGAGCGCAGGGTCTTACCCACTGGACCACCAGGGAAGTCCCTCTTCCTTTCCTGTTTCTTTTACCTAGAATTCCTTCTTCCTTTCTCTGTCTAGAGACATCCTACTTATACTTCAAAACCCAATTCAAACCTTACCTTATTCAGAAAACCTTTGACAGGCCCAGGCAGAATTAATCACACCCTCCTTGCTTTGCTGCTTTCATACCTTGCTTATACTTTGTTATGGCATTGATCAAGGAGTATTATGGATTACTTTTGACATGAACATCCCTCCACTAGCGTCTAGGCTATTGGGGGACAGAAATGTCCTTTTCATTTAGCTGTAACCCACTATCTATTTTTCCTTTTGCTCTATTTTGCTAATTTCCTGTATTAATCCTCTCATGATAAACTGCCCTTTGACATACTTTGTATTTGAATTATTGTCTATAGAATAGTGTTTCTGGTTTTTGATCTTCTCTTCTGCAAATATATTATACATTTCTTGAGGGCTTTGGCTACATCTTAGATGCTTTATCTCTACCAAGACATCTTAAATGGTGGTTTTCAAATAGTTGTTATAACAGGGGTTGGTTGGATGACGCCTGGGGTGTAGGGACTGTTTTGTTCTGATTCACTCCATTCAGGGCCCGATGCAAACTTATACACTTTCCAGAGATGATGAAACTGCTTCTGGTTCATAAAGTGTGATCTGATGTGGGAGTGTGCTTTCTCTTCCAAATCTTTTTTTTTTTCTTTTTTTTTTTTGCAACTGGTCACATTCTGTTTCCTAACTCTTCCCTTTGCTTCAGTCGCCTGCCATCTCCCCCGCTCCCCAGAAAACAGAATGGAGGCCCATAAATCCCTGACCTGCTTCAGATGACCTTACAAATCACGCATGCCTAGTCTCATTAACCCTGGATGCCTATTATGGCCAAGGAATGGAGAAGCACCGCCCCAGCAGGGAGGGGCGGGGCAGGGCCAGCGGTGCTGCTTCCTGGACCCCAATCACTCAACAGCTTTCCAAACCTCACCTTTATCTCACCCCACATTTCCAGGGCTGTGAGTCAGGGAGGAGAGCTTTTCGTTTTAGGGGACGTGGTCTAGAAAGGCTATTTCTCTCCCCTTGGAAACACCACACAGAGAGTTAGAACAGGTTAACTGAAACTGACATCTGACTATTATAATTAGTACATTCCAAGTGAGAATGTCTGAAAAGGGAAAATTCCAAGTGCTGTTCCAACCAGCTATGACAACAGGAAAGAAAATTCATGGTGGGAGGCTTGTTAACCAGGAATACCCTCAGCTGGTCTCAGTAAAAGGAAACTTGAAAAAAAAATCGTTCATTTCAGCAAATAGCCAAGGGACCTTCAGACCCACTAAATGTTTCTGCCACAAAATTCCTCCTTATGGATATGATTTGAACAAATATGCCATTTTGATAGAAATGGATTCCTGAAACTCTCAGACTGAAACCTACACCATGTTCAGGCAGGGGTTGCAATCCTTAGTAGTTCTCTTTTTGTAAGATTTGTTTTTATTAAGACTTAATTTTTTTAGAGCAGTTTGAGGTTTGTAGCAAAATTGAGAGGAAGGCACAGAGAGTTCCTGTATCTCCCTCCCCCCTTCCCCAGACGTACACAACCTCCCCCATTATCAGCATCCCACCCGAGGAATGCATTTGTGACACCTGATGACCCTACATTGAATCATCATTATAACCCGGAGTCCATAGTTCACGTTAGGGTTCAGTCTTGCTGTTGTACCTTCTCCGGGTTTGGACAACTGTGTAATGACACGGAGCCACCATTACATTATCATACAGAGTAGTTTCACTGCCCTGAAAAAATCCTCTTTGCTCCACTTTTTCATCCCTCCCTGCCCTAAGATTTTCCTGTCTTATAATTGCACTATTTTCATGCTTCTTTTCCCCAAGGTCACATGTACTTTTAACTTTTTAAAGCCCTGGAGCGTGTACTTTCCTTTGTAGCCATTCTGGGAGTTCTCTGAGACACTTTTTGACAGCTGAAGTAACTGACGCAGGAGAGAGGGTCACTGATTCATGGGAAGTTGTCCCTCTAGGTAGAGGCAAGACCAGGTCTTGGGTCTCAAGGCCTCTGTGTGGCTGTTCTTCTCACGAGCTCACACAGCCTGTAATTTGACAGGTGACTCAGAAGCCCACTCTGGTTTCCCTCTCTGGGTATACATGTGCCCAGGCTTCAACAGGTGTTTTCTTTATTCCCCTGGGTGGTCAGTATTCATGTCAGGGAAAATTTAAACATCTCTTCATTGCTTCCTGGCTCATGCAGGATTTTCTTAGAGTACGTTGCCAATTTCTGTTTTTCTTCTGGAAAATTCTTTATTACGAACTGACCTTGGTACTGACCCATTCCCCCCCCCAAAAAAAAAATCCATAAAAGCCAGGATTTTGTTACATTAGCATTTAAAGCTAAAGAATGGTAACTGTGTGTCAAAGGCTTTCATGACATGAAGCTGGGGGTATCTTCCAGTGTGTTTGAAAGAAAATTTATTAAAAATGACCAAAGATGAATCCCAGAAGATCCAATAAAATGTACATGTCTGCAGAGGGCTGGGTTTGGAAAGGTTATTGAAACATGGAGCTGTTGGGGGTGTAATTTTCCCCTTTGTGGTCAGGTGCAGCAGTGGCATGAAGGCTAGTCATGGCAAAAGTTGTGGGTTCTGGGGCTTCCCTGGTGGCGCAGTGGTTGGGAGTCTGCCTGCCGATGCAGGGGACGTGGGTTCATGCCCCGGTCAGGGAAGATCCCACATGCCACGGAGCAGCTGGGCCCGTGGGCCATGGCCGCTGGGCCTGCGCGACCGGAGCCTGTGCTCCGCAGCGGGAGGGGCCGCGACGGTGAGAGGCCCGCGTACAGCAAAAAAAAAAAAAAAAAAAGTTGTGAGTTCTGGAGCCAGATGCCTGAGTGTAATTGCTTGGTCCCACCTTTACTACCTGTGTGACCTTGGGCAAGTTACTTAACCTCTCTGTTCTCTGTGCCTCGGTGTCCTCATCTGTAAGATGGTGGTCTAATCCAAAAAGTTACAGAGAGAACCTGATAGGTAAATAGATACACATATAGCACTCAGGACAGAGCCTGGCACGTGGAAAGTTCCCCCAAAAGGAGAGCTCCCCCCCCAAAGATGGCTATGATGGCGGCGGTGATGGCAATGCTGACAGTCAAGCATATCCATTGACCAAGCCATTTATGGGCAAAGCTAAGGTGCAGAGAAGCACCTCACATACTTTTTTTTTTTTTTTACTTTTTGGCTGCACCACACGGCATGCAGGATCTTAGTTCCCCGACCAGGAATCAAACCCACGCCCGCTGCAGTGGAAGCGTGGACTCTTAACCACTGGACCTCCAGGGACATCCCGCACCTCACATACTTTAAAGTGCTCTACAAATGCTACATATTAGAGTCTGTGAATGGTGATCATTTGGGAAATAACTATTTTCCGTGGTGGAAATAGCCAGAGTCATTCCAAAGCAGTGAGAAAGTCAACATCCTTTAAACACCCTCCGGTTTCATCAGGCCAGGCTGTCCCTGCATGAAATTGGTGCTTCATAGCTGATTATGGTCCTGCAAGTGGGGGAGCCATTGCCAGGGATGCTGCAGTCAGACCCCTGAGCTGCAGGTTTGGATTGGCTGGCATCTGAGTTTTTTCTAAAGATTCCACTGGAAATACAAATGTGGAATGATCCATACTTAAGTGAATCATAAAAATGGAAACAATATTCAATTTTGAGGTATTTAGCCTTTGGAAGTTTTATTCTTGCCCTATTTGAAAAGAAAAAGAAAAACCCTGCAAACTAATATCTGCTTGGGTGGAAATTTGTGAAATTAGAACTCAGAACTCTAAAGGCTTTGTGTCCTCTTTTTTTTGTTGTTATTGCTCTATCTGGGTTTGCTGGTGGGTGATTTGAAGCTGGACACACACTGCACCTGCCAGAGAATAGAGTCAAGTGTTAAATACCGATAGATACATCTGTCATCCAAAAGTTTTCTGAATATGGGCTACAACATACATATTCATGTGTATAAACACATTTATGTATATAATACACATGTATGCAACAATATTAGCTGACATGAAGTAAATGCTTACTCTATACTAGGGATCTGAATGGTTTTATTATCTCACTTAATACTCACAATGGCCTTAGGAAGTAGGTACACCTTTTATTCCCATCTTGCAGGTAGGGATTCTGGGGTCCAGAGAGAGTACTATCCTCAGACCCAGATGCCAAATCTCAGGGGCCCCCCTATGCTTTGGACTGCCTTCCTTGAAATTTTCTAGGTCTTCTGAGAACTGTGGAGGCCAGCAGAGTCATTTGGGCTAGGTGCTCTGAGCCCAAGTCAGATAGGGTGGGCCCTACTCCCTGGTCTCTGTTTCTCCCCTTTGGGGTGTTCTTTAACCCTCTAGCCTGTGGTGGGGTTGACCAGATGCCCAATGAACTCCAGAACTGCAGCCTAATGAGTCATCTCAGATCCTTGTGACCTGACCTGGTGCCAGGAGGGCAGCCTGGTGAGCTGATAACTTCCTCTCACTGGTGTGTTATCAGGCTGCCATGCTGATTTTGAGTTATTCAAATTGTTTATATAGACAGGAGCCTTGCCTTTGGGAAAAATATTTTCCCAAAGCCCCTGCTCTAAGCAGCCCTGCTTAGAGGTGAAGCGATTTGACCAAGATCTTCCAGCTGCTTAGTGGTAGGGCTGTGATTTGACCTCAGATGTGTCTGAAGTGCTTCACATATTTGTTCTTTATTTTTAAAGATTCTAGGGGTTGTGATGCTTATATATACATTTTGCAGAAAAGATCAATTCCCTTGACTATCCTAAGTTATTTATTTGCAGATGAGCAAAAAATCTTTCCACAGTTTTCTTTGATCTGCGACCAGCTACAGGCTAGGCCTACCTTCCATGAGAGTATGAATTTGGTAGTCTACCTACATTTATTTATGGTACATCAGAACTTCTCAGGAGTGAATAATGGTTTGGGATTGGTATTATGGCACCAGCCTTTAAGCTTCTCACCACTGATATAGTCTGTGATTAAAGAGACATTGATGGATTTTTAGAGACATTTAGAGACATTGATGGATTTTAGCTCTTTAGTTGGAAATGATACCTCATCTGGGATCACAGCAAAAGCATTTCTGATATCTGACAAAAAGCATCATCCAAGAGAGAGAGAAAGAGAGAAAGGGAAAAAAAATCCTACAAACATTCATGACTCTGGAATTTAAAAATTACTGACGTTATTTGTTTATTAAAGATTATAACTCACTTCAACATCACAAAGAATGAAACCCCTTTAACCAGATAATAAGCACAGCATGTTCTTTATGATAATGCCAACAATAAAACTAGAAGACTTTACAATTTGTTATTTATCGGGTCGACTGGACACATCCTTTTTCTACATGCCAGGCTCGGAAAATTCTTTATTTTCTCTCTCCTTCTTATAAATAAAGACTGCATAGAGCTGACACATTTATCTCAATGCACTTTGCACTATAAAAGCCACATTAGTCGGTACTGGTGCCGAGGTTCCAGGGTTCGCAACTTTGAGGGTGTACGTACATTCTTATTTCCCATCAGCGTTGGAGAAGGGTCTCCCTTTAGCTCATGGCAATGGCAGAACTTGCTTCTAAAATGTTTTTCCAGCGTATTTCCTGAATCCATTTGTTTTTCTTTATCTTCAGCCCCCATGCTAAACCACCCCAACATGCATTTTAAAACATTTAGATCGTGTAATAACCTTGTAAATATTCTCCCAACTTCCAGTCTTACCCGTGGAAAGTCCATTCTCCACATAGAAGCCAGATTGATCTTTTTCACATAAATCAGTTTAAAGTCCTTCTTTGCTCAAAACTCGCCAGTGGCTTCCCAATGCCCTCAGAGTTAAAGCACGCACCTCATCATGGCCATTCTGGATATCACCTGCTATCTTCTTTTTTCATCTCCGATCTCCCTCCTTCTTCCTCTGTCCTACCCTCCACTCTGGGGAGGGGGTCACAAGGGTGGGACAGTGCTCGAGAGGTTGACCAATAGGACCAGGGTTAACAGGTTCCTTTGCCCTCTTGACTTCCCGGTGTGTCCAGCCAACGGGGAGCTCTGGCAGGGATTCCATGGAGGTGGGAGAGTGAGGTCAGGGCGCTTGTTTCCCAGGGTCCCCTGACCCCAGCAGCATCCCCTGTGAAGACCACAGCTCTCACTAGGCAGTCTTGTCTGTGCTCCCTTCCTGTGGGCCCTGCTGACCACTCCGTTCTCTTCCTTCAGCACTACAAGTGGCCAAGGCGTCTCTCTGCCTGGAACACACTCTCCCCCAGATCTTTAAAGGCCCAGGCGCCAATCACATAGGAATCAGCTTCGCAGAAAGACCTTCTCTGACCTTCCTCCTTGAAGCAGCCCACTCTTCCCAGCCACTTTCTATCAGTTTCTCTGTTTTGTTTTTTTCCAGTCCCTTATCATGGACTGAAATGATCATATTTCGTTATCTGGTTTTTTGTTTGTGGGTCTGTTTTGTCTCCACTACTGACACCTGGGCAGGAATCTTGTCTCTGGTGCTCCTTGGCAACCCCAGTGCCTAGGGCTGCACCTTGCACACTGCCGGTGCTCCATAAATGGTTGCTAAGCGTTTGTTGAATGAATCCAACGGGACCATCTCACTTTACAGTCGGGAAAGCTGAGATCTGTGGAAATGGATCTTGTCCAGGACCCCTCATGGGAATTGAACCAAGATTTTTATGACTCAGGGCTGCCTGTCCAGTTCTCAAGTTCCTGTCTCATTTTAATCCTGTCTTTCCTGTAGAAAGGGGCCTCTCTTCTTTACCTTCTCTTCACTGGCTATGATCTTTAATATAATGAGTAATTCTCCTAAAGCATGGATGTTCTAACCTGTATCTCCCCCCCATCTTTCTTTACTCTCTCTCGCTCTCTTTCTTGCCTATGGCCTATCTCCATGCCTCTTCTTGTAGCTATGAACCACTAATTAAGAGCTAATGTTTAGATACTTGGAAAACACCATGCTAGGACTGGAGAGCAACTGGGGGAGGTCAAGACCTGGGAGACCTTGGAGAAAGTCAGGGACTTCCTTGGCTGTCCAGCGGTTGAGACTCTGAGCTCCCAATGCAGGGGGCCCAGGTTCCCTGGTCAGGGAATGAGATCCCACATGCATGCCGCAACTAAAAGATCCTTCATGCTGCAACGAAGATCCCAAGTGCCGCAACTAAAGACCTGGTGCAGCCAAATAAATAAATAAATAAACATTAAAAACAAACAAAAAAGAAAGAGCATCTGTCCCACACATAGTGATAATAGTTACTGCTACTTAATTGATGAGCACGCTGTCTGGACCATACATAGTATGAAGCACTTTGCATATAATCCATATAAGTTCTTACATATTCCTCATAGTAATCCCATGACCTATACATCTTCCTCTACTTTTAGGGGCAGGAGCTGAAATTCAAGGAGGTTAGGAGATGCTTAAGACACAGGTCCCACTCACCTTAAACCCTGCACACTACCTTCTCCAAATCTAATGAGGCTCCTGGTAAATCAGGGCAGGGAGCTGCAGGTAACCTGGCCTTCGAAGAGAGGGGGTGAGATAGAAGTAAGAGCCTGATTGGGAGTTCAGCCAGAGCTTGGAAAAATCAGGTATCAGTGGAGGAATGAAGCCCAAGGAGTAGAGAGCATACAGAGCCACTTTAAGGCTAAGGGGTCGAAATTAGATCTTGAGCCCAAAGTTAGAGATGGGGGTGCATGCAAGGCTCATCAATAGAGATGGTGCTTTCTGGCCCTTTGACTTTCTAGTGCCTTCTTTGCATCTTTAAGACTATTCTTTGGAAGGACATGGAGAAAAACCACTGATATTCAAGGAGGGTCTTTCTCTCTGACTCAGTAATAAGAGGAGATACTGGCTGGACCCTCTCTAGGGCAGAGATAAGTTGCCCTTGAAACACAGTGACTAGCTCTCAGGCCTCATAAAGCAGCAACAAGGACAGAGTTAGGGAGAAGTATTCAGAAGTTAGAAGTATCTGGCAAAAAGGAGGAGGTCAGCTGAGGGCTGTGTGGCCCTCAACTGCCAAACAGAAGACTTCAGATCATTGAGTGTCAGTTCTTACTTGCAGCCCAAGGTTTGGTATTAAATGTATTTCCTTGACTGCAGTCACCTGCAAATGCCCACTCTCTGCCCCAGAAGAGTTTCTCTCCATTTCACAAAAGGAGTGAATGGACAGAAAGGATGGTGAGGCTGCTCCATGAAGGAGGCCAGAGGCAGGTAGAGGCAGCGTCTAGCCATGAAATATTAATCCCCATGCTTCAAGCATCCCAAAGAAACGTCTTAATGTATTACCGTGCCGGGGCTCTTGTGCAATTGACACTAACAAAAAATACTTCTGCACTTTACTAAGTCTACTTTTGAGCCAACCCATGTTTTCATCATAATATTTACTTCTGGGTAAATAGGCTAAATTCTCCGATTCTGATACAAAACAGAAAGATCAGAGAATGAAAATAAATAGACATGGCTGTTTAAAGATCATGTAAAATGTTTTCTAGCAGCATAAATATTTGATTGTAAAACTTTCAATATGTTGTGTCTATTAACTAGTAATGTACAATATTTAAATAATTCAGCCAGCCCAAGTAGGCCAGGGTCATTTTGGGAGGACAGAGTGAAGGCCCAACCTGGCAAGATGCCCACTTGCAGTCATAACACAAGCCCGAGACTGGCCCCAGACACTATCCATTCCATCTGGAGCTCTTCGGTCAGGCCAAGCCACAGACAAGAACAGAGGGTTGAATGAAACACTCGGGGACATGGAAAACTTCCCTGTCACTTTCCATTGCTAATTTGGTTTGCTCAGAAGCTTCTGTGTGTCATTTATATTTGGACCTTCAGATGTTCAACCAGTTGGTACTCTTTGGCATGGTTCTTTGATTTTTTGTGTTTGTTTGGAGGTTGGGGATGGGGGGAATATTTCTAGAAGCCCATCCAGGACTTCGGTGGAATTACTCTGAAATTCCATCCATTGTCTCTGATATCCCTGACTCTCTACATGTATAATCTGGCAAAGAGCATTTGATTTACAGTCAGGAGGTCTGAGTTTGGGAGGCCTTTTTAGCCATCTAAATTCAGGCAGTTCTCTGAATCTCTTTGGGCCTCACCTTCATCATCTGTGAAATGGGACTAAGATGTTTCCTGGCTGTTCCACTGTGTAGTTGGGAGGGTGAAACATGAAAATGAGAGAGAACAATGAAAAGTATGGAAGTTCTCTAAGGACAGTCCTCACTTAAGGGAGCACTGCATTCACATGAGAGTATATACCTTACTGTATGTATTCCACCCTCTGACACCGAGCCTAGCACATTGTAAATCTCTTTATAAGTTTGTTGATAGAATAAATAAGCATTGTTGGTAGCCTACACGGTCCTCTCCTCACTCAGTTCTGCAAGGAGTGTGCTTAGAACTTCCAAGAATGAAGAGCTGCAGCTTATCAAGATTAAAATGGGCCCTCAGCGTTCTCAAGGGATACATCCCACAGTCTTGAGAATTCTCAAGTTCCTGAATAAAATTGAAGACGAGAAGGACAAAGCTGCAGTGAGATGCTGAGATGCTGAGATGCTGGCTGGCAGTCTGCGCCCACCCCCAGCTTGGCGACTCTCTTCTGAGTGCCAGCCTCCCAGGTGATGGAATTCCCAGGACAAAGGCAAATTTCTAGACAGTGTGGACTCTGCAGTGGCTCATAAACAGTAAAAACCAGAAATCTGAACTCAATAAATGACAAGGATCTGCTGACTTGCTACTGTAAATAATTGGGAAGAAAGTAATTTCATAAAGCAGTACGAATAATGCATCAATTCTAATTCTCTGTGTTCCTTTGCCTCCGCCAGAGAATCCCTGAGACAGCTCTCAGGTACATGGATGTAACGCGATTGCTTCATCTCACACTTTTTGAATATTTCCCCCCTGACTTATGAAGTCCTGTAAAGACACGCACGTCGAGAGGCCTGTAAGCTAAGTAGTTCTAACAGACTGTGTATTCTTTTAGAACAGACTTTATTACATTATGTGCACCTTTTTAAAAATTCATTACCTCACACTAAATGTTTAGAGTGCCTACTATGTGCAAAACTATGTGAAATACTACCTACTAGGGGATATAAAGTATAAGACTTTAATTTCTACCTTTAAAGACCTTACCATCCTTTCTGGGGGGTGGGGGCCATAAAAGGTGTGTACACCAGAACATAAGCTTGAATGTAGGTGTCTTGTCGGTATTGTTCGATGATACCATCGGTACAGTGCTGAGCACTTGGTCGGCAGTCAGGAAGTATTTACAGAATAATGAATGTATGTATGAATCACCCACTGTATTTTACTGAATCCAAGATGCACATTTTTCTATCTTTTAGTATCACCAAAATACAATGCCTCTTAAAAATCAATGGAATGCAAAGGGGAAAGGGAGGAGGGATAAATTAGGAGTTTGGGATGAACATACACACACTACTATATATAAAATAGATAAACCACAAGGACCTACTGTATAGCACAGGGAACTATGCTCAATATTTTGTGATAACCTATAAGGGAAAAGAATCTGAAAAGGAATATCTATCTACCTATCATCTCTGAATCACTTTGCTGTACACCTGAAACTAACACATTTGTAAATCAACTATACTTCAATTAAAAAAAAGAAAAAAAATCAATGAAATGTCACACTGTACTTGGAAGTGTTTTCTCCTTCTTAGTAGTTCATACAATAATGTTTTACCTTATAATCAACGCTTTTGAATTCAATGATATATGATGAATAATGATACAAGGGAGGATTTATTTAAGTTTTAGAATACAGCACCTGATTCTCTGGACATCATAAGAGGAAAGCTTCTTTGTAGTAGGAGCTAGACTACATTTGAAGAGGAGAAAGGGAGATCTAGTTGGGGCTGGGAGGTGAAAGCAGGGAAGGATGACATGGAAATAAGTGGAGGGAGATTACAAATGTGAACAAGGAAAGACACACAGAGAGACGTGATTAAAATATGTTTCAGGGCTATTGAAAAGGTAGACATTCCTGGAATGGAGAGTTCATATAGAGAAGTGGTACAGCGTAAGCCTATAAGCAAAGGTGGGATCATGGCAGATTTTAAAGAGCTTTGAATAACAAGTTGGAAAGTTTGGATTTCATCTTGTATATAAATTTTGAGCCAAAGAACACTAAAAATAGTGTTCTAAGAGGATTAATCTGTGCAGGGTGGATTGAAGTTTGGAAAAAAAACTGGAGACAGGGAAAGCAGATAGTGGATTATTTTTGTAATCCAGCAGAAATTTAAGGACAGAATGTGCTAGGGTCATAGAAATGGGAATGGAGAACAAAGGTGAGATATGAGAAAAATTTTGAAGGAATTGGTCAGTGATGTCTCTTGTTTTACATAATCATCATTTATTTAACTCCTTCTATGTGCCAGGCAGCATTGTGCTAAATACTTTTAAGCATCATTTCACTTAGTATTCAAACAGAACTTATTATTTTCTCCATTATTTTCTTAATATCACTTATTATTTCCTCTATTTTATAGCTGAGGAAACAGTAACTGGTCCATAACCTTGTGTCATTAAATGCTTCTTGCCTTGAATTCTTCTTTGTTTAATGGTAGTATACCCCTGCATTTTTTCTAATATTTTTCTATAAAATTATTTATTTATTATTTATTTTTGGTTGTGTTGGGTCTTCGTTGCTGCACGTGGGCTTTCTCTAGTTGTGGCGAGCGGCGGCTACTCTTCGTTGCGGTGCATAAGCTTCTCATTGCGGTGGCTTCTCTTGTTGCGGAGCACAGGCTCTAGGCTCGCGGGCTTCAGGAGTTGTGGCTTGTGGGCTCTAGAGTGCAGGCTCAGGAGTTGTGGAGCACGGGCTTAGTTGCTCCGCGGCACGTGGGATCTTCCCGGACCAGGACTTGAACCCGTGTCCGCTGCATTGGCAGGCGGATTCTTAACCACTAAGCCACCAGGGAAGTCCCTACCCCTGCATTTTTTTTGTTTTCTTCTGCAACTGACATCTTTCCACATATTTTTAACTTTTTAATGTCATTTGAGTTTAGGTGTTTCTTAATAAAAAAGCACAATCTGAATTTTCAATCTGATTCAGAGTCTTTGTTTTCGAATTTGGGGGGGGGGTTAATCCATTAACATTTATTGTGGTAAATTGTTTGTTAACATAACTTCTCCCATCTTGTTTTACGTTTTTCTGCTTTCCCATGCTTCCATCATAGCTCTTAATTTTCTCTTGCTATTTTTCTTTCCTATAGTGATTTTCAAGTTCTATATCTTATTCCTAGTCCTTGATTATTACATTATCTCTTTAAAAAACAGTTGAACATACATTTTTCTATTAATACCCTGTGCTTTCACTGACATGCTCCCTCTCTGAGGAACAATCTTCCCCTTCTCATCAACTAGGCATTCTCCAGAACTTAGTTAGGTGGCACTTCGTCTGGGGATCCCTCTCTGGTTCTTTCAAACTAGAGTATAATTTTTTAAAAATAAAACTTATTTATTTATTTTTGGCTGCATTGGGTCTTCATTGCTGCACGTGGGCTTTCTCTAGTTGTGGTGAGCAGGGGCTACTCTTCGTTGCAGTGTGCAGGCTTCTCACTGCAATGGCTTCTCTTGTTGCAGAGCACAGGCTCTAGGCGTGCAGGCTCAGTAGTTGTGGCTCACAGACTCTAGAGTGCAGGCTCAGTAGTTGTGGCACACGGGCTTAGCTGCTCTGCGGCATGTGAGATCTTCCCGGATCAGGGCTCAAACCCATGTCCCCTGCATTGGCAGGTGGATTCTTAACCACTGAGCCAACAGGGAAGCCCCAAACTAGAGTATAATTTAACCTCTGCTACTCTCAGTAATAACTCTCAGTAAGTAATCAAGAATATTAAATATAGAGGAAAATAATCAGACTTAAAAATTTTTTTTCATTATACAGTATTTTTGGCAAGAATTGGTCTTACACTTGCATCCAGTGTCAAAATCATTTTAACAAAAAATGTAAAACTTTAAATCTTACTGTCCTTATTATTCACCATCATCTATTTGTACTTTTCTCTCTTCGAGCTAGCATTATGTCTTTGGATTTTATATACTTATCTGCTTTTGTGAAATCACTTTCGCTGATTAACTTTGTAGGAATGGGTGTACTGGTGTAGTGTTAAAGTGTGTTAGTCTAAGAACATTTCCTATCGTTGCAACATTTTCTCATCTGAAATCTGTAAACTGGACTTCTGCTTTTCAGTGTTGCAAAAGGAGAAGTTTGATGTAGAACTGACTTCTTCTTCTGTGAGTAATTTTACAAAAATACATGGATTCTTATGGGTTCCTCCCCTCCCACACTTGAACTAGAAGAAAAAGCAAACAAGATATGTCTTGATGTATGTCTTAGTTTATTCTTAGGTGTGCTACTTGGTGAAAAGACTCATGTCTTTTGTTAATTCAGGAAGGATTTTCCTTTAATTCTTTGTTCACTGATCCTTTGAATACTCTGATCTCTTTCTGGAATTTTTGTTCCACATAAATACTAGACTTTCTGGATCATGCCTAATACTTTACCACATTTATCATTTATACTCCACGTTATGTGGAAACTTCTTGATCTTGTACTGTAATTAAATTATGCAGTTTTTATACAGACTCCATTTGATATGTGCCGCCTTCACTGAATTTTAAAATGTATCTGTCATTTTTCAATTGCTAATAAATATTTTCTGATGTCATATTGCTTCCTTTTCAGGATCAGCTTCATAAGTGTAAAATCTTCCTGAAGAACATTGAAAATACATATTAGAGGTTAGGTTGCCTATGATTATTTCAATAACTGTTACTGAAATGGGGGGGGTATTTCCTTTATCAGATCAGTTCCCTTTTTGGAGACTGTGGAATATATTCATACATCTACCACTTTTCCTCCATGACCATTCAGGTGATTTGTCCAGTATGGAGAGCTGAGATGGGTTCTATCAAGGATTTTGTGTATTGGTATTAAAATATTTCAGGTCCAGGTGAAGGGAAAAGGGAAACATTTAGATTCACAGATCTTTAGTTTGCCAGATTAGAGACCTAGTAGCTGGTGGGGAGTAAGGAGGAACTTCAAACCAGAGGCAACTGTGGAAGAAGAAATGTGGCCCAGACAAGACAACATCCCTACACCATTCCACTCTTTGCAGGACAACACAATGTCCCAGTCTTTGCAGGTGTGCTGGAGTCAGCTTGGACTGTTCGTGAGGTTTGATTGCATGCATCTCTTTCCAACTCCATTTTCGGTGACATCACAGTGCTAACTTGAAATAGTTGGTGATGGGAATATTTACACCACAGACATTGGCAAACACTACAAGTCATGGCGCCCCACATCCCTGACAAATGGTGGTTAAACATTTACCAGCAAATGACTGCTTCTAGAAAACATATTTAGTTTTCCATTTTCCTGGGTCCAATGTCTAACTCTGCCTTGAGAAAATTTGTGATGAAGATGAAGCTTGATTTTGGTGTTTTTACATATTCCTCTGTTATGGGCTGAATTATATCTTCTCAAAATTCATATGTTGAAGCCTTAACACTCAGTGCCTCAGGATGTGACTGTCTTGGGAAATGGGGTCTTTAAAGAGGCTGTCGCAGGGAGCCCTAATCTAATCTGACTAGAGTCCTTATAAGAGGGGGAGATTAGGACACAGAGAGACACCAGGGAGGTGCACACACAGAGGAAAGGCTAAGTGAAGACACAGCAAAAAGACAGCTGTCTCCAAGCCAAGAAGAGAGGCTTCAGAAGAAACCAACCCCACTGACAATTCGATCCTGGACTTCTAGACTCCAGACTGGGAGGAAATACATTTCTATTGTTTGAGCCACCCAGTCTGTGGAATTTTGTTATGGCAGCCTGAGCTGACTCATGCTTTCCCTCTCATGATCCCAAACCATCTCATATTCCCCCCTTCCCTTTACCCCACAAGAATGTCAACCAGGCCTTTCTAGTTCCTTACAAACAGCACAGAATTATGGAATGAAGCCTGAGCTCCCTACTTGTCAGCTTACATGTTTAATCGACTTTGTTAAAGATTCCCACCCAAGAGTCAGCTTAGTCCTCCTTTTATTGTGCAAAGCCACTGACCTCTTCCTTCCCCTTGTCATTCTACACCTGCCCCTAGAGTTTCTGTCTACACAGAAAGTCCGGCAGGGGAGTGAACTGAACAGTGAGGAGCATCACACATGGGTGAGAATGCAACCAAAGATCAAGGTGATGGGTTCAAAGGTGATGAAGGACAGAGTTATCTTGATGTAAGAAAAAAAGAACTTTTTTTTTTGGCTGAAAAGAATGTCCTTCTTCTAAAATACACTATCTTAGAGGACTAAGAAATGGTGGACTATTCACAGATGAAATTCTGAAATTGGTATCTTTAATTCCAAAGATGTGCCCAGTTGACCCACCTCCTCATCTTATTCCCACCTAAATCTGTGTCCCTAAGCAAAAAACACCTTAGGGTGATGCTACTTCAATGTCTCGTAAAGAATTATGGATGGACCTAGAGATTGTCATACTGAGTGAAGTAAGTCAGACAGAGAAAAAATACATATGATCTCCCTCATATGTGGAGTCTAAAAAAATGGTACAAATGAACCTATTTACAAAACAGAGTCACAGCTGTAGAAAACAAACTTATGGCTACCAGGGGGAAAGGGGGCAAGGATACAATGGGAGACTGGGATTGACATATATACACTACTACATATAAAATAGTTAATAAGAACCTATGGTATAGCACAGGAAACTCTACTCAATACTCTGTAATGACCTATATGGGAATAAAATCTAAAAAAAGATTGGCTATGTGTATATGTATAACTGACTCACTACGCTGTACAGCAGAAACTAACACAACATTGTAAATCAACTATACTCCAATAAAAATTAATTAAAATAAAAAAGAATTATAACAGGCTTCTTGATTATATATTTCTTAAAAATTTTTTTAACATCTTTATTGGAGTATAATTGCTTTACAATGGTGTGTTAGTTTCTGCTTTATAACAAAGTGAATCAGCTATACATATACATATATCCCCATATCTCCTCCCTCTTGCTTCTCCCTCTCACCCTCCCTATCCCACTCTAGGTGGTCACAAAGCACCGAGCTGATCTCCCTGTGCTGTGCGGCTGCTTCCCACTAGCTATCTATTTTAGGTCTGGTACTGTATATATGTCCATGCCACTCTCTCACTTCGTCCCAGCTTACCCTGCCCCCTCCCCGTGTCCTCAAGTCCATTCTCTATGTCTGCGTCTTTATTCCTGTTCTGCCCCTAGGTTCTTCAGAACCACTTTTTTTTTCTTTTTTTTAGATTCCATATATATGTGTTAGCATATGGTATTTGTTTTTCTCTTTCTGACTTACTTCACTCTGTATGACAGACTCTAGGTCCATTCACCTCACTACAAATAACTCAATTTTGTTTCTTTTTATGGCTGAGTTATATTCCATTATATATATGTGCCACATCTTCTTTATCCATTCATCTGTCGATGGCCACTTAGGTTGCTTCCATGTCCTGGCTATTGTAAATAGAGCTGCAATGAACATTGTGCTACATGACTCTTTTTGAATTACGGTTTTCTCAGGGTATTTGCCCAGTAGTGGGCTTACTGGGTCGCATGGGAGTTCTATTTTTAGTTTTTTAAGGAACCTCCATACTGTTCTCCATAGTGGCTGTATCAATTTACATTCCCAGCAACAGTACAAGAGGGTCCCCTTTTCTCCACACCCTCTCCAGCATTTATTGTTTCTAGATTTTTGATGATGGCCATTCTGACTGGTGTGAGGTGATACTTCATTGTAGTTTTGATTTGCATTTCTCTAATGATTAGTGATGTTGAGCATCCTTCCATGTGTTTGTTGGCAATCTGTGTATCTTCTTTGGAGAAACGTCTATTTAGGTCTTCTGCCCATTTTTGGATTGGGTTGTTTTTTTTGTTTTTTGTTTTTTTTTTTTGCGGTAGGCGGGCCTCTCACTGTTGTGGCCTCTCCCCTTGCAGAGCACAGGCTCCGGACGCGCAGGCCCAGCAGCCATGGCTCACGGGCCCAGCCGCTCTGCGGCATGTGGGATCTTCCCAGACCGGGGCACGAACCCGTGTCCCCTGCATCGGCAGGCGGACTCTCAACCACTGCGCCACCAGGGAAGCCCTGTTTTTTTTTTTGATATTGAGCTGCATGAGCTGCCTGTAAATTTTGGAGATTAATCCTTTGTCAGTTGCTTCATTTGCAAATATTTTCTCCCATTCTAAGGGCTGTCTTTTCGTCTTGTTTATGATTTCCTTTGCTGTGCAAAAGCTTTTAAATTTCATTAGGTCCCATTTGTTTATTTTTGTTTTTATTTCCATTTCTCTAGGAGGTGGGTCAAAAAGGATCTTGCTGTGATTTAGGTCATAGAGTGTTCTGCCTATGTTATCCTCTAAGAGTTTGATAGTGTCTGGCCTTACATTTAGTTCTTTAATCCATTTTGAGTTTATTTTTGTGTATGGTGTTAGGAAGTATTCTTATTTCATTCTTTTACGCGTAGCTGTCCAGTTTTCCCAGCACCACTTATTGAAGAGGCTTTTTCTCCATTGTATATCCTTGCCGCCTTTATCAAAAATAAGGTGACCACATGTGTGTGGGTTTATCTCTGGGCTTTCTATCCTGTTCCACTGATCTATATTTCTGTTTTTGTGCCAGTACCATACTGTCTTGATTACTGTAGCTTTGTAGTATAGTCTGAAGTCAGGGAGCCTGATTCCTCCCGCTCCGTTTTTCTTTCTCAAGATTGCTGTGGCTATTCAGGGTTTTTTGTGTTTTCATACAAATTGTGAAAATTTTTGTTCTAGTTCTGTGAAAAATGCCATTGGTAGTTTGATAGGGATTGCAGTGAATCTGTAGATAGCTTTGGGTAGTATAGTCATTTTCACAATGTTGATTCTTCCAATCCAAGAACATGGTCTATCTCTCCATTTGTTGTATCACCTTTAATTTCTTTCATCAATGTCTTATAGTTTTCTGCATACAGGTTTTTTGTCTCCTTAGGTAGGTTTATTCCTAGGTATTTTATTCTTTTTGTTACAATGGTAAATGGGAGTGTTTTCTTAATTTCTCTTTCAGATTTTTCGTCATTAGTGTATAGGATACAGGACATTTCCTGTATTTGATATCTAGTCTCATAGCGTTGTGGTCAGAAAAGATACTTGATACGATTCAATTTTCTTAAATTTACCAAGGTTTGATTTGTGACCCAAGATATGATCTATCCTGGAGAATGTTCCATGAGCACTTGAGAAGAAAGTGTACTCTGTTGTTTTTGGATGGAATGTCCTATAAACATTAAGTCCATCTTGTTTAATGTATCATTTAAAGTTTGTGTTTCCTTATTTATTTTCATTTTGGATGATCTGTCCATTGGTGAAAGTGGGGTGTTCAAGTCCCCTACTATGATTGTGTTACTGTTGATTTTCCCTTTTATGGCTATTAGCATTTGCCTTATGTATTGAGGTGCTCCTATGTTGGGTGCATAAATATTTACAATTGTTATATCTTATTCTTGGATTGATCCCTTGATCATTATGTAGTGTCCTTCTTTGTCTCTTGTAATAGTCTTTATTTTGAAGTCTGTTTTGTCTGATATGAGAATTGCTACTCCAGCTTTCTTTTGATTTCCATTTGCATGGAATATCTTTTTCCATCCCCTCACTTTCAGTCTGTATGTGTCCCTAGGTATGAAGTGGATCTCTTGTAGACTGCATATATATGGGTCTTGCTTTTGTATCCATTCAGCCAGTCTATGTCTTTTGGTTGGAGCATTTAATCCTTTTACATTTAAGGTAGTTATTGATATGTATGTTCCTATCACCATTTTCTTAATTGTTTTGGCTTTGTTATTGTAGGTCTTTTCCTTCTCTTGTGTTTCCTGCCTAGAGAAGTTCCTTTAGCATTTGTAGTAAAGCTGGTTTGGTGGTGCTGAATTCTCTTAGCTTTTGCTTGTTTGTAAAGGTTTCAATTTCTCTGTTGAATCTGAATGAGATCCTTGCTGGGTAGAGTAATCTTGGTTGTAGATTCTTCCCTTTCACCACTTTGAATATGTCCTGCCACTCCCTTCTGGCTTGCAGAGTTTCCGCTGAAGGATCAGCTGTTAACCTTAAGGGGATCCCCTTGTCTGTTATTTATTGTTTTTCCCTTGCTGCTTTTAATATTTTTCTTTGTATTTAATTTTTGATAGTTTGATTAATATGTGTCTTGGCATGTTTCTCCTTGGATTTATCCTGTATGGGACTCTCCGTGCTTCCTGGACTTGATTGACTACTTCCTTTCCCATATTAGGGAAGTTTTCAACTATAATCTCTTCAAATATTTCAGTCCCTTTCTTTTTCTATTCTTCTTCTAGGACCCCTATAATTCAAATGTTGGTGCATTTAATGTTGTCCCTGAGGTCTCTGAGACTGTTCTCAATTCTTTTCATTCTTTTTTCTTTATTCTGCTCTGCAGTAGTTATTTCCACGATTTTGTCTTCCAGGTCACTTATCCGTTCTTCTGACTCAGTTATTCTGCTATTGATTCCTCCTAGAGAATTTTTAATTTAATTTATTGTGTTGTTCATCATTGTTTATTTGCTCTTTAGTTCTTTTAGGTCCTTGTTAAACATTTCTTGTATTTTCTCCATTCTATTTCCAAGATTTTGGATCATCTTTACTGTCAGTACTCTGAATTGTTTTTCAGGTAGACTGCCTATTTCCTCTTCATTTGTTTGGTCTGGTGGGTTTTTACCTTGCTCCTTCATCTGCTGTGTGTTTCTCTGTCTTCTTATTTTGCTTAACTTACTGTGTTTGGGATCTCCTTTTCGCAGGCTGCAGGTTCGTAGTTCCCGTTGTTTTTGGTGTCTGCCCCCAGTGGCTAAGGTTGGTTCAGTGGGTTGTGTAGGCTTCCTGGTGGAGGGGACTGGTGCCTGTGTTCTGGTGGATGAGGCTGGATCTTGTTTTTCTGGTGGGCAGGACCGTGTCCAGTGGTGTGTTTTGGGGTGTCTGTGACCTTATTATGATTTTAGGCAGCCTCTCTGCTAATGGGTGGGGCTGTGTTCCTGTCTTGCTAGTTGTTTGGCATAGAGTATCCAGTACTGTAGCTTGCTGGTCATTGAGTGGAGCTGGGTCTTAGCATTGAGAGAGAGATCTCTGGGAGAGCTTGAGCCATTTGATATTACGTGGAGCCAGGATGTCTCTGTTGAGCCAATGTCCTGAACTCAGCTCTCCCACCTGAGACGCACAGGCCTGACACCCGGCCAGAGCACCAAGACCCTGTCAGCCACACGGCCAGGTACGTGGGGAGTTTCTTGACTTTTGGGAAGTCTGAGGTCTTCTGCCAGCATTCAGTAGGTGTTCTGTAGGAGTTGTCCCACATGTAGATGTATTTCTGATGTATTTCTGGGGAGGAAGGTGATCTCCACGTCTTACTCCTCCACCATCTTGAAGGTCTCTCTTGAAGCTCTTTTATAGAAAGACAGACTCCGCGTTGAGCAGAAACTGTGCGGCTCGGGGGGCAATGGTCCTGGTGACGGCTCTTCCTATAGCCTCCCTCCCCCTTTCCCATAGAAGCTTGTTACCCAGCCCTCACTAGCTGTGCAGAGTGGGCTTCCTTGGGGCAGCCATTTTGGCTCTTAGTATCTTGATTATATTTAGAAAGTCAGAAAACAATTGATTTTGAAATGATTGATGAATTACGATTATGTAAAAACATTTGTACTAAAAGACTCTTTAATATGGCTAAATAGATATTTGTCTCACTAACTTATACTTGGTTCAGTTTGTGATCACCAGGATTATCCGAAGTCACATACTGTTTGGGAGGAGGAGTCATGGTGATTCATAACACTCCATAGTAGGATAATAGGTAGGAAAGTCATCCCTTCAACAAATCCTTCCTGAAGAAGCCCAGTCGTCTGCTAGTCACTGAGGACACAAAGATGAACGAGATACAGCCTCTGTCCTCAAGCAAGTACAAGGCATATGAATACACCCTTTCAGTAAAGTAGGTTCTAACGGAGGCACTATCATTACACACTGTATATGCTTGGAAAAGTCATTTGATTTTCTTGAGTCTCAATTTCTCTTATCTATGAAATGGGATCACTGAGTCCTATTGGACCATTCCTGAGTTTTTCCTGAGCATCAGCTAGGATCCAGTGAGTGAGAATTAAAGACTATGTCAATGGTAAACTCCAGGCCTTCTCAGACCTCACCTTAAAGACAGAAACATGGTGCGCATTGGTTTGGCTCTTCCAGGCAGAATGGCCCTCCTGTGCACACTGGACAATTTCAGTTAACCTTGGGCTACTGAAGCCTGTGCACTCAGAAGCAGATGCTCTAGGGTTTTCTCACGTCTGGCCTCTTCCCCTTCCCATGTTCTCTGCCCAGCTGTGTCATAACTTACACCCTTGACATCTAACTGTGGTACAGAAGAGCACAGAAGAGTACAGAAGGTTTTGAGTCAAAGGGCTGGGAGGATAGATCTTGCTTTTCTTTGTACGGCAATTTATTAATTTCCCTTTCATCTACTGCAGATGCTTGGGAGAAAGAAAACAGACCCACCAGTAAATCACTAAATCAATAACTTTAACAATAAATCATGAAGCCAGATTCATCCACAAGGACTACAGCACGAGGGTCCCTCCACCCGCAACAAGACCATTTGTTTGCATTAATCAAGTCTTCTCTACATGCCGGCTGCCTCTGTGAGTTCCCACCATAACTGAATTTTGCATTCAAGGGAAAGCCAAGAGAGGTTAAACAAGGTGCCCCAGATCACACAGGTCTGCCTAATTCCAAGCTTCAGCTCCGTCCCCTTGACTCAAATTGCCTCACGACTGTCTCCAAGACCCTCGTTAATTTTCAGAAGTAGGGTATTCCCGGAAGCCCAGTTTCTGGGCTAAAAAAGAACAATGCCCACCCACCATTTTCAGTCCCTCATGCTTTGGGTGCATACTTTGAGTCATATGCAAATATCTCTTTACCTCAATTCCTGGCTATTCCTGACTCTGGAATTCGGATCAGGAGGAGAGTTAATATTGAAAAGAGATGATGTTAAGGGCTCTAGAGATGACTAATTCCTATTCTCTACTGACTTGCCTTGGGTCCATGGCTGAGACACTTCCTAACCAGACTGAAGTAAGAAATGTGTCTGTGAAATGAGGAGGGCTGAGTTGCGTTTCAAGTTCTAGAGTGGGAGATACTCAGCCCTGGCCCAGGTGGCCCACATCCACCCAGTGTCCTTCCACTGACAGCTCTGTGTCCTGGACACAGTCCTCCTGCTGGTGGCAGGAGAAAGGTCGGGCTGGCATACTTCTCAGTTCCCTTTTGCTTGTTAGTTGGCAAATCCTCATAGAATAAAAACGCCTTTTCGTGTAACTCTAATCAAAACACACTTTGAAAGGGGTGTCTGTTGCCAAAACTTTATATTTATCCCAAGAAAAATGAGAAACTATTTTTGGATTATCTGCCCATGAGCCTCCTGCCTTACTGCAGATAAACAGGAATTACTTGCATGCAAAGCCCTGTGTTGCTCAGAACATGTGTCTGAGCACATGTTCCCAGACAATCCTCCCTCCCAGGATTCTGCCCGTGAAAACGGAGGTTCTGTGTTGCTGCTCCTCCCTGGCAGCTCCAAGCTGTGATTAGGTAAAGGGTGTAGGATGTACAGATCTAGGTCTGAGCTCTGACTTGGTTACTTCCCAGCTCTGTAGCTTTGGGCAAGTTTTTAAACCTTTCTGAGCCTCAGTTTGCTCATCTGTAAAATGGGGATGGGGAACACCTAATTTCAAGGTGGCTGTGGGGATTAAATGCAATAAAGCCTAGCTACATGGAGGGGGAGTATTCAATAACTGCTTTGTCCCTTCTCTTCCCAGATCGGTATTTGGCCCTGAAAGAAGAGATCTTAATCTACACTGAAGGAGATGGCAGAGAAATTAGGGAAAACACACACATTTGCCTTCATCCTCCATGTGTTTTGGCCAGGCAGACTTAGCTCTAGAGAGGGAAGCAGCTATGGACCGGCTGCTTTAGAGCAGGAGACAAACATCAATGGCCTTAGGAGCCAGGCAGGTAACAGAGATGCAGAGAGCAGACAGGAAGTGATGAGACATGCTGTTCAGCAGGGATGCACATGCTAACCTCAGGCCTTTGGATTTGAAAATTTCACAACAACACGCCAGCCCAGCAAACACTTGGGTGGGCGCAACGGCGCCCTTGGAGCTCCAGTCTGTAACTCCTACTCCAGAGGGACATATTGTTCCATTCCTTCAAAAGCCATCTCACAAAATCCACCTCCCCTGGAAATCTGTTCTTCCTTCCTTTACTCACGGTCCCTGGCCTTTTCTAGCCCAGCCACTCATTTGCAAGCAGTTACTGAGCACCTGTTTTGCACAAATCACTGTGGAAGAGACACATGAAAAAGCACGCAAGAGTGGATACAGTCATCTGAATTTAAAGCGAAGCATTTAGAAATGAGAAGAGCATTTCAGTGAGCTGTTACATATATGTATTGTAACAGCATTGCAATTTGCTAGGGAAATAGATAGGACAGAAATTGCTTCTGTCTGGCGTGGGAGAGGGGGCAGGTGCAGGAGAGAGGGACACTTAATTGTGGAGGTGTCACAGGAGCCCTAATGGGTTTTGACAGGCGGCACGCAGGAAGGTGGGTACATCCCATTATAGGTCTGTGGTTATGGATTTTGTTTGTCTCTCGCGTGTGTGTTTATGCCCTCTTTCCTGTTGGAAATTTGGAAGCTCCTTGAAGGAGGGGACTGCATCCCCTATGTGGTTTTCTTGATTTCCTTGACATTCCATAACACCTATCTTAGTTTCTTGTTACTGAGGCATCCTTTTCTGGTTGTTGAGAGAAGGAGATGCTGGATTCCTCTATCGGTGGGAAGCAAACAGTCGGAGGCACTTGGGGAACACAGATAAATGTAGTGAGATTGGTGTTGGGCCTGAACGAGCCATGGATTCCTGAGACTGTGGCTGACAGGTGATGTCTCGCCCCTGATAATGGCCCATCAGGACTTCCTCCTCAGCTGAAAGGAGAGGAAAGGCAGGCACACTGGTCCCTAATTGTCCCTAATCATGGATGTTTAGAGACAACCCAGAGGGAAGACCTCCCGCGTTAGGGATTTTACCAGGAAGCAGTGGATCAGGTTATCAGCAGCCAAAGGATAAAGACTGTTGATTTAGCTGTAGGGGGGTCGGACCCAGGCTGATTTGGCAAAACCAATGACACTGGTTCTCATCCCTTTTACCGAGGCTCCCAGTCTTGTCTGTTTCAGGGTTTCAGGAAAGATGGAGATGAAACAGGGAAAGATAAGAACGTTTCTCAAACACCTGTTATTTGCTAGACTAAATTCTTTACCTACATTAGCTCATTTACTCCTCACAGAGACCCACGATCAAATCAATGATGGGCATTGTTGTTCTTATTTTACTTTGGAGGAAAACCGAGATACGGGGACTGCATGCCCTGCCTGGGATCATGCTTTGAGAAGGCTGCAGGGCTGAGCTTCAGTCCCAAGTTTGCCCATCATATAAGCTTCCTGCTCCAGCTGTCTCCGTGACCTGAGTCAGGATCCTCAGGAAACAGACTCTGACAGTGTTAGGTGTGGACATAGAAGGCTTGTTGGGAATAATTCTTACAAGAGTGAGGAAAGCAGAATTAAGCAAGGAAAGAAGTTAAGCTGTGATGTGATTGCCATGGAAACCCCAGCAGATCCCAGTAGAACCGGGACCAGGGTGCAGCAAGTCTTGCCTTGGGACAAAATGTAAGGGGTGCCAGAAAATGCAGTCATCATGATACATTATATATATATATATATATATATTTTTTTTTTTTTTTTTTTTTTTTCAGTACACGGGCCTCTCACTGTTGTGGCCTCTACCGTTGCAGAGCACAGGCTCCAGACGCACAGGCTCAGCGGCCATGGTTCACGGGCCTAGCCGCTCCGCGGCATGTGGGATCTTCCCAGACCAGGGCACGAACCCGCACCCCCTGCATCGGCAGGCAGACTCTCAACCACTGCGCCACCAGGGAAGCCCCATAATATTTTAATGCAACGTGAAAAAAATATTTAAGCTAATGTTAAGTAATCCATCATGAACACACTATCAAAATTTGAAATACAGTCAAAATCCAACCCTGCACTTATGTGACTGCCCTCACTCTCCTCATCCCGGTCAAGGTCAGTCTTTATTGAAAAATTTGATAGTTCTCCTGGATTCTTTTTTTTGCAGTATTAAAAAAAATATTGCATTAATATTGTATCTGTCTTGTTTACTGAGAATTTTGGTGCCCCCTTAAATTTTGTAGCTGAGGTGAGCACCTCGATCTCCTCATCCTAGTCCTGGCTCTGAATCCCAGGAGCTCTGGAGCTGGTATGGTCCTTCAGAGTCATTCTGCCTTCAGGCAATGAGGCTGGGGCTCCTTATCCCCATCCTCATGGACCAGTCATTGAGCGTATGTGCCCCTAGGGAGGGGATCTAACCTTGGGTAATTCTCTTTGGTTGAGAGCAAATCTCTAAGTGGGATTCAGCTGAAAGGCATCAGCCCCCAACACTCCAAGCAGCTGGGGGCTCTGGGTGTCACATTACTGTATCCACTACACCCCTCAAAACAACTTACCTCGAATCCAGGGCTTTCCCTACTGTGTCCTCTGAACTAGAGGCAAAGCTTATTATTAGACTAGAACTCTTAGGGAGGGAAAGAACTCTTAGGAAAGCACTTGGAAATGCTTTATCAAGAGCTCAAGGTGGGAGCAGCGGGGTGGAACGTACAAAGCAGGCATGTGGGCAGCTGGACCCTGAATGGGATTTGGGATGGGAGTTCCATGGTGTCTTAGTCCATTCCTGTTGTATAAAAGGATACCACAGACTGGGTGGCTTATAAACAACAGAAATTTATTTCTCCCAGTTCTGGAGGCTGGGATGTCCAAGATGAAGGTGTTGACAGATTTGATGTTTGGTGAGGGCCCACTTTCTGGTTCATAAACAACTGTCTTTACATGGGAGATGGGGTGAAGGAACTCCCTGGAGTCTCTTTTATGAGGGCACTAATCCCATTCATAAGGGCTCCACCCTTATGACCTAATCACCTCCCAAAGGCCCCACCTCCAAATACCATCACACTGAAGGTGAGGTTTCAATGAATTTCGAGGGGATATAAACAGTCAGCCTGGTGTCAGGAGAGCTCAGCTTTCCCAATCCCTCAGTTGCACCTGCACTCACACTGTCGTCAAGGCAAAGACCCTGGAGTCTGACTTCTTGGGTTCAAATCCCACTTCCTCTACCTGTTAGGTGTGTTGACTGGGTGAGAGTTACTTAACCTCTCTATGCATCACTTCTTCAGAGAGAATAATAATATGGGTCTTGTAGATTTACAATGGTTAAAACAACCAATATGAATGAAGCACCTAGAAGAGTACCTGGCACAAAGGAAGTGCTGGTTATTTTTTCCAGCCATGTTCTCTCTCCTTTATCCTCTCCTCTCCTCTGTTTCCCTCTCCCTTTCTGTCTCTCCTTCCTTCTCTTTCTCTTTTCCTTACCTGATTCTCATGTGAAGCTGACATAATATGCTTTCATTTATTACTCAAAATGTGACCTCCTTTGTGCTTAACTTAAAATCAGGTAAGGGAAAGGTCCCATATCGGAATGGTCCTTTCCATTGGTTTTTTTTGGTAGTTTATGGTCCTCAAGTGAGATTTTCCCATGGTCGTGTGGCTCCAAATAGAAAACCTGTTTCCCACCCTTGACCTCTGTTCTCATTACCTCATCATCAAGTCTCTATTAGCTTTTGCTGGACCCTAATGTTACTGAGATTAGACTTAATGTGGCATGGCCAAGTACACAAGGACCCACTCGGGCCATGATAAAGGTTTCTACGTTTCATGAGAAATCTTGAATTCCTTTTGAGATGATTTCAGGAGGGTACAGAGATGTTCTTTTTTTAAAAAGTTATTTTTGCCTGTGGAACACACCATTGCCACAAATAATGAGCCTCATCCAAACGCCACGCTAGACAGGCAAACTCGCAGCTTGTGAGACAGTAACTCTTTCCTCTCCTAATTTTTCACTCTTTCACGGCTTATCAACATGGAAGGGAAAGTTCATCAGCTCTTGGGAGTAAGTTTAGAGATAAGCAAATTTAAAACATGCAAGCCAGCACTGGAAAGCTTAAACATTAGCAAAACCTCAGGAAGGAGCCAAACTGACAGTTTTTTAAACCTAGTTACTGTGGAGAGCGGGGATCAGCAATTGATAGAGAGCCATGTAAAGTAGTTGAGGCAAAAACAACTTGTGGAAAATGGTGCTAGATTCAGATAAGCCTGAGACTGGACATTGTTTTCTTTCTCGAAAAAGGAAGAAGCATGAAACAGCCCCCATCAAAGAGAAGACACTATTTGTTATTCAGGAACCAAACAGGACCCATTTACAGAATAGAGTTGCAGCTCTAGAATTTGTCCAGAGAAAACAGAAATGGATGGATCGAAGTTCAGTTAACCAAGATTGTTTATTTTAAAGCCTAAACATTCAGCAATATTAGGCACTGCAATTAATATTAGCCCTGAGTTAAGGAAATGACTAACAGATTAGGACTAACATAAAAGTGGATCTGTGGATAATGCAAAACCGGCAATGAAAGGAAAGCCTCCATCCATCTGTCCATCCATCCATCCACTCATCCACCATCGACCCAACCATCCATCCATCTGCTTATCTGTCCATCCACCATCCACCCATCCACCCATCCATCCATTTGCCCATCTGCCCACCCACTCATCCATCCATCTATCCATCAACCCATCCACTAACCCACCCATCTTCCCACCATTCATCCATCCATCCAACCAATCACCCACCTACCCAACCAGTGGGAACTCACTGGGATGTACTAGTTGTAGTACTAGCTGATACCTACATGAAAAGTCAATCTGAGCTTCAGAGAATTCACAGACAAATGGAAAGAAAAACATATAAACAAACAACAGGATATGATGAAGTAAGGTGCAGGCAGCACCACCCAGGCAAAGAAAGCCTGCATCTGCTTAGAGGTCTCAGAAAGTTTTACAGAGAAGACAGGCTTTGTTCTGGAATATGAAGGCTCAGCCAGAGTTTACCAGGTAGACAACGTGGCTCTCTCTACCTGGACGCCTCCTCTCTGTCCCCTGGCAGACTCGGAGGCAGGAGACAACCTTGCGTGTTTAGGCTTGGTGGGCGGGGTTTGCATTGCTGAGGTATAAAATAGGGCTAGAGGCCTCTTTGAGAATCTGATATGTGTCCTGCTCCCAATGCAAATACACATATACACACAACTGGACATGCAGTTTCAGGAGGTCCCTGAACCTATCTGTGTGCACCAGGCCTGTGCCTCTGAGCATAGGGGTGAAGAGGAGGAAGAAAAGAATAAGATGGAGACACTTTCCTGTCAATTACATCAAGATCTGCCTACTGAAGACAGTGGGACATAGTGGACCCCCCAACAAACATAAAGCAAAAAACTTGAACACAGAAACACAGAGTAGAAAAGTACTTGTCAGGGGCTGCTGGGTGGGGAATAGGGAGAGGTTGGTAAAAGGGTACACACTTTCAGTTATAAGATGAAGGTCTGAGGATCTAATACATAACATGGTGACTATAGTTGATAACACTGTATTGTGTAACTGAAATTTGCTAAGAGAGTAGAACTTAAATGTATCCCCCCACCACTACCACCAAAAAAAGAGAAATATGTAAGGTGATGGATGGGTTAGTTAACTCAGTAGGGCAGGATCCTTTCACAATGTATGCATATATCAAATTGTCACGTTGCACACTTCGAATGTCTTACAATCTCGTCAATTATATCTCAGGCTGGGAAAATACATTAAAAAGACCCCATCAGTGCTATGTTACCAGAGTTTGTTGTAGACAACGGTTTCAGTGAATGGTTTCATGACCAACATGTTGGGTTTTTTTTTCCTTCCATACTGTGTAGATAATGGACACAGTCTCAAGTAAGTCTTTGATGTTCATCATTATATATTTTGGTGTGAAAGAAGCAAAGTATCATGTGTTAAAATGGAAAGAAATATTTAAAGCTGAAAGACCCACTGAGTATTTTCAGTCAACAGCTCAGAACCTAGAGCAGGCATCCAGGGAAGCAGTTCCCGTGGAAAGGTACTGAATACAGCCCGATTCTGGTGGTAGCACCTGCCCTGTAGACATTTGTTGTGTAGGAACATTGAAAAAGCTTCCAACACAGGACTGTCTCCAAAGCTGCCTTGTCATGGGAGTGGGGAAAATGAAACTTGAAATCAACAGACTTTGAACAAATTATGGGCATTGTGCTTGCTATGGAAGCAACCTTCAAGACAGGTTTTACCACCTCCATTTCTCCTGTAACTTCCACCCAGACTGGCACCCCTTAAGCCATCCTGAGTAGAATTACGCAGACCTGGGAATCTGGATGTGAACCTTGCAAGCACAGTGCGTGGGTTCTCTAGAAGCTAATGGTTTTCTAATTTTCCCTCAAAAGTGAATTTAGGATACCACATCTTTATTAGAGTAAAACACAGGTTATCTTTTCATATCCATTTCTGGAGAGAGCCCAGGAGATACTTCTTACCTACTGTTTTAAGGAGTAGACACTTACCATTTATTATAGGTCATGGAAAATGGCATTCTTTTCAAATTTCTGGATTATTTTTTATGTCCAAGGGTGAGTCAACATTCATAAAGACTTCTGTAGTCTACAATGCTGAGTTTAGGCAAGTTGGTGCCTCTGGAAGATATGAAAAGACTCACTGCCGTCTCTATTTATGGAAGAGACTGGCGGGGGGGATACCTTTCCAAAGTAGAAACTCTCTGCCTGCTTTGTGGCTCCTAATTGCCATGTGACCAAACTGGCCAATGAGATGCAATGGAGGTGTTGTGTGGGACTCCAAAAAGAGAAGGGACCACACGTCCCCCCCCTTTCCTCTCTGCTTTTATTTGGAATGCAGTCATGATGAATAGTGACCTGGCAGCTATCTGGGACCATGAGGTAAACTGGAGAATGGAAGCCACATGTTCAAGGTGGCAGAGGAAACAGTTAGGAGCCTGGGACCCGGATGACACTGTGGTCCCACTATATTAGTCCTAAACCTCCTCCTTGACTCTTTTTATGATTAGACCACTATTATGGTTTTTCAGTTTTAGCAGCAAAACCCATTTTTCACTGAGACGCCATTCATCTTTTTAATTTTTTTTAACATCTTTATTGGAGTATAATTGCTTTACAATGGTGTGTTAGTTTCTGCTTTATAACAAAGTGAATCAGTTATACATCTACATACGTCCCCATATCTCTTCCCTCTTGCGTCTCCCTCCCTCCCACCCTCCCTATCCCACCCCTCTAGGTGGTCACAAAGCACCGAGCTGATCTCCCTGTGCTATGAGGCTGCTTCCCACTAGCTATCTGTTTTACGTTTGGTAGTGTATATACGTCCATGCCACTCTCTCACTTTGACCTAGCTTACCCTTCCTCCTCCCCATATCCTCAAGTCCATTCTCTATAGTAGGTCTGTGTCTTTATTCCCGTCTTACCCCTAGGTTCTTCATGACCTTTTTTTTTTTCCTTAGATTCCATATATATGTGTTAGCATACAGAGCGAAGTAAGTCAGAAAGAGAAAAACAAACACCGTAGGCTAACACATTCATCTTGCTTTGTCAGCAGAGGTCTGTCTCCATGCCTAGGAGAACAATCATTTCAAATCTCAATTTTGTTGAAGTAATCATCCACGGCTGATCTTCTTGATTGGCAGCTGTCCAAGCATCTCAGGCATTCCATCGGGCTATGGCATCAGAAGATCGTGGGTCATCAGCCTGATGGAAAGTTACAGTTGGCATAGTTGGGCAATGGTTCTGACACTGCTCCTCTAAGATCTAAGAGAATCTCCAAAGCTCTGCCTTTGATCCACCATTTGTCAGAATCTTCTCTTTCTACCCGGTCTATTGAATAATGGATCCAGACAGGCTTGACTCTTCCCTCTGTTGTAAATATCCTAGATACGGGAGGCACAACCCATTTTTCTTTCAATTATTACCTGACTCGTAGGGCTATTTGACTTTTGTGCGTCAAAAAACAAACATAGAACATGAGGATGAAGCCAGGACTGCCCCAAACGCAAGAAAAAAAAAGAAAATCTTTCTCTTCCCCTGAATGTTTTTCTAGTGACTCCTTTTGGAATGTTATTTTGAACTTACAAAGGTTCTTTTAAAAAAAGCTTTGTGTATTTCTTTTAAGCATCCCTTGAGAAAGTCAGACTTAAACTTAGCCAAAGCGCTGGCTTTTTAAAAGCACTTTCTTAAAATAGATGATGTAAATCTTGGTGGGAAATCTTTAGGTGCCCCGAATGGACGGAAATAGAAATGTTAATGGAAATGCCATTTGTGAAGACAGTGGTGCGGCTCCATTCAGATGGACCCAATCAGAAAAGACTGGAGTTTTGCAAACTATTCCAGTGTGAGTCTGAGCCCGGGGAGGGGGGAGTGGGGTGATAGGAAGCCAGTGGAAGAAAGTAAGAGCACAGGCCATAATAAAATTGCACCAGAGGGACTCCTGACTTGGTTCTTTTTTAACTCTTTTATGGAGCAACTGCACCTTTCAGAGATTACAAATATTGTTAAATGAGTCACCCTGGTAGGTCTGCAGGGCTTGGCATGACGTCAGCTGGTTTGCTGTGAAGGTCAGTAGAGAGTGAAGTCACAGAGGTCTGGGCCACGATGGAAACCCAGGGGCAAAGGCCTCTGTGCTGGGCTTCACAGACGCGGACCTGACATTCAGATGTTTAGAAACATGCCTGGTCCTATGGCTGCTCCTTAGCAAACCGAGGCAGTGCCAGCTTGGGGGCGTGGCTTGGTGACGGTGCTATGAGGAGACAGTATAGCAGAGGGCTTTATCTCCCCGATTCTATTCTAGATATCCCCCAGAGCCGTCCAGATAAAAGAAAATGGTATAACTGGATACAGACAGTTGAGAGTTTCTTATTCTTATTTTAAGAGGGTTTAAAGGTCTCTTTGGAAATGCAGTTTTGAAACACGTCTCACCCCGGCCCTGCTTCCTCTTAATCACCTCTGCTCTTCCAACCTGAGGCCTCTGCTTCAACCGTAACCCCACACGATGTGTTTGTTCTGTATCCAACAGACTTCCCAGCCAAGAGGCTTTACATAACACCCCATGTTATACTTATTGCTAGATTCATTGAGATCCTCAGGCTCTAATAGCACCAGGCAGATTTTTAGCCCATTCATCAATGGTGTGGTTTAGAATCACAGGTGCCACCATAAGGCTGGGCATTTCTGCTGCTGGTGCACTCCAGTTAGGGGACCACGGCTCCCTATCTGCCCTGTTGTGGTATGTTATAATAAATATTACTGTCCCCTTTCACTTGTAAAAGTGTCCAAATTTGCATGATTGATTACATGGTCCCCCTACTGGCAGGGGACAAGGGGGCTACCTGGCTTTGTGGTCCTGACTGCTCAGAGGCTGGAGGGGAGCAGGGGCGTGCTCAGGGCACCTGGCATGGGCCACAGCTGCTGGTTCCACTCACAAAGGGGTGCTATCATTAGACAGGTGGAAAACCAAGTTCAACTCCCTCCGAATGGAGATTCCCCCCCATGATGCCGCTGATGTGGCCCCTCAGGCTGGGGTCGTGACCTTGATTTAGGAGGCAGCCTACTCTCTGTGTGGTTTGGTGGATTCTAGAATGTTCTTTATCAGACTGAGCTGAAATCTTCCTTCTCCAAGACCACAGAAAGTCTGCTCTCCCTCCTAATGGAGAGAGCTTCAGATATGATTATGGAAGGTCCGAGGATGGAGATGCTATCAGACTGGAGGGGCAAGGGGAGTCCTTTCCTCCCCGTTGTTTCCTGGTTCTCCCCTGAGGGAGCCCTGAGCCTCCCTCTTAACTGGCAGCTGCTGGTCTGGGTGCCCGGGGCTCACCATTAGCGTTAAATGGTCATGGGGCTGAGTCCAGTGCCTGATTTATCTTAGCTCCCAAGGCTCAGAGCAGACACATATTCAGGTTCAAACACCCTGAACCTCCAAGGGCAGGTGCTATTGCACCTCCAGTGCCTTGCGTCCCTGGACTTAAAAATCCAGAGCTTTTTGATGGACTTCAAAGCAGCTCTCTACACAGCCTGGAACCTCCTTCCTCATCTCACCCCAGATATGCCTTCAGGGTCTCATTTTCTAAAACCTCATGTTCCCCTCGCCCCCCAACCAGGCACAGGGTTCCTGTTTTCTGCTTTCTTCTCCTGTTCTGTAGTTTGGGCGATGACTTCTTACATGACATTGGCCCTTCAATATTCAGCAAATATTTTCTAAGTGTCACTTCTGTGTGAGCTTTTGAGGCTATTTGGTGAACAGGACAGGCATACTCTCACCCTCATGGGGCTTTAATTCAGGGAATGGGCTCAAGTCAAGCCTGGGCAAACTTTCTCTGGAAGCAGCCTCATCGAGGCTGATAGTGTTGAAAGACAGGACAGGACTAACCTTAACTGAAAAGTTGCAAGAATTTTTGTTTTCCAACTTTCCCCACCTCCAATGTTATTGAGATAACTGACATATAACATTGTCTAAGTTTAAGGTGCAAAACCTATTGATGTGAAACACTTACATGTTGCAAAATGATCACCTACGTAGCATTAGTCCCATGGGGTCATGCAGTTCCATTTCTTTTTTGTGGTGAGAACATTTAAGATCTACCCTCTTAGCAACTTTCAAGTATATAACACAGAATTATTAACTATCATCACCATGCTGTATATCAGCTCCCCAGAACTTATTCATCTTATAACAGGAAATCTGTACCTTTTGTCCATCATCTTCTCATTTCCCCCAACCCCCGATCCCAGGCAACCACCACTTTACTCTGTTTCCATGAGTTTGGCTTTTTTCAATTCTACATATAAGTGATATCATACAGTGTTTATCTTTCTCAGTCTGACTTATTTCACTTAGCATAACGCCCTCAAGGTCCATTCATGCTGTTGCAAATCGCAGGATTTCCTCCTTGTTATGGCTGATAATATTCCACTGTAAACAGTATACTACTTTTTCTTTATCCATTCATCCATCAATGGACATTTAGGTTGTTTCCATGTCTTGGTTATTGTGAATAATGCTGCAGTGAACATGGGGGTGAAGATCTCTCTTTGAGATAATGACTTTATCTCCTTTGGCTATATGCCCAGAGGTGGGATTGCTGGATCACATGGTAGTTCTATTTTTCATTTTTTGAGGAACTTCCATACTGTTTTCCATAGTGGCTGCACCAATTTCCATTCCCACCAACAGTGTTCCCAGGGTCCCCTTTTCGCCACATCCAGGCAAACACTTGTTATCTCTTGTCTTTTTGACGATAGCCATTCTAACAAGTGTGAGGGGACATCTCATTTGGCTTTGATTTTCCCTTCTCCAATGATTAGTGGTAGTGGGCATCTTTTCACTTTTTCAACTTTTAATCAATACTAATTATTAAAGACAATTTTGATAAAAAGAAAAAAGCTTTCAACCCATCACCCTCACAGAATCTTTTTTTTTGTTTTTGTTTTTTTTTGTTTTGCGGTACACGGGCCTCTCACTGTTGTGGCCTCTCCCGTTGCAGAGCACAGGCTCCAGACGCGCAGGCTCAGCGGCCATGGCTCATGGGCCCAGTCACTCCGCGGCATGTGGGATCCTCCTGGCTGGGGCATGAACCTGTGTCCCCTGCATCGGCAGGCGGACTCTCAACCACCGCGCCACCAGGGAAGCCCACAGAATCTATTTTTGATTTATCTTAAACTCTTCTTTCTGATTCATTTCAGCAATACTGTGCACACACTCAGGTATTTTGCTTTTTGCACAGGGATATCGAAGTGTGGAGAAAGAACTGGCTCCCCAACTTCACTCAACCTTGGGTGCTCCCTGACCTGGAGCTCAGGGCCCACTTGAGAGGCCTTTCAGCTCTTGGTCTTTTGGTTCCTCTAGACTTTTTGTCCCTGGTTGAGATTATTCAGCCGCTACACACCTCTGTCTAACTTGCCTAAGAAAAAGCAGAGATAAGGAGGGCTTTCATCCATTCGCTCAGATGCTCTGAGTGGGCCGTGAATAGCACTGTTTGGAAACCTACTTCTGATTATCACTGGCAAAGGTGTCAGCTGTCCAGAAAACCGCTGAGAGAAAATAACACCGAGATTAGCTAAATGCAGAGGGACACCAGGAACCCTTCTCAAGGACAGAGGTGGCTGAGAGCAAGCAGCACCTCGCTGCCAGGTGTGATCCAGAAAGTTTGTTCTTTGGATTTCTCTTTAGTGGTGCACACCATAAAGCCAGAGGGAGACAGCTGGCTCAGCCCTAAGACCAGACACAGAGCCTCAAACTCCATTCACATCCTTCTCATCACGCACATGAATCTCGTGTTTTGTTCTAATGAACCGCAGAAAGGGGAAACAATGCATATTTTAGGAACCTTGTGCCCCAAACACCAAAGAGATACTGCACCACCGTGGCGTCCTTAGAACAAGTAGAATAGACTCCCAAGGTCGTGTCTTTGGAGGTTGTACATGCGTTGGGATTTATGGTCCCATTTTCAGGACCTTTGCAATTTTTATTTCTCTTTTCCTGGAATGCTGTTCTCTCCCATCTTGGCAGACTCCCTCGCTCATTCCATTCATGTCTCTGCTCGAGGGTCATCTCCACACAAGATCTTCCTGACTTCTTTACCTGAAACTGCCTTCTCCCCCGTCTCCCACCCTGTAACTCCCTCTGCTTTGCCGTTCCATGCGGTGGTCATGAGACACATGGCTATATGGCACACGGTATGTGACTAGTGTCACTGAATTTTTAATTGTCTTTAACTTAAATTTAAAAACTGATGGGGTGTAAATGATTTTCCTGTTAAACAACTTTATTGTTTGATGTGACTACCAATTCCACTTTAACCATGGAACATTGAGCACCCACACTGAAATATGCTGAAAGTGTCAAATATACTTCGGTTTCAAAGATTTTTTAAAATGAATTTTGGAGATTTAGTATGAGAAGACAATCATGTAAAATAGCTCAATGTTTATATTCATTACATGTTGACCATAGTTTGGATATATTTGGTTTTCTAAAATATATCATGAAAATTAATTTTACCACTTTCTTTTTACTTTTTAAATGTGGCTAGTAGAAATTAAAAACTTCTATTGGACAGCATTGCTTTATGTCTTTACCTTTTTACTGCCTGACATTATATATCTTAACTAATTTAATAAAATTAATAGATAATGAATTCTATATTATATAACATATTATGGTATTATTTGTTTATTGTCTGTTTCCCTTTCTAGAAGCCTTACTAGCATCTTATATTTTCTTAAGTATTGGAGTGCCTTCCTGAGGCTGATGTAGGGGAAATATAGCATCTCCTTAAAAGCCCAAATGGAGGAAAATACACTGGATTTGGTCCCAAGTACATAAGTCCCCTATATACGAACCTTCAAGTTTCGAACTTTCAAAGATGCGAACGTGCATCTGGTTCCAGCAAGGAACCAGAACCTGTGCCATCAACGTCAGGCATGAGTGAAATTGCAGCTTGCCCTCCGTCTCCTGTCGCTGACAATCCTTCAGCTCTGCCATCTCCCACCTCCTCTCCCTCCTCCAGTCAGTAGCTCATCTTGCCTGTTCACTCAATGCCAGTCCCTGTGTGCCAGCTGTTGTGCTGTACTACTGTACTTTTCAAGATACTGTACTGTAAGATTAAAAATGTTTTATTTTTAAAATTTTTTAATGTATTATTTGTGTGAAAAGTATTATAAACCTGTACAGTACAATATAGCCAATTGTGTTAGCTGGGTACCTAGGCTAACGTTGTTGGACTTACGAACAAACTGGACTTACAAACCCGCTCTCTGAACGGAACTTGTTCGTATGTAGGGGACTTACTGTAGTGAACAAATACTGATGGGAACTAGGCATAAGTGTGGATGAGTGACAAGTAGAAGGAAATTTAGAAGGAACCAGAAGATTCCTTGAACCTTTTGTCTAAAACTTTCATTTTATGTAAGGAGATCTGAGGTCAAGTACTCGACTTTCTTCAGGACCAAACCCATAGGAAGACGCTTCTTTTCCAAATTAAAATTATAAAAGCATAGTGAAATTACTTGCTAGACTGTAACATAGAGGGATTATTCCTTAAAAAACTGTGGTAGTCTCCGCAATAACCCAAAGTCAACGGCAGCTGTGTGTGCACACCTGCCTGTATATTTCATAGAGAGTGTTCTGGTCTTGTTTTACCTCTAGAGTCACACATATCACATTAAAAAAAACATGTGGAATTATAACTTAGCTAAATATGAGGGGAAAGATGTAATAATCTATTAATGGAGGCCGGCTGGAGAGAGGCTGGGGGATGCACTTGCTCAGTGCTCACCCTGATACACTGTACACTGGGAAGTGCCTGTGTCTTTGGTATGAGCATAGGGTAATGGGACTTACAAAACTCCATATCCTGATTTCACTCCATCCATTCATTCAATAGTTATATTTTGAGTGCCTTCCACATGCCAGGCATTGGTCTATCTGCTGAGAATACTGCAGTGACAAAGCAAGCACGTCCAGTGACCCCTCTGTGGGTTCAAGTCAAGGTGAAGATAGACACCAAGGAGAGTGAAGGCAGTGGCCATCCTTTCAGTGTTGGAGCCCTGGGTTTTGGTCCTTCCAGAGACAGGCTCTGTCTGGTGTTTCTTGCACTTGGTTCCTGTGAGTTTCTGTGGCTTAGGGTCTGGGTGTCTGTCACTTGCCTGTAAAAGGGTGCTGACTAATACATGAGAAAGCCACCACCTAGATGGCAAGTTTGTTGAGAGGATTAAATAAAATAATAAATGCAAAGGAACCAGCACAACAACCGGCAAACAAAAGGCTCTCAAGACATGGGATTGAGGACGGTGACTCGAAAATCTCTCAGGGTCCTCCAAACCTTTCTCAACCTGAAGCGGCCAGCGCTAAGCATCTCAGAGGTACTGCTGTTGATCTGGGCTGCAGAAGGGCTCGGTTTCTCTAAAGAAACAGAGTGAAATGTTCCGAGGAAGTGTGTCTTTCACCTGAAGTGAGCCAGGTTCACAGGGAACAGCTGTGATGTGTCTCATCAAGCCCTCATGTCCCCACAGTGTACCGTGTATCTCAGAAGCTTGGCTTGTGCAATTTTTTTTTTCTAAGAAGCAGACCATTTTTTTCCCCTTGCCAAATCTTGTGCAAAACCCAAATTATAAAGCAGATAAAAGTGGTGTGGTTCTCTCCTACACTGTTGGTGTGAATGTAAGTTTGTGCAGCCACTATGGAAAACAGTATGAAGGTTCCTCAGAAAACTAAAAATAGAGCTACCATATGATCCAGCAACCCCGCTCCTGGGCCTATATCTGGACAAAACTGTTAATTCAAAAAGATACATGCACCCCCATGTTCATAGCAGCACTATTTACAATAGCCAAGACACGGAAACAACCTAAATGTCCATCAACGGATGCATGGATAAAGAAGACGTGGAACATATATACAATGGAATATTACCTAGCCATAAAAAAGAGTGAAATAATGCCATTAGCAGCAATGTGAATGCAACCAGAGATTATCATACTGAGTAAAGTAGGTCAGACAGAGAAAGAGAAATATCGTATGATATTGCTTATATGTGGAATCTTTAAAAAAATGATACAAATGAACCTATCTATGAAACAGAAGCAGAATTAGGGACACAGAGAACAGACGGGTGGTTGCCAAGGGGAAGGGGGTTGTGGGAGGGATGGAGTGGGAGTTTGGGTTTAGCAGATGTGAGCTATTATATACAGGATGGATAAACAAAAAGGTCCTACTGTAAAGCACAGCGAACTATATTCAATACCCTGGGATAAACCATAATGGAAAAGAATATATAAAAAAAGAATGTATATATATGTATAAATGAATCACTTTGCTGTACAGCAGAAATTAACACAACATTGTAAATCAACTATACCACAATTAAAAAGAAAAGTGGTGTGGTTCCATGCTGCGGGGTGCTTTAGTTTTCCCTGTTCTTCCCACTCCTGGGAAGTCTCCCTGGAGCTCTAGGACCACTCAGGATGTATTTGGAGAACACTGTTAGAGGTGAGGGAAGATGGAATGATAGAAAGGCTTTAACTTGGGACAAGTGACTTGAATTAGTGTCCGAGGGCTTGAGTACAAGTGGAGGCATCGTGATGGAAACCGATGGAGATAAAGTAGGGCGTTCGCCCCGCCCTTGACCTGCTCTGAACTCTCAGAGGCTAAGCTGGGGCAGAGGGGCCAAAGCCCTCCCAGGAGCCTGAAGCAGTTTTATTAATGGGATAAACAAGAGTGAAGGTTAGAAACTGAGCTTTATTATAATGAAATGGCAGAACGTGGTCTTTTATTTAGATGTCTCTTGCCTTTCGCTTTTCATTTTCTAAAACAATGTGGAAGTTTCTATATTACCTTACAAGTTATAAAAGCCCACACTCGTTCACTGTCTTTTGCTTCTGCGGATTTGTATATATTAACTTTACATGGCCCTGAATCATTTATACTGAACGTGAAATTTAATTCATCCTCCTTCTAAATAATTATATTTCTTTAGAGAATACATGAAATGATTCTTTTAATGCCTGAAGAAAAGGCCACACTTGGGTTTCTGCTCTTCTCTCTCACTCTCTCTTTTAAAAATAAAACCTTTTGGTTATGGGCAATTTCAAATATATACAAAAGTTGAGAGAAGAGTGTAATGAACTTTCCTTCAGAGAGTTACTCAGGGCTAACCTGTTTCATTTATATTCCTGCTTCTGGTCCTCTGGATGATTCTGAAGCAAATTTCAGACACACATCAGTTCATCCGTGTTGACAGCTGATTCTTGTTACTTGTGGTAGTGATGTTTTTTAAAGTCTCGTGATACCGAAATAGCAAATACTCAACAATGGCTCTTGGAAACATACAGGGTTAGGTTCCTGAGAGCCTCTGGTCACAAACTTTTTGTCAACTGATTAATACATACCCTTGTTTTATGTGTACGTCTGTTTAAAGACACCTTGGTGACCATATATCATGGATTCCTTAACACAGAGCTCATGGCCAACAGAGCCGTAACTCATGCCTCAAGGAAACTTATCTTACACACTTATCTTTCTTCCAAAATGCACATCACAGCCTTCCCACGCTTAGGGACACCAGACAGCATTTCAGCATATGCTTGAGGACCCTTTTAAACAATAAAGTCACCAGCAAAAGGCACACAAATGCAAAACATGTAGCACTAAATGGATGGCAAAAGGGACACAAGGGCGGCTGCTGCCTTGCTGACCTCAGGTGGGGTGTCGGATGACTCAGTTTTCACCCCTCTGCTCATGTCCTCCAATGACTGTAAAAACACCGTAAGCATCCATTTTGGGGATACAAATAAATTTTAGCAGGAGGCAAATTCGCAAAGATGGAATCACAAATAATGAGGATGAACTCTATTTCAGTATATGTCTCTGAAAAATATAAACTCTTTCTAAAAAGCACAACCAAAGTCCTATGTCCCATTACTATATCTAAAAATTCTAACAGTAATTACTTTTAATTTTTATTTATTTATTTATTTTATTTAAAAAAATTGATGTATACGGGACTTTCCTGGTGGAGCAGTGGTTAAGAATCCACCTGCCAATGCAGGGAACACGGGTTCGAGCCCTGGTCTGGGAAGATGCCACATGCCATGAAGCAACTAACCCCATGCGCCACAACTACTGAGCCTGTGCTCTACAGCCCAAGAGCCACAACTACTGAGCCTGCAAGCCACAGCTACTGAAGCCCGCATGCCTAGAGCCCGTGATCCGCAACAAGAGAAGCCACCACAAGAAGCCTGTGCACTGCAACGAAGAGTAGCCCCCGCGCACCGGAACTAGAGAAAGCCCGAGCACAGCAACGAAGACCCAACGCAGCCATAAATAAATAAATAAATAAATAAATAAATAAATAAATGTATGTTTAAAAATCAATGTATAGTTGATTTACAAGGTTGTGCTAATTTCTGCTGTACGGCAAAATGACTCAGTTATACATATATATACATTCTTTTTAAAATATTCTTTTCTATTATGGTTTATCCCAGGAGACTGGATATAGTTCCCTGTGCTATACAGTAGGATCTTTTTGTTTATCCGTCCTAAATGTAATACTTTGCATCTACTAACCCCCAACTCCCCGTCCATCCCTCTTCTTCCCCTCTTCCCCCTTGGCAACCACAAGTCTGTTCTCTATGTCTGTGAGTCTGTTTCTAACAGTAATTACTTGAAATCATTAAATATCCAGTCTCTGTTCACATTTCCCTGTCTCATAATTTTTTTTTCATGTAGAGTTTATTTGAATCATCTTTCAAAGATGTTGTCAGCTTTGTCAACTGGGCTCAACTTTCCCACTTATTCCAGCAATATTTTAACGCTACTCACATGTCGTTCCACCAAACTCTCAAGTCAGTGGCTTTCAAGCTCACCTCTGGGTGCTTTTTCCTTTACTGCTCAGGTGTGTGCTGCACTGCGTGTCTGAAACTGTGGGTGGGCTCGGATCACCACTACACTTAACAGAAAGTCCTCAGAGTTTTTTTCATGCAGAAAATGCCCTTCCTTGTTTTGCAAAGTTGATGCAGACTTTTTGCTAATTTTTCTTTATGGGAGAATGGCAGTTCTATGGACATTTTGAAGGGGGGGATATATATACAATGGAATATTACTCAGCCATAAGAAAGAATGAAATAATGCCATCTGTGGCAACATGCATGGACCTAGAGATCATCATACTTAGTGAAGTAAGTCAGAGACAAATATATGATAGTGCTTATAAGTGGAATCTAAAAAAATGATACAAATGAACTTATTTACAAAACAGAAATAGACTCACAGACATAGAAAACAAACTTATGGTTACCAAAGGGGAAGGAGGGGAGGGATAAATTAGGAGTTTGGGATTAAAATATACACACTACTATATATATAACAGGTAAACAACAAGGACCTACTGTACAGCACAGGGAACTATACTCAGTATCTTGTAATAATCTATAAAGGAAGAGAATGTAAATGTAAATAGATATAGATATATAGATATTCAAAGTTTATCAATACTCAGTAGAATAACACAGGTGAACCAGACAAATTCAGTTTCTTTTCAGGAAAAGAATAACAAATAATGTTTAGGATGTCAAAAGACTCAACAAATGCCACTGTCTGGAAGCCACTCAGAAAATATTTCTGCTGTCAAAGCCTTTTGCTCTTCAAAAGTCACCATCTACCAGATGAAGATTTTATATGCAGATATCAAATAGTGTGAACTTTAATTTGTACTTTTTCCATCAGCTTTTCGCTTGGAAGTTTCCTCCTTTGCCTTTGCAGAATCCTTTGCTTTATACCCATTCTTGGGTGCTTTGGAGCTGGAAGAAGTTTTCTTGTCTTTGCCCTTTGCTGTGTTCTCTGAGGTTTCTGTAGTTGAGGGACAGCTGTCAAAGTCCCCTGAGAGGGCATCAATGAGGTCTTGGGCATCTGCAGGTTTCTTTGATGCCTCAGGTCTCTTTGTAGGTGGTGTCGCTGATTTGCCCTCATCGTCATCATCCAAGAGATGTCGATATTCAGGTGGGATCGTGTCATCCCTTTCTCCCAGTTTGTCTCTGTGTTCAGCTTTCGCGTTTTCCTTGACTTTATCCTCCGGGGTTTGTTCCCATCTGGGTCAGGCTGTCTTTGCCTGAGACTGTCAGAAAGTTGATCCAGGGCATTGTCAAGTTCTTTGTCATCACTCTGTGGAGTGTCAGGGGGTGGACCTGCATAGTGGGTGGGTGGAGCTGGGGTTGGAGAAACTACTTCAGAGATGACAGCCGAAAGTTTAGCATCTTCAAATTGAAGAGATGAAGTGTTTGGGGGAACAGTAAAGTCCTTGGACAAAGCATTAAGGAGGAAGTCTTCACTCAAGGGTGGGAGCGGTTCCTTGGGCTCCTTTATATCTATAGTTATAGATATATAGAGATATAGATATCTATATCTCTATATCTCTCTATATATCTGATTCACTTTGCTGTACACCTGAAACTAACACAACATTGTAAATCAACCTCACTTCAATAAAATTTTTTTTAAATAAAATATTTAAAAAGCCACCTAGAAAAAAACCCAAAACCAAAAACATGTCATCCTAAACTGGAAAGATTTAGTTTCAAAAGACCCACAGTGCTCTTCATTTTACAACTAGTAAATAAACTTATACATTTAAAACAGACAAAAGAAGGATCCACCCTGTAGAGAACTGCTCAGTCCCCTAATTTCTAGATGCCACTGAGAATTCACTCGTTAGAAACATTTTTTTTTCTACAAGGATTTCTTGAGCAACTACCATGTGCCAGGCTCTGTGTTAGATGCCAGAGTTATAAAGAGGAATAGGCATAGTCCCTGTCCTAATGCTCGTCACTGCCTATACAACAAGAGAGTCACACCCATGGCTTTTGAGGACCAGTGAGATCCCTGCTGGGCCAACAATGGGAGCAGAAGATGCTAGGAGCAGAGGAAGGTGATCCGTTCTGCCTGGGGCCCCGGTATCTGGAAAGCATCATGAACGAGGTAGTACTGAGGGTAAATGAATGGACAGTAGGAAGAAGGCAAACGGTGTGCTTGGCCATTAGTGGGTAACCTGGTGCTTCTAGATCATAAAGACACGAGACTGAAAAAGTAAGCTGGTGTGTGATAATGAAAGTCTTTAATGTAAAGACTTTGGGCTTTATCTCTTAGGCAGTAGAAATCCCTGGATATTCTTAAAGACAACATCAGGGCATGATTAGGAGTCTAATGAAATAAGAAACAGCAACCAACTGAATCATTCTTAAATGATCAAGACTAGATTCAAACAAACTCCAAATCTAACCAGAATTTAAAAGTATTTCAGATATGAGACTAATCGCATATAAAATGTAAGGAATCCCTTTTTTTTTTTTTCTTTTTTTTTTTGTGGTACGCAGGCCTCTCACTGTTGTGGCCTCTCCCGTTGCGGAGCACAGGCTCCGGTCACGCAGGCTCAGCGGCCATGGCTCACGGGCCCAGCCGCTCCGCGGCATGTGGGATCCTCCCGGACCGGGGCACGAACCCGTGTCCCCTGCATCGGCAGGCGGACACTCAACCACTGCGCCACCAGGGAAGCCCAAGGAATCCCATTTTTTTGATTAAGACAGAAAGAAGACTGCACAAATGATTTTCATTCAAGTTCAGTCTGAAGCCTAACTTCTTATCTGGTGCTTTTACAGAGAAAAGGAAACCAGTCTCCCAGGTTTAAATTCTGATTCCCAAGATATATCTGACTTTGTAGCCAGGACACAAAGCCCCTTAGTGATGCTAGTATTTTTCTTCTGGTTCAAGACTGCATTTTCTTCCAGGTCAGTGAAAGAAAGCACTTCTGTCACACACTTGCCATTATCTACTTTTTTTCTCTTGATTCCTGGTATATGCAGCATGTGGGGAAAAGACCATGGTTCCCTGATCCACCTTTGTCCTCATTAATGGGTCTTATTTAAATATTTAGACTTCTGATTTTTACTCCAGAGAAAAAGACGTTTTACTCTTTAAATTTATATATGCTGCCCATTGCCCTGAAGTGCTAGAATATACCAGACTTTTCTTTCTCCCTTCCTTTCTTTCTCCCTCCTTCCCTTCCTTCCTTCCTTATTACAATTATTAAGAATTTTGAAGATACTGGCAATAATTTTCAGACACCAGACTTTCTCCTAATAATCTAGAATCAGTCTAGGACCAACTTAGAATCTCTGGATCTTTATGAGTAATGGAGGATACTTCTAGGAACACTTTTCAGAGGCCTAGGAATGTTCCTCTCCAGCTAAGACATCTCCCAGCCACACCTCCATGTGTCTGTAAACACTCGTTCCTCAGACACACCCTGGTCTTCATCAGCCTCCCTAATGAAGCAGTGCACACATTAAGGCCCATCTGGTCTGCCCTTAAAAGCAAGTCTCTGCAGGCATCAGAGGAATCTTCTGCCCACTTCCATCTGTCAGTTCACTAACTGCTGACGTTACCCGAGGCCTCAGAACCATGTCTACTAGGGTTGGGAAGAGATCTTGGAGACCATCTAACCCGTATGTGTTCACATTTTATTTTTGCAACAAACTCTTTTCTTCAAACAAATTAATATCTCAAGATCAAATTTAAAACATCTTAAGAGAGCTCACTGCTTGATATAAAACACATAAAAGTGGTGGGAAAACTTAAGTTTTCCTTCCACCCCCACCCCTGCCACGGGTCTGAAAGACGAAACCCTTGGGCCCTGCAGAGCCTAGTTTGAAACCCAATGGCTAATTGAACTCTCTCCTTTCATAAGTGATGAAACAAAGGTTCAGACACATGAAGCCATCTGCCCAAGGTCACACCATTCGTAGAGAAGTCAGTATCCTAATTCTAGTCTGATTTATCCCAAAGCCTCAGGTCCTTCCACAGGGTCCTGCATGCTGCCGACATTCATTCCACTGATGGAGGTAGAATGGAGGACGTTCATTCTGATGATCTATTTGCTTGGTAATAAGCCTTGTTATATTATTTTTTTCTCTTTCTTAAGAAGTACAACTCACAGTTTTGCTCGTGAAGTTGTTTTTTGGGTTTTTTTTTTTTTTTTTTTTTTTTGAATCTTGTACCTAAAGCAATGAAGTCTGGCCCAGGAGCACATATTCATCAATGTGATGTAGACTTCTACCTGTATTTCTTTTGGTGAATTTTCTGCTCACACCATAGCTAGTGTCGACCATGTTTATGAATGTTTCATCCTCTCTGGCATGGTTGACTTTTCCATCTTGCTGGAGTTGCTTCCACATAGCGTGATTATATAGTTTATCTTCTAAACTGGGACTTTTTTTTTTAAATGTGGTATTTTATTTTATTATTATTATTTTTTTAAATTACATTTTTCAACTTTTTAGAAATTAATTAATTAATTTGTCTGTGTTGGGTCTTTGTTTTGTGCGAGGGCTTTCTCTAGTTGTGGCAAGCGGGGGCCACTCTTCATTGCGGTGCGCGGGCCTCTCACTATTGCAGCCTCTCTTGTTGTGGAGCACAGGCTCCAGACGCGCAGGCTCAGTAGTTGTGGCTCACAGGCCTAGTTGCTCTGTGGCATGTGGGATCTTCCCAGACCAGGGCTCGAGCCCGTGTCCCCTGCATTGGCAGGCAGATTCTCAACCACTGCGCCACCAGGGAAGCCCTAAACCGGGACATTTTTGAGAGTAAAAGGGGATTCAACTAATTACTAACCTGGGACAACAGGTGTAAACCAGGACTGTCCTGGACAAACCAGGACATCCCACAGATGGGATGAAGTTGAAGAAGTTTCAGTTGGTAGAGCAATATGCTTTTTTTTTTTTTAACATTTTAAAAATATTTAAAAATAGTTAATTTACAATGTTGTGTTATTTTCAGGTGTATAGCAAAGTGATTCAGTTACACATATCTATCTATCTGTTCTTTTTCAGGTTCTTTTCCATTATAGGTTATTACAAGATATTGAATATAGTTCCCTATGTTATACAGAAGTTCCTTGTTGTTTACCTCTTTTATATATAGTAGTGTGTATCTGTTCATCCCAAACATGGAAACCACAAGAGAAATGATGGGGAAGTACAAACACCAAGAGAAAAAAACAGAAAGTTTGAGGAACTAGTGGGATTGGCAACTTGCAACCAGAATAATGAGCTCTGAGGCTGGTTGACTGGAACCTACAGTCCATAGGACTGGTAGCCGATATGGGCAAAGAGTAGGAAGGAGGAAAAGAGGAGAAAACCTCCAAAAGCAGGCTAGAGAATAGAAGTGGCTGTAAGTAGGGAATTTGGTTACTGAGTTTTCTTCAATTGTCTATGCAGAATTGTCTACACCAGACTTTCTAGCAGGGTGAGTCCTAAATTCCTGCAAAAATGACAGGAGACAGGAGGACTCTGATACTCCTCGTAGACATATCTGAGTACATCCTGACAAGGATGAGCTCTGGAGTATTGTGATGGAAGAGAAGAATGTTGGCATCACCTCAGCACGTGACGTTGGGGTTAGAGAGGACAGCTGCCCCCATTCCCAGTTGGTGCTGATCCAATAGCACTGTTGTTTGCCTGCAGCCACATCAGAATTCTCAAACCAGGCTTGTGAGGGTCTCATCACTGAGAAGCTATGTGGTCCTGATGCTTACTTAGCAGAAAGGCAGCCATTTTGGGTTGCTTCATATGTCATGGTCACCCAACTACTATTCATGTCACATCTGAGCCTCGGAAGGGTGGACGGCATTATTCAGAGTCACCGGCAAGTGAATGACAGAGCTCAGATTTTATTTCAAGCCTCTGGAATCCTAGTGAAGCACTCTCTCTTCCATAAAGGGATGTCATATGACTCTCATGCATTTTCAGCTTTTAAATTTCAGGTTTGAAATTCGATGTTGAACATGAACAGTCTGCCACTAATCGTGGACCTCTGAGTAAATTCAGTCTTTCACAACATGGTGTTTTACAATTGTGACAGGTAACAGGGATGACAAAGGTCGACATTGATGTCTTTTTACTTTAAATTGGTAATGATCTGTAAGGTTCATCCATCATGTGAAGGCAGCCTAGAATTAAATCCATGCTTAAGACAAGGGAAATCGTTGCCCTGTAGCTGTTGATTTTCTCCTTGCAGTTCTAGGTGGCAGGGGTAATGCGATTTTGCTGCACCTATGGGATGTTTTAGGAAAAGTCAACTTGCTAGTGTGTGACCTGGGCCAATAGCATCATCTGGAAACATAAAAATTCAGGTCCCACTTCAGACCTTCTGAATCAGAATCTGTATTTTAACAATACCCCCCAGAAGATCCGTAAGCACATTACAGTTGAGAAGCACAAACTTGCAGGCTTGATGAGTTGCAGAAGAAGAATTTGTCAGCTATGAATGGGCCTTTGAGGGTCAGCTTTGTCCTGCCCATAACTGATTTGTAGGGACTGGATGCAGAATCTCAGTGCACTCAGTAAAGTCATCTGGCTGTTTTTTAGGCAGCTTATCTCCAGTAAAGCATGTGAGAAAACAAGGCAGGTGAACACTGGGTATTGGCACATCCATCTGTGCCAACAACTAGATATGTTTCCTAGAATTAATCTTAACTTGTGACTTTTTCTTCTCCCTACTGACTGGGTAGAATTTTGTTATACCTCTCACACCTCTATAACCAAAGACTTCCTAGCCCTAGCTAATTTCTCATTTGCATTGAAATTGTATTGAACAAGAATGAAACAATAAAAGGACTCGAAATGGTCCCTTGGAAAGCTCTAGAATCAAATTTAACCAGAGTTGGGAGAAATCACTTCAAACCTCTTCTCCCATCAAGTCCATTTCCTCCTTTGGTGTCACCATCTCTTCACAGGGACATGATTGGGTGACTAATTGTGGATTTCCCCAGGCTTCCAGACTGGATTTTACAGCTTGCTTAAGGATTGTTGACTTCTTGGTCATGGCTGACTGGTTCCCATCCCTTTTGCCAAAAGACTAAAGCTTCCTGCTTCCCTATAATCTCTTGCATATGAATTTTTTGCTCTTGATGGAGTTACTAAGCTGATCAAATTGTCATCCTAAGTCAAACATCAACATCAAGGATTATTTCATGTTACAAGTATTCTTTTCTCAGAAGCAAGACAATCTTATCCCAGGTTCCCAGAAGGATCTGAATATTTGTATACTTATCTCATGTTGCCCAAACGTTTCTGGACATCACCAGCCCAGGGCTGGTAACAGGACTGCATTTCTATCTGTGCCCAAATTGTAATCCTTTGAGCTCAAGCAAGAACAAAGCCTCCTCTCCTTTGTCCATCAGTTACTTTCAGGTGGTCCCCAAGAAGTTCCTCCCGGGTAGGTCCAAACCAGGCAGTCAGCTGTGGTTGCCAAGCAGCCTCTTCTGTCCTAGCTTGTCCTGCTGCAAAGCTTAATTACTAACCCCAGCTTCCCTAATAACTAGACAAAAGCATTCAGGCTTATTAATGAATTTTTAAAAAAGATATTGGGGAGTGTGTGATAACTAGCACTATTTGAGCTTCAGCTCAGATAATGCCAAATGCAAAGTACCACCCTCAGCGATATTATGGTTGGTCCTTGATTATGTGTGACAATAAAGTGGGAGGGGCAGTGAGTGGCCTTATTTTCATCTTTTCCAGATCTACATGTATTCTTTTTTTTTTTTATCTCTGGGATGCAAGGATGGTTTAACATACACAAATCAGTAAATGTGATCTGCTACATTAATAGAATGAAAGCTAAAAATCACATGGTCATTTCAATACATGCATAAAAACATTTGATAAAATATAACATCCTTTCATGATGAAAAACTCAACATAGCAAAGGCCATATATGACTAAGCCACAGCTAATATCATACTCAACCATGAAAATTTGGAAGCTTTATCTTTTTTTTAACATCTTTATTGGAGTATAATTGCTTTACAATGGTATGTTAGTTTCTGCTTTATAACAAAGTGAATCAGTTATACATATACATATGTCCCTATATCCCCTCCCTCTTGCATCTCCCTCTCTCCCACCCTCCCTATCCCACCCCTCTAGGTGGTCACAAAGCACCGAGCTGATCTCCCTGTGCTACATGTATTCTTGAAGCAAATTCAGCCATGCATTCAACAAAGACAACCTTGTTCTTCCATGCTGTCAGTAGAATTACACTTCTAGGGGTGCCTGCAACAGACCAAGGATCTGGACTGTTCTGAGAATGGGGAGCCATATGATGTTTTTTATTGACCAACAGAAACTTAGCATGTATATGATGCACTGTAGGTGCCTAGTATTTGCTGAGTGAGTAAGGAAATCCACTCAAGCACGCTCTCTGGATCCAGGGCAAACCAAGCCTCAAGAAGACGGATGTGAGGAGCTGACTGACCATGCCTGGAACCAGGGGGGTGGGTAGAAGAGAAGGAAACAGGGGACACCACTTTTCTTGTTTTGCCACCTCATTCCCATAATGAGCCTCTGACTTAGGAGTCTGGATATAAAAGTCATGCTTATTTTTCTTTCTCTTATACTGTTTTCTTATTTTACATATGATTCCTTCTGTTCTTACCAACCTCCGTGGTTTAAAATAGTGGGCTTCCAATCGTGATGCGTGTGCAAGTTCATACCTTCATGCATCCAATTGACTATTGAAGAGCTCCACTTGGGCTACCTTCCTTTGGTTCATCAAACTTGAAGCCAAAACTAACTCAATCATCCTCTCCAATGCAGGTCTTCCTTCTCGATTTCTTATGTGGTTGGCAGGTGCACCCATACACCCAGCTGCCCAAGACGGAAAACACCTTTATCCTTTTTTTCTTCCTCTCTCTCACTGGTGGCATCCAACCAATCTTCAAAAATCAATGAGTCTAGTCTCTGAACCTGTCTCAAATCTGTTCACTTCTTTCCATTCCTTTACCTATCTCCTGGTATCACGGCCACGTATGGGTGTGCAGTTGCGAACTGTGTGTTATACAAGTTGTGGACACGCGATTCATGTTGTTATCTATTTAGAAGGTGCCCCTTGTGGTGTGCTAAGCTCAGCTTGCACAGATCACTGCAGGTATTTACCCCTTCTGTCCATCAGCCAGAGTGAGTTTTCAAAAGATAAATCTAACCATCCTCCTCCTCTTTGCTTAGAACACTTTATTGCCCTTAGTATTGATATGAGTTTGCTTGGGCGGCCATAACAAAATACCACAGCCTGGCGGGCTTCAACAACAGATTTTCTCACAGTTCTTGAGGCTGAAAGTCCAAGATCAAGGTATCAGCAGAGTTGCTTTCTTCTGAGACCTTTCTTGCTCCTTGGCTGCTAGATTGCTGTCTTCATCCTGTGTCTTTGCACGGTCTTCACGCTGTGTGTCCGAATCTCCTCTTATGAGGACACCAGTCACATTGGTTAGGACTCACCCTAATAACTCCAGTTTAATTTAATGACCTCTTTAAGTACCCTTTCTCCAAATACAGTCCCATTTTGAGGTCCTGGAGATTAGAGATTCAACATATGAATTTGGGGAAGTGGTGCAGGGACATAGTTCACCCCCAAACACCCTTGGGATAAAATCCGACCTGCTTAATATGGCTTTCAAGGCCTCTCAGGATGGGACCACTGCCTTCCCTCTGGCCCCAGCTCTCACCCCTCCCTCTGGCACTCTCTACTCCACCCCGTCAGGCCCCACCCACCCACCCCTGGGCCCTCTCCCATCTTCTGAGTGGCCTCTGCAGACGCTGTTACCTCTGCCTGGAATACCGATCTCCCCATTTACCTGAGAAATGGCTACTCATCCTTCAAGCCTCATGTTAGATGCACCCCTTACATTGGCAAGCCCTTTGTGTGTCCAGGTGTCTAGATTCCAAAGTGTCTCTCTTTTGATTTCCTGTGAAATCTTATATTTTCACCAATTACAGTATTTTTTGCACTCTTGTATAATTACCAGTCGGCTTGTCTGTAACCCCGAGCAGGCAAGAGCCATTGTGTTCATGAGAAGGCCCTTGAAAACCATAAAGTCTCCGAGACACACAGAAGTGAATTTTGAAATATGGCCCATGTGAGTGGGAGGCCCATGGGGGCAGGGATCCGGGCAGATGGGTCTCTGGGCTTCTGAACACACTTTCATCTGCTGTTGCTTAATTTCCATGAGCTTAAAAGCTACTGGGGACTCAATTGTCATGTGGCATCTAGTCTTATAAGTCCAAATTACAGCTTGGAAACCATCCAGCAAATTCAGTTCTGGGTAAGGCAAGCATATGAAAAGATTGCAGTATGTGATTCCATGTCCAAAATATTATAAGTATCAGTCACATTTGCATTCAAATGTTAGGCTATTTATTCCAAATATGGCAGTGCTGTGATTATGTGATAAACATGAAACAAGCAAAATGGTTATTTACATTTTGTCTTCAGTTTTCTAATAGTAGTGTTTAAGTTTAGTGATCTTGTTTTTTTTTTCTCTCTCATTCAGCCGGCTGTCATTTTCTCTGAAAATCATGTAAATAACCAACCCAGTAGGAAATAATGTTTCCTGCTCTCTGTCTCTCTCTTTTTACTTGTATCGAGACTCTCATCTTTACCCTTCTGTCTTGAATGGACTCTGTTAAGCAAAGACAAGATATGTTGGATCATAATTAAAGGAATATTTATTTAAATCTATAACCGGAAGAAAGAGACAAACTTTCTGTGGCCCCAAAGTTCCAAGGACCAGGCACACGATCAGGAAACCCCTGATTCCAACTCATGAGACCAGAAAGTTGAGAATTGCAGCTGCCTCATGATCGCCTTCAGGGATTTTTTTTTTTTTTTTTTTTTTTTTTTTTTTTTGTGGTACGTGGGCCTCTCACTGTTGTGGCCTCTTCCAGAGCACAGGCTCCGGACATGCAGGCTCAGCGGCCATGGCTCACAGGCCCAGCCGCTCCGCGGCATGTGGAATCTTCCCGGACCAGGGCACAAACCCGTGTCCCCTGTGTCGGCAGGCGGACTCTTAACCACCGCGCCACCAGGGAAGCCCCCGCCTTCAGGGATGTTTTAAACTTTATTCTGTATCCTATAAGTAATACATATTTTTAAAATTAGAAAATAAAAGTAGGCAAAAACAAACCACCAACTTAAAACCATTTCAATAAGATTATGCTGTATTATAATTTGTTTTTTTCTTATTATTCCATGTTCACAAATATACTTCTGTAATATCATTTTATTGTTAAATCTGTTTATCCTTCATTATATAATATGCATAGTCACTGTAAAGATTTATACACATAGAATCTGAAATTCTTTAGGTCTCTCACCCCAATCCAACTCCTTAGGTATATACCCTTTTTGAAAATGTATTGATGTTTTCAATAAACTTTTTACTTTGGAAAAATTTTGGATTTTCATAAAAACTGCCAAGATAGTATAGAGAGTCCCCACATGCCCCTCACCCGGTTTTCCCATTGTTCACACCTTATATGACTGTGGTACTTTTGTCAAAATTAAGAAACTGATGTTGGTATATTATGCTTAAATAAATTCCAAACTTTATTTGAATTTCATCAGTTTTCCACTGATGTCCTCTTTCTGTTCCAGGATCCAGTCCAGGGCACCACACTGTATGTAGCTATCATGTCTCCCAGGCACCCCCTGGTCTGTGACAGTTTCTCTGTCATTCCTTGTTTTTTGTGATCGTGACAGAATTGAGGAGTACAGGTCTGGGAGGACAGTCATTTTAAGCCATTCATCAAAACAGTCTTCCACATATGTGTGTTAATGTGCTAAACATAGCAAGATATAGAATTTTGATACAAATATGACTTATACTATACTCGTTTTATAATTTTTAAAATTGTGATGTCACCCTGTATCATCACTTAAAAAAAAAAAAAACAGTTTCATAGTATTCCATTGTGGAAACTAAATCTTCATTCTTAACCAGCCTCAGATGACAGATGTCTCCTTAACTTTCTATATTGAGATTCCCAACTCTGCTGCAATGACCATCCTTGATCTATATTTCCAGGCATGTCCCTGATCATTTTCTAAGGATAAATATGAAAAGTTGCCAAAGATTTTTCTCTAAAAAAATGATCTAAATGGCCCATCAGGTCTCCAAAAAGCTTTTGTGTATTTACACTGCCAGCGTCCATGCATACATCTGCATATCACCCGGCAATGCTTTCCCTGACACGGAGAGCTGCTGTCCTTCAGCTCTGACAACTTGATAGAAGAAAAGTGGCTGATGACACGTGTGGCTGAATTTTCTTCATGTCTATTAGCCATATGTCTTTCTTCTTTTTATGGCCATGATCACATTAGGATAGGGGGAGGAGAAGGGGACAGGTCATCTCTTTTTTAATTCATTTATAAAAGTTTATTCTGTATTGAGGCTTATAACCTCTTAACCTGACATCTTGAAATTATTTTTCTTCAGTTACTGTTCTCCTTATTTTGCTGATAAAGTTTAGAAAGGGACATTTCAGTTTTTTTATTCAGCCAACAATCATGCTTCCCATGATAATTTCTGCTAAGTATTATAGTCATAAGGCCTTTTCCCATAATATCATTCCGCTGTTATTCACCTGTATTTTCTTCTGATATTTTCATGTCTCTATTTCTTTAAATATTTAACCCAGTTGGGGTTTATTTTGGTTTGAGATAGGGTTCTAACTTTGTTTTACCAAATGGTTAGCCAACTGTCTCAATACCATTTAATGAACAACTCAGCTTTTCCCCACTGATTTGAAAGTCTATTTTAACACCCCATATTTGGGGACTGGAAGTAGACCACCTGTTAAGGACCCAGGAGAGGTTTCCAACAAGGGAAACAGGAACAGACAATAGTTGGAAACCTTTCCAATTCTGTTTCCAGTTAAATTGTCAGTGTTTGCCAAAAGATACGGTCCGAGCCAAATCCAAAGATACATTTCTATTCTTGCTTTGTCCAAACTTTATATCTCTCTTATTCTGTTCCTTCCTCCCAGAAGTAGAGGTCACTGCCTTAGGGAGCAGCTCAGGACCTTAGGCAACTACTGTTTGCAAAACTGCACCTGTGCTCTGGAATGAATTTTATTAAAAGCTTCCCCAAGCTTTATGGTAAACTTCCTACTTCTGCCATTTCTGTACATTTCTGCATACAGAAAAAACTCTAATCCCCCAACTGAAAAACCCAACACAAGTTACTAACTACATAACAGCTTATAAGCTTAGTTGCAAATTCACTGATTTATATGAAGAATTAACATTTACCTGACCATCACTATCTAGAGACCAGGCATTAGACTAAAATTTTTAAATTTCACCCATTTCTAAGGAGTGGATGCCATTATTGGCCCCCATTTTACAGGTGAGAAATGGAGGCACAGAGAGGTTGAGTAATCTTCTGAATGTCACACAGCTTTAAGTGGTGGAGGAAGAATTCCAACTCCATCACAGCCTATGCTGACGGCCATCACCTTCATCCAAAACTGAAGGTTGATACGTTCCCATGGTAACAATACAGGGTTCCTTGTACAGCTTCTGATTTCTGGACTGAAAGACTTTAGTAACGACCAGTGACCACTTCCTGATCATCGTGATCTGCTTCACTCTTGAGGTGTGTTTTTTTCTAGGTTGTGGAATGAAATCCGCAAGGACACCAAGTCTTGAGTTGGAGTGTGGGCTCCATACATGGCATTGCTAAGCCATTTCTCCGATGGTACAAAAATAACGTCCATAGAGTTTTATTGGGTTCTGAGGCTTTATATCTGCTCTGTTTCCCCTGTGGATTATACCATGTACCCTGAATGATGGCAGCTGACCCAGAGCCAAGGACTCCTCACATTTCTGTTTCTCCAGACCTCTCTGTGCTCCCTCCTGTCTGCTCACAGTGAGAAGTCTTGAGAGATTCATTACCTTTGCAGTTATTCATTTTCAGAAGATAGCAATTAGAATAGGATCTAGTCATCTCATGCTCGAAGTACTTAAAGGGTCTTTTCCATTCACGCCCTGATCTTACAGATTAGGAGGCTGAAGTCGGTCAGAGTAAATGATGTGTCCAAGGGCCCACAGCTGTTTTGCAGCAGAGCGTGATGGATCCCTCAGATCTCCTGACCCCCTGACTTTCCTCTTTGTCCAACAGCTTGCTGCTGCCTTCAGCTGTACGACCAATCCTGCTTTTCGGTGATTTCTTTTTTTTTGTTGCAGTCACTGGATAGCTGACTCAGGTTTCATGTAACCAAACACAGCTTGAAAGCACTCTTCCCTGTTGCTTACAACAAAGTGTGCGTGGAAGAGTTTATGGTGGAGACGTATGTGCTTGACTTCAACCTTTTCATCTTTTCTTAGTAAAAAGACATGCAATATATAGTGTCGCACCCCCGCCACAGAGGGATCAGAGCCTGGATAATTTGTAAGTACATCCCCTCACTCCTTTTAATGGTCCGATGTCACAAATGCTCTTTCTAGTGCCTGCAAAACACAGTTCTTGCATTTCTGGTTGTCACTGCGTTCGATCAGTGCACTCTGCAAAATGTGCTTTTAATTTTCAACACAAAAATACTATGTGAAAACTGCAGTTGGCTCACTTGGCATCCATTCCCAGCCCCTTCTTTCTTGCCATGATCTACTCTGCAGTCTGAAAAATTGAATACTTATTCCTCAGCATCCTTTGTTGGCCACGTGAGATTAACCAAGTCTGTTGAGGGGGTTTTCTGGGAAACAGTCCTGATGAGAAGGAGGTATAGACGCAGAAGGTGGGCTCTCTTCCTCTTTCTTTCTACCGGGAGTGTTGATGTGATGCCCAGAGGTGCAACAGCCATCTTGTAGCAATGAAGCAACAAACATAAAAATAAAAACCAAAAAGCTAAGGAAAGCAGAATGAAAAGCTAAGAAGGGCCTGTGTCTCAGATGACATCACTAAGCATCTCTAAGAACTAGAGATCCCTAACATATATTGATTGTTTTATTTTAAATACGAAAATATGCTTTTAAAAATATATTTTGAAAATAGGAAAATATAGAGAGAGCTGGTGAATAAAACTTAATCATAGTTGCAGTACCTAACTTTCAAGTGCTGATATTTTAATAAATGTTTTCTCAATATGCCATTTATCTGAACATTTTTAACCTATTAAAATAGCATTACCGTCTAAACTGCTTTGTAATTGGCTTTTCATGATGAATTATGAGCATTTTCCCATGGCATTAAATACTCTTATATAACATAGTTTATAATAGCCCTGTTGTATTCTATTCTATTCTATGAATATGCCAATATTTCTTTAACCAATTCTTCATCGTTGGAATCTTTAGTTATTTGCTACTTTTTACCATTATTAATACTTACATTATAAGCAACCTTGTCCATTAACTTTTATGTTAATCTCCTTTTCCTTAGGGTCAGTTCCCCAAAGTGGAATCACTTGGTCTAAAGGAATGATGATCTTTATTACTTTTGATGCTTATTGGCAATATTTCTGCCAAAAAGTGTATTAAGGTGGTTCCTGCCATGACTGTGTTTATAAGTTGGTACACAGCTCAGAGCACTCCTCTAAAGTTTTGTCACTTTCATTTTATTTAAAGGGCTAATTACGAGGTCTCCCTTTTCTCCACATCTTCTCTAACATCTGTTATTTGTAGACTTTTTGACGATGGCCATTCTGACCAGTGTGAGGTGATACTTCATGGTTGTTTTGATTTGCATTTCTCTAATAATTAGTGATGTTGAGCATCTTTTCATATGCCTCTTGGCCATCTGTATGTCTTCTTTGGAAAAGTGTCTATTCAGGTCTTCTACCCATTTTTTGATTGGGTTGTTTTTTGATATTGAGTTGTATGAGCTGTTTGTATATTTTGGATACTAACCCCTTGTTGGTCATATCACTGGCAAATATTTTCTCCCATTCAGTAGGTTGTCTTTTCACTTTGTTGATGGTTTCCTTTTGCTGTGCAAAACCTTTTAAGTTTAATTAGGTCCCATTTGTTTATTTCTGCTTTTATTTCTTTTGGCTTAGGCAACTGATCCAAGAAAATATTGCTACGATTTATGTCAAAGAGTGTTCTGCCTGTGTTATCTTTTAGGAGTTTTATGGTTTCAGATCTTACATTTAGGTCTTTAATCCATTTTAAGTTTATTTTTGTATATGGTGTGATGGAATGTTCTAATCTCATTGTTTTCCATGTAGCTGTCCAGTTTTCCCAGCACCACTTGTTGAAGAGATTGTCTTTTCTCCATTGTATATTCTTGCCTCCTTTGTCATAGATTAACTGACCATAGGTGTGTGGGTTTATTTCTGGGCTCTCTATTCTGCTTCATTGATCTATGTGTCTATTTTTGTGCTCACACCATGCTGTTTTGATTACTGTAGCTTTGTAGTACAGTCTGAAGTCTGGGAGGGTATACCTCCAGTTTTGTTCTCTTGTCTCAGGATTCTTTGGGCAATTTGGGGTCTTTTGTGGTTCCATATAAATTTTAAGATTATTTCTGTGAAATAATTAGTTCTGTGAAAATGTCATTGGTATTTTGATAGGGATTGCATTAAATTTGTAGATTGCTTTGGGTAGTATGGTCATTTTAATATTATTCCAACCCAAGAGCATGGGATATCTGGTGGGAATAAAAATTGGTGCAGCCACTATGGAAAACTATGGAAAAACTATGGAAAAGGATGGTAGTTACTTAAAAAACTAAAAACAGAGCTACTGTATGTTCTAGCAATTCCACTCCTGTGTATATAGCCAGAAAAAATGAAAACATGGATTCGAAAGGATACATGTACCCCAATGTTCACAGCAGCACTATTTAAAACAGCCAAGACATGAAAGCAAACCATCTGCCTAACGAAAGACAATTGGATTAAAAAGATGTCATATATATATGCAATGGAATGTTATATTACTCGGCAATAAAAAATAATGAAATACTGCCATTTGCAGCAATGTGGATGGACCTAGAGAATATTATACTTAGTGAAATAAGTTAGAGAAAGACAAATACTGTATGATATCACTTACATATGGACTCTAAAAAAATAATACAAATGAATGTATATGCAAAACAGAAGCAGACTCACACATATAGAAAATAAACTTTTGGTTACCAAAGGGGAGAGGGAAGTGGGGAGAGGGACAAATTAGGGTCATGGGATTAACAGATACAAACTACTATATTATAAAATAGATAAGCAACAAGGAAATACTGTATCACACAGGGAATTATACCCATTATCTTATAATAGCCTATAATGGAGTATAATCTGCAAAAATACTGAATCACTAGGCTGTACACCCAAAACTAACACAACATTGGGGATCAACTATACTTCAATTTAAAAAATATTTTTGCAATGTATTTAGGGATTTGAAGAGTTTGCTTTAATTCCAAGTCCTTCTTTGATTCAGGGAAAGTTACCAATAAGAAAATCAATTAAAAAATAATTTAAAAAAAAAAGTCTACTTAACAGGCCAAGAAGGAACCAATTCAAACTCAAACCCAGAATAATTAATTTGTGTAATTTTTATTTCCCCATTGCTTGAGAAGGGAAGCATTTTTTCATATTGGTTAGCTACTTATATCCTTTATGCAAATAATCTCTTTGGGCCTTTCTCCAATTATTTACTTATAGTACTCATATTTCTCTTAATGATTTATAAGAATTATTTATATTTTAAAGATAGCCATCATTTGTGTGTAAATGTTACAAATTTATTCCTATCCTGATTATATAATGTGCTTATATTCTCTCCTATATATGGTTTTGCTTTTACAATTAATTAATTGTACAATTAATCTATCTGGAATTCATTTTGGAGTATCATATGTGCAGAGATCTAATTCTGCTTTTTTTGGTTAGCTGGGTAATTCTTCAACATTTGTTGAAGAATTCTTACTGATTTCTGAAAGTGGTTTTTCTCTATTTGACTGTTCTGTCCATTTCTGCTCCAACATTTAACACTTCCACATTTTTCATTTGTAAACTATTCAAGCCTGGACATCCACTTCCAGGAAGATGGAGCAGACATACATCTTCCCATTCCTCCTAAGTACAACTATAAGTCCTGGAGATTTTATACAAGAGAATCATAAGAAGACTCTCAAAGGTGGAGAGAAGGTAGACTGGCTAGGGACCTCAAGATCCAAGGAAAGACATGATGCTGAGTCCTCTGGGTTTTTCTTGTTTTCTTATATATCCCAGACTTGGAAGTGAAAAAAAAAAAAACAGTAACCAAGAAACACTAACAAGTGCAGACAAAAAAAAAAAAAAAACAGAAATGCAAGTCAAAACCATGATGAGATGTCAGTGGAGGACACATGGGGAGCAGTGATGAGGTACTCTACCCCTTTTTGCTGGGATAGTGTCAGGGAAGGTCTAATAAGAACCTTACCTCCCATCCCCACCCAGCAGTAACCGGGAGTCCCTTCTATGGTCCCCAGGTGTCAATGGAGGCTGAGTAGAGAAGCCAGACCTTCCAAGCTCACCCACCTGGCAGAAGTGAGGTGCCACCCGCATCACTCACCAGAGTGGTATCAGAGAAGAATTTAAATAAGATCCAGTATTCCAGCATGATATCCAAAATGTCCTGGTTTCAATGAAAACATCACTCATCATACTAAGAACACAGAAATTTCCAACAAACAATAGAATACTTCAGCGAAGAAATATCAGATATAAAGGAGAATCCAATGGAAAATTTAGAACTAAAATGTACAATAACCAAACTAAGATGAGCTGGACATCAGAATTAAAAGAAGAAAGAATCGGAGACTTTGAAAATAGAATAATAGAAGTTATCCAGTCTTAACAACAGAGAGAAAAGAGACTTTTAAAAAAAGAACACAGCCTCAGGGACATATAGGACTATAACAATATTTGTAACTACCCCAAACTGGAAACAACCAAATTTCCTTCCATAGGTAAATGGCTAAACAAACTGTGACACATCCATACCATGGAATACTACTCAGCAATAAAAAACAATGAACTCTTGTAACAGGCAACAACTTGTATGGATTTCAAGGGCACTATGCAGAGTGAAAAAAGCCAATCTCAAAAGGTCACATAATGTATGATTCAACTTCTATAACATTCTCAAAATGACAAAATTATACATATGGAAACAGATTAGTGGTTGCCAGGAATTAGATATGGGGGAGAGGGTAGGAAGGTGAGGTGAGCACAAGGAAGATCTTTGTGATGATGAAAAAGTTCTGGGTCTTGATTGTTTTGTGGTGGTTACACAAATCTACACATGTGATAAGATGACACAGAAATACATACACTCACATTGTACAATGTCAAATTCCTGGTTTTAGCATTGGGAAAAATTGGGTATAAGGTCCACAGGACCTCGCTCTACTATCTTTGCAAATTAATGTAAATAAAAAGTGAAAAAAATAAAAGTGAAAAAAATCATTGCAGCTTGATTTTGATTTCTGGAGGTAAAGTCTCCAGTCATTAACGTTATTTTTCAAATATTTTCAAAATTGTATTTCTTTGAAATGAACATCAGAATTACCTGGTCAAGTTCCCAAAATGATGTCAGATTTCATTGGTATTATATTTCAATTATTTGGGGGGAGAATGAAAAACTCCTATTCTGATAGCCACTAGATGGAAAAGGCCTGGGTCCTTGAGTCACTGCGTGGAAGGCCATCTGACAAATGTCGGCATTATACAGTTTCAGGATCAAACAACAAAATTCTATCAGGTTAAATCACTTAAAATTTGGAGGCTTTTTTTTTCTTGCATGTTTCAGTAGCTAGCCTATACCAATTAATAGAGCTTATAATAAAATTTTAAACTTGTTGAAATTCTAGCATCTTTATTCTTCACCTTTTTTTACATTATCAGAATTTTCTTGAAAGTTACTGAGAAAAAATCAAATGTTTATTACAATTTTTAAATTTTTTATTTATGATTTTTTTTTTTTTTGCGGTACGCGGGCCTCTCACTGTTGTGGCCTCTCCCGTTGCAGAGCACAGGCTCCGGACGCGCAGGCTCAGCGGCCACGGCTCACGGGCCCAGCCGCTCCGCGGCATGTGGGATCTTCCCGGACCGGGGCACGAACCCGTGTCCCCTGCATCGGCAGGCGGACTCTCAACCACTGCGCCACCAGGGAAGCCCTATTTATGATTTTTATAGTTCATCTTTATGTTAAGGAATTCTTCAGACACTCTAAATTGGCTATTTTCTTTCTGTCTTTGAGTTTCATCTGTATCTTAAAGCTGTATAATTAGGGAGGAATTTTTTTTTTTTAATTCCTCTTGTGGGTTCAATGGATTCTTTTTGAATTCTGCAGCTCAGGAGCCAGAGGAGGTGTGGAGGGAACCGTAGGTCAAGAAACTTGATCAGCCCCATTTCTTGTCGGCTGTGTGAGAAGCTGTTATCTGGCCCATCTGGTCAGCACGGCAGGGACAAGCCCAGACCACATGCTGATGTGTCAGACCTCCGCTCTTGTAGGCTTCTCTGCTTGGAGGCATGAACACCACAGACCCCAACATCAGCTCTTTTCCAATCTTGCAGCAGTGGGCGCTTTCCAACTGTGTCCCGCTAGACTTCTTGGCACATCTCCCACCATTGACCACTCACTTGCTCCTTCCTGAAACACTCCCTTCCCTTGGTTTCTGGACTCACACTCCCCTGACTTGGCTTCTGTCTTCATGGCTAATTTTCTCAGGATCATTTGACAGCCCTTCTTCCTCCATCTGTCCAGCTCACACTGTCCTCCTCAAGAATCTTAGTGTTCCTTTTATTCACACAATCTCTCTCATAGGGTGACCAACTGTCACAGTTTGTCCAGGCCTGAGGAGGTTTCCATGACATGGGACTTCTAGTGCTAAAACATAAAATCCCAAAGTAGGATGAATTGCCTTAAAGTAGGATGAACTGCTCCCCTACTCTGTGGATCTCGTCTGTTCCATTGGCTTTGGGTACCATCTAGATGCCAAAGGCACCTCTGGATGTTTTCCCTCACCCCCATCTAGATCTTCTATGTCCCATAACATGGGATATGTCACCACCATCTACCCAGTTGCCCTTTCCATCACAGGGGATTGGACTGACCCCTGACGTTTCCACCTCCCTCAACACCCACTTCCAACTAACTGATAAATTTTAATAATTCTAATTATGAATGCCCATTGACAGATGAATGGATAAAGAAGATGTGGTACATATATACAATGGAATATTACCCAGCCATAAAAAAGAATGAAATAATGCCATTTGCAGCAACATGGATGGACTTAGAGATGATCATACAGACAGAGAAAGACAAATATCATATGATATCACTGATATGTGGAATCTAATTTAAAAATGATACAAATGAAGTTATTTACAAAACAGAACAGACTTACAGATATCAAAAACAAACTTATGGTTACCAAAGGGGAAATGTGGAGGGTTGGGATAAATCAGGAGCTTGGGATGAACATACACACACTACTATATATAAAATAGACAACTAACAAGGACCTACTATATAGCACAGGGAACTCTACTCAATATTCTGGGACAACCTATATAAGAATCTGAAAAAAGAATGAATATATGTATATGTATAACTGAATCACTTTCTTGTACACCTGAAACTAACACAATGCTGTAAATCAACTACACTCCAATAAAAATTAAAAGAAAAAAATTAACTGCTCCTCTGTCACCTGTCACCTAGAATACTGTTGCATCTGAATTGGTGTGGTGGTCTGTAAGATGTTGACAACTCTCTGGCTCTACTGCACCCTGGCAAACGGTGGGATTGTACCTCTCAGACCCTTGGACTCAGGCATGTCCTCTGGGCTGTTAAATGTCAGCAGAAATGACATGGTACCCTCTGCCGTGTGAAGAGCTGGGGAGTGATCTGCCCTGCTTCCTTCTCCCCCCCATGGCAAGTAACCACCCTCCCTGGCAGAAACTCTCTCGGTCTGCATCCCTGAGTGAGGATGAATGTGCAACAGAATCCCCAGGCAATCCCTGAAAGATGTGTGGCCTGAGTGAGAAAAGCATTTTTATTTTTTAAGCCACTGAGATTCGGCGTTGTTTGTTACTGTTAGGCAACAAAGCCTATCCTGACAAATACGCTTGATCTCAACTGTCATTTCTGGTTGCTGCCAACAATTTCCCACACAGTGAGCAGAGGGATCTTTTAAAATACACAAAATGCATTCATCACTGCCCTTTCAATGATTTTCTATGGACTCAGGAAATCACAGCATCCTTACCATGGATGACCACGCCCTGTCGACCTCTCAGCTTTTTTCTCTTCTTACTTTCTTACTCTCTCTCACTCTTGCTCTCTGTTGCTTTCTTTCTGCTTCTGTTTCACACATCCTGGACTTATTTTGGATCCTTGCATGCAACGTGCTTTGCTTCAATATCTTCACAACTGCCTTGACCATCCCACTTCACACACCTAAGAGCTATTAATTTTCTTTTAAGTTCTCTCCTGAAAGATACTCCCTCTACGAAGATTGTTGGGACCCTAATTAAATAAGGGCTCCTATAACACTCTGCCATTTTTCATGGTAAAACCTAGGGTACTTAAGATTAATTTTTCAAAACATCCCCCTCTACTGTCAGCTTCCAGAGGCCAAGGGCTCTGCATCTCTTGGCACTATTTATTGCCCCTGACATAGAACTTGCACATGAGAACTTAAATAAGTATTTAAGTAAAGTGAATGCATGAATCACAAAAATTCCCTTTGTTACAGCGTCTGTTAACTAAAGTGTGTTGTTAGGCCAATGATACTTTTTTCCGAGGTTGCGTTATTTGACATTTCTCTATTTTAAGTTCTGCTCACGTGTGCTGGTGCCCCTGCCACGTGCCCCACCAGACACACAACTTTTTTTTCTATCTTCCCCACTCACTGCCTTGCTCTTTACCTGACTAGTTCCTATTTATCCTTCAGGTCTCAGCTTAAGTGCCACTTCCTTCAAGAATATTTTTCTCAGGCTTCCCTGGTGGCGCAGTGGTTGAGCGTCCGCCTGCTGATGCAGGGGACACGGGTTCGTGCCCCAGTCCGGGAAGATCCCACATGCCGCGGAGCGGCTGGGCCTGTGAGCCATGGCCGCTGAGGCTGCGCGTCCGGAGCCTGTGCTCCACAACGGGAGAGGCCACAGCAGTGAGAGGCCCGCGTACCGCACAAAAAAAAAAAAAAAAAAAGACTATTTTTCTCACTCTGCAGACCATATCAGGCCCCGTCTTTCATGCTGTCATGACACTAGTCCTTCTCGTCATGGTCCTTCTGAGTCATTGGTTTTGGGTTATTACTACTCTCACCCTGTTACAGCCAAGGCCACTTCCATTTTTACTTCAGGGAGCTAACAGTTACAGACTGGGCACCGTACACTAGGCACTCTTCAAAGTCATGGTTTACATGGATTATCTGCTTACAGACTCAAAACAGTCCTAGAAGAAGAGGGGAAAATGCACCTTGTAAGATGAGGATAATTTATGAATGGTGAACAATGGATAGATCTTGTTTTGGAAATCAAAGTTGCATTTTTACTTCAGAGCCTGTATTTTTTTTTAACCACTAGATTTTCTTGGTTTATGTATTTGGCTCAATCTGAGATTTTTTTCCTTTAATAAATGAATTTATTTCATCCACTTTTATTGATATGTTATCAGTGTTTGGCTTCATTTCTATAATTTCACTTTGTATTCTGTTTTCATTTGTATGTTTCTTTAAAAAAATATAGTCGTCTCTTGGTATCTGCAGGGGGTTGGCTCCAGGACGCCCATGGATACCAAAATCCATGGATGCTCAAGTCCCTTGTATAAAATGGTGCAGTATTTGTATATAACCTATGCACATCCTCTCACGTATTTTCAATCATCTCTAGATTAGTTCTAATACCTAATATAATATAAATGGTAGGTAAATAGTTGTAAATACAATGTAAATGCTATGTAAGTAGTTGTCTGGCACAGCAAATTCAAGTTTTCTCTCTGGAACTTTCAGAAAAACTTTTTTTGAAAAAAAATTTTTTTTAATATCTTTACTGGAGTATAATTGCTTTATAATGGTGTGTTAGTTCCTGCTTTATAACAAAGTGAATCAGCTATACATATATCCCCATATCCCCTCCCTCTTGCGTCTCTCTCCCACCCTCCCTATCCCACCAATCTAGGTGGTCACAAAGCAGCGAGCTGATCTCCCTGTGCTATGTGGCTGCTTCCTACTAGCTATCTGTTTTACGTTTGGTAGTGTATATATGTCCATGCCATTCTCTCACTTCGTCCCAGCTTACCCTTCCCCCTCCCCGTGTCCACAAATCCATTCCTTATGTCTGTGAAACTTTAAAAAAAATTAATTCATTTAATTTATTTTTGGCTGCATTGGGTCTTCGTTGCTGCATGTGTGCTTTCTCTAGCTGCAGCGAGCGGGGGCTACTCTTTGTTGCGGTGCGCGGGCTTCTCATTGCGGTGGCTTCTCTTGTTGTGGAGCACGGGCTCTAGGCACACAGGCTTCAGTAGTTGTGGCTTGCGGGCTCTAGAGCGCAGGCTCAGTAGTTGTGGCGCACGGGCTTAGTTGCTCTGCAGCATGTGGAATCTTCCCGGACCAGGGATCAATCCTGTGTCCCCTGCATTGGCAGGCGGATTCTTAACCACTGCGCCACCAGGGAAGCCCTTCTGAATATTTGTGATTTACATTTGGTTGAACAACCAGATGCAGAACCCATGGATAGGAGGGCTGACTGTATTTATTGAGCACTTACTACGTACCAAGTATAATTTCAGGTGTTAGGGATATAGCAGTGAACAAAATAGAGTTCCTGCCTTCATGGAACTATCTTCTAGTTAGAAGAGGCAGATAATAATAATAATAACAACAATAATAGCAACAGGTGAATTCACCTTCCAATGAGCTTTTCAGAAAAAGATTGCTCTCCAAGTAGACCATTTTATTATGCTTTCTGTTTTTTTAGCATTAATAAAAATTTATATATTTTTTTCCTGTGGCAGTAATTTTCAAAGTTTTTAAGTCCATTTAATGAAATCTCTTAGAAATCTCAATTCAGTTAACACTTTTTTTTTTCTGGAAGGGTTTATGGAGTCTATGTTTATTTCATTCTTGAGTATTTGAACATGTCCGTCTTGGCAGAAAACATTTGGTCTCATTTCTAATATCTGAGGAATTGTAGACATATGTTGCTGTAGAGAATTTTGAACCCAGGTAGATTTTTTTCAACCCTAGAGGTAGCTTTGTTAAAATGTGTGTCTTCTTTGCTTATTTATTTTTGGGGAGGGCTGGAGAGCCATACAGAGGAGGAGCTGGATGTTGTAGGAAACTTGCTGTAATTAACAAAGCACAACAAATTTTATAGATATGTTTCAGCTGATCATTCTACACTACTTCTTCTTGGGACACAGTGTACCCTTCCAATCATAAGACACATAATTACCTTTGTTTTATAGAATGTCCCTCTCTTGTATATTTGAATATTTTAGATCTACTTCATTTGTTTAGTTTCCTTTTGATGGTTCACCAGTCACATGCATGTTTATCCACTGTGCCTCGTTTTCTCTGTCGCTCTTCACTTCTTTTCACATATTTTGTTCATCTCTTTTTTTTCTGAGACTGTCCTTCACATCTCTCTCAGCAATATTTATTTTGATTTCTGAAGATGCTGGGTTTTTGAACCGATTTTTCAAAAAGGTTTTGAAATGATTTTTCTTCTCTTCCACGTTTTCCCTGTCGGTCTTTCAGCTCACGTTATTTCTTTCTGTTGCTTTATCATGTCTTCCTTGATCCTTATATCTCTTCTTTGAGCTCTGAGTTTCACAGATGCCATTAAAAATTCTTTGACTCTGTGGATAAATGTTTGTTTGTACTGTTGTTTGCTAAGTCATTCTTCTGATGTATATTCTCTCCATCTGGCTTTTGTTGGGCATGTTTCTTTCTTTCTTCTCTCTAGTTATATCCATGCCTTGGCTCTTTTCTGATTATGACTTATCTCTACATGGGAGCAGGTTTTTTTTTCTTTCTGACTCAAGCATTTGCTTAAAAAGTGAATGAGGAGGACATTAAACAGGACATGAGGCACTTTCCCTTCACCTCTGGAGTGGGTCTCTGTTAAGAGCTCATTTTCTCCCTCTCACCAAGAAAGATTACAAATTTCGTGTGTGTTTTTATTTTGGGTGGAGATTGGTGTGTATTTCATTTCAGTAGACGGTGATTGGTATCTCTCTACCTGCCATACGGACCACCAGCTTTCCATAAAGATGACGTGTCTATGTAGTATACGTTTCTGCCCCATCTCCCACTGCCCCTCTCTATTGTGGAATGGGACTTGGGGATGCTCCCAGTGTCCAAACATTCTCCCACATGCAGACATTCCAGCATATCTGTCTTGCCCCTGACCCATAAATTTGGGAATGGAAACACACAAAGGAAGATTGGGGCAAGCAAAGGGAAGATAGATCCATTCTCTATAAATTCTACATATGACCGAGAGTCGTGATATCTGAAATCTACAGAATTAACCATCTGGAAGGCTTCTAAAATTCTCAACATGTCCCTGTGTCATAGGCATCAACTGCCTTAACCAGACAGAGAGGCCCCATCTCTCCAGTGGGTGACCAGACAGGGCGAGATACTGATAAAGGCTGCTGAAGATGCTGAGACATCATCCTCTTCAAAACATCCATGGGCTTCAAGGACCTGAGCCATGTCCTAAGGAGATGAAGACAAAAAGCGGGACCACAGCCACCTGCCTGTCCAGCTCACTATCGTGCAGCAGAGAAGACCAGACCGGGTTACCAATGCAGGGTCCTGGGAGCCATGCAGAGGCTGCCATGGGGATGTGAGAGCCTTGGATGAACAGGGACTCCATTCATTGGTGCAGAGTCTGGATGCGTGACCCGCTTCCTATTGGTTGGACTGGCCTGGGCTTGAACCCTTCCTTCTTGCCCTTTCTGCTCTTTCCCCATTTAACTCATTGTTTCTTCAACCAAACCCTGGTGCCTGGGCTGCCATTTCTGCCTGGCTAGTCACCCATCTCTTTGTGGGTGAGCCATGTGCCCCCTACATTCATGGGAGAAGCCCATTCCCTCTGCAGTGCATGAGGGGCTCATCAGAGACTAGTGGGCTGATGAGGTGCTTGCATCTTGGTTCCTGGAGCCTGGGAAGTCCCACGCTCGGATATCAGGTCAGGTCCCATGATGTGGTATGTGGGACATGCATCCTCAGGTGTCTAAGACGCCGTGACTAGCAGTGAAGAAGGCTCGAAATCACAACCGAGAATGAATTCCTGGATTCCTCTACTTTGGCTCTGAGGTGCCCCTGTGCATCTATTTTTAGTGCATCTCATTTTGTAGGGATCTAAGGCAGATTGAAACCTTAAACAGGGATGCAAACAGCTCTAAGGTAAGAAGGAGGAAAAGAGGGAAAAGGATCATCACGGGGCTCAGAAAAGAGGAGGGGGGAGGCAGAGGGGAGGCAGCGGGAGGGAGAAACAAGGCAAAGAGATTGAAATGGGATGGCGTCAGGGGGTGAGAAGAGGAAGAGATGCTGGGGGTAGAGGTGGAGAGGGAAGGGTCTGTGGAGAGAAAGCAGGAGAGAAAGAAAGAGCAGGGACCCCTGGGCGGGCCTGAGCTGACCATGACCATCTGGTGAAGAAGCTGTCAGCTTTCATCATGGCTCTAGTAATAGCCATCACCCCTGGAGCCATTTCCAACAAGTCTTTTCTGTTTTGAGAAACCAGCGAGGGTGGTTTTGTTTTCCAACCTTGGGATATAAATTTTCAAGTGCAGATTTATTTTCCCAAGAAAGTTCGAAGGTTTGCCCATCTAAGAAAGATCAAACAGGTTTTATTTTGTTTTGTTTTGTTTTTCGGGGCCTTGGTGCTGGCAGTTATTATACAAACTATGGTCAAAAAATTCCCTTGAGTCTCAAGGGCTGTGAGGATACCCCACATTTACTCTCTGCGAGAGGAGGTCTGACTCATCCTATAATGCCTGTAGGCTACCTTCATAAGTCAGCATTTAACGTTAGATGTTCAGGCCCTTTAGATATAAATTACATTCAGAATTTGGGAAACAAGTACGTCTTAACTGCGTTACAGCAATGGAGATGGACAGAAGAGTAAGAAGGCTTTGGGGAATCAACCTGTTGACGGCACCTGCCCTGGCTCCTCAGAAGCCCCTCTGAGCGGTGCCAGGTCTACAGGGAGCCCAGAGGTGCCACCTGTTCCCACGGGTGGGGTGGGAGCTGCGGGTGAGAATTCTCACAGCGAACTGGCAAGTCAGTATTTTCTAAGCATGCGCAGATTCATCACTCAGAACGAAAGAAATCCTAGCATCTGAGAGGGGTTTTTTTCCCCTCTAAATAAGAAATGCAGATGCTGAGGTGGAAAAACAGGGAGCCGGGGACACATGTTGTGTTTTTCCCCTCAGGCTGCTGGGCATCTCCGTGTAGGAAACAGAAATAAATACAGCAGAGAACACTTTCTACTAATTCCTTTCAATTTTTGGAAGTGCCTTGGCTACACAGACATTTGTCAAATGCGAGGATAGTTTTTGGGTTTAGGAACCGATGCTCAGTTTTAATTAAACCTGTCCTTTCTAGATAAGCAACGACATAATAACATAAATAACATCATATTTCTTTTCAAATGCAATTGTTGGGGTTTTTTTGTCATTGTTCGAAGGGAGTCTGCCCATTTAAAAAATAAAACAAATGAGTGCTGGCGTCTGTAGTTCAGTCTCTGTAAAGCACAGCTGATAACACTAATGTGGTTTAGATAATAGTTATCATTTATTGTTTCAATATGTACTGTTTAAACATAACTATATTCATAAGGTTGGAAGGAAATATGGAAACAAAGAAATAATCGGCAGGAGCCTGAAATCACGTTGAGAAGACAAAGTAGTGATTAATTAATTGGTTAATTAATCAATTCTTTTGTTTATTTACTGCATGTTTACTGCCAGACACCGTGGTAAGTAATGGAAAAACAGACTTGATCTTTGACCTCGTGAAGGCTTCAGTCTAATGCCAGAGACAGGAATCAAATAACCACAGACACGGATATGAAATTAAACTGTGAGAAGTGCCTTGCCATGTGTTATGAGAGTATAAATTTGCAATGACTGCCTCATATTTGTATGAGGGTTTGTAAAGCATTATGGCCTGAGGGTAGTGTTTTAGCAGTTTCAGATGTGTCCAGATTAAGATGTGGTGAGTTAATTCCTTTGATTAAAAAAAACATTTATTATTAAAAATAATACATATGAGATTAGAAGTCTGATGGCTCATTTGAAAAGCTGGGGTCTGCATTTGGAACAAAGGTTTGGAAGTAGGAGGGGTCAGCATGCAGCAAAGGATAAGGTCACAGAACAAGAGGACTAGAGCTGCGAAGTGTTACGCAGGAAAGGAGAAAGAATTCACGCTCGATGGGGTCAGACTGTATGGAGCCTTGAGCACCAGACTCAAAGCTCTGTGCACACACTCTAAAGGTTGGGGCTTGCCCAAACTTGTTGATCTCACATCACCTGGATAATTTTTTAAAAATACAGATGCCCGGTTTCAAGTTAACCCAGTCATTCTCACACTGGGGCAATTTGGCACCAGAAGACACTTGGGAATTGCTTAAAATTGAGTATATTCATAGCAAATTTGAGGTACAAGAGGGCCAACAGATCAGGAAACAACGTCCATAGAAAAGATAGTTTAGGGGCTTCCCTGGTGGCGCAGTGATTAAGAATCCACCTGCCAAGGCAGGGGACACGGGTTAGAGCCCTGGTCCAGGAAGATCCCACATGCCGCGGAGCAACTAAGCCCGTGAGCCACAACTACTAAGCCTGCGCTCTAGAGCCCACAAGCCACAACTACTGAGCGCATGTGCCACAACTACTGAAGTCAGCATGCCTAGAGCCCATTCTCCACAACAAGAGAAGCCACCGCCATGAGAAGCCCGCGCACCACAATGAAGAGTAGCCCCTGCTCACCACAACTAGAGAAAGCCTGTGCACAGCAATGAAGACCCAATGCAGCCAAAAATAAATAAATAAAATAAATTTGTTTTTAGAAAAGAAAAGATAGTTTATTACTCACAATTCCCAAGAGGAGGGGGGCATGCCATGCTGGGAGGGCCACTCAGGGAAGCACCAGGGTCAATCATGAGACAAAAGGAGAAGGGGCAACCATGGAAACGAGACTTTATTGGGGTTTCCATGGGAAGGAACAGGTGAGGCAGGGTCCACAGGGTTAGAATTGGCTAGCATGAATCATTTCAGCAGGCTCTGGGGCAAGGGGTGTCCCTAGTTGTCTGGTACCTGGTTCTGGAATGCTTCAAGTGGGAGGACAGTGGCCTGAAGTGTGGGAATTCCATAAAAGAGGTAGTTGGAGTGTGGGCTCTGGTTTGGTGGAGTTGTAATTGAAAAGCACACTTGTGGGTGAGTTATTATTTCTAAGAATTGGTTAACCCTGCGAGGAGCAATCCTTCTAGAGTTAAGCAAGACCCCAGGTGACAAAGCATCAGAACTACAGAAAGTAAAAGATATGGTTAATACAGCAATGTCTGGAAACAGTTTTGGTTTTTACACCTGGGGAGAGGGTGGCCGCTACTGGCATCTACCGAGTGGAGGCCAGCGGTGCTGCTAAACGTTCCACAATGCACAGGACAGTCCTCATTACTAGGAGCTGTGCAGCCCCAAGTGTCAACAGTTCCAAGGTCAAGACACCTTGGAAAATTGAAAAGTCCTCAAGGACAACCCTGAAATCTCTTCATATAATTTTGAAACTCCCAAGGGGCTTCAGAAAATTGTGATTTCAGAACCACTGGGACAAGCAGTGGGAAGCAATGAAGGGCTCCGAGCAAGGAAGTGACTTAGGGTAAAAGTTTCAGGAAAAACCCAGATGTGTCTATTCAGTAAATATAGAAAAACATGGATGGGAAAGATTGACATCGACTTCAGTTGATGTTTGCAGTACCAGCTCTGAGGTTGGAAAAAAGGGAATGGGATCGGTAGCAGGGACAAAGGTAGCTTCAACTGTATCTTTAAAATTTTATCTCTTCATACAGCCACTATGGAAAACAGTATGGAGGTTCCTCGAAAAAACTAAAAGTAGAGTTGCCATATGATCCCGCAATCCCACTCCTGGGCATATATCCAGACAAAACTCTAATTCAAAAAGATGCATGTACCCCTATGTTCACAGTAGCACTCTTCACAATAGCCAAGACATGGAAACAACCTAAGTGTCCATCGACAGATGAATGGATAAAGAAGATGTGGTGTATATACAATGGAATACTACTCAGCCATAAAAAAGAATAAAATAATTCCATTTGCAGCAACATGTATGGACCTAGAGATTATCATAGTAAATGAAGTCAGAAAGAGAAAGGCAAATACCATATGATATTGCTTATATGTATATAAAATATGACAGAAATGAACTTATCTATGAAACAGAACAGGACACACAGATGTAAAGAACAGACTTGTGGTTGCCAGGGGCGAGCAGGGGTAGGGGAGGGATGGACTGGGAGTTTGGAGTTAGCAGATGCAAACTATTATATATAGGATGGATAAACAATAAGGTCCTACTGTATAGCACAGGGAGCTATATTCAATAAACCATAATGGAAAAGAATATGAGAAAGAATGTATATATATATATATATATATATATATATATATATGCATAACTGAATCACTTTGCTATACAGCAGAAATTAACACACTGTAAATCAACTATACATCATTAAAAAAATAAATAAAAATTTACCTCTTCATTAATGAAATCTAAAGCAGATTTGCAAAAATGTTCACACTGAATAAATTGGGGATTGGGTACATGGTTAATTGTTAAATTATTTTCAGTACCTTTCTGAATCTTTGAAAATTACTATAGTTAACAATTCTAAAAGTCATGCATACAGGGTATCTTGACTTGATGTAACAGGTGAGCTAAAAAAAGCTGAAGGACCAGTCCATGGAACTGGTGAAAGAAAAACATATTTTTTCATGAGGAAACTCACTCCATCTTTCAACTGTTCAGACTAGAAGAAAGATACTGTGGTTTTTTGGCATTTCAATAGTTGAAGAGGGCTATAATTGCCCCCAACCTGATATTGCCCACCTGAGTCCTCTGCTATTCATGTTCATCTTCATGATGCTTCTCAAATGCCTGGCAGTTCCTTGAGGCAGGAACCATGTCTCACTTTTCTTATAACAATATCATTTAGCCCGGTACTTAGCACACAACACATGTCATTGAATAGCTAATGACTTTGTAGGGATTTTTCCCCCTCTAATGTGGTAGAACTGCAGCCTGGGGTCTTGGATATGTTACCTAAGAAATGAGATGTTCTGGTGATTTTTCTCCCTGAAAATGTTGAATCCCATCAGAAGACAACACTTCTCCATATTCCCACTATGAGAGATTCCAGTGAGTTGACTGTGACGTTTTACACAAGAGATGTTTATGATGAAGGAACTAACCACCTGCCATTTAATCACACCCTATTAAGAGACACCTCTTATACCACCATCATTCTTCTCATATGACATAATGTATGAAAAGTGCTTCACTAATGTTTATATGAGTCCAAGGTGGCACTTGTGATTTTACTTTCATAATAGACATCAAAGCACTGACTGTGGTTGGAATTGCACATATTGTTTGAAGGATGATTTGATCTGTGTCTGCCTGCTGGAATATAAGCTGCTTGAGGTCAGGCCAAGTACACTGTGCTCACAATAACATCCATTGAGCTTATCACAGTGCCTGATACAATTTTTCGAGAGAAAGTAAAGTGAACAAACAAGGAAAGAGCAAAGGGCATAGAAAAAATAGAAAGTATGAAACAAGATGTCAAGAATAATGCCTAAATAAACCATGTGACCAAAAAAGCATATAGGCCATCCTGTTTAATTACAATTCTTAAATTATCATTTTGTTTTAAAAATTCAATGCATGCTGTTTAATGCTATTATTAGTTGGTATTTCATGAGCATTTTCTTTTTAAAAAATATTTATTTATGTATTTATTTATTTTTGGCTGCATTGGGTCTTCGTTGCTGTGTGCGGGCTTCCCATTCAGTGGCTTCTCTTGTTGCAGAGCATGGGCTCTAGGTGCGCGGGCTTCAGAAGTTGTAACATGTGGGCTTCAGTAGTTGTGGCTTGAGGGGTCTAGAGTGCAGGCTCAGTAGTTGTGGTGCACGGGCTTAGGTGCTCCATGGCAAGTGGGATCTTCCCGGGCCATGGCTCGAACCTGTGACCCCTGCATTGGCAGGCAGATTCTTAACCACTGAGCCACCAGGTAAGTCCCATGAGCATTTCCTATGTGCCAAACACTACACTAATCATTTTAATTGTATTATCTCACTGAATCCTTAAAACAGCTATAAGAAGTGGGTATTATTAGTCTGTTTCTTTAAAGGCAACACATCTTAACTGAAATTACTCAGAACAGCTAAGAGTAAAACCGATAAAGATTTACCCAAACTGACAAAGATGAGTGCAAATATTTATACTGAAGTAAAATGAAAGATGCAATACTTTACACAGAAAAATAGGAATCGTATTATGTCCTATTATATTTCAAAAAGTATACTCCACTATGAAAATACAGTTCATACACACCACTGAAAACATCACATCAAAGCATACAAAGAATATCAATTAAAAATATAGTCAGAATGGCCATCATCAAAAAATCTAGAAACAATAAATGCTGGAGAGGGTGTGGAGAAAAGGGAACACTCTTGCACTGCTGGTGGGAATGTGAATTGGTACAGCCACTATGGAGAACAGTATGGAGGTTCCTTAAAAAACTACAAATAGAACTACCATATGACCCAGCAATCCCACTACTGGGCATATACCCTGAGAAAACCATAATTCAAAAAGAGTCATGTACCAAAATGTTCATTGCAGCTCTATTTACAATAGCCTGGAGATGGAAACAACCTAAGTGTCCATCATCAGATGAACGGATAAAGAAGATGTGGCACATATATACAATGGAATATTACTCAGCCCTAAAAAGAAATGAAATTGAGCTATTTGTAATGAGGTGGATGGACCTAGAGTCTGTCATACAGAGTGAAGTAAGTCAGAAAGAGAAAGACAAATACTGTATGCTAACACATATATATGGAATTTAAGAAAAAAATGTCATGAAGAACCTAGGGGTAAAACAGGAATAAAGACACAGACCTACTTGAGAATGGACTTGAGGATATGGGGAGGGGGAAGGGTAAGCTGTGACAAAGTGAGAGAGAGTCATGGACATATATACACTACCAAATGTAAAATAGATAGCTAGTGGGAAGCAGCCGCATAGCACAGGGAGATCAGCTCAGTGCTTTGTGACCACCTAGAGGGGTGGGATAGGGAGGGTGGGAGGGAGGGAGAGACAAGAGGGAAGAGATATGGGAACATATGTATATATATATAACTGATTCACTTTGTTATAAAGCAGAAACTAACACACCATTGTAAAGCAATTATACTCCAATAAAGATGTAAAAAAAAAAACACCGCCCCCCCAAAAATACAATGAGAAAGAAATAGAAACACAATAATATACTTTACTATGTCATTCCTGGTCATTAATAGCTGCAGGGAGTCACAAATAATTAATATTATAATGACCTTAAGTATGAAAACTAATACTATAATAGATACATACCAAATTTGAGCCCTAAAAAATGGAATCCACTTTATTTTAAAATGCTCATGACATATTAATACAAACTGATTCACATATTTATTTACAAAATCAAAACCCTTACAAAACCTTAGTATGTCTCTCCCTCAGGGCAGAAATCTTACGATAGCATCATCTAAACATACTATGGTAAAAACATAAAAACAGAAGAAACCTACTCTATAAATGACTAATGCCAGTTTAAATAAAACAAGTCCAATCTCATTAAATTAAGATAAAATACTATGTAAATAGCTTTTGTACTTTTGAGGGGAAAAACTGTAACTCTGAACTACAAGCATCCCTCAGTATCTATGGGGGATTGGATCCAGGACCCTCCGTGGATACCAAAATCCACGGATGCTCAAGTCTCTTAGTCAGCCCTCTGTATCCATATCTATGGTTCTGCATCCTCGGATTCAACCAACTGTGAATCAGGTAGAACTGTGGTATTTGCTGAAAAACTCCATGTATAAGTGGACCCATGCAGTTCAAACCTGTGCTGTTCAAGGGTCAATTTTACTTTGAAAATGTTGATAGGAAGGCTGCCTATAAAGGACCATGGAATGCTGCCAGAGTGACACTCAGGGGCATTTGCACGGTCTTGAATATGTTCATTGCTATTCAAGAAAAGATGAATACAAAATAATCAAGCATTCAACTAAGATATGCGAAAAGAATAGCAAAATAAGCTTTAGGAAAGCAGAAAGGAGAAAGTAATGAGGAAAGAAGCAAAAATTCATTAGGAAAGAGGGAAAAAATTAGAATTTATTTTAAAGGTCTGATATTTGGACCTTGTTAGTACTGTGACTGAGCCAATCATATAGACAAACGACACATCTAATTTTAAAAAGGAGAGAGAAAATGTAAATGTACAAAATTAGTTACAAGGCAATGATGCTGTGGACAGGAGAGAGTTTAAAAGCGTCGTAAGAGAATACTATTTACTGCTTTATGCTCATCAGTTTGAAAATCTCAATGAAACGGACGATTTTCTAGGAAAACAGAGATGACAGAAATGGACTGAGGATGATGCAGACACCTGAGTAGGAAAGAATAACCAGGGAAGGACTTCCCTGGTGGCATAGTGGTTAAGAAACCGCCTGCAATGCTGGGGACACGGGTTCAAGCCCTGGTCCTGGAAGATCCCACATGCTGCGGAGCAACTAAGCCTGCATGCCACAACTACTGATCCCGCATGCCACAACTACTGAAGCCCACATGCCTAGAGCCCATGCTCCGCATCAAGAGAAGTCACCCAGTGAGAAGCCTGTGCACTGCAACTAGAGAAAGCCTGCGTGCAGCAACAAAGACCCAACGCAGCCAATAATAATAATAAGTAAATAAATCTTTAAAATAAATAAATAAATAACCAGGGAAGAAATTGGAAGTGTTGTCAAAGGCTTACCTCCAAAAAAGGCTCTTGACTCACATGTTTTTATGAACAATTTTTTCCAACTTTTAAGAACAGATAATTCTCGGACTCTGCAAACTGAAAGGACAGAAGAAGATCCAAAGCTTCCTAATTCGTTTCGTAAAGCTATCTTAACCCTGGTTCTAAAACTTGACAACCACAGCACAAGAGAAGAAAAGTACAAACTATGTACCCATTGTACAGTCAGAGAGAAAATATCAGGAATGTGATTCTGACCTCAAAAAATAATGTTCTGCAGCCAAGTTGCATGTTTTTCCTAAAGAATAAAAGGATGGGTTAATTTTAGGAAAGCTACTATTAAAATATATTACATAAACAGGCCAGAAGATGGGAAAATCTTCTAAGCATCATAAGAAAAAATGTATTAGATAAAATCAAATACCAATATTAGCAAATCAAAAAACATAATTTTTGACATAAGAAAAAAGGATATATTTTAACCCACTGATGACTACATGCAATGATGAAACACCATAGGAATCAGGTACACATCTGCCATCACCACTATTATCTCTCTTTTTTTTTAATTGAAGTGTAGTTGATTTACAATGTCATGCCAATTGCTGTACAGCAAAGTGACTCAGTTATACACATATAGACATTCTTTTCCATTATGGTTTATCACAGGATATTGAATATAGTTCTCTGTGCTATACAGTAGGACCTTGTTGTTTATCCATTCTATATATAGTAGTTTGCATCTACCAACCCCAAACTCCCAGTCCATCCCTCTCCCTCCCCACCATCACCAAAATTACACAGTATTTTTTGGAAGTTCTATCCAAAGCAATAAAACAAACGACTGAAAAAAGAGACATCGTTAGTGGCAACAAGACCAACTTGTCATTTCCAGATGATGAATGATTGTTCTCCTTGGAAAATCAAGAGCATCTACTAAAAATCTACTCAAACTAATAAATTACACAGAACGTTGGCTAAAACAAAATAAAGAAGCACCAACTACCACCACCACAAACCCTCAATGACTCTTTTAAACATTTCAAAAAGCCAAGTAGCATTTTTTTTAAAAAGAGACTTATTCAAATTAATAAAAAATACACAAAATAGCAAGGAATAAATTAAAAAAGAAACACTCAGGGTCTATGTGAAAAAATACTACAAAACTTTATCAAGATATATTAAAGAAACAAAAGTAAAATAAATTTTATTCCTAGAAGGAAAGATATTATTTTATAAATGTAAGTCTTTCCCCAAATAATAGGTAAGTTTAAGGTATTTCCAATAAACTTCACCATGATGTTATTTTGTAAGTTGAAAAAGTGATTCTGAAGATTATTCAAAAACATGAGGGAACAAGGATAGGCAATTTTATTTAAAAGAGGAGCAATGCAGGGACATTGCTAAACTGTTTATAAAGTTATAATCATCAGAACAATGTGGTAATATCATAGGATAAGGAGAGCCATGAAACAGAACAGAAAGCCCAAAAAAGTATATGATAGAAGTACACTTCCAAGTAATTGGAGAAATGATGCATTAATTAGTAAATGTTACTAGAAAACTTGGTTATTAGTTTTAAAGATCAGTTATATCCCTAATAGCAAAATAACACTAATAAAAAATTTTCCAAATAGATTGGATATTTGAATAAAACATAAAATCATAACAGAGCTAAAAGAAAATATGAATGTTTAAGACAGAAGCAATTCTTAACTAAAAATATTTAAAGTAAGGAATAATAAATAGTTTGGGTATATAGGAATTAAAGACATCCAAACCTTTATAAAATTACATGGCACGGGGGCTTCCCTGGTGGTGCAGTGGTTGAGAATCTGCCTGCTAATGCAGGGGACATGGGTTTGAGCCCTGGTCTGGGAAGATCCCACATGCCGTGGAGCAACTAGGCCCGTGAGCCACAGCTGCTGAGCCTGCGCGTCTGGAGCCTGTGCTCCGCAATAAGAGAGGCCGCGATAGTGAGAGGCCCGCGCACCATGATGAAGAGTGGCCCCCGCTTGCCACAACTAGAGAAAGCCCTCGCACAGAAACGAAGACCCAACACAGCAAAAATAAATAAATTAATTAATAAACTCCTACCCCCAACATCTTCTTTAAAAAAAAAAAATTACATGCACTACACAGGAAATAATAGAATATTTATGATAAGCAAAGGGTTAATATACTCAACATGTACATCCCCTCTCCCTCTCTCTCCATATACATATATTTGTATATATTATGTGTGTGTATATATATATATATGTATATATACATGTATATACCTCTATGGAGGGAGGGGGAGAGAGAAAAATATATATATACACACACATATATGTATTTATACACACTTACATACATCCAAGAGTAAAAGACAATCACCCTAACATAAACATTGCCAGTTCACTAATGAGGAAAAAAGCAACTTTTTAATAAATATTAAAAAATTCTATTATGAAAAATGTTAATAAATGTGAAAAAATTCAACCTACATAGTTATCAAAAGTACAAATGAAACAACCTATAGGTTATCACAGTACCAAAGATAAAGATATAATATTTCTCTCTGTCTCCCAATGTGTGAGATGAGAACTCAAAAGCTACCAATGGAAAACTGGTAAAACAGCAGCGAAGAGCAATTAGGCAGTTGGACTGGAGACCATTTGGATTGTGACAATCGCTCCTCTTTCACTTTCTAGGTGTGAAAACTTGGCATGTTATTAGTTTTCCTGTGGTGTAATTTTCTCTTCTGAGACATGAGGAAAACAACCATCATCACCTTTAGTACTACAGGGATAAAATGATTTAGCACATCTTGAGTACGTAGAATAGTGCAGGGTATACAGTCAGTGCTGAATAAATATAAATACTTTAAAAAATACCTTTTTATATGTATAATCAATGATCCCATAATTTCACTCCAATGCCCTGAGAAAATAATCAGAGATGTGTATATTGGTTTGCATGACTGAATGATTATAACAGCTTGACTTATAATGCCAAGGAACTAAAAACAACTTCAATTTTGAATGTTTAGGGATTGGTGTAACACATTTTGACCCATCCAAAAGTTGGTAAGAGGCAGACATCAGAATTATGTACTCAAAGAATATTTAAGGACATGAAGCAATGCTCCCAATACTTTGAAAAAGCTAGATAAAAAATTATATGAATTTTAATCTCTAAATATATATACATACATACATATAGGTTCAGAAATACTATGAGTATAGAATTAAATGTTAATTGTGTTTATCTCTGGGTTGTGAGGTTATGAGCAAATTTAATCAATATTTTTCTGTAGTTTTTTTTTCCTTCTATTTGCCAATGCACATAAATGATTTTTATAATCTGGGGAAAATGTCACATCAGGAATATTGCCACACTGTCACTTAATCACTAATTCTCTATCATGAACTTCCCCGCACACCTCTGCTCTGACAACTTGCGGATTCCATTTTGCTGCCATGACTGATTCCTTTCCAACCCTGCAGGCCTCCCGGAGAACAGCCAGGGGCAGCTCCTTCAGGGTGCAGTTACTGCATATTCTTTGCAACCTTTTTTTCAGCCACCATCTCCATCAGCTGCTCTACTAAAAGTGCCACCTAAATGTCATTTAATCATTATACCCAATTCAACATACTGTTCACGTACCGTTGCCCATATGCCGGGCACTGGGTACTGTGGGTTACAATTTGGTAAGACACAGTCCCTGCTTCCAGGAGCGGCAAACACGTAGGAAAGCCCTGCCCAAAGTTTCATTCAATGTCACATCACCGTTTTACAAAGATCACCCCATGTTATCTACCTCCTAACGATAACCTCAACTTCTGCAGCACCAAGGTTGCCAAATTTAGCAACTAAAAATACCGCAGGGGACAAACACTGCATGGGGTACACTTAAGCAGGTAATCAAATTTATTTGAAATTCAAGTTTAACAGGGCGTCCTGTATTTCATCTGGCAACTTGCTGGATTCTCGTATCTAATCAGCAGAGTCTAAATTCGAACCTAATCTTTTGCTTTTAGTCTGACTGCCCTAAGAAACTGCCACATTTGGGGTCTCATTTGCTTTTGCGTTTGTGTGTGTCTGAATATTTCAATGAGCTTGGTGCAGTCGAATTCTTGTTTTGCTTCTGGAGTGGTGTCAGGCGTCACCTCTGGTTAATGGCCCTCTGGGAATTAGTGGAGTAACCCCAGGGGCCCTCAGAGCACTCAGATGTGGAGGCAGGTCAGAGGGAGCTCTGCACTGCCTGGGGCCCCCGAAGACGGGCAGCACACCTTCCTGCTTCTGCTGGAAGAGTTCTTCACCCCGACGGCCATGTTGCGAAGCCCACGGACAGCCGTGCTTTACCTGCAGACGCATCTGGTCTCCGTCCAACTCTGCAGGCACACGGTCTGACAAGATGTTCAAGGCTGATCGGAGCAGCATGGCCCTAACCCACACCCGCTCCACAGCCCACCTCTGGAACGAACAAAGAAATGCTTCCCGCTGAGCTGAGGTCTGCTTCCTGTAACAGGGCTTTGCCCTCCAGCATTCCCGGTTGGCCTCCGGCAGGGGGGAAACCCTTATCCCAGGGCTCTAGGACAGACTGCTTCAGGATGGAGGGGCCTGAGGTGGGGTTAGGGTCCCCCCCCCACCCCGCCTTCTAGGAAGCCACCGCTTGAGTGGCAGACTCAGTTCTGAGGAATGGCATTTCAGGCGTCTGTTGAGTCCACACTGGCTGGTGCATCCCATTCCAGGCTGCAGGAATACAAACTGAGGAATCCATACAGCTCCCTGTCCCACTCAGCTCGTGGCCGGAGGAAACCTCATCGCGAACCCTTAGATTTAGCTGGTCCCAGGGAGAGTAGCTATAGCATGTTGGCAGAAATTGTCCCCTCCCTTTGTAATGCTCAGGAAGCATGAGATCCCGTATGTATCAGACGACCTCGATGTTCAGAGAGGTCTGGAGGTTATGCAGGAAAAGCCACGCCTCTTATACTGCTTTGGCTTTGTGCCTAGAGCATAGACACACAGGGCACTGGGGTGGCAGGGGCGATTTCATCATCCTTGCACATTTCATATCATCCATCTCCTGCGCTGAAATCTGCCAGAGAGGAGCCCGCCCTCCCCGCTCTGTTGTTCTCTAGCATCTCTGGTGCAGCAGGCAGACAGATGGATACAGGTGTGTCTGATACAGGTGGGAGTCGGGAGGTCTTGGTTGCGCCTTTTCAAGCCCTCCACCAGTGACAGCCTTGGCATCCGTTTCCTGGCTGCCTGGCTGGCCTGCCAGGCTTCTTGGCTGGGAAAGGAGCATTTCGGGGTCACCCGAAAGGAAGGAATGTAGAGCTGGTGGTCTGGTGCCAACCTGGCGTGCAGGTTCAGTGCCTGCTCACCTGGAGCGATGCGTGGCCGCCTGCCCGTCAGTCTCCCCGCCTCACCCCCTCCTTCGGCGGCAGTGGAGGGGGTGTTTAAGTGTCTGCTATGCTTCCATAGACAGGGGGTGGGCCCTGCACTGTCTCAGCTGCTGTTATCACCTCCGCATTCAAGTCCTATCAGACAGGGCCTGTGCCTCTGAGACTGGTGTGTTGTTTCCAGGGCGTGGGCGCTGGTCCAGGACACCTCTGTTGCTGTGGCACAAAGCAAGTGAGAGGCAGCAAGGCTCCTGGTCAGTACGGCCCCTCTGTCTGTCCCTGCCTGTCTGTCTGAGGTCGGGGTTGGTGAGCAGCAAGACTAAGGGGTGTCCAGGCTGAGGAGGGCGGTGGATGGGGTCTCGCTAGAATTTCAGAAGCTGAGCTTTGAGAGATTCAGAAAACAGCTGAATAAAAATCCCTGAACCTATGGCGAGCTCTGTGTTCATTAAAAGAGGGTTGATTCTGGTCCTACAAAAACAAATAGTTGCTCCAGGCTGGGGCTCTTTTGTGTTATTGTTCAGTTCCAGGATACTGTGACTTTTTGAGAAACGAATTATTTTAAGACCAGCCCCAGGAGGTGTGGCTGACTTCAGCTGCAAACATAAATTTAAAACGACGGAGTCCTTAGAAGATTTACGGTTTGGCTTTTTGCAGTTCTTTAAGATGCTGCATTTAATAAGTAATAGGGTCAGATCGGAGTTGTACGTACCTCGAAACTGAGTTCAACTGCTCTGACTTGATCTCATACTGAACAAAGACACACATTTTTGTTTGTGTGGCTCCAAAAAAAGTTCACTACTTTGAGGTTAACACCTATTAAGTTATCTTTCTCTCTCCCTCTCTCTCATTCCATGATTTCATAAGCATCTTCCTTGGGTTGTACTGGGCAGCAGAATACAAAAAGAAGTAAGCTATGCCATCAATCAACCCTAGAGAAGCTTGTGAAGGGAGACAGACTCACAAACAACTGTGAGGCGTGAAGTATTAAAAATGGGAGGTTGGGGGCTTCCCCGGTGGCGCAGTGGTTGAGAGTCCGCCTGCCGATGCAGGGGACACGGGTTTGTGCCCCAGTCCGGGAAGATCCCACATGCCGCGGAGCGACTGGGCCTGTGAGCCATGGCTGCTGAGCCTGCGTGTCCGGAGCCTGTGCTCCACAACGGGAGAGGCCACAACAGTGAGAGGCCCGCATACCGCAAAAAAAAAAAAAAAGGGAGGTTGACACCATGTCTGGGGAACAGTGGCACTTCTGGTGACTCAGTGGTCCAAACAGATATGGAGCCCCTTCCTTTAATATAAGCAATAGGAATGCTACATAAAATACAAAAAGATATTTTTAATACATAGAAGAAGTGATAAGAAAGGAAAAAAAGAAAAAGGAAAAAATTAAAATCCAAGTGGTAAGAGTAACCGGAAACCCCAGGTCTACAGGCAAACCAGGAATTTAATGCCCAGGTGGCAAAAGGGGGCACATCTCTTCACACAGAGGAGATAAGAGAGGCAGAACTAGGACCCTAGAGACCCATGTGTCTGGGAGCGCCCTGTGGTCTAGGAGGGGCTCGCTGGCCCAGGGAGGTGGGGAGGAGGCTGGCCTTCAGTGGGATGCCTTGGATGGGAAAACTAAAAATTCTCCTATAAGAAGTTGGATGTCCTGCCCCACATACAGGTGCAATGTCCAAATTTACAAAACCTGTACAGAAAATACAAACCTGCAACCTGAACGTAGAAACTGGTTCAGCACCTGTGAATAATTTAGGACCTGGGGACCTGCTACTCCCTGTCCTGGATTCACTGCAGGCTTTGGCTTAGAGTCCGCCTGTTATTTAAGTTCTGCAGGAGTTGTAGGTGACTTTGACGCCCACGTGGAGGGCTGACCCTATACCCCGGAACCTTCTCTGTGACCCTGTCATCCTCAGGCCAGTGAGGCGCCCACATGCGTGGCTGGCCCCCGCTACAGCTCTGGCATTGTGGATTCAGGCTTTGCTCACCAACGGTGACCCCTCCCCTTAGAGCCTGTTTAGCTCCATCACTCCCGGGACATCAGCTCTGTCCTCCCTAGACACCTTCCTCTCTACCAGCCTCCCTGTGTGTGTATGTGACTATTTTAGGGAGAAAGGATATTACTTTATTGATGTAAGTATAATATATATATATATTGCAATGTAGTAGGAAATACATTCTTGAAACGTGATAAGGTTTGACTAATTCTGAATATTAAAGATGGTTAAAGAACTTGGGGGGAATTTTACTTTAATAAACAGAAAACAGTCACGTAGTGATTTCTATTTTTGTAAATAAAGAAAAGGGATGGTATTATGCCTAGGGTTTATTTTTTCTTAGAAAACCCTAGGAATCAACACTTTTTTTTTTTTGAAAGGGCTATTTTTCATAGGGAACTCTACTCAATACTCTGTAATGACCAATATGGGAAAAGAATCCAATAAAGAGTGGATATATGTATAACTGATTCACTTTGCTGTACAGCAGAAACTAACACAACATTGTAAATCAACTATACTCCAATAAAAATTAATTTAAAAAAAAGTTTATGGCTTCCCTGGTGGAGCAGTGGTTAAGAATCTGCCTGCCATTGCAGGGGACACGTGTTCAAGCCCTGGTCTGGGAAGATCCCACATGCTGTGGAGCAACTAAGCCCGTGAGCCACAACTACTGAGCCTGCGCTCTAGAGCCCGTGAGCCACAACTACTGAGCCCGTGTGCCACAACTACTGAAGCCCGTGCACCTAGAGCCTGTGCTGCACAACAAGAGAAGCCACCGCAATGAGACACCCATGCACCGCAACGAAGAGTAGCCCCCGCTTGCCGCAACCAGAGAAAGCCCGCATGTAGCAATGGAGACCCAACGCAGCCAAAAATAAATAAATAAAATAAAACAAATTAAATTAAATAAATAAATTTATTTTTAAAAAAAGTTTAAAAAGGGCCATTTTTTTAAATATCATAGGGAGATGTCAACCAGGCAGGCAAACTGCTACCGCTCAGATAAATATGACTGAGAGATTACATGCCTGCCAACAATTGAAGTCCTGTATGCCAGACCCTGCTAGATACATTGTGTATACTCTTTGTATATGTATATGTATATGTCATATACTTTGTATATAACATATAAGTATTAATTTCTTGTGGCTGCTATAACAAATTACTGCAAACTTGGTGGCTTAAAACAGAAATTTATTCTCATCCAGTTCTGGAGGCTCAATGTCTGAAGCCAGCATCACTGATCTGAAGGTGTCAGCCAGGCCACTGTCCCTCCAGAGGCTCTAGGGATAATCTGTTCCTTGCCCCTTGCAGTGTCTGGCAGCTGCCGCTATTCCTTGGCTTGTGGCTGCATCACTCCAATCTCTGTCTCTGTCTTCACACTGCAGTCCCACCTTCTGTGGTGTAGTCTCCCTCTGCCTTCTACTTCTAAGGATACATGTGATGGCATTTAGGGTCCCATAAGATAATTGAGAATAATCTCCCCATCTCAAAAATCCTTAATTCAGTCACACCTGCAGAGTCTTTTTTTGCCACATAAAGTAACATTCACAGATTCCAGGGATTAGGACGTGGATATCTTGGTGGGCGCGGGGGCATTATTCAGCCTGTTGCCCCCTATAATGTGAAATAATTCAAGATAGTGAAACTGAAGTCCACTTAAATATAGGTAACTTGTCCAAAGTCATACAAACTGCAGTTACAGCTATGTGATCCCAAAACCTGGTTTCATTTTCTTACCCACAAAGGCCTCAAAATACAAGGAAAAATTAAAATATGGGGATATCAAAAAATCTACAAACAATAAATGCTGGAGAGGGTGTGGAGAAAAGGGAACCACCCTTTTGCACTGCTGGTGGGAATGTAAATTGATACAGCCACTATGGAGAACAGTATGGAGGTCCCTTAAAAAACTAAAAATAGAACTACCATATGACCCAGCAATCCCACTACTGGACATATACTCTGAGAGAACCATAATTCAAAAAAAGTCATGTACCACAATGTTCATTGCAGCTCTATTTACAATAGCCAGGACATGGAAGCAACCTAGGAGTCCATCGACAGATGAATGGATAAAGAAGATGTGGCACATAAATACAATGGAATATTACTCAGCCACAAAAAGAAACGAAATTGAATGAGTTGTAGGTGATGGACCTAGAGTCTGTCATACAGGGTGAAGTAAGTCAGAAAAAGAAAAACAAATACCATATGCTAACACATATATATGGAATCTAAAAAAAAAAAAAAGTTCTGATGAACCTAGGGGCAGGACAGGAATAAAGATGCAGATGTAGAGAATGGACTTGAGGACATGGGGAGGGGGAAGGGTAAGCTGGGACGAAGTGAGAGAGTGGCATGGACATATATACACTACCAAACGTAAAATAGACAGCTAGTGGGAAGTAGCCACATAGCACAGGGAGATCAGCTCAGTGCTTTGTGACCACCTAGAGGGGTGGGACAGGGAGGGTGGGAGGCAGATGCAAGAGGGAGGGGATATGGGGATATGTGTATATGTATAGCTGATTCACTTTGTTATAAAGCAGAAACTAACACACCACTGTAAAGCAATTATACTTCAATAAAGATGTTAAAAAAAATGAGAGAAATGTCACTGTTGCTTTTCTTTGCTGTCAATCATTCTGCACGTGTATTACAAATATTTTAATTTTCTCGAAGAAGAAACGGAAGGTTTTGTGTGAGACACATTCAGAAATGTCATCTTTCAGCAGCCTGCACACATAGGCCTGGCCTGCTCGTCAAAGTGGCCTCTCCCCGGATGAGTTCTAGTAAATCTGAATTATCGAAGAAACAAAAAACATCCAATTGCAGGAAGTACTTACACCATAAGATTTCCCTTTAAGGTTTTACAAACTTAGAAAATCAGTTTCACTCAGACTTAAAAAGATGGGAAGAGGTGGGAAGACTTACTTTTCTTGGTAAGAAGGTTTTCAGCACACCTTACAATTAACAAAGTGAAGTATTTTTTTCTCTCTTCTTTAAAATCATCGGTAGGAGTATTAATCAGGTAAGCGATCTCTACCTCTACACAACTAGCATATCTCTGTGTAGCTGTTAGTGAATTACAGCTAAGGGCTCTGAAAAAGTCTCTCTTGGTAAAATATAAGCGAATTGTGTTCCGATGAGGATGACGGTGATTTAATTGTTTACTGAATGCGCAGCATGTAGTAGACATTGTTCCAAGGGTGTTAAAACAATTAAATCATGAGTAGCTGTTATTATTTCCATTTTGCAATTAAGGAAACTGATGAGAAGTCATGTAACTTGCCCAGGGTCCCATAAATGGGAAGTGATGGAGTTGGTATTGCATTCAAGGCTATCCGACTCCAGAGAATGCACTGTTGACAACTACACTATTGAAACCTAGCACAAAACACACATAGTATAAAACATAATTTATATATTGTGATAGGTAATTATTAGTATCATTTGTCCAAGAGTTTGATGACTACAGATATCCCTATATCATCAGGTTTATGCAGGTACAAAACTTCCAACATTCTCGATGAAGTTAAGTGAGAAAAAGGAAACTATACCCAACAACATCTTTACAAACCATGAACTCTGTTTTATCTAATTTTTCTTTTGTCACGTCCTATGCTTTGATATTTGGCCATGCAGTAGATGTGTCAGAACATATTGGGGTCTCCATTTCTCAATCAGCCACCTCCTTCAGATAGCTAGGTCTAAGTGTTCCTACATACATGTAGCTCAAATCACCCATCGTCTGAGACCTTGGCAGGCGTCGCTGGAGAACTTGGCCTCAGAAGGTGACATAGTTTTATAATAAAATCTATTTTTGTTGGAAAGCCGCTGGACTAGTACTCAGACCTCTTGCTTAGATGCTCACTCCCAGCTGTTAGGCATTTTGGCTGGGGTTCCAACCTGACCTTCTGGGCTTTGCCCTCCGGAGTAAAAGCAGCTGCCAGCACCAGTCCCCTCTTGGAGTTACCAACTTGAGTCTGTCTTGCCCTCTTCCTTAAGAACTCTTCTGAATCCCCATGTTCAATATTCAATACGTGTTGGTTATCACGGTTTTCTCTACAAGTGGAATTTTAACGTGGTCCAGCATCTAAATCCCAATACCTTGGTTTCAGGTTGACATTTCTCTAGTGGCTACTGATGAACACCCTTTTCATGTGCTTATTTCTCCCTGATGTATGTCCACTTTGGTGAAGTGTCTATTCAAATATTTTGACAATTTTTTAATTGGCGTGTATATTTTCTTACTCCAGAGTACTGAGTGTTCTTTATTTAGTGGGATACAAATTCTTTGTCAGAATGTGATTTAAAATTCAAGTCTATAGCATTTTTTTTCATTCTTTTAAACAGTGCCTTTCTCAGGGCAAGATTTTAAATTTTGATACATCTTAATCTATCTGTTTTTGCTTGTTTTATGGAGGATGGTTTCGGTATCATATCTAAGGGCTCTCTGTCTAACCAAAGGTCATGAAGATTTTCTTCTAAAATTTTAATCGTTTTACATTTAAATCTACCATGCATTTCAGTTAATCTTTTATAAGGTGTGAGGCTTAGATAGAGGTTTATCTTCTTGTATGTGAATGCCAAATTGTTTCAACACCATTTGTTGAAAAGACCATAAATGATGTAAAGTCACTCAAAATATAATAGAAAACCTGAATAGCTCCAAAACTTTTAAGGAAATCAAATTAGTCATTAAAAGAAAATTTTCTAAGAAAATTCTCCAGGCCCAGATGTTTTTACTGGAAAATTTTATCAAACATGTTTGAAAGAAATAACACCAGTGCTATAATCTCTCTTCCCAATTAAATTCATGAGGTCCATCATTACTGATTCTAAGACCAGACAGAAAAAGTACAAAAAGAAATTAAAAACTGGAGACTAAAATTCCTTACGAACATAGATGCAAAATTCTAAATAATTTTTAAAAATCGAATTGTATCTAATAATGTATAAAAAGAAGAATGGGGCTCCCCTGGTGGCGCAGTGGTTGAGAGGCCGCCTGCCGATGCAGGGGACACAGGTTTGTGCCCTGGTCCGGGAAGATCCCACATGCCGCGGAGCGGCTGGGCCCGTGAGCCATGGCCGCTGAGCCTGCGCGTCCGGAGCCTGTGCTCCGCAACGGGAGAGGCCACAGCAGTGAGGGCCCGCGTACCGCAAAAAAAAAAAAAAAAAAAAAAGAAGAAGAAGAATGGACCACAATTGTATGAAGTTTATCTTGGGAACGTAAGCCTAGTTCAGTATTCAAAAAGTCAATCAACGTATCCACCAAAATAGCAGTCTAAAATAGAATGAATACCACGTGATCATATCAATTCATGCAGGGGAAAACATTTGACAAAATTCAACATCTATTCATGATCTAAACTCCCAGCAAACTCGGAAGAAAAGGGAACCTCCTCAGTCTGATAAAGAGCATCTAAATAAAACTCCTGCAACTAACATCATAATTAATGATGAAACACTTAATACTTCCTCCCAGAAGATTTGGAGGCAAGCAAGTGATGCCCTATTTAATATCACACTGCACGTCTTAGCCAGTCCAGTAGAAAACAGTAAATAGGAACCACAGAAGCTTTACATCTCAAATGACATAGAGACATAATGAAAGCAAAAATAACTGGCCAGTTGGAGGAAATATTCTGAATGGAAAGGAAAAATAATGAGACTATATAAGGTATACAAATGTGCTCTGATTATTATTTTTTTTGGGGGGGAAGGAAAATATTATAGTTAAGAGGATACTGATAGAAGATGAGACTAAAGGAGGTAAATCATTTTCTGAGAGTTTCAGAAATGTAAGTTTCCACGCAATAAAAGAAAGTCTAAAAAGCAAAGGGATTAAAAAGTATCACTGATGCGAATGTGAATAAAAGCTACTTGTTTTCAATTAGTATAAAGTAGTACAGAAGGAAAGGGTTAAGATTTCTGGTCGTTAAGATGAATGGAAAAGGTGCCCACTTGTATCTAGGAACTTGTATTTTTACATCTAGCTTTAAATCTTCTAAAATGTAATGCCATGGTAACAGTAGTGTTATGTTTTGCCGTTTAAATAAACTGAAAAGTTCTATTTTTGACAGAAAAAACAATTATTGAGAGCAAAATCAGGCTTATCTATGTTTCTCACTTAAATACTCTTAGGGGATGTTCAGCTTTTGGCACCAAAGCCATTGAATATCGTGGTTAAGACTTGTTCTTGTTTTGGTTGGAATTCTGGCTCCAGTTATGGTGGTGTGACCTTGGCCAAGCTACCTAACCTCTTTGTGTGTCAGTTTCCAAAGCTGTAAAATACAGAAGATAATAATAAGACCTGTTTCACAGGTTGTTAGAGGACCTAACAGGTAACACCTGTAAGGTGCTTAGACTAGGGCTTGGCAAGAAGGAAGGATAGATTCAGTATCATTAACTTTCACTATTATTTACCACCTGGTGATAAATTATCTGAATGGAGGACATTTTCCCTAAGGGAAAAACAATCACAAAATTTAAAAACATACATTGAAAACCCTTACTTTTAATGTGACAGTAAATATGCCATGGGTCCTATTTTTTTGTTTTCTAGCAACTGTGCCCGTGTACTCTAGGGAAGACAGATTTAGAAATGGGGAGAAATTAGGATGAGAATGCAGATTTTGAGGGAAACCGGGCATGGTCTGCTAGTTGAAGCCAGAACTTCTTGTGCCCCAAACCTACAACCTCCCAGTTTTTTACTTTTCTTCTAAGGTACGACACTGAGCTAATAATCCAGCTCCCAGAGGCTGATGGGCGGTTCAGGACTTTCATGAATTCGTTTTCTCCATTCTCTTCCCCACATTGCCTTTTATTTTCCCTTTGTGGACTCCCACTTTCCTCAGCTGCCTGGAGAAGCTTATCCACTATGCTTTGGGGACAAGTACTCACTGCAACAGAGACGGGCTAGGTGTTCACCTTTTCTCTTTCCTTCCTGGGCACACAGCTAGGTGACTCGCTTATAATTAAGGGTTGCCCTGTGGCTGGGCTCCTGAATGTGGGTCCAAGCGATCTACACTCTTCTCAAACTAAAAACTGCTCCATGATCTATCTTTTTCTTTTTCTTCCATCAGGTGGAGGCCTCAGGAGCTCTGGAAGTGGACGAGCCATGGGATGGAAGAATTCTAGGTCCCTGAGAACCTGCGTGGTGTACAGCTGTCCTGCCCCATTGACTTACTTTATCTTAATTGTGTTCAGCCACCGAGCTATTAGAGGTCTTTTTATAGAGTTGCTCTATGTTAGCTATAGACACTCCCCATCACTGTCTTTCTGGGCACTTTTATTGAATATTTTCGTGCTGCAGAGTGTCATTTTCCCTTTACGAGAGTGTGAGTTCTGACACCCAGGGTTGTGCTAACTGGGGGTAGGTAAAGCCTTCTACGGGGTCCAGCCCAACTTCTGGGAACTTTAACATTTTGGGCCAGAGACCCAACTCAAAATTCTTGCTTTGTTTCTACCTGGCACTCTTATCTTACACATCCTTTCCCTTTGAGAGCTGCACCTCTGGGATTTCATTATTTCAAGGCCCCGTGGACTACGTGCCGTTTTAATATGCCCTCAGCGCAATCTAGTCTTATTATTATTATTAATCTACTATCAATATACTTTTAACAATGAGCATGTAGAGAAGTAGCCAAGGAACAGTCCAGTGACTAGACAGGTATGCTCAAAAGAAAGGTCTTTAAGACACCTTGTAATTTGATATAAATGGTTCATGAATCTTCTCACACATACATTAGTAAGACATTTCTACACTAGACACTGAAGCAAGTACAATGAATTATGTGATTTGGTTTCTTCTCCCTAAGAGTTCATCGTAGGGACTGGGAAAAGTCAAGAAAATTACATAACAGAAAACAGAAAATGATTAAAATACATGTTACTGATTCTAAGGAGTCTGAGAACCATTAAAGCAATCAAACACAGAGAAGAGTTTGTAAAAGGCTTTGCCCTTGGATGTCTAGGAAGGATGGAAAAATAGTAGCGTGAAGAGTTAAAAGGGACAAGAGTCCCCATCGGACAAGGAGGTTTTTTCCACTGCCCCTTTAATTCCGAAGCCCCACAGTTCTTTCCCTCTTTGGGGGTGCCCCGGTCAGAAAGTGGTGATTAGCCCTTCTCGTGGATGCTTTCTTGTTTCTCATCCCCAGGGGAATCATGGAAATGAATCATGGGTGAGATTTATAGCCTTTGAATTTACTGAGTGAAATCCAAATGCTTATTCTAAGTTAAGGTCCCTCCCCACCTAAATAAGTGCAAAATTGAAATAATGGCCTTGAGCTTTTAAGCTGGGAGAGATTTGGATTTGGTTACCAGCCTACCAGTTCTACAAGCAGCGAGACCATCTCCGTATCAGACCATAGTTGAGATAACCAGCCTCAATTATACCAAAGAATCCGCCCGTACTGCTGAATCTTTCCCCAAACAGTATCTTCAAGCAGGACACCCCATCATGTGAGTACACTGTAAATAGCATAAGTGGCTTATACTCTGCAAGACATCTTTATAGTCTCCAAAAGCTACACTTTAGATATACAAGAAATCACGAGGTCAGCTAACGTGTTAAAGGTCAGTTAACAATTTTGTTATTTAAGACAGTCTTTTTTTAAAAGACATTGCACAGAGATCTATGGGAGTAACTCAAGGGCCAAAAGGGGAGTTTGGTGGAAGAAAGGAAGATACACATCTGAGAACTAAAACAGTTCTGTTTTCATCTGTTTATGTAATGGTCCTCTCTGTAAGGTCAACTTGGCGAAAAGGGTTTAGATAATTATCTTTAAAAGTATTCTTTAAAGCAGTTGAACCATTGCTTAAAAGAAGGAAAATCTTTCCTAGATGACGGACCTGCTATGTGTCAGCTACTTTATATTCATCATTTTCGATAACCATTACCACACCCTCACCAGTAACAACCACCTATTTTACAGATGAAGAAATGGAGGTGTAGAGATTAAACATTTTGAAGGTCAGAATGCTTTATCAGCCAGAGCCAGAATCAGAATCCATGGCTTATGTATTCTTGAATCCAAAACTTAAGGATTAAGTCTATTAATTCTTTCCTATATGTTTAGTAAAGATAAACTTGTTGGTTGAAAAGAAAAGAATTCCCCATGATGATGATGAAAATGGTATAATAAAAATAGCTTCTCTGTATTGAACTTTTAGTTTTGTGACAGCATGGTTTCCCACATTTCCCTGGAAATAAGAATTTCTCTGCTTGGCAAATATACAGATTCTCAGGTTCCAACCCACGTCTATCAGAATTCTCAGGGGGGTAAATCTGGGAGGTTTGGGAACCACTGTGCTAGGCTGGCCATGTGCTAAGTGCTTTCCATCCATTATCATATTTGATCCCTGTAACAACTGTATGAGGGTTATTATTTAGCCCATCATACAGATGAGAAGCCTAAGGCAGAGAGAAGTTAAGTGAATCGCTCCTGCTGACAGCTGTGGACAGCGTTATCTCAGGTGCATTCAACTAGAATTCTAGGTCTGATGGTACACCCCCAATAGAAGCGGTTACTTGGCTTCCAGGGAAACTGAAATGAAATTCCCTGCTGCTTGGTGCCCTGTGCAGGACAGAGACCATTCCAACTTGGCCCTTTGCCCTATCCTTCCTGGTTCCTGAAGGGTCCACTCCCAAGTTTCCCTCTTTCCACTGGCTTCTTCCTCTTGAGTCATAAGACCAAGATTTAAAGAGCTTGCCCTTCAGGAGGGGAGAAGTGACTTGTAAATACGAAAGACTGTCATAAGTGTCACTGAAGAGAAGACAAAAACTGCCACGAAACTTTGGAAGAGAGGCATAAGTCCTGCTTTGGAATATTCGAGACGGTGTGGCGTGGGCCCATTCCCATGGGCCAGTTGTGGGACATTGGTAGGTTTTCCACTGGCAGCAGTGGGGTGAGGTCACCAAGAAAATACTTTGCCCCTTTTCTCTACTTTTCAAACTGGGTCTCTGGAACTTAGACCAAGTAGGAGAAAATAAATCTCCGCCCTAGTGATGGGCTAGCTGTCTGTGTCATCTGTTTCAAAATAGGACAGAATTACAACCAGCTGGTCATGATTTTCCAATCCTGACCTCTGCAGAAGGGGTTTCAAATTCACCAAAGTCCACTGCTTGTCCAGGGCATCAGCCTGCATCTCCCTCGTGGGGTGACGTGGATGCTATGGGGCTTTTGCTTTTATTTTTAATTTCGTTAGTAACCACAAGCCTCACTGTTCCGGTATTTTGAATACAGCATTTTATAAGTTGAAAATAGAAGGAGAGTACAGAATGTGCAACATTTTCTAGTTCATTGTTCCATGTCCATAAAAAAAAAAAAACACTCTAAAAAGGAAAATTCTACATTCCCCAAGGTAGCAGCTATAATGGCACTGTTCTCTCTGCAATTTACAATGAAAGGTAAAAATTAGGTTCCTTTAGGCTTCTCATCTCTGATACACACCAGGGCAGCCCGGACCATCCTCACCACTTCTAACATTTCACAATTCTTAGATATGAAGAGACCACCATGTGCCGATCGCCACCTGCTATGGACTGTGTCCCCACAAAAAGATATGTTGAACTGCTAACCCCTGGCAGCTGTGAACATGAGCTTATTTGGAAATAGGGTCTTTGCCGATTTCCTCAAGTTCAGGTGAGGTTGTCAGAGCTAGCCCTAAACCAGTAGGGAGATGGTCTCGTGATGACGCAGAGACATAGGGAGAACTCCACGTGCAGACAAAGGCAGAGACTGGAGTCATGTGTCTACAAGTCGAGGATGCCAAGGATTGCTGGCCATCACCAGAAGCCAGGAGAAAGGCCTGGACCAGATTCTCCCCCAGAGCCCCTAGAAGGAATCAACGCTGCCTATATTCTGATTTTGGACTCCTGGTCTCCAGAACTCTGAGAGAATAAATTTCTATTATTTTAAGCCACCCAGTTTGTGTGGTCTTTTGTAACGGCAGCCCTGTGGGTGTAATACACCATCTCTATGAGAACTGCCCACGAAAGAACTCTGTGTAATGTTACACATAAAATCTAACAAAAACGCTGAACCTGACAACTGTTAGAAATATGAAAATGATTATCATGTGAAAGGGAGTAGGCGATCTTATGGAGTGGGCGCTAGGCTATTTGGATGGAGAAAAACAAGGTTTATCAGAGAGAAGTTTGTTTCATCTTCAGAAGGAACCCAGAGATGGTCTAATCCAGGAGAGGGGAGACGATATCCTACATGCCAAAATCAGCCCACGGTCTATCACTGTACAGAATGGTTGGTATATTTTTAAATCACTCTGGAATGTGGGCCCATCTGTCTGTCCCTTCCATCTAGAGGAGGCCTCCAGATGAATGGACTCTTGGTCCCTAAAAGACTTTGTGCTGTAGACCCCCCAACCCCCAAATCACATTTTACTGTGATGTGAGAAATAAATCTTAACTATGCGCAGCCACTGAGATATTCTGTTGACTGTTACCCAATCCCAGCAAATACTTATTCTCTGTGTAAGCCTGACCCTAGTTCTAACCCTAACCCTAATAAAAGAATTAACTTTTATTCTTTTATTAACTCTAATAAGAGAATATGCAGTGGAGACCACGTGTGGCCCATGAAGCTTCAGCTATTTACTATCTGGCCCTTTACAGAGAGTTTGCCAACCCTCGGTCTAGTCCAGTGACTTATAATATTATTATTATTTTAAGTGTGGAGCATTTACATTTAAAAAAAAAACACACATAAAATAGAAAAACAGGGCTTCCCTTGTGGTGCAGTGGTTGAGAGTCCGCCTGCCGATGCAGGGGACACGGGTTCACGCCCCGGTCCGGGAAGATCCCACATGCCGCGGAGTGGCTGGGCCCGTGAGCCATGGCCGCTGAGCCTGCGCGTCCGGAGCCTGTGCTCCGCAACGGGAGAGGCCACAACGGTGAGAGGCCCGCGTACTGCAAAAAAGAAAAAAAAGAAAGAAAAGAAAAACAAAGAGGCTGTGGATGAAGCAGGCCCGCAGACTTGAACTCTCCTACTGCAGAGCTGATGGAGCCCTGGGGCTCCTCTGAAAAGTCACTACAGTGATAAGAGGCAACGATCGATCAAGCGCTTACACTATTTCAGCAGTGCTGTGCAGAACACTTCACATACACTCTTGAATTTAATCTTCCACATAATCACATGAGAAGTGTGCTATTAGTATCTCCATTGTTATACATGAGGGAAGTGGAGCTTAGAAAGATTAAATAAGTTAATTGCCCTATAGTTACATATACTCAGTAGCAAAGACAGGATTCACATGGAGGTCCCTCTGGCTCCCCAACCCCACGTTTAACTATGCCCACGTTGTTCATCCCAAATGCAGCTACTGTTACCGGCTCCCACCTCCTCACTGGGGGAAGGGGGAGGGTCCAGGGAGGAGGAGAAGGGGTATGTCCAAGGCCACAGGCTAACGGGTCATATGATGGGATCTCAGGTCCCCTGATTCCTGATACGATGCCCTTTCCGCCGTCCCTGCAGGCTTGTCGTCCTGCCTGAGTGTGGCTTGACGGGGACATTGACCAGATTGGCCCTGGGACACATGGGATGGGCAGGTGGAAGGGTCAAGGTCCTCACATTCTCATTCTCACACTCTTCAGTTTGTTGGGCTGCAGAACGAGATTACGTAGATGGGCACTGCTGGACCACTGTCTCTTCCTCAGTTTCCCCTTCTGCTCCCGGCTCCCAGAAGCGGCACCTCCTTCAGCAAAAGCCCATGCAGGACTCACATCTCAGGAGAGGCCCAGATGGGTTCTGATGTCCAGCAGCCGCCAGCAAGGTTAACCAGGCGTGTCCCCACGACTTGGCCAGCCTTCCTCTGACTCTGCTCATCCTCCCCTTCTGTCTCTTTCCTGTCCCCGGGATCGGAAGCATGGATCCGTCTTCCAATTCCGACTCTTACTCCTCAAGAATCTGCCTCTCGGGCTTCCCTGGTGGCGCAGTGGTTGAGAGTCCGCCTGCCGATGCAGGGGACACAGGCTCGTGCCCCTGGTCTGGGAAGATCCCACATGCCGCGGAGCGGCTGGGCCCGTGAGCCATGGCCGCTGAGCCTCCACGTCCGGGGCCTGTGCTCCGCCACGGGAGTGGCCACAACAGTGAGAGGCCTGCGTACCGCAAAAAAAAAAAAAAAAAAAGAATCTGCCTCTCTATGACAGTGCCTCAGCACTGCCTTGACTGACATCAGCTGATTCCTTCTTAACCCAGCCCCAAGGACCTACCCAGATTTTACCCAGAGGGTTGCATTTCCAGAAAACTCAGCCCAGCCTCACGCCTGGGAGCAGTAGCTGCTTCTTTCCCTGTGAAATGGTACATGGGAGGTACTGTGTGTGTTGACGGCATGGACCCATAATCACCAATGGCTTTAAGAGACAGGAGTTTGTAGTAGTGGTAATAATAACCTAATTCACGAGCACGGTATATACGTAGGGCCTTGGAAGGCAGGTACTATCATAATCTCTGTTTTGTAGATGCAGAAGCTGAGACACAGAAAGGTTAGGTAACTTGCTCAAGGACACAGAGCCAGGAAACCATGGAGTCAGACTTGGAACTTCTACAGACTGTATTCTTATTGCTCCTCTAATCTACCTTGCGTAAAGATGGCGATCACCCTTGTGGACTGCCTACCGTACGCCAGGCTTTCCTCTTGGTGCTTTACAGTTGCAGTGGGAAATTACTGGGAGATATTTGCCCACTGGTTATTCCCTGTGTTTTCTCCCCATTAGGCAGCTAGGCCGTCTGTCTTTAGTGCTCCAGGGAAGGGAAAACCAGCAAAGTGTAGATAACACAGGAGTCATATTTTTAGCTCTTGAGTCTCAAATCCCAGGCTTTCAGCATAAACCAAAGATTTGGAAGATTACATGAAAAGCTGGGAAACTCTTTCTCCAGGCCTGATAAGACTATTCAGATGTGGGGAGGAGGGGCGCTGGGGAAGCCAAGAAAGCTGATCTGATGGTGGGGACCCTGAGAAGCAGCCGAGTGCCTCCCACCTGCCCTGCAGCCCACTATCCCCTGGGTGGGGTGAGATGCAGCAGCCAGACAGGCCCTGAAGGTGGCAAATCAGATGGGTCCCCTGGCCTTCCTCAGATTCGGATGAGGACATCCTCATTTGACTGATATTATTGCTCCATTACTAAGAAATATTGGGGTTCAGAAGAGAAATTAAGTAGATTTATAAAAAAAAAGGGACCATTGCATTTCTTACACAGCTGAACTTGGGTCCCTATGGACCCACCACACGTGCAAGATCTCGCTCTGCTGCAGTGATGCTACAGAATCCCTTTTTACTCCCCCCATGGTGTAGCATTTGATTATAGAGTGGAAACATTACTTCCCCAGGGGCTGCCGCTAATAAGCAGAGGAAAAAGCACAGCAGGAGAAAAGTGGGAAATAAACAATGAAGCAAAAAGGAAACAGAAGAAGCAGTAAGAAGCAGGTAGAGTCTGCCTAGCAGAGCGCCCGAGTTACAACCATCTCAGAAAGAACATTCCTCTTTATTCCCCAGTACAAGTGAGCATTTTGTCAGGATATACTTACATTTTATTTGGCGGACTAATCATTTCCTTGGTCCTTTTCCCCGAAGCTCTAGCTTGGGGCCGGACATTGTGAAAATGGAGCCAGCCTCCACGAAGGAGTTATTTCAACTGTGTCGTTGTGGTGAAAAAAAAAAAATGGCATGTGGATCAGAGTTCTATCTTGGAAATTATGCTTTGTGACAAATATGTTACGAATGACTCCCCATAAAACCATGCCAGTATGTAGGCTATCAGGGCGTTCAATTATTTTAACCTGCTGTGAACTCGCCTGTGATAAATCATGGGAAACTGGAGAGACCTCTCTTCAGTCACTGCACTGCTTCACGAGCTCAAGTCATTCACGGCTCTAAAAATACAATTTCTATCATCGGATTCCTAAAATTCCTGCAGTGCTTACGTTCTGATTTAAGTGGCATTAAAGCCGGGGCGATTAAGCTGAGAAGTCCAAGGCTACCAACTAACATCCCCTGGGTATCAGCGGTCTATGGGGGTGGGGGGCGGGGGGAGCAGCACACGGTTTAGCAGACGCAGCCAGAGCGTGGCCTGTGGGTTTGGGAAAAGGCTCGGGATTCCCAGCCTGAAAAAGGATCTGTCAGTGAAAGTGTGGATAAGACTTTTGGTGGGAACAATCTAGAGTAAGGTGATCAGATCATTTCATGTCCAATTTGGAACATTTTTGGAAGTGATGGGGCACGGGGGGTGGAGGGAGGAGGGAGGGGGCTGAGCATTCTTATTTATGCCCAGACTCAAGAGTAACCTACTGCTATTTTGTTCAAACAGGCAAGGATTCTAATAATGCATTAATAATGGAGAATAAGGTTGCATCTACTTCATGTTTAAGACTCCCTGCTCCACACACCATCTAGGGAAAGAAGTGGGCCCTTTAGCTACTTTTCCCTGTGGTCCTGACAGTCCCACACTGATGCTGTGGCCCCTCGGTGGCCGGCAGAATTCTGTGGGAGGCTTGAATAGCTGCTGCTGACTCAATTGACCGCACGTCTATTTGCACGCAGGGAAGGAGAGGACGGAGATAGGTGTGGATGTGCTGCTTTTATAAACAAAGGGTCATAACATTTGGGACATGAAGTTCAGTAGTGCTACAGCAAGAGAACGCCTTGCTGGAAAAGAGAACTGCCGATGTAAGTGTACTGTGAATCCACTGTTTTGTGCAGTAACCTCTCCAGGCTCAATTTCCTCTCCCAGTAAAATTAGGTAGCTGCGTTAGATCTGCAGTTCTCAACCCAAGCTATGTATTAGAATCGTGTGGAGAACTTTAAAAGCATTACCAATGTCCTAGCCCACCTCAAGATTTTATTTAATTAGTCCGGGGTCGGGGGGGGGGCAGTTGCCCAGTGATTCTGATGTCAAGTCTGAGGTCCCCGCTACCCTTATGCAGCAGCCTCTGTGACAGTCTGAGCTTTTTGGGAAAAGGAACAAGAGTAACCCATGACCACTGGCATTGGCCTGTTACAGTTGAGGTTGTTCTGATACAGTGTTTCCTAGGATACTCTGTGGAAGTTTTCTACCCTGCCACAGGGCTGGGAACAGACCAGTAGTAAAATACATGATTTTGACACATTCACTCCTAGGAATACAAAGTGTATGGCTCTGGATAGGACAGGGGTTAAGTTGTGAGCACTTATCTGCATAGCTGACAACCCCAAAGTTGTGATGTGATTTAAAATATATATATATATATAAATATAAATATAATATATATATAAATATCTATATATGTATATAGATATATATGTATATATATGTGTGTGTGTGTGTGTATATATATATATATATATATATATATATGCGGTGTGCTCTTCCTAGGGTTCCAGTTTGATGCCCTGCATTGACCAGGGTCTGACTTTGAAGTGCATATGAGTTTTTCCAGGTCAAAAACTTACTTCTCAATTGTTACACATCTCACATAATGCTTTGGTATACCGTCCGTGACATAAGTGCTTTGAGAAACGGTTGTGGGCGTAAATACGCCATTAATGAGAAAAATCCTTCTCACCAGCCATACTCCAGGGATTTCTGGACTTGATTACCCACTTTTCGATGCTTGACAATTTGACTGGTATTTAACGCTTTCTCATTTTTCCTGATAGGGACCGCAAAGCACATCATGTTCTTTCTCCCAGTTGGCAGCTCCACAAAGGCCAGCAATAAAAACCCCCTACTTGTGGAATAAACTGTTGTACAATCTACTGCTTATGAACAAGGTCCCTGAAAGTGTGCAACCTTTCTGCACATTAAACACAAAACAGATGGAGGGTTGAAAATAACTTTCCTCTTCAGGGGAGGGGAAAGTCGAAGGAGCGAGAGCAAGACTCACAGTCAAGAGTCCTGAGCTACTAAGCCGCTGGAGGTTGAACTCTTCAGGGTCAGACGCATTCTTTCAGGGATGCTCCAGACCTCGGGGACCTGCCCGGTGCGGGGAGGGGCGGTAGGCTTCAGGGAGATGGTGTGTGTGGTGTCGGCAGGGCAGGTGTCGCCTGGGTAACCTGGGCATCACTGATGCCTGAGAGCCTGTTTGGTAAACCTCATGGGTCAAATGATGACCCCTATTTCCCAAGCACACCAGATAATGGAGTAGCTGGAGACAGAAATACTCTTGCTTTGTTGTTATTATTGTTTATTTGCTTTTATTTGTTGGTTTTGTATGTATATACATATATATATACACAAAAAATAATAATAAATGTATAGGGCTTCCCTGGTGGCGCAGTGGTTGAGAGTCCGCCTGCCGATGCAGGGGACACGGGTTTGTGTCCCGGTCCGGGAAGATCCCACATGCCACGGAGCGGCTGGGCCCGTGAGCCATGGCTGCTGAGCCTGTGCGTCCGGAGCCTGTGCTCCGCAATGGGAGAGACCACAACAGTGAGAGGCCCGCGTACAGCAAAAAATATATATATATAATAATAATAAATATATAAATTTATATATATTATATAAAATTCACGGGACAGAAGGAGGGATGGAGCAAAGACTTTATAAATGATCATGTGCCTGTGCACACATGTACGTATTAATCTATCTTTACTTTCTGCCATGTTTTAGGGGTAAAATAGTGGTGGCTTATAATACACATTTGTCATATAGTTCTTCATTGTCTATGATTTTATTTGTGGAAGTGACTGAGATTTGGTTATTGAATAGCACTGAAACGTCACTTCAGAGTAATAAAACAGCCACCTTCCCTTTGTACCCTGCCCCTGAAAGGCAGAAAACATGCTGACCCTGTGGGAAAGTGTGGGCTCTGAATCGCAGACATTAAGTTTCCTATAAAATGTAATGAAATTTACAGAAGGTTTTTCTTAAAATAGAGAATCCTTCGAAGTGCTGATGAGGCACCTTCTAAAGGAATGAGATTTGGGGGAAAGAGGGACTTTCAACTAGCTTCATCGGTCAGGATCCAGTCGGGAAATCAGAGATCACACTAGGAATTTCAAACCCATGGGACTGAATACAGAAATTGATTACTCAGGTGAGGAGGCAGCTGCCACAACTGAGCTGATGCAACCAGAGGAAGAAGAAGCAAGTTGCTGAGGGAAAGATGCTCGGGTCTCTGAGGAAGGGGCACGGCCAGGGCTGACGGCCGCTCAAGAGGCAGAAGAAGGTTCTGTGAGAGGAGCACAGACACAGGGAAGCCGGAAACTGCCTTCTGATCCCCGGAGTCCATTCTCTCTCTAGCACCACCTATCGGCAGCATTAACAAGCGGCCAGCTCCCCAGGAAAGTGGGTGGAGGGAGGATACTGGGTTTGGAGCTGAGATATAAGAAGGGGAAAATTAATTAGTCCATGGGGGTCAGGGGTTAGTTAGAGATTCCCAGGAGGTAGAATGGTGGGCAAAGTCCATGAAAAATCACTGACACAGGAGGACAAAGAGAATTAAGCTCTGTGGCCAGATTCCCCCAGCAGTGAGAAAAGAGCCGGAAAGAAGCCAGGTGGAATACAGGAAAACAGATCACAGCAATTCCCAGGGAGATCTCATCCTCCTCCGGTTCTTCAACAGTTGTTCCCTAAGCGGGAGGGAATTTGTTCTTCTCCGCGGCCACTAGTTGCCGCGTGTGAGCCCGTCAAGAGTCTGGAGCCAGCAACTGTACTTCGTATATATATTAAACACGTGTTCTTTTTTCCCCCCAAAGTTATTAACTTATTTAATCCTCCTATAACCCAGTGTGTGGGGGGGTAAATCGGCCCATTTTTATTTATTTATTTTTCATTGAAGTATAGTTGCTGTACAGTATTATATAAGTTACAAGGTGCACAATATAGTGATTCACAAATGTTTAAAGGTTATACTCCATTTATAGTTATTAAGCAGTACTGGCTATATTCCCCATGTGGTACAGTATATCCTTGTAGCTTATTTCATACGTAATACTTTGTACCTCTTACTCCCCTCCCCCTATGTTTCCCCTCCCCCCGCCCCCCATCTCCCCACTGGTGACCACAAGTTTGTTCTCTATATCTGTGACTCTGGTTCTTTTTTGTTATCTTCACTAGTTTGTTGTATTTTTTAGATTCCACATATAAGTGATATCATACAGTATTTGTCTTTCTCTGTTCGACTTATTTACCTTAGCATAATTCCCTCCGAGTCCGTTCACGTCACTGCAAGTGGCAAAATTTCGTTCTGTTTTTTATGGCAGAGTAGTATTCCACTGTATGAATATACCACGTCTTCTTTATCCATTCATCTGTTTCTGGACACTTAGGTTGCTTCCATATCTTGGCACTTGTAAATAATGCTGCTATGAACATTGGGCTGCATGGATCTTTTCCAATTAGTTAAGCCAGACCATTTTTAGTTATCTCAGGTGAAGTGAATGACAAGGGTCACCTCCTAATTAGCTGCAATGCCAGGCGCTGCTCATAGGTCTCCTGACTTCCCGCTCATTCTGTGCCAGAAAAATCTAAGAGTTTCTTGGTTTTAATCCTGACTTTGACAAGCTTTACAAGCACAGGAAGCAGTACTCGGACCATATCAATGAGCTTAGCCGAAAGGACTGTTCTAGGACGTAACTCGGTCCTTCCAAGGGCAGTGCCCGTGCACCACTCTGCAGGTTATTATTTCTTTAATTATTATTATTTTTTTGCGGTACGCGGGCCTCTCACTGTTGTGGCCTCTCCCGTTGTGGAGCACAGGCTCCGGACGTGCAGGCTCAGTGGCCATGGCTCACAGGCCCAGCTGCTCCACGGCATGTAGGATCCTCCCGGACCGGGGCACGAACCCATGTCCCCTGCATCAGCAGGTGGACTCTCAACCACTGCGCCACCAGGGAAGCCATGCACCACTCTGATTCTCCTTTGCTTGTCACACGCTGTTATCTCTGCATGGAGCACACCTCTCCTTTCTACCTCGCAGGTGAGGGAGTTGCATTTTAAGTGTATACTGTGTTAAGTCAGCAAGTAAGGAAAAATTCCATAGAGACACGATTGCCTTGAAACATTTCTTAACCCTCCTGGGAAGTACTGATTCATCCTGACACATCCTCTTACTGGAAAACCAGCCCTGACAGTAGTTTATCCCAGAGCTGGAAGAACCTCAGTTATTTTTTGTTGGACCCCTGATAACAGGGTTGTCCTGCATGTACGGGACAGGTTGGATAAAACGTTTGCATTTTTAACTCTGGAATCATTCTCGAGGCTGTGATATACCCACCCTGCGAGACCCAGGCAGGAGCTGAGCCCAAGAGAGTGGAACAGTTTTGCACTGCTTGGTGGGCATCCTCTGGGCACCATGGCAGGCTGACCGGCTTACGTAATTCACGTTCTTTCTCCACTTCTCCCGTAGCATCACGCCCCTGACCCCACTTCACTGAGGCCCACGTGGTGGAATCCATGGAGATAAAGTACATGTCCATTGTCCTCGAATGAACTGTACTCAATGATCAAGACTCGGTGGCCCACTGACAAAGATTTACAGCATCTCGGGGTCAAAGACACACCAGGGAAGCATTGGGTTAAGAAGCTAAGTTCAGTACCAGAAGGCACTTAGCAACCGTGTGGCTTTGGACGAGTCATGTAACCTCTCTGAGCCTTAGAGTCTTCAGTGGAAAAGTGGCTCTCCAATCCATAGGATGGTGTGGGAATCAAATAACAAATAGTATGCGATTAAGAATGAGCCCTTTAAGGGCTTCCCTGGTGGCGCAGTGGTTGAGAGTCCGCCTGCCGATGCAGGGGACACGGGTTCGTGCCCCAGTCCGGGAGGATCCCACATGCCACGGAGCGGCTGGGCCCGTGAGCCATGGCCGCTGAGCCTGCGCGTCCAGAGCCTCTGCTCTGCAACGGGAGAGGCCACAACAGTGAGAGGCCCGCATACCGCAAAAAAAAAAAAAAAAAAAAAAAAAAAGAATGAGTCCTTTAAAAACTAGAACATTCGTACAAAGCTACAGTAATCAAGACAGTATGGTACTGGCACAAAAACAGAAAGATAGATCAATGGAACAGGATAGAAAGCCCAGAGATTAACCCACGCACATATGGTCAACTTATCTTTGATAAAGGAGGCAGGAATGTACAGTGGAGAAAGGACAGTCTCTTCAATAAGTGGTGCTGGGAAAACTGGATAGGGACATGTAAAAGTATGAGATTAGATCACTCCCTAACACCGTACACAAAAATAAGCTCAAAATGGATTAAAGACCTAAATGTAAGGCCAGAAACTATCAAACTCTTAGAGGAAAACATAGGCAGAACACTCTATGACATAAATCACAGCAAGATCCTTTTTGACCCACCTCCTAGAGAAATGGAAATAAAGACAAAAATAAACACATAGGACCTAATGAAACTTAAAAGCTTTTGCACAGCAAAGGAAACCATAAACAAGACCAAAAGACAACCCTCAGAATGGGAGAAAATATTTGCAAATGAAGCAACTGACAAAGGATTAATCTCCAAAATTTATAAGCAGCTCAGGCAGCTCAATAACAAAAAAACAAACAACCCAATCCAAAAATGGGCAGAAGACCTAAATAGACATTTCTCCAAAGAAGATATACAGACTGCCAACAAACACATGAAAGGATGCTCAACATCTTTACTCATCAGAGAAATGCAAATCAAAACTACAATGAGATATCATCTCACACCAGTCAGAATGGCCATCATCAAAAAATCTAGAAACAATAAATGCTGGAGAGGGTGTGGAGAAAAGGGAACACTCTTGCACTGCTGGTGGGAATGTGAATTGGTTCAGCCACTATGGAGAACGGTATGGAGGTTCCTTAAAAAACTACAAATAGAACTACCATATGACCCAGCAATCCCACTACTGGGCATATACCCTGAGAAAACCATAATTCAAAAAGAGACATGTACCAAAATGTTCATAGCAGCCCTATTTACAATAGCCCAGAGATGGAAACAACCTAAGTGTCCATCATCGGATGAATGGGTAAAGAAGATGTGGCACATATATACAATGGAATATTACTCAGCCATAAAAAGAAATGAAATTGAGCTATTTGTAATGAGGTGGATGGACCTAGAGTCTGTCATACAGAGTGAAGTAAGTCAGAAAGAGAAAGACAAATACTGTATGCTGACACATATATATGGAATTTAAGAAAAAAAATGTCATGAAGAACATAGGGGTAAGACAGGAATAAAGACACAGACCTACTAGAGAATGGACTTGAGGATATGGGGAGGGGGAAGGGTAAGCTGTGACAAAGTGAAAGAGCGGCATGGACATATATACACCACCAAACGTAAGGTAGATAGCTAGTGGGAAGCAGCCGCATAGCACAGGGAGATCAGCTCGGTGCTTTGTGACCGCCTGGAGGGGTGGGATAGGGAGGGTGGGAGGGAGACGCAAAAGGGAGGGGATATGGGAACATATGTATATGTATAACTGATTAAATTTGTTATAAAGCAAAAAAAAAATGCAGTTAATTCTGTCACAGACCACCTAAAGCTGTTTGCACATGTGAATTTACCACAGGCTTTATTTTTAAATTTTTATTTATTAAAAAAAAAAACTAGAACATTCGACAAATATAACAGTTTAAGGTCTTTTCTTTCTCCATCTATCACAAAAGTTTCTTTGTAGGGTCACTTATCCACAAAAATGTGACCTATCCAAAAATACACCTACCTTTCCAGTCTATGATAAGGGAAACAAACCCGACTGAAAGGCATGCTGTGCATGATTCCGTTCATACGACATCTTGAAAAGGAAAAACAGCAGGGATGGAAGACCCTCTATCAGCGGTTGCCAGGGCCTTGGGGAAGGGGCAGCAGCTGACAAAGGGGGCGCATAGGGGAATTTTTAAGGTGGGAGGACCATTATGCATGGTACTGCAGTGGTGACTAAACGACACTATACATCTGTCAAAACCCAACAAGCTTGATGGCACAAAAAGTGAACTTTAACGTATGAGAAGTAAAAGAAAATTTTTTTTGAAGCAACACAACAAACAGGAGTTGGAGAGTCAATGTATAGCATAACCTCACTGAAGGGGCTGGGGGAAGAGGAGTGGACATAAGTAACTTTGGAAAACAGTCTTCTGGCTGAAAACTAGAAGGATAAGACAAAAGCAACTGTACACAAACACTGCACTCCAGTTTGGGGATGTGGCTTCTCCTGGGAGTGCTGGTTAACAACTCCAAAACTGTGTTCCACGTATACTGGGCTGGGCAAATAAGTCAGTGGATGGTGGATGGCAGGGGCCAATTTGCTCACTGTTGGAGAGGAACATTCTAGAAAAGCAAGGGAAGTGAGCTAGAATGAAGCCAGTTGTACTGCAATAGAGTTGGCGACATTGCTATGAATTCAAGGTAGCTCGAGATAGATACAGATGGATGCATACAGAATTGATTCTAGATCTGTGTGCCTAGGTGGGTTAGTATGCTTACATGTATTTCTTTTTTTTTTCTTTTTCTGTTGGTAGTTTTTATTTCAACTGCTTTTAAGAAATCAAACAATCCATATCTTACATCCTGTGAAGACTCATTCTTGGCATTGCCATGGTAACAAGACTTTTAAAAGGGAGTTAACTGAAATTTAGCTGCATGTATTATTCTTTGTGATTCATATTTCATAAAAATGCAAATGTCACACTAACACGTTTTACCTTAATGTTTTATATCACCATTTAGTCTTATGTGGAATATTTTTTTATTTTAAAATTTGACTCAACACTTTTTTTTTAATTGAAGTATGGTTGATATACAATGTTGTGTTAGTTTCAGCTGTATAGCAAAGTGATTCAGTGACACATATAAATATCTCTTCTTAGCACAGGGAACTATACTCAATCTTTTGTAATAATCTATAAGGGCAAAGAATCTGAACAAGATTATCTTTCTTTCTTTCTTTCTTTCTTTCTTTCTCTCTCTCTTTCTCTCTCTCTCTCTCTCTCTCTCTCTTTCTCTCTTTCTCTCTTTCTCTCTTTCTCTCTTTCTCTCTTTCTTTCTTTCTTTCTTTCTTTCTTTCTTTTTTAATGGCTGTGCTGCACGGCATGCAGGATCTTAGTTCCCCGACCAGGGATTGAACCCGTGCCCTCAGCAGTGAAAGCGCAGAGTCCTAACCACTGGACTGCCAGGGAATTTCTAATTACTACATGTATTTCTTAGGTCTGTCCACTGAGAGATCCTAGAAGCTGTAACACCTGAGTAGCCATGAGCACACCAAGTGCCCACATCACAGTTATTTTTCTCTAGTAAAGGAACCAAGCCTCCTTGGAGGCAAACAGCAGATTCTAGGGTATCTTGTAGGGCCAGAAAATAAGCAAATACTCAAAAACCAAAGAATGAGGGCATGTCACAAGGACACAGGAGCCATATTGAAAGTGCTCCCAGTGGCCTAAGGTGGAACAATTTGGTAATAACATGATGTAAGATTTGATTACAACCCTCCAAGTAAACTAACTATCCATGAGTCCATGCTGGTCTAAATAAGTGAATAAACAAGTAAACAAATAAATGAGAAGAGACATCTCTTCCTTACAGAAGAAATACAATAATTTATGCAGATACTGCCCCCTCGAGAGGGTAACATGCTTCCAAAGAGTAGCCCATGCAAAGGGGGTAACTTATTAGTGGAGAAACCTCACAGACGCTTCCTTGGCCAGATGGTCAAAGTTGACATCACCAGTGATAAGTCTTGTTGATAACAAGTACCTCTGATATATGATGAGAAGAGCTCTGTGGCATCCTTCCCCAAAGCCCATAACCCCAGTCTAACTGTGAGAAAAAATCCAGACACACCCAAGTTGAGAAAAATCCTACAAAATACCTGAGAATATTCCTTAAAAGTATCATGGTCATAAAAAAACAAGGAAAGACTAAGAAATATTCAGAGACAAGAGGAAATTGAGGGGACATCATAACTAAATGTAATATGGTATCCTAGAGCAGAAGAAGGACATTAATGGAAAAATGAGTGAAATCTGAATAAAGTCTGGAGTTTAGTTCATAGTAAAGTCTCAGTGTTGGTTTCTCGGTTGTGACAAACATGTCTTGGTATGTTACTTGGTAACATAAGATGCTACCAGTAAGGAAAACTGGCCAAGGGGTATAGAGAACTCCCTGTACCCTGTTTACGACTTTTCTGTACATCAAAAACTATTCTAAGTAAAAGAATGGATTAAAATATCATTTACAAAATATTCCCAAAGGTAGAATGTCTAGAGATAAATTTAACACAAGATGTGTTAGATCTCTACCTGGAAAACTATAAAACACTGTTAAGCAGGGAATTATATTCAGTATCCCAAGATAAACCACAACGGAAAAGAATATAAAAAAGGATGTATAGACTTCCCTAGTGGCGCAGTGGTTAAGAATCCACCTGCCAATGTAGGGGACACGGGTTCAAGCCCTGGTCTGGGAAGATCCCACATGCCACAGAGCAACTAAGCCCACGTGCCACAACTACTGAGCCCATGTGCCACAACTACTGTGCCCGCATGCCTAGAGCCCGTGCTCCACAACAAGAAGCCACTGCAACGAGAAGCCCGCGTACCACAATGAGGGGTAGCCCCCGCTCGCCCCAACTAGAGAAAGCCCACGCACAACAACGAAGACCCAACGCAGCCAAAGATAAATAAATTTATTTTTTTAAAAAGGATGTATATATATGTATAACTGAATCACTTTGCTGTATAGCAGAAATTAACACAATATTGTAATTCAACTATACTTCAATAAAAATAAAACATAATAAAATAAATACTGCTAAGAGGCATTAAACATAATCTAAGTAACCAGGAAGATATTGTATGTTTGGTTTGAAAGGCTCAATATTGGTAACATGGCAATTCTCCCAAACCTGATCGGTATTATCTGAAAAGCCTTTTTTTTTTTTTTGTAGAAATTAAGATAACTCTAAAATTTTTATGGACATTCCAAATTTCCAAAACAATTATGAAAAAGAAAAAAAGGAGAGTTGGAGCACTTACTCCACTCTTCAAGATTTTACTTTTGACTATGAACAAGACAGTGTGGTATTCATAAAAGGATTGACAGATCACTGAACCAGAATAGATAGCCCACAAATAGGCCCACATACACAGTCAAATAATTTTTGACAAAAATGCCAAAGAAATTCAATGAAAAAAGGAAAGTCCCTTCAACAAAGGCTGGAACAGTTAGAATTTTATATCGTAGAAAAGAACTTCAATCCCTATCGCACAACACACCACAAATTAATATGAGATGGATCACAGGTCTAAATGTAAAAACTGAAACTCTAAAGCGTCTTAAAAAAAAAAAGCAAGGAAAAAAATCTTCTCAACCTAGAGATAGAAAGATTTCTTAGAGAGAACACAGAAAACACTAACCATTAAAGAATGATGAATTAGACTTCACCAAAATTTAAACCTTCAACTCATCAAAGAAACGATTAAGAAAATTAATGGTCAAGCCACAGATTGGAAGAACATAGTCACAACACATATATTTCGTTAAGGGCTTGTATCCACAATATATAAAAACTTTTACAACTCAATAATAAAAGACAAATGACCTAATAAAAATGGGCAAAAGATGTGAACAGATACTGAACAAAAGAAAACATGAGAATGGAAAAAAGTGCATGAAAAAGTTCTCTCACGACTGTGATTTGGAAAATGCTAATTAAAACCACAACAAGATTGTACTACACACCCACTAGAATGGCTAAAATGAAAATAATCGACCACACCAAGTACCAAAGAGGATGTGGAGCAAGTGGGATTCTCATACATTGCTGAGAGAGGAAAATTGTACACTCACTGAAAATTGTTTGGAAGTTTCTTAAAAACATACCTCTATCCTATGACCCAGAAATCTCATTTCTAGGCATTTACCAGAAGAAATTAAAACATATGTCCACAAAAAGCCTCATACAAGGATATTCAGAGCAGCTCTATTCACAGTAGCACTAGACTCGAAACTGCTCATCACAGTCAGTTGAAGAACAGATTCATCAAAAAACAGAATATTACTCAGTAGTAAGAAGGAACAAACTATTGACGATATATGTGTATGAATCTTAAAAACAGTACACTGAGTGAAAAGCCAGATGAGTTCTTTCTGAGGATGAATGACTGGGAAGGGGTCCTGGGGATTTTCTGGAATAAAACAAACAAACAACATCTTGAGAGGAGAAAGGGTCGTCACTCAGATGTATATATTTGTCAAAAGAGATTGAAATTATATGCACTTCACTGTCTATGAATTATACTTCCTTTTTAAAAAGCTGACACAAATTTTAAGAGCTCTAGAGACAGTAGAAATTTGATGACAAAAGACAACAGAGAATAGGGTAAAAAAAATAATAAAATAAAAAAAGGAATTTCAGAAGATACATTGAGAGCCAAAACAGCATGAATACAAAATGAATAAACTGAGTAGAAAGAACTGAAATTGACATAGCTGAATACTTAATTACTAACACACAGGAAAGGACTGAAATAATGACCACGAAAGCAGAGAGGAAAGGCAAAGATAAGAAAGCAATCAGAAACATAATGATACGTATGAGCTCACGTACCTCAGTTGCCCATAAACCAGACTTCATCACCAATAACTACAAGCCCTCCTCACTCCAATCTGTCTAGTCAGGGCACCTGGTATCCTGACCACCACAATTTTCCAACCTCACCAGGACCTCCAATGCATGTTTCTCACCCCTTTGATGGTCTAATTCCTACTTACCCAGCTGAAATTCCATGGTGAATTCTTACAATTATTCCCTCGTGCAGGCCTTCCATTCCCTTGCCTTTCTCTGTCTTTACTGTTCTCATTTAGTGAAAGCAAGACCTTGGTGAAATTCAACGTTCTTTCTCTCCTGCTGCTGCACACAAGCTGAATACAGCTGGGAAAATCAACACCAACACACTGGCCTCAGTTTAAATGCACGATTATCACCCTCAAGCAGACCTCAATGCTGCCTGCAATCACATATACTTCCCTAGGCAATTCTCCTCCAAGGCCCTGGTTTCATGCCCTATCCTCTCTACTCTCGCCTTCAACACCTCCTGCCCCATCCTTATTCTTGGCAAGTTAGAGCCCTGGCTTCATACTTCACTGGGATCACTGAAGAGATTGGAAGAGGACCTCCACTGAATTCCCACCACCACTTCCACTCCCCTACCAGTGTCTGTACTCAAGAGGTCAACTCTCCCATGTGGTGCTACAGCAAGCTCATCATGCTCCTATCAAAAGCCAATGCCTGTACTTAGGTCCTCATACTTAGATCTCACTCCCTCTTGCCCAGTCAGGGAAGCTTACTCCAGCACTTCACTCCTCTCTCCTCCATTTTCAGCCCTGTACTGTATCATTCCTACCAGTATATGAATATGCTGCTATGTCTTAAAAACACACACACACACACACACACATTTTCCCTTGACCCATCAGTTGTCGCCTAATTTTCTTGTTCTCATTTGCAGCAAACTCTCAAAAAGTTGCATATTTCTTATGTCTACAGTTTGTCTCCTCCCATTTTCTCTTAACTCATTCTCATCAGCGAAGGAGTATATACTCTGTCCTGACCCTACCGGGGACTTTTTTATTTTTTATTTTATATTGGAGGGTAATTGATTTACAATGTTGCATTAGTTTCTGCTGTACAGAAAAGTGATTCAGTTATACATATACATATATCCATTCTTTTTCAGACTCTTTTCTCATACAGGTCATTACAGAATATTGAGTAGAGCTCCCTGTGCTATACAGTAAATCCTTGGTTTTTTGTGTTTTGAACATCTTTATTGGAGTATAATTGCTTTACAATGGTGTGTTAGTTTCTGCTTTATAACAAAGCGAATCAGCTATACAGTAAATCCTTGTTGATTATCTATTTTATATACAGTAGTGTGTATATGTAAATCCCAGACTCCTAATTTATCCCTCCCCCTAATTTTCCCCCTTGGTAACCATAAGTTTGTTTTGTTTTCAAAGTCTGTGAGTCTGTTTCCCCACAGTGGGCTTTTTATATAGACAGCTTGACTCCTCACGTCCGAATATGGGAAACTTCTGTATTTGAAGTTTTCTTTTGAGTATGCTCCTCAGTATGGATCCCACATTTGACACAAAGACACATGCGTGAGAGTTTGTGACAAGGTTCTTCGATGATGGCAGGAAGGTTCCATCACATACAAAATATCTAATTCCTCTCATAAGCCCAGCTATGTACCAGCTGATCTCCATGATTTTAGAGAGCGCCGATCTCCAGTTTCTATTTTTTTTTTTTTTTTTTGCGGTACGCGGGCCTCTCACTGCTGTGGCCTCTCCCGTTGCGGAGCACAGGCTCTGGACGCGCAGGCTCAGCGGCCATGGCTCACGGGCCCAGCCGCTCCGTGGCATGTGGGATCCTCCCGGACCGGGTCACGAACCCATGTCCCCTGCATCAGCAGGCGGACTCTCAACCACTGCGCCACCAGGGAAGCCCTCCAGTTTCTAATTTTATTTTGCTTTTGGGGGAAAAAAACCCCTAGGAATATATTGCTTTAATTAAATATTAATGTTGGGGTTCAGAGAATGTCTTCTTTGTCAGAGGTGGTTTCCACGTAAAGGAAAAAACTGGCCTTGGGTTTTAGAAGATGCGTATTCAGTTTTGGTTTTTCCACTTTTAAGCAGTTAAACTCAGTGCTACGGTCTCAATGTTTGTGTTTCCCCCAAAATTCACATGTTGAAATTCTAATGCCCAATGTGATGGTGTTAGGAGGTGGGGCCTCTGGGAGATGGTTATTTCATGGGTGTGGAGCCCTCATGCATGAGATTAACGCCCTTTGGAAAGAGACCCAAGAGAGCTCCCTAGCCCCTGCCATCACATAAGGATGTAACGAGAAGTCTGCAACCTAGAAGCGGTCCCTCACCCAACCATCCTGGCACCCTGATCTCAGACTTCCAGCCTCCAGAACTGTGAGAAATTTCTCTTGTGTTTATAAACTACCTAGTCTGTGGTATTTTCTTACAGTGGCCTGAACAGACTAAGACACTTGGATGAGCCATTTCATCTTTCATCTTCAATGGAAGACCACTTGCTTACACATCTCACAGGGTTTTTATGAGTATCAATGCATGTAAACACTAATTAGAACTAGTAAAAGTTCTACTCAAGTATAATTCAACAAATTCCACAGCCAGTTTACCTTGGCGAATAAACACTCTTCATAGCAGCCTGATAAAATTTCTTAGCAGCACGCTTGAGCCTTACAAATGCTCAAGGATGGACAGGTCATAAAATAATGTAGTAACAACCCCACGTGGAGAAACAGGACGTGGCATTGCTCTGCCTGTCCCATGTCACACTGAAAAGGGGTCTGGTGGAGGCAGGGTAAATTTCTCCTCTCTTACTACTCTCCTTTAGTTTTAGTTTTTGTTCTTGTTTTTTTAGTTTTAGTTTTCTTAGCATTAGTTTTTCATTGCTGCAAAACAAATGACCACACATTCTGTGGTGCATTTTTTCATGGTTTCTGTCAGGTGAGAATCTGGGCACAGTTCAGCTGTGCACTTCGCTCAGGCTCACAAGGTAGTAATCAAGGTGTCTGGTCAGGCTGTATTCTCATCTGGCAGCTCAACTATGGAAGAATCTGCTTTCAAGCTCATTCTGGATGTTGGCAGAATTTTGCTGGCTGTTGACGGGAGGTGGCCCGTAGGTTTAGGAAGCTGAATGCAGCTCCTAGAATCTTACCCACATTTTCCAGCCAATTAAGCCTCTCCAACTTGGCCACTTACTTCATTAAGTCTTCAGGGAGAGACTTTAGCTTCAATCTTCAAAGATGGAGCCTTACATGAAGTAACATGTACATGAAGTAACAATGTACATGATGACATCCTTTTACTTTCACCACATAACACAACCTCATCATGAGAGCGACATCCTATTATCTTTTTTTTTCTTAAACATCTTCATTGGAGTATAATTACTTTACAATGGTGTGGAGAACAGTATGGAGGTCCCTTAAAAGACATCCTATTATCTTTGTTGCGACGTCTGGAAGCAAGTCACAGGTCTTGCCTGCACTCAAGGGGAGAGGATTATATAAAGGTATGGACACCAAGAGGCAGGGATTGGATGGCTACCCTAAAGTTTGTCCATCACAAACAGCAACCATGTATTTTACAGAAAATCAAGGACTTGGGGTGAGTTGGAGGAAAGGGTATGTGGCTATTGGAAACAATCAGAAAAATTTAACCTTTTCCTCACTTTTTATATCCTAGACCACAACTGGTGTTTCTCTAGTAACCCTGTTCATTTGAAACCTTGGGTTTCAGACATCTCTGCCCACACTGGTAAATATATTACATTTTATGACAGTGACCTTATGCTAGCTGCTCTGTAGCAGGAGAAAATGTTTTGTTGAGCTGTGTCTGAGCCAAGAAAGGAAGACCCCTCAAAATGAAGAGGAAGAGGAGTGGTCTTCGGGTCTACCTGCTGTGATGGGTGAGGGTCCTCTGCTTTACGCACACTTCATGTTGCTCATAGCTTTCGTTTATTGCTCTCCCCACCACCTCAGCCCCATCTCATAGCCTCCGTACTGCAACCTCTGTTGACAGTTGACAAAGTCGTTTAATGAACTCTGTTCAATTTCCTGAGATAGTCTATGGTGTAGCTCACGTAAAAAAATAATAGATGTGGTGGGAATGTAAATGGATACAGCCACTATGGAGAACAGTATGGAGGTTCCTTAAAAAACTACAAATAGAACTACCAGATGACCCAGCAATCCCACTACTGGGCATATACCCTAAGAAAACCATAGTCCAAAAGGAGTCATGTACCACAATGTTCATTGCAGCTCTATTTACAATAGCCAGGACATGGAAGCAACCTAAGTATCCATCGACAGTTGAGTGGACAAAGAAGATGTGGCACATATATGCAATGGAATATTACTCAGCCATTAAAAGAAATGAAATTGAGTTATCTGTAGTGAGGTGGATGGACCTAGAGACTGTCATACAGAGTGAAGTAAGTCAGAAAGAGAAAAACAAATACCATATGCTAACACATACATATAGAATCTAAAAAAAAAAAGAAAAAGGTTCTGAAGAACCTAGGGGCAGGACAGGAATAAAGATGCAGACGTAGAGAATGGACTTGAGGACAGGGCAAGGGGGAACGGTAAGCTGGGACGAAGTGAGAGAGTGGCATGGACATATATACACTACCAAAGATAAAATAGATAGCTAGTGGGAAGCAGCCGCATAGCACAGGGAGATCAGCTCGGTGCGCTGTGACCACCTAGAGGGTTGGGATAGGGAGGGTGGGAGGGAGATGCAAGAGGAAGGGGATATGGGGATATATGTATACGTATAGCTGATTCACTTTGTTATACAGCAGCAACTAACACAACATTGTAAAGCAATTATACTCCAATAAAGATGTTAAAAAAATATAAGTTGCAGCAGAATTGACATTAATTTTCAAAATAAACCACCTTTGGATTAGAGAATAACAATTCATTCCTCATTATATCCATCATGTTTTCATTTAGCCTTAAGTATGCAGAAATACAATCTCCAATTTCCGCTTATTTTATCTAAATTACATGATTCCGGTAACAAATCTTGCTTGTTCAAAAATGAAAATAAATTAGCATTAACTTTCATATCCTTGAATCCTGATATCAATTTATAAAGTCACTATTTATTAATTTAAAAAAATAATAGATGTTAAGGAAGATGAATGACAGAATAAGGAAGACGAGTACACGTCTTACTGGGTGCCCCAAAGAAGAGATTAAAGAATGGAGCTCAGGCATTGTTTGAAGACACAATAGCTATGATTTTTTTTTTTGTAATGATAAAAAAAATCAACTCAGAAATCCAGGAAACACAAAGTATCACCCCCAAGATGAGTAAATTAAAGAAATAAATGTATAGCATACCAGTGAAACTGCAAGACGGGGCGGGGCGGGGGCGGAGAGGTGGGGGGAACCAGAAAGAAAGACACCTGCATGCAAAGGAATGACAGTAAGAATGGCGACAGCCTTCCTGCCTTCTCAATACCAACTACAGAGGCCAGAAGACAACGGGATAACATTTTTAAAGAGATGAGAAAAGATAACTATCAACCTAGAATTGGTTGCCAAGAAAAATTACCTTCAGGAAAGAGGATGGATGTAGAGATATTTATAGAGAAAAACAGAGTTTACAACCCAAAAGCTTTCACTTAAGGAACTTATGGAGGATATAGGTTCAATTTTTAAAATAGATTAAGATTATTCAGAGTTTAAGTTCTTCTTGTGTCAGTTTTAGTAATATGTTTTTCTAAGAATATTTCTATTTCATCTAAATTTTCTATTTAATTGGCGTAAGATCATTTACGCTCCCGTATTTTGATCTTTTTAATGCAACAACCAGAGAATGTGCATTCTTCACAAGCACCCATGGTTTATTTTCAGAAATTGACCATGTACTGGGCCATGAATCAATTATTTTAAAAATTTCAAAGATCAGGGTAAAAAAAAAAATGAGGGGGTGATAACTCATCTTTAATCATAATTATTATAATAGGCTCCATTTATTGAATAATCTACAGATGATTTCTCCTTTACCCATTTCTTATTATCCCCTTTTAGGTAATTAAAAAAAATTTTTTTATTATCCGCATTTTAAATTGAGGAAACTGAACCTTAAAAAAAGTGTCATTGGCCTAAGGTCATACAAGACGGTAAAGCTGGAGTTTCTCTCAAATGATAAATCACCTCGCACCCTTTTGTACCCCTAGTGTTCCATACATTAGGTACTCAATTAAAACGGATTAAATGACCAAACAAACATTTTCCCCTTCATTAAGACTCCTGTCTTCCCTGGGTGTGAAGGAGAAATTAAACCAGTCTGTCTCTTCTTTTCCTCTCAACTCCCCTGCCACCTCCACGCATAATAATGTTAAGGGCTAGAAAATAAAGAGTGAAAACATATCAAGACTCTGGGAAACTAATCACATGCAAGGAAGCGCTGAAGGAGAAACATTTGCATAAGACATCAAACACAAGTACCACGTAACATGAGTTGGGTGAGAAATACATTTACATTTATTTTAGCATCTTGCAGCTATTTCTTCCCCTGTGTACACTTTCGTCTCTTTTTTTTTTCTTATTTAATTACACTTCCATCTGCATCAGCCTTAAGTATAAATTGAATTCCACTGGGAGAGCCCAGCTTCTGGTTAGGCTGCCTTGCGCTGAGTAAAGACAATGAAAAGTGATGTCAAGTCCCAGAGGTGTGCAGACAAGGACCCAACCCCATCATCTGTAACTTCCAGGAATCCCCTCCCTTCTTCCTGCAGGGCCCCAGAGCTGGCCAGTGAGCTGTTCTAAGGACTGTACCGAATTCCACGGCCAGAAAGGAAACCACAAATATCAGAGCTGTGCTCTTCAATTAGATGCCTCTCCATCACCTTTTGATCCCGGGATCCTGACACTGCCTGCAGCCCTGCCAGAGCCCCAGCGTCTGCTCTTAGCATACTCCACTCCTCCCCCAAAGCCTCAGAATGACAACATTTTCGTTACAGTACTTTCATGCACTAGCAAATTCCTCAGTTGCGGTTAGTACACCAGACTATTTAGACATAGTCCACAAACTGTTTGGACTGCGGGGGATGTTCTGGCGTTCGCCTTTTCAAAGGGGTTCAGATTGTTTCAGATGGCAGAAGACCTAATGTCTGCAGGAAGGTCTGCAAACGGCTTCGCTGATTAAAACATCATCCACAAAGCAACCTGCAAAATCGAGACGCTCAAAAGCATGAATGGCGTTAGCTCGTTCGGTGGTTTTTAAGTAAAATCACATTGTCTGATTTTGCCATGGGAAGAAAAAAAACTGGTGCACAGGAGATGTGCTATGGCAGCCAGGGGAATTATCAGGAATTGCAGGGAATCGGTACGCTCTGTTGATCCCAGACCCAAGAGGGATATCATTGTTTGTATGTTTGTTGTATTCATCTTGTTTGGTTAAGAGGATTTTAGAAGGATGCTCCAAAGACTGTCCAGCCCTGGACTGAGGCGACTGAGTACTTGAAATACAGCTGGTAGGGAATGAGGAGTTTAATTTTTCACTTTATTAAACGCTAATTAATTGTAAATGTAAAAAACTATATTCAAGGGCTTCCCTGGTGGCGCAGTGGTTGAGAGTCCGCCTGCCGATGCAGGGGACACGGGTTTGTGCCCTGGTCCAGGAAGATCCCACATGCCGCAGAGCGGCTGGGCCCGTGAGCCATGGCCGCTGAGCCTGCGCGTCCAGAGCCTGTGCTCTGCAACGGGAGAGGCCACAACAGTGAGAGGCCCGCGTACCACAAAAAAACCAAAACTATATTCAATTCACTTATTGGAAAACTCTTATTTTGATAAAACTTGGGTATGCGAACCTACTTTTTCAACCTCAAATTTCAGAAATACAAATCAAGTATTTCTAGTGAAATTTAGCAGTCAGTTTGAGATGTGTGATAAATATATAATACATGCCAGGTTTTGAAGATTCCACATGAATAAAAATAAAAAATATCTCATCAAAATTTCTTTATATTAACTCCATGTTGAAGTGACAATATTTTGGATAAATTGAGTGAAATGAAATATGTAATTAAAATGGACTCCTTCTATTTCTTTTTCATTTTTTAGATGTGGCTACTAGAAAATGTTAAAGTATAGATAAGGCTCACACTATATTTTTGTTGGACCACACTGAGCTAAACCATGCTGCTACTCCTGCCGGCTTCAAAGGACAGGCGGTGCGTACAGCACCAATTTTTGGAATCAGATACCTATAGGCATCTTTAGATTCTACGAGGTGGGTCTCTCTAATACTCTTGGCAACTTCAAGCCTGTTGTCTGGAGTGATAATAATGACATCCATGTCAAACCAAATTAAATTTACATTAATTCAGTCATACTAAAAACTCAATCCTGAGTCAGATGCTATAAGGGACTAGAGGTAATTCCCAAGAGTCTGCAGTCTTGTAAAGCAAGACCTATGACATACAACAAAGAGTGAGGAATTGGAAAGCGGTCCAATAAGACACGAAAATAAACTGCAGCGGGGTTACTAGATAAAATACAGGGAGCCCAGTAAAATAAATTTCAGATAAACAACAAATAATTTTTTTTTTTTTGCGGTACGCGGGCCTCTCACTGTTGTGGCCTCTCCCATTGCGGAACACAGGCTCTGGACACGCAGGCCCAGCAGCCATGGTTCACGGGCCGAGCCGCTCTGCGGCATGTGGGATCTTCCTGGACCGGGGCACGAACCCATGTCCCCTGCATCGGCAGGCGGACTCTCAACCACTGTGCCACCAGGGAAGCCCAACAAATAATTTTTTAGTGTAAGTATGTTGCATACAATAAAAGGGTGTCCTGTGTTTTTATTTGCTAACTCTGGCAATCCTAAGACGCAAGGGCTGTAGAATATCGGAGAGCAGAGAAATATCTTCCCCCAGAAGAACCCAGTCTGTCCTACAAGGGTCTGAGGATGTACAGAGAACTGTCTACTTTCTCTAGTAAATCAACAGTGCATATCTTGCCTTTGTCCTGCTGTCTTTACTTCTGGATAAGATCTGAGCTCTGCTCATCCCTGTAAGTTTAGAGATTAAATGGAACAGGGGAGCAGTGTAGCTGATACCTTTGCATTTATGACTCTTTTCTTAGTCCACAGGCTCTCATGGGTAGACGCCATGCCTTACTGAGGGAATGAGTTTTTATGTAGCAGTCAGTCTGTAGGGCTTGGTGGATCATACCCACAGGCAGACTTAAACTCTCATACAACCTATTCTGAAACAAGGAGGAAAAGAAATTCACAAATACTACTGGAAAGTGCCCTGCTCCTTTCCTCACAGTGGCCAGCAGATCCAGGAATGGCCAAAGGATTTTCTCTGCTGTGAAAACATCCCATTGGACAAGGTTTCAAGACCTAAGAACTCACTTGGATTCTTCCTTCATGCTTCAACATCTTTTCCCATTTTAAGGCTGAAACAAGGAAGGTGGGCATAACACCCATGTTAAGTCAGAAGCAATCTGCCCTGTATGGATGGACACACACTGAGCCCAGGAACCCTCACACAGCTCTCCAAGTGCCAAGATGAAGGGCAGATCCTAAGTATCCCATTTATGACATTTATCTAGTAATGGAGATCTTCATCCTTGGGTTGCCAGTCCTGAGATCCCAGGAGGACTAACTGCAGAGAGGTGTCAGATCACATAATTTGCATAATATCAGAAATGCTTCATGACCTCACAGACGGACTACTGTCCACCCTCAAATACCTTTTTCATTACCAATCCTGCTTTTTTTAAACTCCTGCTGAATTTGAACAGGTGATGGCACTCAGCCTGTAGTACTCAGATACTTGAGCTGACTGCTTTATCTCATTTATGTGATACTTTCCCTTGGATTTGTCATGTTCAGGATGTGTCTAGGCATTTAAAAGAAGTGCTACAGAGTCCTAAAAGAAGATTAGTTTAATTTAGAATTTTAGAATTTAATTTTTAATTAGGATATATGAAGTGGTGGAGGGTAGGATCATCTTAAAACAAAATCCAACAATTCCAGATGAAACCATCCTACGTGCCTGATTTTCTGAGTCATTCTAATTGCTACTTTTGTGGCCCACTGTCACACCATGTGTCAGGCTCCAGGCTTTTAAACTTTGGTTTAGGAAATGCCCACAATGAGTAGGCTGCAAATCCAAAGGGATTATGAAACACTGTTAAAGATTTCAAAGTCACACTTTTCCTCATCCATTTACCCCAGAGGAACGTAAAACTTGGGTCTGTAGATACTTGAATATAAATACAGAAAACTTTTTAAAGATAAAAGGTGTATATTGGGGCTTCCCTGGTGGCGCAGTGGTTGAGAGTCCGCCTGCCGATGCAGGGGACACGGGTTCGTGCCCCGGTCTGGGAAGATCCCACATGCCGCAGAGCGGCTAGGCCCGTGAACCATGGCTGCTGAGCCTGCGCGTGCGGAGCCTGTGCTCTGCAAGGGGAGAGGCCACAACAGTGAGAGGCCCGCCTACCGCAAAAAAAAAAAAAAAAAAAGTGTATAAATATGTGGGTACATTTATATAAATTTTGACTCTATAAATCAATAATGATAATGTCTTAGTGAGTTTTAAAATATAGAAAGAATCGAGATGGAATGGAGTCAACAATGGATAAGGGGTAAAGTACATAAAAGTATTCTATGGGTTTTGCTTTGTTCAGTAAGAGGGTGAAAATATCAACTGATATTAGATGTTGATACATTACAAATATGTGATGTATTCTCATGGGTAACCACTAATTCTTATTTCCAAGGTAAGAGAAGGATGAAAATGGAATAATAAAAAGTAACCTGAAAGAACACAAGAAGAAAGAGTAAAAAAAGAGAAAACAGGACAAATAGAAAGCACATAGTAAGATGGGAGGGTTTTTAAAATTGAAATGTTTTTGGCATATAACATTGGGTAAGTTTAAGGTGTACCTGTTGGTTAGATACTTTTTTTTTTTTTTTTTTTTTTTTTTGCGGTACGTGGGCCTCTCACTGTTGTGGCCTCACCCGTTGCGGAGCACAGGCTCCGGACATGCAGGCTCAGTGGCCATGGCTCACGGGCCTAGCCGCTCTGCGGCATGTGGGATCTTCCCAGACTGGGGCACGAACCCGTGTCCCCTGCATCGGCAGGTGGACTCTCAACCACTGCGCCACCAGGGAAGCCCTAGATACATTTATATATTGCAATATAATTGCCATTGTAGTATCAGCTACACCTCTACACATCACATAATTACCATTTCTTTTTTGTGGTGGGAATAGTTAAAACCTAGTCTCTCCACAAGCTCGATGTGTATAATATTGTTGTCTATAACCACTATACTGCACTTCAGATCTCCGGAACTTATTTATCTACCAGTTACAAGTTTGTACTCTTAACATCTCTCCCATTCACCCACCCACAACCCATGGTAACCACCAATCCACTCTCTGTTTTTACAAGTTTGGCTTTTCTGGATTCCACATATAAGTGATATCAAACAATATTTGTCTTTCTCTGTCTGACTTATCTCACTTAGCATAATGCCCTCAAGGTCAACCCATGTTGTTGCAAATGGCAGGCTTTCCTTCCTTCTCATGGCTCAATAAGATTCCACTGCGCATTTATACCACATCTTCTATACCCATTAATCTGCTGACAGGCACTTAGGTTGTTTCCGTATCTTGGGTATTGTGAATAATGCTGCAATAAATATGGGAGTGCAGTTATCTCTTCGATATCCTGTTTTAATTTCCTTTGCATATATACTCAGAAGTGGAATTGCTGGTTTATATGGCAGTTCTGTTTTTAATTTTTTGTGGAACCTCCATATTGTCTCCCATAACAGCGGAACCAATTTACATTCCCACCAACAGTGTACAAGAGTCCCCTTTTCTCCACATTCTCAACAATACCTGTGATCTCTTATCCTCTTGATGATAGCCATTCTAACAGATGTGAGGTAATATCTCATTTTGGTTTTGATTTGCATTTCTCTGATGATTAGTGATGAACAGTAAGATAGTAATTTTTTTTTTTTTTTTTTTTTTTTTTTTTGCGGTACACGGGCCTCTCACTGTTGAGGCCTCTCCTGTTGCGGAGCACAGGCTCCGGACGCGCAGGCTCAGCAGCCATGGCTCACGGGCCCAGCCGCTCCGTGGCATGTGGGATCTTCCCGGACTGGGGCACAAACCCGTGTCCCCTGCATCGGCAGGCGGATTCTCAACCACTGCGCCACCAGGGAAGCCCAAGATGGTAATTTTAAATTCAAGTGTTTTAGTAATCACATTAAATATAAATGTACTAAATGTTGCATTGAAAGTCAAAGACTGTCACACCAGATAAAAGCTAGATGATATTTAAACAAATCACATCCAAAAAGGATACAGAGATATTTAAAGTAGAATAGAAAAAGATACTCATGCAAAATAGTAACCTAAAGAAAGCTGGTGTGCCTATATTAATCTCAGAACTTTCTTTTAGACAAAAATTATTATTAGAGATAAAGAGGGACAATTCATAATAAATGTTTCATTCACCAGACAGATATAATTCTAAAGCTCTAAGCACCTAATAAGATAATCCAAAATAGATACAGTAGATATTGGCAAGGCTATAGGAGAAACAAATTCATAATCACATGGGAGAATAAACACACCTGTCTCACTGATCTAGATCAAGCAGGTCAAGAGATAATAAGGATGTAGATTTGAACACCACCACCAGTAAAACCTGACCTAACAGATATATACAGGACACTATCTCCAGCAGCTGCAGGGTATACATTCTTATAAAACACACATAGAGCATATATAAAAATTTACCATTTGCTGACCAATAATGCATGTTTCATTCATTCATTTATTCATTTATTTATGGCTGTGTTGGGTCTTCATTGCTGCACACAGGTTTTCTCTAGTTGCAGTGAGTGGGGGCTACTCTTCGTTGTGGTGCATGGGCTTCTTATTGTGGTGGCTTCTCTTGTTGCGGAGCACGGGCTGTAGGCGTGCGGGCTTTGGTAGTTGTGGCACGCGGGCTCAGTAGTTGTGGCTCACGGGTTTAGATGCTCTGCGGCACATAGGGTCTTCCCAGACCAGGGCTTGAACCCATGTCCCCTGCACTGGCAGGCAGGTTCTTAACCACTGGCGCCACCAGGGAAGTCTGCATGTTTCATTTAAATGTTACTTCTCAGCTGTCCCATCTATTTCTTACATAATAACTCATTAGATATACATTAGAACCTCTCAATCTACCTTCAATTCCTTGTAAATTTTCTCGTTATTTTTAAATGACTTTGATTCTGAATCCCAGGGGATTTCCTTAGTATCATCTTCTAATTCAGCCATTTTTCAGTTGTGTCAAGTCTTAGATTTAACTTGTCTATTGAGTTTTTGATTTCAAAGATTCTTTTATTTCTAGAACTTCGAGAAGAGACTTGGGAGAAAAAATCTGTGTTCAAAAGCCATATAAACATCTATGTGGATCAGAAACAGCAACAAGCAGTCAAATGCAGCCTCTCAGGCATCACCAACTGCCATGAGAGAGTGTGCACAGATGGCTGTGTGGAATGCAAGGGACAGAGAGCATCTCAAACAGCCTCTCAGAGCCTTTGGTGGTCCCACAGTGGAATGGGAAGGCACTGAACTTCATTGACTAAGAAGTGGTAGATGTAAAGGGATCTCATCACCAGGAGGAAAGGCTGTGACAGAAAGAGGAGAGATGGACTCTGTAGCTGGAACATGGGTGGGATCATAGGAACCTTATCAGATACACATGAGGACCAGATAGCACACTGCACTCCAGTGGATGCTGTCCTTAGGACGGATGAAGGATGTGGACTGGATGCTTCTCTAACCCAGCCCCACACTGGGTTCTAGGTAGCCCTCAACTTCAGTGATGCCTGGACAGGAAAGGGTGTGAAATCCAGAACTGAGTGATTTATACTGAAATGGGTTTTCCAAAAATTGACTAAGTTCTGTTTCCTGCCAGCAGAAGAGATGAGGTATTGAGATAGAAATTACAGAAAAAATTAAGAATTATAGAAAAAAAAAAAAGGTTGCACATCTCCAGTTGAGTTTCGTGGATGTCTATTTTTTCCCGAGATTCAGAAGCAACTTCGGATGGAACAGACTTCGCATGTCACCAAGTTCCACTCCAGCATCGCGAAGACCAGGAATCTAAGGAATTTATTTGTTTGTTTGTTTGTTTATTTTACAACTTTATTGGAGTATAATTGCTTCACAATGGTGTGTTAGTTTCTGCTTTACAACAAAGTGAATCAGTTATACATATACATCTGTTCCCATATCCCTTCCCTCTTGCGTCTCCCTCCCTCCCTCCCTCCCTATCCCACCCCTCCAGGTGGTCACAAAGCACCGATCTGATCTCCCTGTGCTCTGCGGCTGCTTCCCACTAGCTATCTACCTTACGTTTGATAGTGTATATATGTCCATGCCTCTCTCTCGCTTTGTCACAGCTTACCCTTCCCCCTCCCCATATCCTCAAGTCCATTCTCAAGGAGGTCTGTGTCTTTATTCCTGTTTTACTCCTAGGTTCTTCATGACATTTTTTTTCTTAAATTCCATACAACCTAAGTGTCCATCATCGGATGAATGGATAAAGAAGATGTGGCACATAAATACAATGGAATATTACTCAGCCATAAAAAGAAATGAAATTGAGCTATTTGTAATGAGGTGGATAGACCTAGAGTCTGTCACACAGAGTGAAGTAAGTCAGAAAGAGAAAGGCAAATAGGAATTTAGACTCAGTGAGAAGCATGAATGGACTAGTCCAAGGTCACGCTGTGTTGTAACACAATAAGGACCCAGAATGGCACTCCTTTGAGAAACAGAGGCTGGGGTCCTGGTCCTGTAAGTGTGGTCCTAGAACTGTGTTTCTTGAAGGCTCAGTCCTTCCCTACACATCTTTGTTGACTTTGCCCTGATTTCCACTCAGGAAATACTTAAGTTTTCTTCGGATAATCTTCATTGTCTTTATGCATTTCTAATTACTCTTTCATTTCACAATTTTCTTGGCTATTTTCTCATTTTCTTCCCAAAGAAGAAATTTAGGTTCCCCCTAAATCTCATTCCTATTTTTTTTAAATTACATTGAACTTATAGATTATTGAGGAAAGAATTGATGTCTTCTCACTTTTAGGTCCTACTATACTCCAAACAGAATATGCTTCTTGAGGTACTTAAATCTCATTCTAAATTCTTCAGTAAACTTTTACGGTTTTTCTTCATCTGTACTTTTATTTTGAAGCTTATTCCCAGGCAGTTTATATTTGAGGATTGTTTTAGTGATTACGATCTTTTCCCACTGTACTTTCTAAATGCTTCTTGGTGATAAATTGTGAAAGCTATTGCCTTTTTTTCCTCTATATTTATTTTCTCTGTTTTGATACTTGAGACTTTATTTGTGGCTTAATACATAATATTTAAACGAACTAAAGTTCCATGTTCCCTGGAAAAGGGCATACTCTCTGTTTGTAGGATATATAGTTCAAAACATATCCTTTAAATACGACTTATTCATTTTATTAATATTTTTCTACATCATCACTTATTCTTTAATCACTTTGAGATAGGCATGTTTCTATAAATTTCTCCTTGTATTTTTAAGAGTGTGAGCTTTACATATATTTCACTCACTGATTTTGGAACATAATTCACTGATTTTGGAACAAAAGTTAATTGGTACTCTATTACCTTTTAGTTTTTACAATTAAAATGGTGGTCTTTGTTCATAGTCTCATTTGATGCTATATTAAATTCTACATAGCCTATTAAATTGTAACTTTTTTCTTTTTTCTTTTTGTGTCTGCTATACTTTTTAATATGGATTCGTTTTAGGTATGTCTTTAGTCAATAGCAGACAACTGGACTTTGTTTCATTACATATCAATTTCAGGATCTCTTCTTTAATAAGTGAGTTTATCTCATTTATAATCACTCTTACAAGTACTATATTTGGTCTATGTCTACTTTCCTTTTTCTGTTTTTGCTTCTTGAGTTCTCCTTTTACTCTGTTTTTTCGTAACCAGGTCAGCCTTCTTTTTTTTTTTTTTTCCACTTTGCTTTTGTCTGATGAATTACCTCTGAGTTTTTCAAATACAGTATTTTCTTTAACCTACAGTTTAAAATGACTGGAATCAAGAAACGTACATTTTCGGTCACTCTAATTTAAGCAAAATGTTTAACACACTTCCATTTTCTTTTCCCCCATTCAGATTATGGCCTCTGTTAATGTAATGTGGTTTTATAGATCAAGATTATTCATATCACTCTGCATTAAAATGTTTTATCTTCTTTTGTGAGGACAATTCTCATTTGTGACACTTTTAGGACAGGTTTACAATTATTTGGATCCCTCTTAATTTTCATTTGTTTCAGTGCATATTGCCAATCTGTTTTTATTATTTTCCCAGCTTCAAACATTTAATTTTGATTTTCTGTTGGCTGTAATTATTTCTTCAAGGAACATTTTTCCATGAAGCTTATGTGGCTGATATTTTCCAAGTCCTTCTATCTGAGGATGTGTTTTTGTTACCGTCACACATAAAAGACAGCCTGACAAGCTATAAAATTCCTGATTCACAACCTTTTCTCTCAAAATTGCTTTGAGGTCTCCATCGTCTTCTGGCATTTAGGGTTGCACTAAAAAAGTGTGATACCGGCCTAGTTCTTACATATTTATTCATGGATTACTTTTTTCCTTATTATTTCCTTATACAGAAGCTTGATAAATTTTCTTCATTGATGTAGTTGAAGAGTTTTCTAGACAATGTCTCAATGTGAATTTGAGTGAAATACAGTGAACCTTATTCTGTAGAGAAAACTCTTTCTTAGACTCAACAAATGTCCTATTATAGCTTCAATTTTAACTCATACCATTTTCTATGTATTTTGGTGCAGGATAGATAAGGACAAAGCAAAATCTTTGTTTTCATGGAGCTAATTATTAGTCTTGTGAGCAAGGCACTTATTAGAGGAGGAATACCATACCATACCATACCATACCATACCATACCATACCAGTACCATACCAGTACTAGTGTTGTGACTACCTAATGCATATTGAACACTTGCTACATACCGGGTTCTATGTTAAGGTCTGTATATTTTTCATTTAATTCTCATGACAACAACGGAAAGAAGATTCTGTTATTAACCAGATTTACAGATGGGGAGGCTGAGTATCCAAGAAGTCAAGTAAATTGCCTGAGCTGGGATTTGAACCCAGCGAAGAGAAGAGTAGGGAAGCATGCAGTCTGGCTAGAAGAAACAGCTGGCTCTGGGAAAGGGAAGAAGTTGGTGAATTTGAGGAAAAGAAAAGAACACCTGTGGCTGAAGAAGTGAGGGGTGAGTGGTAAAACGTAAGCCTAAGGAAGAAGGTAGGTGTCAGATCATAGCCTTTCTGGGAAATGTGCAAACTTGGCTGCCATGCCATTGTTTTGCTCTGTCCTGCCTTTGAGGCTAATTTTAATTCTACTACTATGTCTTTAATTTCTTGCAGACCCTCGCATCCCAGCTTCTACATCTTGAAAGCAATTCCATCTTCTCTTTCTTGAATTTCATTGCTCAAACTCAAGTCCCCTTTTATCTCAGCCTCTTCTCTCTTCATGATACTGTGTAGAGATTATGGCTTCTTTAAGCAAGTCGAGAAATCCAAACAGTTGTCTGAATTTTTCACATGGATTCTACATGAGATAATCTTCAGACTCCCCTACCCCTTAGTCATCTGAATGCTGTCCTTGCATGTTGTCCCAGAGTATTATTTTCAGACTTCTGAAGGAGGCATTTCTCTCCTCATATCCTTGAACGAGATGAAACCTGCCCAGACTCCATTCTCACCTGAAGATCTGGGGAGAGTTATGGATCCAGGTTCCCTTATCTAAAAACCGTGTGATGGTAAATCCACTTCCAGTCACTACAGCATGGAGGGTATTTTGATGCTCTAGCCTAATCCTGCTTCTGGGACGTCTTCACACACTTTTTTCTGTTCTTTAACGGGGGGCATCTTTTACCATTCCTGGTTGGTTCCTGGATTTTTTACCTGATGCAGGACTTGCAAAACAAAAATTCCCAAAATGTACAGTCCTTGAGCTCTCTTCCTAGTTTCATCCCCACTTGGATCAATTTCCTCTTAAAGATGGCACCTCCGGTAACAGATGGGGCCACGCCCAGGCCTCCCTGTGCAGTCCAGATACTTTCCTGGGTTAAAAAAAAAAATCTTTACAGGGGCACAGAATGATGGGCATGAAATTAGAAAAAATAATTTTAAGTGTGCTCCCTAGAGCACACTTAAAGGTGTCAGAGGGATGCTTGTTCTGTTTTTGTTTTGTTTTGTTAATCTTTAAATTTATTAATTTATTTTTGGCTGCGTTGGGTCTTCGTCGCTGCACATGGGCTTTCTCTAGTTGCAGCAAGCGGAGGCTACTCTTCACTGCGGTGCGCAGGCCTCTCATTGTGGTGGCTTCTCTTGTTGTGGAGCACGGGCTCTAGGTGCACGGGCTTCAGTAGTTGTGGCATGCAGGCTCAGTAGTTGTGGCTCGCGGGCTCTAGAGTGCAGGCTCAGTAGTTGTGGCTCATGGGCTTACTTGTTCTGTGGCATGCGGGCTCTTCCTGGACCAGGGCTCGAACCCATGTCCCCTGCATTGGCAGGCGGATTCTTAACCCCCGCACCACCAGGGCAGTCCCTCTTGCTCTGTTTTTTCATTAGTACAGGCCACAGATTCCTGGGACAGGAGGCAGAGGTGGCAGGGGAAAGGGGAATAAAAGCATCTTTGACTTTTTTGATAAAGATAAAACTTTGGGCTGCCATATGCTGACCCGGATGGGGTTTTACTCAGCTTGGCTCCATATGCTTTATAATTAGGTCAGTTGATATCAGAATTTGGCATCTTTTCCTCTTGTTGATTTTAATTTTCAGTGTTACTGAATTATTACCTTTATCTGAGTATTCACAGGAGACTGTTCACCTTCCACCATTTTTTATTTGTGACTTTATTTTAGTAAAAATTTGGATTTGACAGAAGCACAAAGAAAGCTTTTTGGAGGGTCATACCTAACTTCTAATTCTTTGTATGATTAAATGGAACACCTCCCTCCTCCCCCACCAATAAAAAAGAAAGAAAAAAGAAGACTTTAAAGCAGCTTAAAGTCTCAATCAATGTAACTTGGATTGGTAGCCCCTCTTGATTTGTTGTCTGGCCAAAGGCAACATCATCAACAAGAGTATTTTTCCAGCCTACAAATTTGTCAATTGCTTGAGAAAATGTAGGAATAAGATTTTTTACTTTCTGCACATGTGGTTTATTCCTCCATTCTTTACTGCTATCTTTTGGATTCAAACACTCAGTTTGGAGTGACACAGCTCATCCTGTGTCTTTTCAGCCAGTGATAATCTCTACAGACTGATCAGTATTATTGAATCTCTTATTTTATATGTAAGATGTTTTATAACATTTTCTATGTAACATTGCTTTTCTAACACCTGTGCTTCTCTGCCTTACGTTTCCTTTTTCACTCACCCCATTCTGGCTCCCTGGTTTAGTTGCTTTTTTGATTCCAGACGTCCATTTTGCAACTCCTGACTTTCTCTAAGACTTTTCAGTTGAAATCTGAAAGAATTAAGCAAGTGAGTCAGAAATCACTTCTTGTCAAGCACCATGCCAGAAAACGAGCAGTTTTGTGTTCAGTGGGAAAAAGCATCTACCCTTTCTTCACTTCTTGCCACTTGAAAGGAAATCCATCTCTTTCTCTTCTTTGAATTTAATTCCCCAATCTCTATACCAAAATAGAAAAAGAGCAGGAAGAACATACAAATGTTGGACATCCAGTCTCGGCCACATATCATATTTATCACCTTTAACGTCCCCTTAATGTGTGTGTCTTGCCTTGCGAACTGAGCTATGACTCCACTAGTAAAAATTACATGACTCACGTCCAAGTCCACATTTAGCAAAATTTCTAAAGCTTTGTCAGTGTGCAAGGCAATGAATATGAAATGAGGTCTGCATTCTTTATTTGGATTAAGTTTAAAGCTTTTCAAATAACACCATCTGAAAATGTCAGCATGACAAAGCTGCCATTCTTACGGGAGGGAACATACCCACGGGGTGCAGGGCCGAGAGGAGAGATCCAGAGTTTATCTTGCTATCTTGTAACTCTCTTCTACTTGCTGCCTCACGTATCTGCCCTCGGCATTTTTATGTATGAATGAAATACGGTTACAAATAAACACCAAGGGAAATTTTCAGATGGAGAACAATCTAGAGAAGGCTAAATCATAGTGATTACTGTGAGACAGTGTGGGTCAGGGGTCAAAAAACTCTGGCCCAAGGGCCAAATCTGGCCTGTTTTTGTAAATCAAGTTTTACTGGAATATAGCCACACCTGTTCATTTATTAATACATATTGTCTACGGGTGCTTTCCTATTACAATGGCCGGGTTGAGTAGTGGTAACAGAGACCGTATGACCCACACAGCCTGAAGTATTTACTAGCCTAAAGTATTTACTATCTGTCCCTTTACAGAAAAAGCTTACCAACCCCTGGTGTAGGGGATTGTTTGTTTCTACCCAGAATCCACTCTCCTCTCTCTTTCCTAACAGGGTCTTGATGTGTCTACATTCTTACCTCTCCCCCATGCAGCTCAGTGTTCCAAGGCATGCTCACCCTCCCTCGTCTCTGACAGGTCCACAGGTGGGCCCATCAAGCTTGCCAATTTCACTGGAACAAGAGCCCAGGTCTAAGCCAATAAGTCCATGGAAATCCCCCAACCACAAAGATTGTTTCAAAAACAATAGGGAGGGAGTCCAACTGGAATCATGTGGGGAGGCCAGGGTTGTCCCAGATGGTATGCAGTGCTGTGGCCATTTTGCCACCAGGAGGAAAGCCAGGAGGAAACGTAGCCAGTAGAGAGAAAGATGCAGCTGAGAGAAACAGAGCTGGAATCCACAGATTCAGATAACTTTGGAGACTGCCTTATGTCTGGACTTCCTATTACTTGAGCCAATTAATTTAATTATTTTTAAGCCAATTTGAGTACTGGTTTTTCTGTTATCTGCAACACAGAGACTTCTAACCGATAGAAATATGCCATTTATCTCATGAAAAGTGTCATAGGAGTCCGTGTTCATCTTATTTCTTTGTAGCCCTAAACATGTCCCTCCATCTGGACAGAACCTCCTCCCACTTCTTTCTCTCAGTATCTCTGGGTCGCTGCCTCTTTGAGTCACTGCCCAGCAATTTGTTTAAAGGAGGAGACCCTGTCCCACTCCTTCAAAACTCAGGGTCCAAGGTGGTCACTCTTTGGTATACACTTAGGTATCATCATTCTTGTCCTTACAACTCCTTGACTGGAGATCAGGACACCAGTGTGTGATGCCCCAGGCCTGCAGCTTCACTGGTTTTCTAGTTATTGCCCTCAGGAAAGTCCAACATTCTTAATAGGGTTTGCAAGATCCTCTGTGTTCTGTTCTTTGTCCACCACCCCAGCCTCATCCTGAGCCATTTTCCCCTTCCCATCTACTTTCTAGTCACACTGTTTTTCTGGTACTTCCTCTAAGAAGCCACACTCTTGGGTCTCTAAACATTTAAGAAACGCTGTTCTATTTGCCCGGGATCTTCTTTCTTTCCAATTTTCACCTACATCACTCTTGTTCATCATTCTCATTTCAGCCCAATGGTTGCTCCCTCAAAGATGACTGAGGTGACCCCTAAGACTACTGTAGCTCTGTCTATGACCAGCTTCCATCCACTTCATCCTTCTGTCTTCATAGCATCCTCATCCTTATAGCTACTGACTCCAAACCCATATTCACAAGCACACTGGAAGCTCCAGGAAGGCTCAGTCCTAGCCTGTCTTGTTCCCTACCAGGTCCCTGGTCCTCAGCACAGTGTCTGGCACAGATCTGACCCTCAATATATATGGCTCATGACTAACTGAGTAGTTTTGGCTGTTTTAAAAGGGAAGTTATGGATACTACCCGTGTTTGAAGGCAGAGTACATTTCTAATGACTCATGTCTAGTGACTTGAAGAGGTTGTTGGGTAAACAGTATTAAATTCTTACTCTCTTACTCTCCGTTTTCTAGAAAACATGCAGAACATCAGCCTTATGGCAACCATTTATATCTTACAATACATCAGGCTCTCAACCAGGTCCTCAGAATCCACAAGCTCTAACTTCTAAAGTTCTTCAGAGTATATTTTATTAATCTTACTCTTCTGAGGAAAAAATAGACTAAAAGAGAAGTAACTTGCTAGTTATGTGTGAATCTATTCACCACCACAGACCATCATGTTGATTTTCAAACCTAAAGAACAACTCTGCCCGAGTCTAATGAGTGAAGAGTCTTGGGTTACCTTGCCTCCTGGTCTGGACACGCGCGCGCGCGTGTGTGTGTGTCTGAACATGCTGCTACAGACTGAATTATACCCTCTCAAATTTCCTATGGTGAAACTCTACCTCTCAATTTTTTTATTGGAGTACAGTTGATTTACAATGTTGTGTTAGTTTCTGCTGTACAGCAGAGTGAATCAGTTATACATATACCTATATCCACTCTTTTTTAGATTCTTTTCCCATTACAGAGCACTGAGTAGAGTTCCCTGTGCTATACAGTAGGTCCTTGTTGGTTCTCTAGTTTATATACAGCAGTGTGTATATGCCAATCCCAATCTCCCAATTTATCCCTCCCCCCCATCCCCCCTGGCAACCATAACTTTGTTTTCAATGTGCTGGTATTTGGATTTGGGGTCTTTGGGAAGTAATGAGGTTGAGATGATGTCATGAGGATCAGACCATCAAGACGGGATTAGTGTCCTTATAAGAAGAGACCAGAGGGCTTGCTCTCTTTCTCCCTGTCTCTCTTTCTCTGCCATGTGAGGACACAGTGAGAGGGTGGCCATCTGGAAGCCAGGAAGAGAGTTCTCACCAGAGCTCTGACCATGCTGGCACTCTGGGCTTAGACTTCCAGTCTCCAGAACTATGAGAAAACCCAACTTTTCATCATCTGTCCTGGACAACGGCAAACACCTTCAAACTGATCAACCCCTTCACCCATCTCCTCTCCGATCAGATCACCACACAGCAGCCAGAGAGATCACAACACTGACATTTCACTGACATTGAAATGTTTTCAGCATGGGGTTGACAAAGACTTTCCATCACTTTCAGAAAAAAAAAAAATCCTGAGATTTCTCCCAATAAAATATCTGTACTAACATTCTGGAATGGACCTCAACACTCAAACTTTTAAAAATGGTTAAATGCAATCAGAAAATAGAGAATCGTTCACCTTTATGTCAACATAATTTCATAATATGTTTGAGTTGAAAAATGCATACTACTTAAAAATTTCATTGATCAGAGGTACAGTGGCTGTCTCAGTTTCAGCCTCAGCTTTATTGACTCCCAAGGTTCATATCTGTTAGAACATTCTCTTACGGGTCACATAGATGTCAATTTGCTAGAGGAAAGGAGGAAAGGAGGAAAGGAGGAAAGGAGGAAAGGAGGAAAGGAGGAAAGGAGGAAAGGAGGAAAGGAGGGGCCCCTTGAGTGAGAGTTTATTGTAAGATAAAGAAAACCCAGGGAAATAGGCTCCTTTGAATAAGTTTGGTAAACGTCCAAGCCATTGTAGGAGGAGGGCCATTCTGAGTTTAGTAGAATCTCTTACTCTGCCAAACCAAGTGGACCATTAGTCCCATGTCTGAGTCCTTTGTTAAAGGGAGGACAAGAAATGAAAACAGAATGAGTCAGTCCAATAAAACCTTTTAAGACAATACGGCACAAATGGTATTAGATCGGGTCTCTTGCAACTGACTATCATACACAGTCTACTGCGTTACACACCCTGGGAAGTGCTGGCACCTTGAAGAGGGAGAAAGCTGATGCCTGTGCACGGTAAGAGGGCAGGTACTGAGGCTGGGCTCAGGAGAAATAATGATGTTTAGCAGATGATGGGCAGAAGACAATGGAACCCAATGGGAGACAGAAGTACCTGGTAGTCAGGGCAGGCAGAGATGGGGCTGGAAAGGAGAATGGGAGGGAAAGGCCAAGGTGGAGGTGGTACCTAACAAGACAGGTGACTTATTTATGGAAACGCGTGAGAGACACCACCATAACATACTTGGGGTGGATTTTCTGGGGTCTGCAGTCTGTGTGGATAAGAGGAGGGCAGGAAGCAAGAGTTGGATATGAGTTAAAGAAAGGTCATTACTTTGGGTCAGGTTACTGAAGAAGCAGTATACATAGTGAATGGAGGACCAGGGGAAGAGATCCGAAAAGTAGATCTGGAGCACTGGAAACTTTCTTAATCCACTTGAAAAATGAACTACTTACTCAGAATATTGATATCCTCAATGTGCAATGCTTTAATAACTTTAATAATAGAACTGATTTTTAAATAAAATAGCTAATCACAGACTCCCGGAAGCTGGGACTTGTAAGTGGAGTAAGGCGGGAGGGAAAAGAGTAAAATCAAAAGGATGGACCTGAGGGAAGGTGAAGAGACTCTGAATTTCCAGGGAGAAGCATGGGAGAGGAGCCCACTGATGGAAGCAGAGGGCGGGGTGGTGCCTGCTCTGTAATTATAATCAAGATAACCATGGCAACCAAGGCATGGAGCAGGCATGCCTTCCCTCAGGTGGATTTGTGAGAAAGGAGTTTTACAGCAACGTCCAATATAATTTGGTTGCCTAAATATTCTGGGAAGTATTAGTAACGCTGAACTCTGTTCAACATTCCTGGGGAATTTTCATTCACATAATAAAAATACAAGCTGCGACATGGGTGACGTGACAACCCGGGAAAGCCCATTGGATCTGAGAGCCTAGACTTCGTTTGGGCAGAGGATCATCTTTGAAAAGTTAGTCAGGGATTTGGTGATGTACAGATTCGGCTGAAGTGACAGATTTATGTGGCTTTGGATGATCCTGGTTTTGAAATGTGACATGAAATGCCAGACAGTGAGTGTTCAGAGACCACCAGCATTGGAGAGGCCTCTCTACAGGGCTGATCTCTACAGGGCTGATGCATTATTTACGTTCCGTCCGCTTTGCACATCGAGCAGTTTCATTTTCAAAGTGGAGACCGGGGTCCTTGATTTCTAAACTGGAATTCTAGGCTGACCTCAGAGACATGTGCTTTCCTAACACGCCCAGCCGGCACTGGTTCTGGGGTTGAATTTGGGCAGAAGACACACCACACACTGTTTGCTTATCATCATTTGACTTTGTTTTATTTACAAATCATAAGCGCGGTCGGGCCGCCGAGCACATCTCTCACTAAGGCTCTTGCCAGCCCAGAGCAGATGGAGACATAAATCAGGCCCCAAGTCTCTTCCTCTGCACAGTCACATGGGAGGGTCCTGGGTCCCTTTGTACCATGTAAATAGTTACCCTCTCCCCACGTGTGCCCAGGGCCTACCCCACTTTGGGGCTAGAAGGAGAGCAAGTCACGGCCGTGGGGGAATTCATGCCAGATGGGGCTCATCTTCCTTTCAGTTCCTTGATTCCTCCTGGAATACTGGGCCATTTGCTGTTTTCTGGTCATTTCCAATTTTACTGCTTGAAATGTGTACTTGTTTTTCTTGGAGGTTTAAGTATGTTCTCTTCGTAGACATACCAGGACTTTGAGTTGTTTTAATTACATCATCCAGAACAGAAAATCTTATCTGATGACTTTTATTCTAGTTACTAATGCCTTTCTTTTAAAATCAACTCTCTCAAGGTACCATTTATGCACAAGAAAAGGTACCCATTTAGAGTGTAGCTTGATGAGTTTTGACAAATGTAGACACCTGTGAAACTACGACCACAGTCAAGGTAAGGAATATGTCCATCACCCCTGGGAAGTTCCCTATATCTCTTTGCAGGCAACCACGGGTCTCTTTGTTGTCACTAGAGAGTACATTTATCTGTTCTAGAGTGTCTTATCAACAGAATCCTACAGTGTATATTCTTTGGGTCTAGTTTCTTTCACTGAAATAGTGTATGAGACTCTCCCATGTTTTTGTAGTTATCAGTTCACTTTTAATCACTAAGTAGTATTCCATTGGGTGAATGGAACATAATTCGTTTTTTCTTTTACCAGTGGATGGACGTTTGGATTACTTCCAGTTTTTGACTATTAGTAACAAAGCTGCTAAGAATATTTGTATGTAAGTTTCTTTTAATGGACTTTTTCATTTACTTTGGGTAAATACCTAGGAGTGGAATTGCTGGGTCATATGGTGATTATATATTTCACTTTATGAGAAACTGCCAAGCAGATCTCCAAAGCAGTCACACTGTCTTTGCACTCCCTCCAGCCAAATACGTGTCTCAGCTTCTACACATGCTCACCAACAACACCTGCTTGATAAGCTTGAGGCGAGATGTTTGGAAATACCAAAACTTGAATATAAATTAATGCCTCCTCACATGAAAAGATGCACCACACTGCTAATCATTAGAGAAATGCAAATCAAAACTACAATGAGGTATCACCTCACACCAGTCAGAACGGCCATCATCAAAAAGTCTACAAACAACAAATGCTGGAGAGGGTGTGGAGAAAAGGGAACCCTCCTACACTGTTGGTGCGAATGTAAATTGGTGCAGCCACTGTGGAGAACAGTATGGAGGTTCCTTAAAAAACTAAACATAGAACTACCATGTGACCCAGCAATCTCACCCCTGGGCATATATCCGGAGAAAGCTCTAATTAGAGTTTTCTAATGCACCAGACACTGTTCTAATCCCTTTTTATGTATTGATTCACTCTTCACAACAACCTTCAGAGAGGTTTGATTTTTCTTTCCCTTTTATATAGGAGACTCCAAAACATCAAGTAACATGCTCAGAGTCACACATCTAGTGAGGGGCAAAGCCAGGATTTGAACTCAGGGTGTCTGTTTCTGGATCTTAGGCTCTTAAACACTGTTCTGCCGATCTCAAACCAGGTACTTATCAACTCTAGAGAGTGTTTAAAAAGATGTTGATTCTTTACACGTAGTGTTTATAAAGAAAATAAGAGGTCACACTACAAGAAGCTAAACGTCTAAGGGGAAAATAGAACGGATGAGATTCATTCAATCCTTCAAAAGAAGAAAGGAAATGCAGTAAATAAAAAACACAGAACAAAATGACAGGAATACACCCAAGCTTATCGATAATCACAATAAATACAATTGAGTAGAAGTCCCTTTTTATTTTTTTAATTTTTTAAATTAATTAATTAATTAATTTATTTTTGGCTATGTTGGGTCTTTGCTTCTGTGCGAGGGCTTTCTCCAGTTGCGGCGAGCGGGAGCCACTCCTCATCGCGGTACGCGGGCCTCTCACTATCGCGGCCCCTCCTGTTGCGGAGCACAGGCTCCAGACGCGCAGCCTCAGTAGTTGCGGCGCACGGACCCAGTTGCTCCGCAGCATGTGGGATCCTCCCGGACCAGGGCTCGAACCCGTGTCCCCTGCACAGGCAGGCGGACTCTCAACCACTGCGCCACCAGGGAAGCCCCTAGAAGTCCCTTTTTAAAAGACTGAAGAGTGGAGCTAAAAATATCAAAATAAAATTTGGACGTTTGCTTTTAAAAGAAAAACATATGAACACCAAAAGGAAATATATTGAAAAATAAAGGTAGAAAAAAAGGCAGGGACTTTCTATTTCTTCTTGTATATATAAGAAAAGTGTAATTTGATAATTCACAGAGGAGACTATCCAGATGGCCATGAAACAATTGGGAAGAAAAGTTCAAGTCTACTAACTCTAACAATTAGCCAAATACTGGTTAAATTAGAGTGAGGAGGGCCTCCCTGGTGGCGCAGTGGTTGAGAGTCCGCCTGCCGATGCAGGGGATACGGGTTCGTGCCCCGGTCTGGGAGGATCCCATATGCCGCGGAGTGGCTGGGCCCGTGAGCCATGGCCGCTGGGCCTGCGCGTCCGGAGCCTGTGCTCCGCAACGGGAGAGGCCACAGCAGTGAGAGGCCCACATACCGCAAAAAAAAAAAGAAAAAAAAAAAAAATTAGAGCGAGGAGAGAGGTAGGGGAAGAGGGAAGGCGAACGGGACGGGGGCGGAGGGGGGGGTTGGTGGGCAGGAGGAGGTGGGAGCATAAAGGGGGAGGTGTCAGCAAATTTTCATTTCAAGGTGGTTAAAGTTAAGCAGATTCTAATTTACATAAAATTATACCTTTCTTAATGAATACTCAGAAACAAGAAATGTACATAACATAGTTATATACATAAATGGTGAAATGAAATGTACATAACATAGTTATATACATAACAATGGTGAAGTGACCAAGCAGAGCTAGAACTCACGCCGTCTAAGGTTTAGCTCCATGTTCCTCCTGCACTACAGTAGTTCCAAAACTTAGCCAGAGAGCATAGTCAGGAACCTTCACTGAAGTTCCCAGTTGCATGACCTGTGCTTTTTCAGATGTTTCAAGCACAGAAGTAAAACTCACTCATTTTTTTTTTTTTTTTTTTTTTTGCGGTACACGGGCCTCTCACTGTTGTGGCCTCTCCCATTGCGGAGCACAGGCTCTGGACGTGCAGGCTCAGCGGCCATGGCTCACGGGCCTAGCCGCTCCATGGCATGTGGGATCTTCCTGGACCAGGGCACGAACCCGTGTCCCTTGCATCGGCAGGCAGACTCTCAACCACTGCACCACCAGGGAAGCCCCTCACTCATTTTTTGATATCTGTCCAGTTCTACCAAGCTAGCTGGCATCTATTTTTAAAGAGACTGGGGGAGTTTGCTGTGGAGCCCTTGCCAGTTTGTGATGGAGAGCCAAAAGATTAAATATTTATCTTCCGAGAGGTTCCGACTTCAGGTATTGGTTAAACAATGAGATTCCTGAACTAGAAAGCTGGGACAAGGTCTTGCATTATGGAAAATTCACTCACTTCCGCCTGGTAAAATCTTCCAGGCTGGTGGTGGCATCAGTGTGAACAGATCCAGAGACCAGTTTCCAATAAACAGGGGATCTGTACCACAAAACACTAGGCAAACAGCCATCAGAAGAGAACTATAAGAAATGGTCCGGAGCCATGTCTTCCAGCCATATGTTTAGAAGAAACGTCCATATAAATTCTGTGTATCTGGTCTAAGGAGGATATTTATTAAAAGAAAGCTGCATGCTGTCACCCATATGGAGATGTGGTTTCTGAAGACACAAAGAGGGCAATGACTGAGATGAATATTTCATAATTTCTCAAGCTTTAAACTGAAATGTGAATAAAATTGAGTTGATCAGCCTAGTTTACCAAATCAGAAAATGTGAAATGGAATTAATGAATTTATTACAGTGCTTTATCTCTAATGATGGGATTATCAAAGTACCAAGGTAACTTCAAATTCTCTGACACAGAAACAGGGATTTGCTTATAAAGGAAGCAATTATAGAAAGGACTCACTCACCCTGTAGGCATCTAAGCTATGTCCATAAGTATGCACACTCAGATAAGCCTGAATCCACATTGACAACCAAAGATGTAAAAGTGCTTTGCTTCGGGCTTCCTTGGTGGCTCAGTGGTTGAGAGTCCGCCTGCCGATGCAGGGGACACGGGTTTGTGCCCTGGTCCGGGAGGATCCCACATGCTGCGGAGCAGCTGGGCCCGTGAGCCATGGCCCCTGAGCCTGCGTGTCTGGAGCCTGTGCACCGCAACGGGAGAGGCCACAACAGTGAGAGGCCCACGTACTGCAAAGGAAAAAAAAAAAAAAAAAGTGCTTTGCTTCAAAATGCAATGTTTTTCCTGAGCATTTATTTCATGCTGTGTCTCAAGGAACCCTCAATACAGGCAATTTAACTGCCTAACCTATCTGATATAATTGGGGCAGCTTTAAATGTAATATAATACATTGTAAACAGTTTTAGAAAAGTGCAATGCTGAAAAGAATCTGAAAAAGAACAGATATATATAATGTGTGTATATAACTGAATCACTTTGCTGTACACTGAAACTAACATTGTAAGTCAACTATACTGCAATTTAAAAAATTACAATGTTTCATTTTATTCTCACTTTTCTTCGATGTAATCTTTTCTCCATCATTTTTCACAGAAGCACCCAAGAGTACTATTACTGGATTGTACAGTAAATGTAACTTAGATTTTTAGAAATGCCAAACTATTTTCCAGAGTGGTTGGACCCCATTACAGTCCTACCAGCAATGTGTTGTCAGTGATGTCCAATGTGATACATGCTTATTCCATTGTACCATTTCCAAACAGCAGAGCTAAACCCAGCCTGCTATCCATGTAATTTTTCTTCTTGACACTATAATATTTTTTGTTAGGTAAGCATATTCTAAAAGTTGAATCCACAGATGTGTCCAGGAACCCTTTCTTATTCCCTTCTTTCTTGGGTAATTAGGTCTTGCAGTGCCTTTAAGATGCCCCCAGGACAAAAGCCATCACCTAGAGAACAGAGCCATTAAAGGTCAGCTAAAATGACTGTGATGCTGTTTCAGCGCCCCACCCTGGTCTTGTCTCTGACTCCTTGCTTATCTTTGGATACTGATTCTACAGTCAGTTTTCATAACTCTGTATCCTGTGTCTGGTTCTGAACTAAATTTTTTCAAGCTCCTGCACTCCCCCTCTGGGTTTCCTAGCGCTGACTTTTGTTGCTGATGCTGCTTCTAGGGACACCTGGATATCTGAATTATAGACTTACAATAACCTGCTTGCAAGTTCCATTATCACTCTGGAATATCGTATGCTTCATTTTTTAAACCTTAAAAAAATTTTTTTAAACCATTATAGACCCGTAGGAAGTTGCTAAAAAAGTACAGAGGGCTTCCCTGGTGGCGCAGTGGTTGAGAGTCCGCCTGCCGATGCAGGGGACACGGGTTCGTGCCCCGGTCCGGGAAGATCCCACATGCCGCGGAGCGGCTAGGCCCGTGAGCCATGGCCGCTGAGCCTACAGTCCGGAGCCTGTGCTCCGCAACGGGAGAGGCCACAACGGTGAGAGGCCCGCGTACCGCAAAAAAAAAAAAAAAAAAGTACGGAAAGTCCCATATACCTTTCACCAAGCTTCCCTCGATGGTGACATCTGACTGAGGTACTGCAGACACAGAACAGCAAGCATCGCTGCTCACCACCCAGTTCTGCAAGGATTAACCCACTGCAATCACTGGCCGACAGCACTCTGTGCTTCAGACACAGGAGATTAAGACAAAAATGAATTCCCTGTGCTTTGGACAAGCAGCCCCCTTAAATAGTTAGATGTATATTTCAGGAACAATTTTAATGAACCCAAATTCTTGCATCTTCCCATACATAGAAAAGCACTACAATCATTAACTTGAGATGCCTGTTCTTTGACTAGCAGTAACCTTTAGCTGTGATGTATGCTTGACTGCACGTTTTCCCTAGCATCCCCCCGCCCCACAAAAAAAAAAATCACATATAAACTGGCTTCTCCCCCTACCTCTATTGGAACAGTTCCCTCTGAGTTACTGAGAGGCTGTCTCCCAGGCTACAGTCCTCAGTAAGACCCCAAATAAAACAAACTCACAGCTCTTACATTGTGTACTTTTCTTTCAGCTGACAGTACACTACTGAAACCAGGAAACTGACATTGGTATAATACTGTTAACTAGACTACAGATCTTACTCAGTTTTCACCAGTTTTTACATGTACTCATGTGTGTGTGTTTCTATGCAATGTGATCCCGTGTGCAGATTTGTGCAATCGCTACCATAATTAGCACACAAAATGGTTCAATCACCACAAAGGAACTGTCTCAAGTTGCCCCTTCACAGTCCCACCCACCAGCTACCCTATCTCTTAGTAACCACACATGTTCTCCATTTTTATAGTTTTGTCCTTTAGAGAATGTCGCATGAATGGAGCATTTGTAACCTTTTAAGAATGGCATTTCTCACTAAGCACAGTGTCCTTGAGATCCAGCTAAATTGTTCCCTTCCTTTTTATCGCTGAGTAGTATTCCATTATATGAAGATACCAGAGTTTATTTAACCATTCACTTGTTGAAGGATATTTGTGTCGCTTTCCCTTTTTGGATTTTATGAATAAAGCTGCTATGAACATTTGCACACAGGTTCTTGAGGGAATATAAGTTTTTATTTCTCTGGGATAAATGTCCAGGAGCAAGATGGCTGGGTTGTGTGGTAAGTGAATGTTTACTCTGATAAGAAAGTGCCAGACTATTTTCCATAGCAGCTGTCCCATCTTACACTGCCACCAGCAAGGTGCAAGAGATCCAGTTCCTCCACATCTTTACCAGCATTTTGTGTTATCACTACTTTTTCTTTTAGCTGTTGAAATAGGTGATATTTCATCATGGCTTTAATCCACATTTCCCTAGTGGATGGTGATGTTGAGTACCTTTTCATGTGTTTTTCCCCTTCTGTATATGCTCATTAGTAAAATGTCTGTTCTTGTCTGCATGTGTTTTCTAGGGGTACCATAACAAAATACCACAGACTGGGTAGCTTCGACAATTTTTTCACAATTGTGGAGACTAGAAGTGTGAGATCAAGGTGTTGGCAGGTGTGGTTTCTCCTGGGGCCTCTGTCCTTGGCTGGAAGAAAGCTGCCTTCTCAGCATCCTTATATAGTCTGCCCTTGTGTGTCCAGATTTCCTCTCTTTATGAGGACACACCAGTCAGATTGGAGCAGGACCCATCCTAATGGCCTCATTTTAAGTTAATCACCTCTTTAAAGTCCCTACCTCAAATTACAGTCATATTTTGAGATCCTGGGGCTCAGGGCTTCTTCAACTTATCAATTTGTATGGGGGGGGAGGACAAAATTCCACCCATAATATCTTTAGCCTATTTTCTAATTCAATTATTTCTTTCACTATTGAGTTTAAGAGTTCTTCATATACTGTATTTGAGATAAAAGTCCTTTCTTGGATATACTGTGCAAATATTTTCCCCCAGTCTCTAGCTTGGCTTTGCATTTTCTTAGTAGGGTCTTTTTTTTAATATTAAAAAATATTTTTTTTTGATGTGGACCATTTTTAAAGTCTTTAATGAATTTGTTACACTATCACTTTTTTTTTTTTAATGTTTTGGTTTCTTGGCCACGAGGCATGGGGGATCTTAGCTCTCCAACCAGGGATCGAACCCTGACCCCCTGCATTGGAAGGCGAAGTCTTAACCACTGGACCGCCAGGGAAGCCCCAATCAGAGCAAAACTTTTAAATTTTGATGAAGTCCAATTTATCACATTTTTCTTTTATGAATTGTGCTTTTGGTGTCAAGTCAAACAGTTCTTAGACATAGGTTTACCTTTATTATATCATTTATCATTTTAAAAATTGCCATAACAGATAGTTATTTACTGCATTTGTTGTAAAAAAATATTATACACTGCCTATTGTATCACTCAGGATCTCCCTATGAAATCTCAGGTGAAGGATGTCTTTTAGAACAGGGTTCTTCAAACTTTAGTGCACATATGAATCACCTGGCTATTTTTTTTTTTTTTTTGGCTGCATTACGTCTTCATTGCTGTGCACGAGCTTTCTCTAGTTGCAGCGAGCAGGGGCTACTCTTGGTTGCGATGCGCAGGCTTCTCATTGCGGTGGCTTCTCTTGTTGCAGAGCACAGGCCCTAGGCGCGCGGGGTTCAGTAGTTGTAGTACACGGGCTTAGTTGCTCCGTGGCGTGTGGGATCTTCCTGGACCAGGGCTTGAACCCATGTCCCCTGCATTGGTGGGATGATTCTTAACCACTGAGCCACCAGGGAAGCCCTGGCATCTTTTTAAAATGCAAATTCTCTTTCTGTAGGTCTGGGGCTGACTTGATATGATATTTTTTATTTCTAACAATCTTCCCATTGATGTTGTTGCTGACATTTTGAGCAACAGAGTTTTAGAATTCAATGTTCCTTTGATATCCAATAATAGGAACTAGGTAACAAATCGTGTCCTTTTTTTTTTTTTTCCTTTTGCAGTACGCGGGCCTCTCACTGTTGTGGCCTCTCCCGTTGCGGAGCACAGGCTCTGGACGCGCAGGCTCAGCAGACATGGCTCACGGGCCCAGCTGCTCCGCAGCATGTGGGATCTTCCCGGACCGGGGCGTGAACCCGTGTCCCCTGCATTGGCAGGCGGACTCCCAACCACTGCGCCACCAGGGAAGCCAAATCGTGTCTTTTTTTTAACTAGGGAAAAGAACACCTAAATTCAAAGTGTAACTAGGACACATGAGTTAACTTATGTTTGGCATTTTTGTGTCCTTATTTCCATGGTTCTAGTTTTCTATTTTTATTTCTAGTTTTTATTTCTGTACATGTATTCTTGTAAATTTTCTCAAAACCTTTCTAGAACAAGGTGAACTATAAATAAAAATAAATGATTAAATGTTAAAGAGATTTTCTTTGCCCTGTGTGCCCAGGAATGAATTCCATCCATTTTTTTCCCCTCAACTTTCGAAACCAATGTTCCCTAGCTTATATTATAATTGAAGAAATATATCATTTTGTACAATATTAGGAATTTTGAGTACAAATGGTCTCTTTTTCCTAAATGACCTATGACTTATCATATTGACAATTACTTTCTCCTTGTTAAAAATTAGGTTCTGGTGTGCTCCACTAAGCTTATTAGGACAGAGTCCTCAATATGGTATTGTTTAATAAAGATTTATAAACTGAATTACTTTTTACAAGTTTAATATCTTTATTGTTAGCAACCCAGTTCAAAATGTAGTTGGTTGGAGCCCTTGTGAATTCTTGGCAGAAATGTAAAATGGCATAGCCACTGTGGAAAACACTATGGTGGTTCCCCCAAAAAGTTAAAAATAGGTTTACCATATGATCCAGAAATTACACTTCCAGGTATATATGCAAAAAAAAGTTAAAAGCAGGTTCTCAAAGAGACACTTGTGCACCCACATTCATAGCAGCATTACTCACAATAGCTAAAACATGGCAAAAAACCAAGTGTCAGGCTTCCCTGGTGGTGCAGTGGTTGAGAGTCCGCCTGCCGATGCAGGGGACACGGGTTCGTGCCCCGGTCTGGGAAGACCCCACGTGCCGCGGAGTGGCTAGGCCCGTGAGCCATGGCTGCTGAGCCTGCGCGTTCGGAGCCTGTGCTCCACAACGGGAGAGGCCACAACAGTGAGAGGCCCACGTACAGAAAAAAAAAAAAAAACCAAGTGTCCACTGACAGCTGGATGAATAAAGAAAAATGTGGTCTGTACATACAACGGAGTATTATTCAGCCTTGAAAAGGAAAGAAATTCTGATACCAGCTACACCATGGATGCACCTTGAGGACAATAAGCTCAGTGAAACAGGCCAGTCACAAACAGACAAATATGGTATTATTCCACTTACATACGATACTTAGACTATTCAAATTCCTCGAGACAGAAAACAGGATGGTGGTTCCCAGGGGCTTAAGGGAGAAAGGAATGGAGAGTTATTGCTTAATGGGAATAGAATTTCAGTTTTGCAAGATGAATGGAGTTCCGGAGATGGACGGTAGTGATAGTTGCACAAAAATAGGAACCTCTTTAATACCACTGAAGCATACACTAAAAAATGGCTAAGGTGATAAATCTTATGTATACTTTGCCACGATTAAAAAAAATGGGAAAAATGTATTAGGTATTCAGCTTTTTGACTAAAGGTAACGTTCATCAGTTGCACAAAAGGTGCCTCGATCGTGACAATACTTGGCCTCTGTGCCCAATTTGCAAATTGCGTTTGCACTGTCTTGGTCTGGCCATGCAATTCAATATATCTCAACAATGATCTTACTTCTTTCTTTATTCTTTGCCAAATGATTTCCCATTAGAATGCTGAACCTATGTGTATCTCTTTCACTTCGTTTTGAATTGTTTAGTGGCAAGAGCCTATTTTAAAAAATTATTTTTAATTGAAGTATAGTTGATTTACAATGTGTTAATTACTGCTGTATAGCTATATGATTCAGTTATATATATATATATTTTTTCTATTCTTTTCCATTATCATAGGATATTGACTATAGTTCCCTGTGCTATACAGTAGGACCTTGTTGTTTATCCATCCTATATATAATAGCTCACATCTGCTTACCCCAACCTTCCACTCCATCCCTCCCTCAACCCCCTCCCCCTTGGCAACCACAGGTCTGTTCTCTATGTCTGTGATTCTGACTTACTTCACTCAGTACGATAATCTCTAGTTGCCTCCATGTTGCTGCAAATGGCATTATTTTGTTCTTTTTTATGGCTGAGTCGTATTCCGTTGCTAATCCCAGCATTCGGCAGAGTAAGTCAAGCTTCGTTGCTGCTTAACACTGTTTAAATAAGCAAGTGAATGAGTATGCCTTTTTTTTTTTTTTTTTTTTTTTTTTTTTTTGCGGTACGCGGGCCTCTCACTGTTGTGGCCTCTCCCATCGCGGAGCACAGGCTCCGGACGTGCAGGCTCAGCGGCCATGGCTCACGGGCCCAGCCGCTCCGTGGCATGTGGGATCCTCCCGGACTGTGGCACGAACCTGTGTCCCCTGCATCGGCAGGCGGACTCCCAACCACTGCGCCACCAGGGAAGCCCCGAGTATGCCTTTTAAAACCATAGAATGCAACTCATTTTGCCCTTCTATTTGATCTGATTCTTATTAAAAGTGTTATACTTTCAAATGAAATGAGTCTTATCACATATTTAAAGATGTCTTTCAGATTACAAATATATACCTGGGATGTATTTCTGAACCTGCTGGACTGTACTGCATTTTCCCACACCGTTGGCCTTAGGATGCATAGGTATCTGAGACCATAGATGCTTCCCCACGTTATGGTCGCGAGCGGCCTGTCGTGGGCCAACTGTGTACTACTGTCACTGACTGTGCTTGTTTTTTTTTTTTTTTTGCTGTACGCGGGCCTCTCACTGTCGTGGCCTCTCCCGTTGCGGAGCACAGGCTCCGGACGCGCAGGCTCAGCGGCCATGGCTCACGGGCCCAGCCGCTCCGCGGCATGTGGGATCCTCCCGGACCGGGGCACAAACCCGTGTCCCCTGCATCGGCAGGCGGACTCTCAACCACTGCGCCACCAGGGAAGCTCAGACTCTGCATTTTTATATGTGCTTTTTTTTTTTTGTACAGAAAGCCCAGTCTTGAGTAATTTAGCAAGTGGTCTATGGATAGGCCTTTTGAAATCACTGTGAGCACTGGCAGAGACTCCTAGTTTTTCACTTACACCACTTTACAGCTCTTCTAAACATTCAAATCAGTTAGCAGCAAGTCACTTCTGCATATTGGAAATCTCACATATGCACGGAGGGCTTTCCATTTTTCTACCTTGAAGTTCATCAGAGCAAGAAGCGTCCTTCGGTTTCCTTTTAGATGTGGCAATTATTCATTCACCTCTGATTCTGCAGCTGCAACTGAGGGATTGGTGAGTCTTGGCACATAACTTTCTTCTTGCTAAGAAATACAGGCCCCTTCTCATCCTACCCAGAGGATCTACACACAGCTCTCCTTTAGTAAGGTGTCTCTGATCCACCATGACTCTCCCCACTCAGGTACTGGGACAAGTTTCCTTCCTGTAGGTAGCGCATATTTTTTTTTAAATTGGAATATAGTTGATTTAAAATGTTGTGTTAGTTTCTGCTGTACAGCAAAGTGAATCAGTTATACATATGCACATATCCACTCTTTTCTAGATTCTTTTCCCATACAGATCATTACAGAGTACTGAGTAGAGTTCCCTATTCTGTACAGTAGGTCCTTATTAGTTATCTAGTTTATATACAGTACTGTGTACATGTCAATCCCAATCTCCCAATTTATCCCTCCCTCCTCTTTCCCCCCATAGCCATAAGTTTGTTTTCTACATCTGTGACTCTATTCCTGTTTTGTAAATAAGTTCATTTTGTAGGTGACCCATAGAGCATGCAATGATGTCTGTCCTTCCCAGGTGCAACTGCAGAGGATGGGCAAAGCCCTTTATGTAGCATGTAGCTTCAAGGATGTGAGATTCCTTTTCAATGTGTCCCAAGCCAGCTTTTTTTTTTTTTTACATCAGTGTCCTTGCACAAACGCAGAACATTTTATTCCAAGTACTTTCACTTTCATACCAAGTAAGTGGGATTAACTAATGTTGATCTTCAGTGATATGACAAATGTTACTTTCCCCATAGTAGCTGCCAGGTTTCCCCAGAGTTCTATTTAGCTTGAATCTCTAAGTGGGCAATAGATTTTATGACTTCCCCCCTCCACTTCTGAGAGCCCTAAATTGAATAAGCTGAGGTCTCTTGACCATAAAGGGCACCAAGAGTCTCACTGATGACCAATGATGTCTGATTCTATTCTAGAATGAAGCTCCTTTAGAACCAGCCACCTTGGCAATGACGTCAGGGCACTGGAAACATAGACTGGATTATACCCAATAAATTAAAAGAAAACAGAACCTTGGGAACTTACACATGGGGAAAAAAAATAAAACACTTCAGTTGGTGTAGGGATATAAACCAGCAAGCTATCATTCCAAAGGGGACAAAGACTCATCAAATTATGCAGGACCGGTTTCCAATGTAGTTCCCTAGTAGGATGAAAAGAAATCATAGACCACAATAGTCAGAAAGTTCTAGAATTCTCTATGCTTCTCATTTGGAACAGAAGTTACTCTTTTGGACTGAGGTTCTCATACAGTCCAAACATGAAGGAGAAGCTTCACAGGGGATTCTCATGAATGGATGCAAGTTCTTAAGTTTAAAATGCAACTGTACGTATGGATCAAGTTGATGAGTTAATCCCCTAGGTAATGATGTGCACAGAAGATTTCTATTAATACCATTGACAAACAATGTTATAGAAATAACATTAATGCTAAGTAGGCATCAATATAACAAAACCCCTCAATGGTTTTCAGTTCCAGGGTAGTTTCTATGTAAGGAACTCAGACAGACAGTCCAAGGTCATAGTACCAGGAAGGTCAAAGTCAATTTAGAAAGTAATTCTGATGGATTCCAACTACCCATACTTTAAGCATTGACTCAATTGAAAAAAACAAACTACGTGAGAATTAAACTTACATTAAGGTGGTAATTCTCAAATACAGATTGGTGGAGCAGTGTAATTGTGGGGGGGTAGGGGGGCAGGGGGGAGGCGGTGCAAACGAGAATCGGCCGAGGGGATTTCTTCCAAATGATACACATATTTCAGAATGCTCTGGCAATGGTTTTCAGGTAGTTGTGGTAACAGAAACTCAACTCAAACCAATTTTAGGAATAAAAATAGACAGATGTAGATAAAGAGAGATAAAGATACAGATGGTACAAGTATAGATACAGATAATCTCATGTGCCTGGGAAGGAATTTCTCGTTACTCATAAATCAAAGGAAGGGCTGAGGGAACCAGGACCTGGATCTTGCAACTCTGGACTCTGAACAGCCAGAAAAGAAAGAGACTGGTCAAGCATATAGATCCTGGGGCCAGAGGGCCTGGTTCAGCAACTGGTCCTGTCACTTAGTAACTGTGTGACCTTGGGCAGTTACTGAACCTTTCTGTCCCCAGCTTCTTCATCTTTAAAAGGAAGGTGGCTGGGAATTTCTTGGTGGTCCAGTGGTTAGGACTCGGCGCTTTCACTGCTGTGGGCCCACGTTCAATCCCAGGTCGGGGAACTAAGATCCCGCAAGCCGCGGCCAAAAATAAATAACAGAATAAAATGAAGATGGGTAACAACGATAGTTACCCCAAAGGTTATTAAAGGGCAGTAAATGTATGTGCAACATGGAATTCTAATATTATTAACGGCATCTCTTTTTCTCGTAATTGCTTTTTTCTGCAGGTTGACCTCATTCTCTCCTGCCAAGATGGCTTCTCCACAGGGCAGACTCCTGAGCAGCTCCAGGTCAGAATTCCCAGAAGGGAAAGAGCATCTCTCACTCACAGTTCATATGGAGGCCCAAGAGGACTCAGATTGGCTCTGCCTGAGTCACGTTCACACCTCCTGAGCCAATCACGGCTGCCAGAAGGATGGGACACTGGACCAGGTCACGTGGCAGAGGTGGGGATGGACTATAATTGGAAGAGCGTTGGGAACCCTTGCTGGACACACAAAGCCACAGTTATGGCAAGTCCCTGAAGGTCCCTTTGGGGATAGGCACCCCCTCCGCTCCACGTGAGACTCACCGCAGCATGACTGTGCTGCTACAAAGAACTATATTTACCTAATGCACTTGAGTATTTACCACATGTAACCTGCTGAATTCTTCTGTTTTTTTAATTGAAGGACAGTTGATTTATAATGTTAGTGTGCTGCATTCTTCTCCGATGCCTACAGTATCACTAGGAAGGAGATACTATTATTCACACTTAACTCATGCAAATGCATTGAGAATTTTAAAATTGTATGAGATTCTGTGGATTGCCCATCTTCCCTATGGAAGATTCCCTATCTTCCCAATTCTACAAGAGCAGCGGCTTTGTTTTGCAAACCTCTGTATCCACAGCGGCTGGGACCGAGCCTCAGATGTAGTTCATGCCCAAAGATTCGTGGTGGAGTGAATGAACAAATGAATGGAGCTGTCCTGGATCCCAGAGCTGGCCAGTGGGCGGTGGAGAGGGCGACCGAAGCCACAGCTCTCCAGCCCTGGGTCATGCTTTCCGCCACAATTCAAGTAGAGGTTAGCAGGTCGTACCGCTCAGGGGAACTGAGACAGAAAAGTGGTTTCATTTGTTTTCTGTGGAACCCCACTGTCAGCACAGGCACACCTCACCTGGGATGGTAACACACTGAGCACCTTAACAGCCTCTGTCCACAGAGCGGAACACACCCGGCTCCTAACGAGGAAGATCGTCCAGGGGAAGGGATGGGGCACAGGGCAGAGACGCGGAGACGGGGGAGGCGTGGCAGGGCGGGAAGGGGTCTCATGAAACACTGGCAAGTTCTTCCACACAGCGGAGAGGAGTCGGCTGAGAGGCGGGGCAGGGGCAAGGGCGGCAGGAGACAGGCAGGGAGGACGTGGGAAGAGGAGGAAAGCAGCCCCCCCGCCACAACGGCGTCCCCGGGGTCAGAGGAGGCCAGCCCTGCCCCTGGGGCCCCCGGAGCTGGGCTCAGCGTCCCTCTTCCCGTGGCCCGGGCCCCAGCCCTTCCCTCCGTGCCTCAGAGAGTGACGAAAGAACTTGATGGTCTTGTCTGGCAGCACATTTTGAGGACGGTTTAGCTGGAAGGAGGCGTCTGTTTTATGCCAAGTAACACATTCTCTGGGCTTAGAGGGAGTTGCTCGTGCGAGGGTGCCCGGCCAGCTCTCTGCTGGGGATTAAGGCCCTGGGGGAGGGGGAGGGGGGGAGGGGGCGGGAATCACAGGCAGCTTGTAAGTTACACAACGAGCAGGTTAACTGTATAGGAGATAACCACAAACTCTCTTTACATCACCCCCTCAGGAAAGATGAACCCTGGATTCGGAACCAAAATGGTGATTAAGTCAAGCTGGTATTAAAACCCTATTCAGAGGGAAAATGTATATATATTCTCATTATATACAATAAGGATGTATTATATGTACGTGCACATACATACACGTTCTCTCTCTGTTCTACATACATACATATTCTCTCTATACATATATTTAAACACGTTGGAATGTATATATCTATTCTCATTTTATGTAATGCAAATGTATATACATTCCTGCTGCATGAGGTTTTAATAATACAATTTATAAACACTGTATATTATATAATAAAGATTTAATATGTATTATTAAATAATAAGTGTACATATTCATTTGCTCTCATTATCTAAGCATTATATCTAGAGATACACAAACACACACACACACATATTCTCATTATGAGTTGAGATACCTCTGCTTCCTTCTCTGCCCATTTCACAGATGTACTCCCTCCAAACAGAGCTTTCCGTTTCCAGAAAGAGGTAGAAGGGCAGGAAGGGGAGGGTGAGGATAGAAAAGGGGAGGAAAGCAGTACGGCTGATGAGAGGGAGAAGATAGACAGGGAGGACCTTCCACAGCTTAGCTCATTTTAAACTCAACTTTGAGGTCGGCAGTAGAATTTTGAGATGAAAGTCATACTGAAATTTCCTCAGAGAACACCTGTGAGGAAAGCACTTTGTACATCATTAAATAACTGTTCTGCCTGCTTAAACAGCTTTGAACTAGCCAAAGGGCCTAAGTGTTAAGCAATCTGGAGAAGCCCAGAGACCACGGTTCTATATAAAAGGAAGCAATAAAGCCTAATGGAGATGTGATTCTTTGCCACCTGCCCAACTATAAACTTGTTTCCTTTAGAACTCACTTTCCGTGTCAATGAAATGTTTATTGCTAGGGTTCAAGAACCGAAGATAAAGGGGATTAAATGTGGAGACAAGCACAGGTACTTTCCTGCATGTTAGAGCCCTGTGGGCCCCAGAGGAGAGGAACCGGAGCAGGAGAGAGTCAGATGCTTGGAGTGTGTGCATCTTCCGTCCTAAAAATGAAATCGAATCTCAGGTAAGAGAAAAAGGGAGCCCAGGGGCCTTCCGAACCCCTCTCGTATTTGAGGTGAAGAGACCCCAAGATACAGAGGGAGCAGGAGCCGGACCTGTAGCTCCTCTCCGCTCCTGCATCCTCAGCTTCTTTGCCCTGGACCATGGATGGCTGAGCTGTCATCATCCACGCCCACCCTAACGCCTGCCATCTTAAAAGAGCCCTGCAGAAAAGAAAGTCAAACACTCCCTAGACCCCATGCCGCACTCCTGATACACATCCGCTCAAGGTCACTCCTGAATTTGACTTACAAAATTCGTCTCTGCTTTCTCACCTCCTGTTTTTTCTCGAATCTTCTTCTAAACCTGTCACCCTGCTTCCACCCGGCCCATCAATTCTCAATGGCAGCCAGACCCACCTTTGGAATCAAGCATCTAATAATGTCACTCTCCTGCTCAAAACCCTTGAATGGCTTCCAGGGCGCTCAGAATCCAATCCAGAATCTCCATCATGGCCTTCTGGGCCCCGTGTGATTTGCCTTTGCCCAACCTCATCTCTGGACTCTCTCCACGTCATTCCCAGGAGACCTTTCTGCTCTTCCTTGAACATTCCAAATGTCTTCTTGCTTCAGTCTCATATTTGTTGTTCCCTCCACCTGGAATCCTTTTTTCCAAGGTCATCCCATGACAGTCAATGTCAGTCTCCATTCTCAGGTCACCTCAAAGAGGATTCCTTTACTGCTCCATCTAAGACAGCCATGCCCCTCATCCTTCTGGCTTCTGGTTTCCACTGCCTTGTTCTACTGTACTTTTCCTTATAGCAGCTGTTACTACCTTGCATCTTATTACTGAATTTTATCAGAGCTAAAACATCATTAAATTGAAGGTACCACTGATTTATATACCACTAATAAATTAAAAAATTTTAAACCCATGGGCAATAAGATGATGGCATTTGATGTCTCCACGGGAGTCATGAAGGATGTAAGAATCCATCACACCAGCCTCACAGGGCTTGGAAATTTTTTATCTATCTTGGAGGCCTTGGCAATTTCTCCTGCCTTCAGTTGCACTGTTTGGCTTAAGAAAGGCATCAGCTAATCGTGGACATGTTCTTTCCTTAGGTTCCGTAAAGCATAGTTGTCGTTTTGCGAGAAAAGATGGAATGGCACCCATTTCTCCGACAACAAATATTTGCTTCTCTAATACCAAATTTATGCCCCACTGCTGTGCCTTTGGGTCTACAAAAGAATTTGTTTCAAAGCCAAATCATAATGTAGTCTTTCTGAAGATGTTTTAAAAGATAATTAAATTCGACATGTGTAGTATCAGCAAACACATGCTGCTAACTCAACTGAATGGATGACAGCATAGGAGTTTCGGCCAAGTTTGCACACATGTAGGCCGTGAGAGCTTCGTCATGACTGCTGCCTGTCTGACAGCAGTTATACGATGTCATCTATTATAAAATACATTCCAATTTCAGAGATGTTAAAATGGGAAATACCTTAGAATAAACACAGGAAACACTACTTATTTGCAGTCTCTTTCCCCCATGTAAGAAAGGCAATGACTTACATTATCCCTCTAATTTATCTCTGGATCCTGAGTACCTTGAGCAGAGGCTGGCACATAGTAGGTGCTCAGTAAAACCTTGTCAAATGAATGCATGAGTGAATGAATGAATGAATAAGGACTCAGTGAACAATCACTGGAAACAAAGGAAATTTCAAGCCAGAAACTTTCAGGAATTGCTTCTAGAAGGTTGACGAGTCTATACTGAAACTAAACCCAACCTGACATATAAACTCCTGCTGCATTTGTGAAAGAAAAGGGGAAAGACCATAGAACTGCTGAAAGCTTCATGACTGGGAGGGAGTGTGAAGGTGAAGGGTAACTGGGGTACGACCAAGGGCCACATCTGGCATACAATGCTGGGTCCTTGGGACTAAAGATGACCCTGAATGGGAAGCTTACCATGCTGTTTCTCTCTCTTTCCTCTTAACCCTGGGCCAGGAAAGAGAAAAGAAAAGAAAAAAAAAAGCATCCCTGCACTATCAGGCTCCCAGCAAGAGCAGAGAGCCTCTGCCTAGCGAAGGTCAGGGTCTCCATCCCGGGTAAACTGCTAAGCCCCAGCCCTCCAGCAAACACAACAATGCATCTCTCTGGACAAGAGGTACAGTTCCTGAGAAGCTTCCTCCAGTGCTGATACCCTTTGTTTTCTTCTCCAGGTTTCTAGATCTCTGAATTTGTAAAGTCAAAACCACCACAAACCGAAACTGTCAGAGACCTAAACTTTTCTCCTTCCACCGGGACCACAACTATGTAACCAGAATTCACATCCGTCTCTGAAAGAATCCATTTTAAAGTCTTATATGGGATAAGCCTATGTTCCCTTCCGGCTCCAGTCTTTACCAAGTTGACAAGAAATCCACCAGACACCTGAAAAGGATACCGCTGTTCAAGTTAATAGAACTCATTGAATCGGGGTAATCAGAACAAACATCTTCCTATGAAACATTGTTACTGCCAGACTCAGGACACAATTTTGGAAGATGTCTGAATATGTTACTAAGAGGTCAGTTTACCGAGCCTCCTGACTTCAAAGGACATCTAAGTAACATCCTCCCCTGCGTTATTTATCAGAGTCTCACTAAAATTACGAGAAGACTTCACAGTAATGTTGGCAAACAAAATCAGTAGAGAAGTTAATGCCAAGGTACAGGAAGAATTGGGTTTATTATAAGACAGATGGGGCTAGGTTGAGAAAAACTTGGGCAGGACGTTGTAGGGTATGGTTTAGCTTTGCTTTATGAAACCAAGTCTACCTGAAAACTACATTGGACTCTTGGACGTCCCACAAATGTGGCCCCTGACTCCGAGAGGGAAGACTGGGCCAGCTAGACTGGGGCAGAGCTAGACCTTCTCAGGGCCGGAACTTATCTAATGTTTGCAGCCTCTTTAGGTAAAAGAAGACAAAATTAGACACAAATGAGATTTTGTTTAGAATGAGAAAATAAATCACAACAAATTACAAATTAAAAAACAAAATGAAAAATACAATAATCACAAAAACCCAAAACTGTACATAGTATTCTAATAATAATTGCCTAACACGATTCTGTAATACTTTCCCTACATTTCTTGTCTGTACCTTCTTTGATCACCTTCTCAAATAATGACAACTGTTTCTTTCAGCTTCCCAGGAACACTGGGAAATACCACGTAAATTGTTAGAATTATTATAAATTTGGGAAATATATATTTTTTCATACATTGTAAGATTCAGAAGAACTTTCCATAAACCAGCTTTGATTCCACACATTTATATCTTCAGGTTCTAGGTGACACGTCTTAGTATGAGGTGCTCTCTGGACCTGAACACTATTGTCTAGATCAAGGGCGAGTTGGCACTGTGGCCGACTGGAGTCCCCTAGAAGCCACTGATACAGCTCGACAGCTAGCAGTGACTTAACTCACAGAAACGCATGCTGTGAAATTAAAATTAACTGAACTCCCCTTAGATCTCCAAATCCCTGAGGCCACGCCCTTGTTATTCTACAGGAGGTGAAGTGTGATGGGAGAACAGGAGTGAAAAAGATAGCCTGTCTTAAGTGATCGTCGAAATATCGAAAAACTTGGGCAGGACGCTTCAAAATACACTCGTGCAAATTTTATAAAAACATGCGATTGTCATCGAAATATCATACTCATACAAATTTTATAAAAACATGCGAGAAGGTCCGCAATCTTCTAGGGCCCTCTCCAGGATGGTGGAAAGGGCCACTGCAAGTAGGGGCCTTGCAACTTAACCTTTGTAAGTTCAACTTGTCTTTGTAGCTAGAGAACTGGACCGCCGTTCTCTAGCCCCAGGACAACGTGCCACTGAGGCAGGAAGAAGGCTGATCTCTCTGCCACCAATATCCCATCTCCCCAGCTCAAAAGAGAATTAGGACCACTGGCTTCTATGTATATAGTAAGATCAACAACCAGTAAGAGAAAAGAGGCTGGGGTGAAATATAAAAACAAGAGATGAAAAATTATATGCAGAATTAAAGGGGGGGCTGTACAAAAAGAAGGGAAAACAGACACAGCTGAGAAGACAGAATTAAAATCTATTACCTGAACTAGCATCCTCCTATTTTCCGGTGAGGGCCTCATTGGGTAATACAGGAAAGCAGGGATGAGTCTAGTGATCGGGATCGAAGGTGATTTCATTACAATCATGTTGCCTACAGACATCAAGGAGGCACGTCCCATTTATACCACTGTCTAAGTGGCCTTTTTTGTTCCGAGGCTGAGGACAGGCTTGATTTAGGAGCCAGGTCTCAGATTTGGTGTTTCTCAATCCCATTCACTGCCTAGTAGCTATAGGTCAAGATCCCCGGGCCAGACAGCAGGTCCCCCGGGCAGTGGACGTTGGGAGATGTCCTCGGAGAAGAAAGCCCACCTCCCACGTTCACACCTCACCTTCCTGACTTGGAAAACACCTCCAGTTAATGAGCAAATCTGGCATCTGTCAGCTTTTTGTAAGCAAGCATTTCACAAGGTTTACAGAAAAGTAAAGTAAACAGAGTTCTGAGTAACAAAAGAGTGGCGTTTATGCATTCTTTGATTCACTTTAAAGGATGGTATAAACTGACTTTTTAACCAAGCATTAGGCAAGATCTGGGCCCAAGCCATTCTATAATAAACAGTGACATGGCTATATTAAAATATTTACTTAGTGTGTTAAAGTGACTTATAGGAAGAGTGGCTACTACATAGAAGGCCTAAGTATTAAGGCGTCAGGTGCCACGGGCGGCATAAATATTCCATGCGCACTTGTTTATAGGAAAACCCCATCTGGATTTGGCTAAAACAGCAGGCACCCTGGTGACCCCAGTTTTGCTATTGGAAAATATAACACAAGTGTTCACTCATCTAGAATAACTACAGTGCTAAGTGCCAAATGACAGATGGGAGGGGATTGGCTTTTCTCAATAAAATCCAGGCACTCCATTGTGAAGGGCTTCATTGTCAGGGCTCCTCGGCGTTTGTATACTCTCAGAGTCGATGGGCAGCTCCATGGGGCAAGGTGCTGGGTCAGGCTGACCACAACCTGCCCAGTTGGGATCACGGCACCTAGACACATCACTGCAAGCTGGACAGGCTTTGGGAGACTTGGCCTGGAAGAGCCCATGAACATCAATGCCATCAATCCCCACCCCACTCCCACTCTCCCCTCAACTCAGTCATGCTGAGTAGTGATCAGGCAGCCCAGTGGGATCAAAAGAAAATCTGGGTTTGGAGCATGGCTCTCCCACTTGAGTATAACTTTCAGGGTTAAAATGGGGGAGAGAAGAGGCCATGCATGTTGACAGGCATATTGGATGCTTTCCTAGGTTATCTCATTGATATCCTCATGTTCATACTATGGTGTGGGGATGACTTCCCCCTTTTACAGATTCACTTAAAGCAGAGAATGATTTCAGGGAATGAAAGGTCTTCCTGGGCTGGGCCTTGGTCATCTCTTCAGATGAACACATCAACCTTCTCGGAAGGTTGACTCCTGTCTAGTGGGAGCAGTAAAAACAGTAAGAGTACAGCTGCCCTCTGGAATGGATAATTTCATCAGGGAGAAATCAAATGTCTCTGCAAGACAACATGCCTACCCAACAGCACAGAGCTCAGAAGACAAAATCTCAAATCGAAACCTAACTGTGAACTGAAAACTGTAATCTCCATGTGACAGAATCAAGCAGCTCCCTCCTCCCCCCCTTTCACCCTACAGCAAACTTCCCCCAGTTGAGTTTGGTTAATAGATTTCTTTCACTCATCTGCCTACTCGACAAAGTTGTAATGAGCACCAATCATGTCCAGAGTCCTTTCTACATGGTGAGGACACAGCGATAAGCAAAGTCCCTCATTCCTCCAACTTGACCTCCTAGCGGGGGAACAGATAAATGTACGATTGCATAAACATCTAACAGAGTTTCGGGTAGTGATAAGGAAAGAAACATGGAGCAGGAAATAGAAATAAGGAACAACTAGAAATGCCACTTTACGTAGGGTGGTCAGGTAAACCAAAGCTATTAGCTTAAAAGGCATAGGAATCGTGGGGTTGGGGGGAATCAATCTAATTAACCATCTCTGGCATCATAGCTCAAAGTTTAAACTATTCAATTGCACCATAATATGAAGAAAACCAAACTGAGAATGATTACTTAAGGCTCTGGTCTAAGCTTTAGCATGAACTTGTTATGTAGTCCTGAGAAAGTAGTAGTATTTCATAGATGGGGAACTGGAGACCCAGAAAGGTAAGGTGATGTGCTCATGGCAGCAAAATTGGTGTGAACCTTGAAGGTTTCTTTCCACTCTATATTTCTAGAATTGTGTAGTCCAATATGGAAGCCACTAGCCCCATGTGAGTAACTATATTCAAATTGACTCAAAACAATTCAAATTCAGTTCCTCAGTTGCAAAAGAGGCTGACGCCTGTCATGCTGGGGAGTGCAGACAATAAACGTTTCCTCCACTCTAGAAAGTTCTACTGGAGAGTCCCGTTCTGGAGTTCTGTAGATTCTGTTAGCTCTTGAGAAGAAACAACAAGTGTTTGCGTATACATTTTCTATTTCTACCAGATGACTGGGCATCTTAGAGACAAATCATGTTGGGTGGTTTTTAACCCAAGAATTTTATGCCCAGTCAAGTTGTCTTTTATGTGTGGAAGCAACAAACAGCTGAAGAAGTCATACCACCTATAAAACCTTCTTGGAAAAAAAAAAAGTTGAAGACACAGTCTAACGGCTTGAATAACAAAGAAAATTAAAGAGCCCAAGAGTGGAAAATTGGAGTACAAAAGACTGGATGGTGTGCACCAAAAGCAATTAATATAAAGATTCACCTAAATAAATGTGATTGCAAATTAAATACAACCTCCCCTAGGACACTCAAAACAAAACGTAAAGATGATTTAACACATAGTCTGGATTTTAAAATAAGAAAAATAACGTTGCATGATGACACTCTGGGTTGACCTTGACAATGAAGGGGTCATACTGACATAATCATGGTGAGATAGTAAATAGATGCAACTCTTCAATATGTATTAATAACTTTGAAAATTGTTAAACTCCTCCCACTTCATTATTCCACTGATAGGAAACAATTCTAAGAACCCAATAAACACTACCACCAAACAAATTTTGTCTATGAAGATTTTCAGTGCAGCATAAAGTATAGAACTCACAAAAACTGAAAATATATTCAGTAAGAGAGGAATAAATTCTAATATACCCTTAAAATATAATTTCATGCAGTCATTAAAATCATGATTGAGAAAAAATTTAATAACATGGAAAAACGTATATAATATGAGGGGAACAGTGATAACAGCTAACACTTATTCAATGTTTAGTTAAGTGCCAGTCACTTCTCTAAAGGCCTTAGGTCTTGGTATCATTTACCCCTCAAAAGGCCTAAAAGCAGTTAGGATGACTATTATCTCCAGTGAACTACTGAGGAGACAGAGCCTTATGGCTGATTTGCCCCATTGCTCCATGAATCACTACGTGACAGGGCTGGGCCATGATGGTAAAAGCCCATCTGATGTAAAGTCTGTGCTCTTGACAGCCTCCTCCCCAGGAGACTCTGAAAGCAGCATGCTCTCAGCCATGTTTAAAACAAAAAAAAGTATATGCACACTTAGAAAAAATCCTGGCTAGAAATACACTGAAACCTTAACAGTGATTGCCTCTGAGTGATGGGGTTACAGATCACTTTCATTTTCTTCTTCAAATCAGTCTTTATCTTTGAATCATCCTAGCACCGAACACTATTCAGTAATCAAGAAAAAAATTTTCATGAAAAGGAGAGGCCATCTCCATACACAGATTTGTACACCCAGGGGAAAAAAATAATAACTCAAAAGGCAAAGCTAAAAATGGAATTCCAAAGTGTTGCCTGGAAATTAGTGGGAGTTCAAAGGAGTTAAATAAAAGATGGAAAATTGGAGAAGGGCCATTGCTAAATCTTTAAGCTCTTCCAAAAGGTTTCTGTGTGCAGTTGTTGGTTTCTATCTCTCAGCCCTCAACTTAACTGATGAGCATTTACACAGTTACTGAGAAGTAAGAAGCCACTCAGAGGCTCCAAACTTAGGAGTCTGCTGGTTGCTGTTGTTATTTTGTTTTAATGGATTTGTTTATTGGCCTGACAAATGAATTTACTATCAGCAGGCCCTTTCCCCCCCGCCTTTTCAGTTTTATTAACATTATTTTTTTTAAAATCAGGCAACACTTTGTTGAACAATCCTGACCCTGAAGAATGCTTGCTGGCACACTGTCCAAGAAATCTAGCAGAAGTTTGTATGATTATCTTTATGAGTGAGTACAGTTTAGTCTAGTGCCTTTTTTGTTGAATAACACCATCACCCAGAGTCCCCCAGCAAACAGGAGAGTTGGTCTTACCTTCGATTGGGTGTTCACCAACCATCACGGTCCAGAGAGGTCACGGAAGAGAACTTTACACCATGCAGTGAAACCATCAAGTTCATATTTGTCAACCTCAAGATCGCACTTCAGCTTGTTGGTAATTTCTCCGGTAGCGACATCTGGAGGTCTGTTCCAATGCTGTCACCCACGGTCAGCATTCAGTTCCAGGGAGGCAAATTCGAGCTTCAAAACAATGCCATTTCAGTCTCCTTGCCTTTTTAGACCCAACTAAAAAGGGGGTCTTATGTGGGAGGAAGAATGGAGCTGTGCAAAAAGCTCAGGAAAAAGAGTCACCCAGACTTGAATTTGAATCCTGCTCCATCATTTACTAGATAAAACCTGTAACAAGGGTTGAACTGCTTTGAGTCTCTCTCTCTCTCTCTTTTTTTTTTTGGAAGTCAGAGCGTTAGCATTAAGATACAATAGCTAACACACATATACAAAGCCGAGTATAACCCTGGCATATAATATGTGCTTAACAAACATGCTCTCTCCTCCCATCCTCTCAGAAATGCACCTGTCCTACAATGAGCTTCCTGGGACTGAAGCACAGGAGGGGTGGTTTCAGGCCATGGCTATCTGATTTTATTTCACTAGGCTTGAGAGAGCCTCTCTGAGATGAAAAACATTCCATCCTAAAGATGCAAGAAAGCAGAACTTCTGCTAACCTTTCCTCTTGACTCCAGTTTACTTCTATGCTATGTCATGCCCTAAACAATGAGGTTGTAAACCGTCATGGAAATCATCATCATCCGGACATTGAGATGGCCCACCACCACTCAGAGACAGCGCCCCAGAGGATTCTGGTCCCACTCTTCTCCCTTCCGCTCCTCATCCTGGGTCAAAGAATGGGAGAGGCTGCAGAGCCTTAGTCCTTGTGGGTAGGGCCAACATGGCCCACCTTGTGAACTCAGTCTCACTCTCTCATTTCGCAGAAGGCAAGGTGCTCTAAAGTTATCCTATCTTTCTGACCTTTGTAGCCGGCTGGATAGGTTGGGTTACATTGAGGTAACAAACATCCTGAAATTCTCAGTGGTCTAAAGCGACAAAAGTTTACTTCTTGGTTGTATGATGTGTCCATCGCAGATGGGCTAGAGGCTCTGTTTTAAGATCTCTCTCACTCCAGGATCCAGTCTAATGCAATATCCACCCTATGGGACATTGCTAATATCTGTGACAGAAAGAAAAGAGAAAGTCAGGTTGCTCCTTGCAAGTTACACCTGGAAGACAACACATCATCTTTTAGTGATGAAAACAAGACATAGAACCATGCTAGAATTTGAGAGGGCAGAAACACACACCACCATCATGTCTTAAAGAAGAAAACACTTCTATACTACATCCATCACACAGCTGTATGACATGGTAATCAGGCAATATTAACCCCATTAAAAAATGAATATATGTCCCTGAAAAAAAGAATTGGTAAGCTGGACTTCGTTAAAATTAAAAATTTCAGCTATGCAAATGACACTGTCAAGAGAATGAAAAGACAAACCATAGACTAGGAGAAAATATTTGCAAAAGACATATCTGAAAAAGGACTGTTATCCAAAATATACAAAGAACTCTTAAAGCTCAGCAATAAGAAAACAAACACAATTTAAAAATGGGCCAAAATAATACTTATGGTTGCCAAAGGGAATAGTGGGGTGGGGGGAAAGAGATAAATTAGGAATTTGGGATTAGCAGATACACACTTCTGTATACAAAACAGGTAAACAACAAGGACATATATAGCATGTATAGGTATATACATATATATGTGTGTGTATATATATTTTATTTTATTATTTTTTTTTATTTATTTTTTTTTGTGGTATGCGGGCCTCTCACTGTTGTGGCCTCTCCTGTTGCGGAGCACAGGCTCCGGACACGCAGGCTCAGCGGCCATGGCTCACGGGCCCAGCCGCTCCACGGCATATGGGATCCTCCCGGACCGGGGCACGAACCCGTATCCCCTGCACCGGCAGGCGGACTCTCAACCACCGCGCCACCAGGGAGGCCCCTTGTGTGTATATATATATATACACACACACGTATATATGTATAACATGTACAGCACAGGGAATTATACTCAATATCTTTTTTTTTAATTACTTTATTTATTTATGGCTGTGTTGGGTCTTCGTTGCAGTGGCAGGCTTCTCATTGCGGTGGCTTCTCCCATTGCAGAGCATAGGCCCTAGGTGCGTGGGCTTCAGTAGTTGTGGCACGCAGGTCCAGCCGCTCCAAGGCATGTGGGATCTTCCCAGACCAGGGCTTGAACCTCTGTCTCCTGCATTGGCAGGCAGACTCCCAACCACTAGGCCAACAGGGAAGTCCTACTCAATATCTTTTAATAACCTATAATGGAAAAGAATCTGAAAAAGAATATATACGTGTGTATGTATATATATATGTGTATATATGTATACACACACAACTGAATCACTTTGCTATACACTTGAAACTAACACGACATGGTAAATTGTAAGAAGGGGTGAGCTCACATCCTCTTCCACCATCTTGCCGGCCAAATGGCAACACTGTATATAAACTCTACTTCCATTAAAAAAGAAAAATGGGGGCTTCCCTGGTGGCGCAGTGGTTGAGAGTCTGCCTGCTGATGCAGGGGACACGGGTTTGAGCCTTGGTCTGGGAGGATCCCACATGCCGTGGAGCGGCTAGCCCCGTGAGCCACAATTACTGAGCCTGCGCATCTGGAGCCTGTGCTCCGCAACAAGAGAGGCCGCGATGGTGAGAGGCCCGCGCACCGCGATGAAGAGTGGCCCCCGCTTGCCACAACTGGAGAAAGCCCTCGCCCAGAAACGAAGACCCAACACAGCCATAAATAAATAAATAAAATTATAAAATAATAATAAAATAAAATAAATAAAGGACAGGGATGTGTTCACAAGACCCCACATTAAAAAAAAAAAAGGGTCAAAGACCTTAACAGACAGCTCACCAAAGAAGATAAATAGATGGCAAATAAGCATATGAAAAGATACTCAGCATCATATGTCATTAGGGAATTGCAAATTAAAACGAGATACCACTGCACACTTATTAGAAAGGTCAAAATTCAAAACACTGACAACACCAAATGCTGATGAGGATGTGGAGCAACAGGAACTCTCTTCATTGCTACTGGAAATGCAAAATGGAAAAGCCACTTTGGAAGACAGGTTTGCAGTTTTTTGTTTGTTTGTTTGTTTTATAATACTAAACATACTCTTACCATATATTCCAGCAATTGCACTCCTTGGTGTTAACACAAATGAGCTGAAAAGTTATGTTGACACAAAAAGCTGCACATGGATTTTACAGCAGCTTTATTCATAATTTCCAAAACTTGGAAGCAACTACAATGTCATTCAGTAGGTGAACAGATAAATAAACTATGATACATCTCAACAATGGAATATTAGTTAGCATTAAAAAGAAATGTGCTATCAAGCTATGAAAAGACATAGAGGAGCCTTAAATGCATATCACTAAGTGGAAGAAGTCAGTATGAAAAGGCTCCTACTGTCTGATTCCACCTATATGACATTCTGGAAAAGGCAAAATTATGGAGACAGTAAAAAAAAAAAAAAAAAAAACAGAAAAGAAAAGAAAAGAAAATCAGTGGTTGCCAGAGGAGAGAAGGATGAATAAGGTGGAGCACAGATGATCTTTAGGGCAGTGAAACTATTCTGTGTGATCCCATAATGATGGACACATGTCATTATAAAATTTTCCAAACCCATAGAATGTACAACACCATGACTGAACCCTGAAGTAAACTATGGACTTTGGGTGAGAATGACGTGTCTGCGTAGGTTCATCAACTCTAACAAACGCATCACTCTGGTGGGGGGATGTTGATAACGCAGGAGGTGATGCGTGTGTGGGAGAGGGGGTGTATGGGAAATCTCTGTACCTTCTACTGGTTTTTGCTGTGAACCTAATACTGCTCTAAAAAAAAATCAAGTCTATTTTTAAAAAATGAATACATGTCATAGAGGTTAAGTGTCTTGGGTAAGGTCATGCAAAAGAGTGCCTTGCACACAGGAGATAATAAATATTTGTTGAACGAGTGAGGGAAGGCACGTGTGAACTAATGAAAAAGTAAAATGATGAAAGCCAGGGTGCAAATCGAGGTGAGCTGATTCTTGATACAGGGTTCTTTCTGTTTCCAGCATACTGCTACCCAGCTCCTTGACCACCCCTGCACCCACCCAGGCTACTAGCAACTAAATTCCACCCCAGGAAGGTTTCTGGGTTTTACTTGTCTGTGTTTGTAAAATAACTGGGATTCCTGAGTTCTAGAACGGCAAATTGTAAACAGTCACCGTTGTAATGAAACACAAGCACGTGGACACACCCACAGACACACAAAAACTGTCAACTTATCATAAGAGCAACAAGGGTGTAGGGCCAGGAAATATTAATCCCCACAGTTCAGACTAAAACCTGTTACCAAGGACAAAGTTGCAACAGCAATGCCTGAGTCCACAGATGGTTATTATTTGTAATTTTGCTTCACTTTGGCAATGACACCGAGTTTCCAGAGGTGGTGTAAGTCCTGAAGAGGTAACTGTAGCATTCAGGGTTAAACACAGAGCCCCAAAGACTAGAGAAATGAAAGAGACAGAGCATTTAACTGAAAATGCCTCTAGTACCAGGCGGAACAGAGAGGATAAAAAAATTCCTCCTCTCTGAGAATCAGAAACAGCCCATGAGCCAAATACATCTGTTGAATGTTGAAGGTGACAAAATGCAGCTCAGAGAGAGAATGCACTGAATCATTAAAAAAAGTTCCTAAGAAACTTAACAAGTACATCGAGACACTGCTAAAGTATGCGCTTTGATGGCTCATGGAAATATCCTGGGGAAGTGACTCAAACGGTTTGGAAGATGCAGCCTCTCTGCTTGGACGATTCACTCATCGCTGAGACAGTAGGGAGTCACAGTAACCGTAATTGGGAGCTTCTTGGGATCAGGTAGAAGCCTCTAAGCTGTGCCTTACAAAGGCATCTAGACGTTCAGGTAATGGCGTGTGAGGGGGATGGATGAAAGAAAGGTGGATTAGTTCCTTCTGATTTTCAAATTTATTTTTAATGGATAAAACAGTTCTGATCCAAAATTTTTTAAAGTACAAAGCAGTACACAGTGAAAAGTTCCCCTTGCAACTCCCTTTCTAGCCAATCAATTCTCCTTTTCAGAACCAGTGATCGATTCCTAGCACATTCTTCCACACGTATATTTATGCAAACAGATCAATGTTTTACATTTTCCTTCTTTTAATTCAAATACTAACCTACTGTTCAAACTATTATGCACCTGAAATAGAGCTTGGAAGCAGGTCTTAAAATTTAACAGATATAAAAACGCCAATGAAATGACTCTATCTCAGATTGCTACCGTATCACTACAGAGAAAGAAGAAGGAATTTCACTAACTTATGGACCCAGTAAATTCTGACTCTACAGAATATACTGTAAAGAACTAAAAAGAACTGTAAAGAAATCTGACTTTTACTTAGTTTGTTTGTAATTCAGTAGTGGTAGAGGGTAGTTTTTCTGAAACGATTTTGAGTATATTGTAGAATAGAGAAAAATAAACAAATTGATGTAATTGGGAATCATGGGTTCTCTCATGTGAGAGAGGGGGATATGTATATGAGAAAAGTGAGAAAGAAAATCCTGTGTCGAGACTAAAATGATATTATGGACTGAACATTTGTGTCCCCCCCCATTTATATGTTAAAGCCCTAACATTCAATGTGATGGTGTTTGGAGGTGGGGTCTTTGGGAGGTAAGTAGGTTTAAATGAAGTCATGAGGGTGTGGCCTTCCTGATGAGATTAGTGTCCTTGTAAGAAGAGGAATAAAGAGCTGAGCTTGCCCTTTCTCCACCATGTGAAGACACAGTGAGAAGGTGGCCATCCACAGAGCCCTTGCTGGGGGACTGAACTGACCAGCACCGTGCTCTTGGACTTTCCAATCTTCAGAACTGTGAGAAATAAGTGTCTGCTGTTTAAGCCAGCCGGCTATGGTATTTTGTTATGGCAGCCTGAGCAGATTAAGACAAATGAGAACTATTAATATAAACTAGTTCCATTCACTGAAAAGGTCTGAAAATGTGGTCACTCCACAAGCAACAAGTACATCTTGGGAATGCCCAGATCTTGGTTTCTAAATTCTACTCCCTACTTAAAAAAAAAAAAGAAAGAAAAAAGAAAAACCTCAGAATCTTGGGAAATGGCTCCTCCTGTGTCAAAAGCAAAGAAAATACAAAGTAGTCCTGTAACATCTTATTACTGTGTCAGGAAATGCTCAAAGATTGATCCAGACATGTCAACATACACACAAGCCTGCGTGAAGGGGCTTCCAACAGTTGGGTTTGGAGTAATCTGAGCATTAAAAAAATAATGATAGTGGATGATAACATATTGAATTTTAAAAATCAATTAATGTATAATAGAGTAAAAAAAAAAAAAAAGAGGAAGGTGGAACCCTTCTCTCATAAGAACCCCTTACAATAAAGTTACATTAGTAGCTTTAGAAAATGACTATTTTGCCACCTCCAATGTACTCATTGGAGTACATTCAGGCAAGAATCAACAGAGACTGGAGCCAGTCAAGTCTAGTGACTTGTCCAAATCTAAGGTTGCATAACCCAAGTAAGTTTTGACAAGTCTCTGTGAAGAATAACCAGACTTCACTGAGTGAAATGTTGTGGGCATATGTACATGATCTCAAAGTACCACACCTCAGATGTCGTGTTAGTTTGCTCAGGCTGCCATAACTAAGTGCCACAGACCTGGGGGACTTCAACAACTGAAATGTATTTTCTCACTGTTCTGGAGGCTGGAAGTCCAAGTTCAAGGTGCCAGAAGAGTCGGTTTTGCCTGAGGCCTCTCTCCTTGCCTTGCAGACGGCAGCCCTCTTGCTGCCTTTTCCCATGGGCTTCCCTCTGTGCCCACGTGGCTCTGGTGTCTCTTAATATGTTCAAATTTCCTCTTGTTAAAAGGATACCAGTAACACTGGATTAGCCCCTACCCATACAACCTCATTTAACTTTAATTACCTTTCTAAAAACCCCGACTACAACTACATTCACATTCTAAGGTGCTGGGGGGTTGGGGCTTTGACATATAAATTTGGGGAGAATACAGTTCAGTCCATATCAGACGTGTTGCTAAATACAAAGGGAACTACAATGGAGAAGTCTGGCAGCCACTACCTTAACCAAATGAATAAACTTATCACTAAGAGCATCTCTGTAATATTCTTGATGTTTCATTGGAATGTAACTGTGAGGAAACAATCAGATAAATCCAGATTATGAAAATTTCTACAAGACAACTGGCTGGTATTCTCCAAAAAGATCATTGTCATGAAATACAAAAGGCAGGTAGACTAGAAAAACAGAAGCTAAAGAAACATGACAACCAAATTCTACAACAAAAAAAAAGAAAAAGAAGCCAAATCTCCAAAAAAAAAAAGCCATAATTTTTTTTTTGTGATAACCAAGGAGATGTGAATAATATATTAGATGATACTATTGTTTCAATGCTAAATTTCTTAGGTGTGTGGTGGCGTGGCTTTGTATTTAGGGATGAATGTTATGTTTTCTACAGTTTATTTTTAAACAGTTTCCCCAAAGATGTCTGCAAATTAACATTTAGTGAGGCTACAGACATCAAGAACAGACTTGTGGTTGCCAAAGGGGTTGGGGGGGGAGTGAAATATTGGGAGTTTGGGGTTAGCAGATGCAAACTACAATACACAGAATTAATAAACAACAACATCCTACTGTATAGCACAGGGAACTATACTCAATATACTACTATAAACCATAATGGAAAAGAATATGAAAAAGAATATATATATGTATAATGGAGTCACTTTCCTATATACAACAAAAACTAACACAACACTGTAAATCAACTATACTTCAATAAAATAAAAAAAACAATTAGTGAGTATACTTGAAAATTATATATTTATCTGAATATTCTTATAACTTTTCTATTTAAAATTTTTCAAGATGTAAAGTTAGAGGGGATGATAGATAATATCTACATCATTAGAGGTAACTATCATATCTAAATAATATACTGGTTCTGTTTCACATCTGTATATTTTTTCCATGTATATCCATTATTTAACCAGTTCTCTATTACTGAATATTAAGATTATCTTTAATCTTTTTTTTATTAAAAACAACGTGCAAAAATAATCCTGTACATACATCTTTTGGGAGATGCGTGAGTATATCTTTAGGATAAATTCCTAGGAGAGGAATTGTTAAAGTTTTTTCTTGATGACTGTAAGCAGGCATTGAATTTCTAGGCAAAACAGTTATTTCTTCAGTTTGCTTGTATTCTGAATCAAAGTAGAACAAGCCAGTTTAAAAAAGTAAGCCTCCTTAATTCACAGTGAAGAGCTGATTTCTTTACCTTAATGGTTTAATTCAAGGCTTGAATTATTCAACTTTAAATGCAAAACATCTAACACAGTGTGTTGTACAAAATGGATACACGCATTCATCAAATGTGTTTGAATGAATGAATGGAAGCTTCTAGACACCAGAAGCATTAACTGTGGAATTATAAAATAAACACATCCTCCCTCCCCACATTCCAAAGAGGCTGCAAGAATCTTAATGGCATCTCACTATAACACACACACACACAAATTAGATGTCAAGGCACATCTCCTATGGACCTCATCCAAGTCACCAAAATGACTTCCTTATAATGGACTCCCAAGACAGAATTACAGCGTAGCAGTTGGGAATTTAACATTTATAAAACACTGTGAATTCTCTAGCTCCTTGCCTACTCCCTGCTCCTGCTGTTTTTCTCTCCGCTGGTCTGATTCCTCCATCACTTTGCTCCATATCTGGGCTATTTAGAGGGAATGGCAAATTTAGAGCTCACCATAGCCAGGGCCCATTGAGGACAGAGGATTAAGGGACCTTGAGCCAAGTCACTTGATCCCTCAAGGGTTCTGTTTTATCATCTATAAAATAAAGGGGTTGGAAGCACTGAGATTTTCCCCCACATTCTGTAGCTCTTTGGAGAAATTATGTTATCAATCCACACCATGAGTTGTTAATAATTAACAGCCACATATGAAAAGGGGACAAAACTTGCATTAAAATATCAACAAACACAGTGTAGCAGAATGACTGCACACATCAGAGGAAGACAGTTTTCATAAGTCAGGTTCCCAAATAAGCTTCTCCTTGCCCAGTTTTATTCATTCTAGTTCTTGTAGGTAAGTAGGTGGCACACAAGTCTTGAGCATAAACCTGCTCCCAATCTCAGAAGTCTGTTATACCATCACAAAAGGCCACCAAGAGCATGTACAAACCATTATTTTTTTGAGGATCTGCCATCTTCAAAGTGCTCTAGGTGCTGATACAGACTGGAAAACTCTAAATTCCACCTCCAACTACTGCATGTGGTTCTCTCTGAATGAGCCATCTATAAAGTAAGAGATAACAATGCATCACCTACCTGTTCCTCAAAGTTCATTCCCTTGGTGGAAACCATTTATTGTCCATCAGCTCTTAGATAGCTGTTCCTAACACCGAGGTTATCCCCTCAGGCCAAGACAGGTTAGTTCAAGGAATCAAACATGATTGTTTTCATATTTTAAAAGTTAAAAATGGTTTCTAGCATAGAAGAACCAAAATGATAAAGAGAATGGAAGTCATCTCTTCCCAGGAATATTTCAAGATACTAGCATGTTTAACCCAGAAAAGAGAGAGAAGAAGAACATGATGGTTGTCTACAAATATACAAAGAGCTAACAGGTGGAAGGTACATGAGGCTGGTTCTTTGTGAATCTGGAGAGCAAAATTTTGAGAGGCAAAATGTTCAGAGTGAAAGATCTTGGTTCAGTTTGATGAAGGACTTTCTAAAAAGTAGAGATCTTTAACAATGGAATACATTTTCTTTGACTTATTGAGTTCTGAAGAATGTGAAGAATTCAAGAAAATGTTTGATGGTAATTCTCAGGTGTGGTGTGGGATGGGAGATGAAGCCAGTAAATTTTAAAATATAGTAAATCCTATAACACAAGTAATATTTGACAAATCTCAGGTATAAAATCCTATAAGACAAGTACTATTTGACATATATCTTCCAGGAAGTAATAATCAGACTTCAATAATATTTTCCATCTTCACAAAAGAGAGAAAAAAGAAATTGAATTTATTATAAGATTGTGCAGATTATAAAAAAGAAAGCAGAATGTAATGATCCAAGTAGAGAATTAAAAGGAATAAAATATGACTACAAAATTCATGGCCATACAGAAGCATAATACTGAAAGCAAAGTGGGAGAGTACGTCAAGAATTACAAAGATCCAGTGCTTGCGAAAAAATATAAATCTTGCATAGGAAACTGCAAAAGTATGACTCATGGAAAGCTGAAGGGTAGTTTTTCCATGAATTAAATCTAACAAATTTCACTATAAAAGAATTAAAAACTAATGCAAATCAACAAACATGAACAAAACAACATGAACAAAATTAAAAGGAAAGCATTAATGCAATAAGATAAGAAAAGGAAATAAGATGTACACAGATTGGGGAGGAAGAAATAAAAGTGTCTTTGTTCACTGATGACATAATTGTCTATGTAGAAAATCCAAAAGAATTGACAAAAACCGTCTGGAACTAATAAGTAATTTTACAAAGGTGTAGAATTAAGTTTAATACCCAGAAGTCAATCACTTTTCTATAGACCAGCAATGAATACACGGAATTTGAAATTCAAAAACACAATACCGTTTACATTAGCACCCCCAAAGATGAAATACTCAGTTATAAATTTAACAAAATATGGATAAGATCTATATGAGGAACACTACAAAACTGATGAAAACAATCAAAGAACAACTAAACAAATGGACAAATATTCCATGTTCATGGATAGGAAAAATCAATATGATTAATATGACAGTTCTGCACAATTTGATCTATAGATTCAACACAATCCCAACCAACATCCAGCAAACTGTTTTATGGATATCAACAATCTGATTCCAAAGTTTATAAGGAGAGATAAAAGACCTAGAACAACCAACACCACATGGAAGGAAAAGAACCAAGTCAGGACTGACACTAACTTGAGTTTAAGACTTACTATAAAGCAACAGTTATCAGGACAGATGTGATATTGGCAAAAGTAGAGACAAAGAGATCAATGGAACAGAACGGAGAGCCCAGAAATAGTCACGTAAATATAGTCAACAGATCTTTGACAAAGAAGTGATACATCCAGACGATGGATTATTATACAGCATTAAAAAGAAATGAGCTATCAAGCCATGAAAAGATGAAAGAATCTTGAATGCATGTTACTAAGTGAAAGAAGTCAATCTGAAAAGGCTACATCTGTATGAGTCCAATAATATGACATTCTGTAAACGGCAGAATTACGGAGATCATAAAATGATCAGTGGTTGTCAGGCGTTTGGGAGGAGAGAGAGATGAACCAAAAGAGCACAGAAGATTTTTAGGTTAGTGAAACCCTTCTGTATGTCACTAGGAGGAATACGAGTCATACATTTTTCCAAAACTGTAGGTTATACAACACCAAGAGTGAACCCTAAGGTAAACTACAGTCTGGATTATAATGATAATTCAATGTAGGTTCATCATTTGTAACCAAGGTAGCACTCTGGTGGGGAATGTTGACAGTGGGGAAATGTCTATACGTGCAGGCAGCGGGTGGGGGGGGGGGCGGGTCTCGGGAATTCTCTGTGCTTTCCACTCAATTTTACCAGGAACCTAAAACTGCTCTTAAAGTCTATTATTTTAAAAAAATCTCCTACAGCAAATATGAGGCCAGCCTCTTATGTCAATGGGAAATAATGGCCGAGCTGAGCATTTAGTGCTCTTTAATTTGTAATGTTATGAAGGTAAATTGTAGTTCTGTACTGCATTGTTCTTCGCCCCAGCTCTTCTGGAGTCTAAAGCATTTCAACACTTCGACTCCTGCAGATTGTTTGAAGTTCTTTTCCCTGTTATCTTGCATAATATAGACTCAGTCATCAATTTGATGATGGGGCCACCCATCATTGAGACAGAGAAAGAATCAAGATGGCAGGTTACCAGGGGAACATGGCCAAGGGCTAATGGGCAGTTCAAATTAAAATTCGTTTCTTAACTTAGTATTTACAACATATACAACATATATTCAATAGATGTTAAATGAGATTACTTTTCAATGATATACTGTGATTGGGTTTTAGAATTAAACATTGAAAATCTGATTATTTAAATCTAAGTAACAAATACAATCATGAGTTGTGGGGGGTTGGTGAATAGTACATTCTGAAATATTTTTTTAGGCAAAAAAACCCCACTTAATATACTGAAAAGCAAATATGCTGCATCTGACTTGAAATAATCTTGAAAAAGTTTAGAAGTTCAAGGTTTTAATACTGAACTTTATACACTGAAAGTCACCTTTCAGATTTTAAGCTAAACAATTAAATCTGGCAGTAATGAAAAACAGAAATGGTAGTCTTAAAATTTTTGCTTGAACAGAGGAAAGACTCTTCTTCCTATTGCTAATGGGTTAATTAGCAATCAGACACACACAGAAGCTTTGTTCTTTCACTGATTACATTTTCCTGATCAAGAGAATGGGCTACCATCACAAGGCCCTTGACTCATATAAGGCTTCCTCATTGCCTCATCACTGGGACTCTGAGTAACTATAAATCACTTAGACTAGTATTTTGAGTGATCTGCTATAAATGTTCATTAAAAACTCAAATGATGTCTCAAGAATCTGTGGAAATTAAATTGTATTAAATACAGGGGAAAAAAAGTTTGTATATCCCTTGGTCAGGACTCTAAAGTTTTATTCCTCTAGGCTATACACATTTCTTACTACATTTGTTTAAGAATAATGACAGTTAACACTTATATACTGTTTTCAGCATTTTACACACACTAACTCATTTAATTTCATAGCAATGTTATGAAACGTATACTATTGACATCTCTGGGTTACAGACATGGAAACAGATACCAAGAGGTTAATTAACTTGCTCAAGGTCATGCATTAGCCAACCTGGGTAGTTGGGCTCTTAGCCACCACGTTATTCTGCGTCTTAGGTCATTTATCTTCTTGATGTTTCAAAAGAGATTTTCTTCTTTCATTGTAACGTTGTTTCGAGAACTAAGCAAATGCATCTATATAAAGCACTTAAAACAACTCTGGCACAAAGGAAGCACCTCCTAAATGCTAGTTGTTCCTGTTCTTATTATTATCATTAACATTTGTGTATCTTCTAAAAAGCTACCAAATCTATTTGATTTGGATATATCCGAATTCTCTTATTTTTAACAGGTTTCGTGTTGATACGCATGTATTTTACAAGTACACAATTTTCAAACAGCAGTTTTGTTTCCTTTTAAGTGTCTCCTTATCATTTTATTTTCTTGTTTAATTGTATTAGCTGGAGTTTCTAGAGCAATGTTCAGTTAAAGGGGGTAAAAATGGGAATCTCATTTCTGTTCCTGACCTCAGACTCCATAAAAATGGATTTATGGGGCTTCCCTGGTGGCGCAGTGGTTGAGAGTCCACGGGTTCGAGCCCTGGTCTGGGAAGATCCCACATGCCATGGAGCAACTGGGCCCGTGAGCCACAACGACTGAGCCCGCGCGTCTGGAGCTTGTGCTCCGCAACAAGAGAGGCCGTGATGGTGAGAGGCCCGCACACCGCGATGAAGAGTGGCCCCCACTTGTCACAACCAGAGAAAGCCCTTACACAGAGGCAAAGACTCAATACAGCAAAAAATAAATAAATTAATTCATAAACTCCTACCCCCAACATCTAAAAAAAAAAAAGGATTTATGTCTCCAATTTCCTCATTAAGCACATGGCTGGATTTCAGAGGGTGTGTGTGTGTGTGTGTAAAGTAGTGGTAAGAAAGTATCCCTCTACTGTTATTTTACTAAAGACTTTTCATTAAAAATGTGTGCTGATCTTATCAAATATATTTTAGGCATTAGTCACTCTGATAATATGCTTTTTCCCCTTTGACCAGTTAAAATACTAATTCAGTGCAATGACTTATCTAATATATAGGAACAACCTTATTTTCCTAGAACGAAATGCACTTGGTTGTAATGGCACAGTCTATGAATTTATTGGTGAATTATATTTAATATGTTATTAACATTTTTTTGCCTCAATATAATGGATTTTGTTCTCTAGAGTTCTGGGGTTTTGTGTGTGTGTGTGTGTGTGTGTGTGTGTGTGTGTGTGTGTGTGTGTACCATGGTACCGTGGCTTTGAAAAAGAAATTTGACAACAAAATGTTTTCTCTGTTCTACTATATTCTGTAACAATAACAGCACTGGCATTTTTTACTCATAGAAAGTTACAAAGAACTTCCTCGTGAAACTGAGTTTGACACAGCCTTTTAATTTTGAAAACTTTTAAATTCTGCCCATGATTATATTAATAGGTTCTATTTGGGTTTTCTCTCTCTTCTGGGGTCAATTTTGGCTGTTCATATTTCCCAAGGGGGGGAAAAATCATTATTTATAACAGGTTTTCAAATTTTGCCTGAAGTTTTAAACGCAGCCTCTTCTGTTTTATTAACATTGTCTTTATCTGTATTTGTTTCCCTCGACTCATTTCTAAATTTGTGCTTTCTCCCTTTTTCCTTAATATAAATTTACCTGCTTATTTTTTTAATTAAAACCTGCCACAGATTGGTTTTATTTAATAGACCCAGGTTTCTTCCTCAACCCCACACTCTGAATGCCTAATTTACTTATTCTCGTTTTACTTTTTCTGATGTATGTAGACTGGGAAGGTTTTTTTTCCACAAGAGTACTCTTCCCAGAGTTGTTTATTGTTATTTTACCTAAGAAATGTGCAATTCTGCTTTGAATTTTCTCATTGACTTAAAAAAGAAAAGAAAAACTCACAGGCTACTTTTATTACCAAGTACTTGGGATTTTTGTTTGCTTGACTCTATTTTTGCTATTTTATGCTTTATTGCAATGCAGTTAAGAGAATGAGGTCTGTATTATTTCTACTTATTAGAATTTGTTGAATTATTTTTTTAATGTTCTAATATATCATGACACTTGGGGGGAAGTGTCTATTTTCTGTTTCATCAGGATCTGGATTTTGTTCTACATTTATTAGAGTGTCCTTGTTATGCTAATCAGATTCACTATACACTTACTTCTTTGTGTCCAGAGCTGTGTCATGTGTTGAAAAGGGTGAGGGAAGCTGCACACCACTATGTGTTTCTGTCTACTGCTCCCTTTCTTCAGTTGTCGCCTTATGTATGCAGGGCCTGCCCATTTGGATTTATGACAATTATCGTTATAAAGTACCACTCTGTTCTTTTACCTTTTTTACCTTACATTCTGTCTTGGTTTTAATAATTCCTTGCTTTTTTTTTTTTTAATGCAGTATCTTTTGCTTTATGATCTCTGTTTCTTCTTGTTAAAAAAAAAAGAAGAAGGAAATCTTCCTTTCTGATAATTTCTAAGGTTTATACTCTTTTTCAGTTCCTATGATGGTTATAACATTAGACACTACACATATGTGCACTGTGCTTCCCTTAAATGTACTCTATTAAACATGCTCTTCAAAAAGGGAAAAATCAATAATCTTTTAAATAGGGAGGGGTCATTTTTCCCTGACTTCCACTCAATGACCATATGACCCAGAAGGAGGACACGACAATCTATTGTTCCCGTCATAATGGAATCATACTAGAATAGTATTTTGGATGTACAGTCTTTCTATAACATGGCACCTAAAAGCAGACAAACAACCCTGGACCACTATGCTTAGTGAAATAAGTCAGAGAAAGACAAATACTGTTTGATGTCACTTATATATGGAATCTAAAATATAATACAAATGAACTTATATACAAAACAGAAACAGACCCACAGATGTAGAAAACAAACTTATGGTTACCAAAGGGAAAAGGGACAGGGGGGAGGGACAAATTAAAAGTACGGGATTAACAGATACAAACTACTATACATAAAATAGATAAGCAATAAGTATTTACTGTATAGCACAGGGAATTATACCCAATATCTTGTAATAACCTATAATGGAATACAATCTGCAAAAACCACAAAACTAAATCATTGTGCTGTACACCTGAAACTAAAGCAATACTGTGAATCAACTATACTTCAATTAAAACATTTTTTAAGTTTAAAAAAAAGAAAGAAAAAAACTCATATTTTGAGACTGGTGAGAAAATCTGCTGCAATGAACTTATCCAGAGACAACAGATTGACTTCCAACAAGCCACCTTCCTTAGAGATTTTCAGAGCAATCTTGATTAGGGGCGATTCCAGTGGACATCATGGCTGCTTTGTCAACGTCTGTTTCCCACTCTCTTGGTGACACCCTTTACTTTCATTTGTGAACCACTCCTCAGCAGCACCGCCCTCCACGTCTAGTTCTAGGGGTAGGACTGTGACTCACACCTGAATTGGTCAGAATCAACGGTCACTTCACAGTGGGCATTGGCACACAACCCAAGTCATGCCGATAAGGTACAAGGAGGGCTTTTCTGAAAGCTTCTGGGGGAAAATAAATAAGTTCCTCACTCTTTGCAAGAGCTGAAGGGTATGACCTCCTCTCTCCAGATCCTCAGACTTGAATGAGGAAGCATATTATCTCCCAGATGTTGTTAGCAGGCATTTTGCAGCCATGCCTGGCAGTCCCCCTTAGCAGGAAGCTGATATCAAGGAAGGAAAAGCAAATGAGGAAAAGACACCAATCCTTGAGAACACAGTTGAGCCCTGAGGTCAAACCCGTCCTGCCTGTGTCCACAATGTGTGGCCTTGCAGTTATGTGAGTCGGTAAGTCTCATTTATTGAAGCCAGATTGAACTTCTCCTGATTTTCTGCAGTGAAATGCATCTTAAGACAATGGTTTATACTTGTGCTGACCTGGGAACCCAATCCAGTCATAAGATGTGGTGACATCCCTTTAACTCAGTCTTCACTTATCAACTTTAAAATAGGGCAGCCTCTATTGGCTTCTTGCTAAGGAAGACAAGGTAATTAGATCACTTATTATTTCTCACAGCTTCATTCCTCCTTCTCCCAATTTTTTTGGTCAGAATCGCTGAGAATTTTACATATATATGTGCATTTATATATGTATATATGCATGTTAACATTGTATCTTTTCTTTTAAGGTTAGTGATACCTATACTTTTCTCTGAAAGCATAATGCTCACTTTTGCCCCTCTTGGATCTCTATTTAAACAGACTGGGTGTTCATACTAAAGCTTTTGTAGCCATGCTTCATCTTCTTGATTTCCTTTTTTTCCCCTTTAATTGAGCACTTACATGGCTAAATTCCTCATAAAATAGATTGTTCAAAGATGACTTGTGTTAAGGTGGACAGATCTGGCAAACAAAAATACAAATCTCCCTGTGAAATTTGAATTTTAGATAAACAAGGAATTATATTTTAGGATAAGTACGTCCCACTTTTTTTAGGATAAGTATGTCTCACACAATATGTGAAACATATTTATCCTAAAATATTGTTCCTTGTTTATCTAAAATTCAAATTTCACTGAGCATCCTATATTTTACCTGGAAACCTCACCTTGTGTGAACTGTGCTGAGTCCTTGATTACATGGACACTCCAGACAGTTGCCTTTTGTATCTGAATGACAACTTAGCTGGGCTTAAAACCTCCAGGGCCATTTTTTTTTTCCCATTTAGAATCCTATAGATATGACTCCACTATCTCCTGATAGTGGCTTTTTTTTTTTTTTTATGAAGAGTATGAGGCTGTACAAGGTTTTTTTCTTTTTTCCTTCATCAAGTGACTTGCTTTGTCCAGCTGGATACTTACAGAATTCTTTCTCTATCCCTGAAGCTCAGAGAATTCTTAGGCTATGTCTCATTTGTTTGTTCTAATTTTTGCCCTAGAACATAGTATGCCCTTTCATTTGCAGATTTCGTTCTTTTATTTCAATTCTTTTTTTCCTATAGCTATGAATATTTTCCTATTGTATTTTTCCATTCTCCATTTGTTAAATCATCACTATCTGTCCTGCATTTATTAACTAGTCTTCAAATCCTTTCATCTCTTTGCTTTTCTCCTTCCCATTTGGTACTGTTATCTCAAGCCTTTTCTCCATCTTACTGACTCATTTTCAGCTTGATCTATTTTTCTTTTGTTTGCAATGTATTTCTTATTTTCTAATTATCTCCTTTCTCTGATGCCCCATTGTTTCCTTAGTTTTGCAGTTTCCCCTCTTCATCTCATCATTTTTATCACATTGTATATCCCTTGCTTCATAGGTTTCTTGTCGACTCAAATCCTCTGAGAGAGGGAAGAATTTGTTGCAGAATTTTTGGTCATGTTTCCTGGGTAAACTGGAATAGATTCTTCATCGGCTTTTTGGGTGTTACATTCCTTTTGTGGTCACAAGAGCAGGGAATCTCCCAGTGTTTTCCGTGGCAGCCACTGTGATTCATGTTCGTCTCACTCATTCTTGACGAAGGAAGCTCTGTGGGCACTTGCGAGAATGCGGAGTGTGCTTTCTCATTTCTTGTTTGGGGGCAGGGCTCAGTGGTGGAGAGGAGCAGGGTGGGGATTATCTGGTGCCCTCAACAGCTACAATAGGTGACTTTAGCTCCTGTTATTTTTCATTATGAACTTGTAATGATTCCTATGCTTGAAACTGAGCAGGACCCTAGCGGGCCCTCCCAGGTACCAAAGCCTTTTGGTGTCCCCCATTATTTCTTCTTTGTAGGAAAAAGGTTTCAGGCTCCTAGACCTTCTCTGAGCTCCAAAGGGTAGATTCAAACAGCTAACTAATTAGAGGACTGAGGGGATGCAGAAACAGAGGAAAGGCAGTCAAGAAACAATAGTGCAGGGATGGGGAAGGGCCCTGGTTCCTCCCCTCAAGGGATATATACATAAAAACTAGATACACAACTCTGGGTCTAAGAAACTAAGGCCCCCCACCCAGGTAGAGGGTGGTAACTTCAGGCTGAGCACAGCACGTGGACCCCAGACTGACTGGAACCAGAAGGCTGATGACTGAGATTCCTGTAACACCACCCTGTTACCTCCCCACCAACCAATCAGAGGAGGATTACACATGCTGCAGCCCTCCCCACAAAATCTGGCCTATAAAAAGTCTTCCCTGAAAACCGTTGGGGAGGATAGTTCAAGCTTTTTGAGCACAGCCTGCCCAATCTCCAAGATTATAGATACAAGACTGTATTCATGCTTTGATTTGAATGCCACTGGGTATATTCTCTTTTTTAGTATTTTCAAAAATGTCTATTTTGCTTTTGTTGGATTGGGAGAGGAAAGTCTGCAAACACCATTTCTAAGAAGCCCTCTTTTTTCCTAATAGTTACCAGAATTCATTTAAATTAAGCCATCCAAAGGACTTTTACCCACTTACTTAGAACATTTCCAATAAACAGATGAATTTTTAAAACCTGATTCACTCAGAGTACATCTGTGATGAATATACGTGAAATAACTGAATGGTAAAGAAATGGTTCCATGGAGAAAAAGGACCACTCAGTCAAGGACCACTGAGAAAATTAAAACAGAAGCCACCAAAGAAATTCATCACCAGTGAATCACTGATAGAGAAGAATAGTAATAAAGAGAGTAAAAATGATGACAAGGAAAACTTGCTGGCCTCTAAGATGATATTCAAATTAGTACTTCAATTATTCCAACACAGTGTGAATTTGGGAAAATCCTTTAATATCTCTAAGCCTCAGTTTTCTCATCTGAAGACTGGGGATAAAAAAACATGCCTACATCATAGCCTTGCTTAGGATCAAATGAGATAATATATGCAGAGTTTTAACATCGTGCCTGGCACATACATACAGAGCCCAATAGATGTCAGCTAATTCTTATTTTCATTCCAATTATGTCTTTGCAACATCAAAAGGAAGAGATAAATATTGCCACTTGTGATATCTCTATTCTTTTATCCTGAACTAGTTGTTCAGGTTCTCCATGTGTGTACAGTAGTCTTCTGTCAACCGGATTTTAAGCTTGTATTTAACCCTCTAATTGGCCTAATACAGGGCCTTGTGCTTATACACAAAGGATGTGCTTGATTTCACCTACTGAATCAATAAACAAATGGATTTAGGATCACAAGACACAAAAGAGGAGGCATTTAGCTAAGACTGAATGGATAAAACTGATCTGGCATACTCATAGTTGCATGAATTCTGAGACCAGAGAGAAATGATCATTTCTTTGGCCTCTAAGGCGAGAGAGATTCAGGGCACTTGAAAGAGCTGAACAATTTAGATGTGAACTTCAGCTGCAGTCAGACCTCCCTCGGGGCAATTAGACTGTTGACAACCAAAATGCAGAAGTTTACAAACAGTCCCAATAAAATGAGGCGTCCTAATACAATATCCAGAGTTGGGCGGGGCGGGGGGTGGGGAGTACAAGGAAGAAAAGTTAACATAATTCTTGGAAAATGGAGCAAGGGAAGGGGGGCCGTATTAGAGAAACCAGCACAACTAGAGTAAAAACAAATGTCACTTGTGGTTGCCAAGGGGCAGGGAGGGTGGAAAAAGGGAGGATTGGGAGTTTGCTATTAGCAGATGCAAACTATTATACATAGGATGGGTAAACAACAAGGTCCTACTTGTACAGCACAGGGACCTAGACTCGATATCCTGGGGTAAATCATAATGGAAAAGAATATAAAAAAGAACATATATATGTATAACTGAATCACTTTGCTGTAGAGCAGAAATGAACACAACACTGTAAATCAACTCTACTTAAGTAAAATTTTTTAAAAACGTCAACAATATTAACAACAATAACAACAGAAATAATAATGGAAAGTACTTACATAGCATTTACTATATACCAGATCCTGTTCTAAGATATATTGATAGATAGATATAAATGTTCATTTAATCCTACAAAAATCCCTTGAGGAAGGTAAAATTACATAGAGATGAGGTAACTGCGACAAAGAGTGAAGTGCTGAATTCACACAGCCAATGACCAAATAAACGTGGGCTCAGGCTAGCTCTTTGTGGGAATGGTACTGAGTCCAAGCTCGTATTGCTCACCGCACAACAGGACAATAATCGCGAGACGAGGTGATGGGGCAAGGAGTAATGCCTTTATTTGGAAAGCCAGCAGCCCAAGAAGATGGTGGACTCATGCCCCAAAGAACTGTCTTGCCTGAGTTAGAATTCAGGCTTCTTTTTTACGAAAGGGGGAGGGGGTAAAGCCAAATACTTCCTGGTTCCCATCAGCCTCCGGAGAGGTGGTGTTCATTCCTTCCTCCCTGCGGTCATTCACGGGTGGGCCTGGTCAGGATGTTTCCTGTGAGCTAAATGAAGGTATTTTAGCTTAATGCTCATGACCTGGGAGGCAGGGTTCCCAGAGATGGGCCATTATGTGTAATTTAAGCTCACAGGCCACATCGCTTTAGTGATTACCTTGACAACAGACCACAAAGATTCTTCCCTATGACCGGAGCAATATTATTTTAACGTTAAAGGCTTACACTGTAACACCGGGAGGGATGCCTGGCAGCTGGTGGTCCAGGATGACTTTGGGAGGAAAAACAACTTTCTAATGAGGATTTTACTTATGCCGTCTGCCTTGGGGTGTGCTTTATCTCCTGCATCTTTCCACAGTGTATGTAGAAAAAGATACAGCATGTTGCACCAGTTAAGAGCAGAGACCCCACCTCCCACCCCAAAGCTACAACGCCCAGATTGGATTCTGTGACTCTCTGTTCTTTGCTGTCTGACCTAGGCCTCTTCGGTTATTCAATTTTCAGGAATGTTTCTATCGTCCGTCCACCGACGAGCCAGGAGCCCGGAAATCCCCACTGGTGATGCCCGACCCACATACTCCATTCCCACTCCATCAAATCTTGCACATTTTAGCTCCTCAACACCCGCCTCTCAGGTCTGTTCCCTCTGCAATAGAGAAGAACCTTTTGTATTCTATTACAAGTTAATCACTAAAGGGATGTTACCTAGAAGCTTAAATTATACATAATGAGCATTAAGCTAAAATACCTTTGTTTAGCTCACGGGAAACATCCTGACCAGGCCCAGCTCTGAATGGCTGCAGGAAGGAAGAAATTGAGACCCCCCCTGGAGGCTGGTGGGAACCAGGAAGTGTTTGACTTTACTCCCTCCCCTTTTAGTATAAAAGAAGCCTGCATTCTGGGCTTTCCTGGTGGCGCAGTGGTTAAGAAGCCGCCTGCCAATGCAGGGGGCACGGGTTCAAGCCCGGGTCCGGGAAGATCCCACATGCCACGGAGCAACTAAGCCCATGTGCCACAACTATTGAGCCTGTGCTCTAGAGCCCACCAGCCACAACTACTGAGCCTGTGCTCTTACAGCCCACGAGCCACAACTACTGAGCCTATGTGCCACAACTACTGAAGCCCGCATGCCTGGAACCCCTGCTCCGCAACAAAGAGAAGCCACCGCAGTGAGAAGCCCATGCACCGCAAGGAAGAGTAGCCCCCGCTCACCACAACCAGAGAAAGCCCGCGGGCAGCAACGAAGACCCAACACAGCCAAAAATAAAATAAATAGTTTTTTAAAAAATAATAATAAAAAAAAAGAAGCCTGCATTCTATCTCAGGCAAGATGGTTCTTTGGGGCATGAGTCCACCATCTTCTCAGTTTCCTGGCTTTCCAAAAAGTCATTATTCCTTGTCCCAACAACCCATCTCTCAATTATTGGCCTGTCATGTGGTGAGCAGTATGATCCTAGACTCAGTACCACCTTCTCACCTTCTTCACTGACACCCCTTTAGTCCAAGCGCTTTACCTGCTGTGTGACCTTGGGAAACTCCTTTCTCAGTGCCTTAGTTTCTTCATCTGTAAAATGGGGATAATAACACCTCATAGAGCTTTGGAAGACTTAATATATATATATTTTTAACATCTTTATTGGAGTATAGTTGCTTTACAATGGTGTGGTAGTTTCTGCTTTATAACAAAGTGAATCAGCTATATGTACACATATATCCCCATATCCCCTCCCTCTTGCGTCTCCCTCCCATCCTCCCTATCCCACCCCTCTAGGTGGTCACAAAGCACTGAGCTGATCTCCCTGTGCGATGCGGCTGCTTCCCACTAGCTATCTGTTTTACATTTGGTAGTGTATATATGTCCATGCCACTCTCTCACTTCGTCCCAGCTTACCCTTCCCCCTACCCATGTCCTCAAGTCCATTCTCTATGTCTAGGTCTTTATTCCTGTCCTGCCCCTAGGTTCATCAGAACCTTTTTTTTTTTTTTAAGATTCCATATATATGTGTTAGCATACGGCATTTGTTTTTCTCTTTCTGACTTACTTCACTCTGTATGACAGAATCTAGGTCCATCCACCTCACTACAAATAACTCAATTTCGTTTCTTTTTAAGTCTGAGTAATACTGACTTAATATTTTAATGATGAAAAAAATCAAAGCAGTGTCTGGCATAGGGTAAGATTTCAAAAAAAAAAAAATACTATCCTAAAGAAATGCTCTAAGGCTTCCCTGCATCCAGTCTCCTCCTGTTCTGTCTTCTGCACCAAAGCCAGGATGAGCCTTTCCTGTATCAGTTTTGACCATGTGCCTGCCTGACTTTAACCTCCCTGGGTTTCTCCTTGGGCTTGGGGGATGGAAATCCCTGCCCGGTGAAGCTCGGCTTTCTCTCAAGTTCATCTCCCACCAGGCTCCCCCTTTGACTCCTGACTCATTACCCTCTGTGCTCTCCTATCAGTTTCCTCAATGCCCCACCTTCCTTCCCAGCATGCACTTTGCACATGGTGGTCCCTCCACCTAGGATGCTCTCTCCCACTCCCTTCCCCGGTCCTGGGGTTAACCCACCCACCTTCAATCTCCCTTCCCTTCTCCGGGAGGCTTCTCTGATGTCTGCCCGCCCCACCCTGGTCTAGTCAGTCTCTTTTGTCCTTACGCAATCTTAGGACCTCATTCTGCACTTATCTCATTCATTCGGGGGTTTATTTTTAAACATCGGTCTCTCCCTTTAGTCTGAAACTGTAACCCCCGAGGCGGAGTACTCACAATTGTATGCTTCGTGAGTTTTCTCATAACCAAGATGAGATGTTCCATGGGGTTCCAATTCCTCCCCTCACTCCTCAATCCTCATGCCAACCTCTCTCTGCAACCGTAACTCGTTATTCTAACCTCCGCTGTGAGGCTTTCAAACTTTCTAGAAACAGCATCCCATGTCCACCCAGGTGGGTCATATCCCCAGAGTCACCCCAAGTCTGAATTGCATAAGCTAGAAAATGCTCCAAAGGGGTGGGAGCCGGAAATTGCACAGCCTTGACACTCCATGCACTACACAACAGTCTGTCCTTGATGTGTGTGTCAGGGAGGAGGGGGATGGGCAGGGAGGAGGGAACTTGGGAAGGAGCATTTCAAGGTGGCGGGAGTGTTTCCAGTCCTTTCTCCCCAAAGGTGACGCACAGACTTTCTTTTAACCCTCGAGCTGACCAGAAGGTAACTGTTTAATTGCACACACATGTGCACACACACACACACGCACGCACACACACACCACCAGTACCCCTACATGTCAGATATAGTCCAGTCTAAACCGGAAGTCACAAACTGAAGTCTCAGGGCCAAATCCAACACAGAATTTGACACACAAAAATGATCAAGTTTCAGATAAACATCTAGATTTCCTGCTGCTTTGGAAAAAACTGATACTACCATTGGCTGCAGTGGAGTAATGGTGATCCCTTAGGACAAGGCAGGCTCTCCACATCTCCTGCAAGCAGCCCACGGCACTCAGTCCCTCGACCTGCCTGACGCCTGGGAGCAGCTGAGGATTTCAGTGCTAGCCCAACTCTGAAGGGGGAGGAACATATTTTCCTACCTGTCTCTTAGCTCTCAAGGCTGTGTCACCCAGGATGAAGTCCTTTGCTTGTTCTTCTCCTCACTCCCTTTTCTATTATGTCCCCGAGGACTCGCAGGAAATAAGAAATGGTCCATTGCTTAGTCACCTGTCTCTTAAGAGCAACCCCTTTAGCTTCAAAAAATGTAGCTGGGGTTTTTTGTTGTTGTTGTTGTTAGTATTTTTGTTTTTTTGTTTTTTTACATCTTTATTGGAGTATAATTACTTTACAATGGTGTGTTAGTTTCTGCTTTATAACAAAGTGAATCAGCTATACATATACATATGTTCCCATATCTCTTCCCCCTTGCGTCTCCCTCCCTCCCACCCTCCCTATCCTACCCCTCTAGGTGGTCACAAAGCACCGAGTAGCTGGGGTTTTTAAATGACTGCTTCCAAGGGCCAAATGAAATTCTAAAATTAGGTCCATCCTCCTCCCCAGATGATTCTGGTTGCACAACAGAACACAGGTTGGCAGAGAATGAGAGACGTTAGGAGGCCGATGTTATCAGGCAAGTAAGGGGTGGAGGGTCTGGACTCCAGCAGTGGCCACAGAAAGGAGGGGACAAATGCTGTCAGTCATGGACCAGAAAACGTCACCTGCCATTTCAGTAAACAAAGGATGTCGCTGCCATCAGCCACTGTAGCCACACCCTGAGGAGAATTCGGGGTAGAGAAAAACACGTTGCCTGCCACCAAGCCATCGGTCAAAGCAGTTGACCCCAACGGTCCACCGTGAGGGACTCTGGATGGACGAAAACAGGATACTAGCCCTAGATGGTTAAGATGCCTATCAAAGGAATGATTTCAAAAAGCCCAGACTCTTGTATCTTCCCATACATGGAAAAGCACTAAAATCATTTACTTAAAATGTCTGGTTTTTCTTTAATTAGCAGAAGTCTTTTGATGTTCTGCTACCTAGGGTTTTGTTTCTTTTTTGCAAAAACTCCTATATATCCTGGCTCCTCAGAGCTATCTGGGAGGCTGTATCCCAGGCTTAAGTCCTCAGTAAGTCCACTGAATAGAATATACTTCTCAGTTTTTAGGTTGTGAATTTTTTCCCAGTTGACACAGTTTACCATCACACTAACCAGCAGGGCCGTCATTCCTCTGTGACGATGACACACCAGTGTACTGCCATCACACCCTGTATCTACATCACCCCCACAGAAGATCCTAATTATCACCTCTTCTCTCATCTCTTGGACACAAACACATGTTTTTTAAAATCTGTGTGTCTATAATATATGAAAACATTTATATAATGAACACATTTACAGGTTCCAATTAAAGTTGAATAAAAACTATGACTTTGGCTTCGAACCGACTAGCTCTACAACCACAGCAAGCAAATCAAAATCCAACTTAGGGGCAAGACAGTGACTCTAAGTTGTGATTGAATTAAACACAGGATCTAGCTTTTATGAAAAAAAAAATTCTACCCCAAAGTCTGACAGTAGTTTCAATGTTGGTCCCATCCTCCTTGGTAAGCACACCCAGCATGTGTGTAAGGCGACTTGCAAAGTTCTAGAGCGGACACTATTTTCTACTGCAAACAAAACAGGCATAGAGTGGGTGTAGTGGGCAATCAACATTTGTTGAAACAAAGGAAAGAAAGAGAAAGAGAGGGGGGAGAGAAGCGGGGGTAGAGAAAGAGGGAAGGAAGGGAGGGAGGTAGGGAGGGAGGACTAAGAAACACACACAGGAGTCCTCCAGCCGTAAGTTCTGCTTCCTGGAGAAATGATAATCTTGAAAGCCAGGCTTTGTTGAGAAATACAAAGGATTACCAACTGCCAAAATTTCCTCTGACCTATTCAAAGCAGAGTTTGGGGATTCAATTTCACGTTTTGCTGCAACTTATAAGTAGATGAAACCCAATACCCTGTGAGAGAGGTCCCCCCTCTGCCCAGGGAGGATGTGGGGATAATCCGGGCACAGGTGGAAGAGTCGTGAAAGGGAGGAGAGGAACAGGAGTTCAAAATCCTCATAAGGGCATTCACAGAAAAAAAGATGAATGAGGGGGTTATCCCGTTGCGGGGCCCACTCCTCTTCTCTAGCCACACACTGGGAACGCTTTAAGCACCCTTCCAAATGCTTCATGTTTAGTCGGGTACCAGACCAACATGGAGCCTGTGAGCTGAGGTAGGCATCTATTCAAATGGGTTGCAGGTAGACCTTGGGTTCTCCATACTTGGTATATGGTGTGAGGGGTATTAGAGGTCCTATGAGTTCTGATGGGGGGTTCAGAAGAACTGAAGGTTCCAGTAGTTTAGCAGAGGGACCAGAATAGAATGCAGAAACTTTATGACCAAAGGCCAGGACCCAGACATCAACAGTAAGTGCAGCGTGATGTTCCAACAGATAGGACTGGACCTATGTGAGTGGCCACTGGGATGTGGCTGCCCAGGGACCAGGTTGGTCAACCCGGGGCAGAGACCAGAGTGGACCCAGAGACAGTCAAGGACCTGAGGCCTATTGCCATGAGGACGCAAACTTTCCATTATCCTCGTATATGAGCATCTTGATCAGAGGAGAGGGATGCGGGTGGTTGTGAGGAGATGGGCAGGGAAAGCCTGAAAGTCTGGGCATTTCCCTAAGAAAGCCTGCTTTAAACCAAAGGAGGCAACTCAAATTCCTCAAACACAATCAGCAGCAACAGGAACTCAAGAAACAGCTATAGATACACCTACACAGCACGAGTTTGAATGTATGAAATATAGATTATGAATGTTGGACCTTGCTATGAAAAACAAGTGAGATGATAATTAGTCCAGAAGCAGGAAACAGAAAAAAATGATAAAGCACTATTTCCTTTCCCCATCAACAGGTGATAAGACACAACATGCAAAAAAAAAAAAACAAAAAAAAACAAACGCTTGAGAGATGGAAAGAAATTCTCATATATTTCTTTGTTCTTAATGATATGAGTGTACTTCATTCATCCTCCTCACGGTCAGTATAGTGTTACAATATCAAATTAAGATGAGGACACAGAAGCTCTTCACCAGAAGCCAAAGGCTAAGGGGCAAGTCTGCATATTACCCAGGGTCCCTACAGGAAACACACAGGTCCGTTGGCAGGATTAAGGAATGAGAAGGTGAGTCACCAGGGGTCTGTGACAGTGGGAAACTCTTGCCTTTTACCTTCACTAAAAGGGCCGATGGGAGGGAACTGTGTAGGGGAGCCTGGACAGCAGGAAGTGTGGCAAAGGAGGGGAATAGTCCCTGACCTCTCTCTCTTCCCTCCCACCAGTTTCCTGCTGTGGCTCCCACTGGCCAAATCCAACTGGAAGTCCAAAGTAAGGGGAACCCAGGTAACACAATCCATCAGGGTCAGTCTCCAAGGGCACAGAGCAAAGCAGAGTAGGATAGAGAATGAATCGGGGGTAGGGTGTGGAGGGAGGTACATGGAAAATACCCAGCACAGTCTGGTACCCATAATCCTAAGATGTGGCTGACGTCCTCAGCTCAGTCTCTGCATTTCTGCGTGATTTCCTGAAACGAAGGAACAGCAGCCCAAGAGCTGCGCTTGGGTGGCCAATCGAACACCTGAAAAGAATCTCTTTTTTTCAATTTTCCGAAGAAATTAAGAAATTTCCATCATCTTCCCCAAGGCTGTGATGTCAGACTGTTTTAGTCTCAGCTCAGCTACTTCAAACACTGTCACGTATTTCTGTAAACTTGAGCCATGGGAGTTCTGCTTTCACGGTTTCAGTATACGATCTAGAGGCAAAGACTGTGTCGATATGTCACGGATGTCCTGGTCACGGGATGCCCCGCCACCCGGCCCGGACGAGGAGCCAGCAGGCCCTGCCAGACCCAGCTGACCTCATTTGGCAATGCTGGCTTTGGGGGATTTTATTTTAAAACCTGAATATTTATACAGTTTGCATTCTTCGGGAGGTGAGAGATTCTATGAACCTTCAAGTGCTCTCGTTTGCTTTATCTTTTTGCTAAGAGAAGCCAGGAGGCCTGGCTGAGGGGACCTAGCTGACTTGGCTTAGCTGAGCCATACCTGTTGTTATTAAACACAGAGCAGAATTATTTGAAGTTCAATTTCTACGTTAAACATAATAATTTTGCTCTGTTTGGATTCCTGAGCGCTCTTTGGACTCTGTAATTTATTTCATTGTTCTGATGCTGCACCTCCCCCCAGCCCCTTGAATTCCAGACTCTTCACTAAGGGAGTCGTTGGGAAGGGGTAAGGGGCGGCTGTAGGAGGGAATGGGGTGGGAAGAAGATACGAGAACCATCACGGAGATTCCTGGTCCTCCCTGGAGGGGCTCATTAGCTTGTAGAATCAGGAGAGTAGAATTCAGGCAAGTGAGAGGTTATCCTTCCTTCCGGTCTCTTTCCATGGATAATTCATTTGAAATCTAGTAGCTTTGGCATAATCGCTTTCACAGCCTTTTCTACAGTTGCTGTAGGTGAACTGGAGGTGCTGGAGATATCCTGACCTGAAGTGGGATCGCAGGTCTCACCGGCCATGAGACCGTAGGCAGGTGGCTTACCTTCTCTGACCATCGTGCACATCTTGTTGCTGCACAGACTGGTATTGATGCAGAGCAATGAAAATCCCTGGTCTTTCCCCGGAGACAGTTTGAGAAGCATGGGTAAGGATGACGACATCCCCACCTCTCAGATCATGTACGGGAGGCCTGGCCGCAGTGCCTGGCATATTGTAGGAGCCCAAGAAATGGCAGTTCCTTCCTTTCCTCTGTCCCCAAGAAGACTTATAAGGACCTTGCAGTCAATACCCGAGACCCCTGAACCCTGACCTTGCTCCAAGAGAACATGCAGGGAGGAAGTTTGCCAGAAAGCGGCATTAGAAGCCTTTGTTGGGGAGGAAAGATGTGCTTGTGAATCCTTGCCCCCAAACTTCTTGAGAACACAGTGGGGTCCAAAGGAGCAGCTCCCTCCTCTCCCCACCTAGGAGGAAGTCCCTCATGGGACCTACAGACAAGAGCTTCAAACCAAGCTTCAATTTACAGAACACGGTCATATCCAAGGGTCTGAGAATTTTTCCCAACTGACTGCTGGATTCTCACTATGGGTAGTCCATTCATTTGCACTGAACAATCTCTTCTAGGTCTCCTTTAAAAAACAAAAAAAAAAACAGTAGCGAAGAAGAAACACGCATTCAAAGGGGGCCACCAAAGTCCGCGTTTATCACAACAGTGACCCTAGTATACACTTTTTATAAAAGATTTTACTTTCTTAGAGAAATTTTCAGTGCACAGCAAAACTGAGAGGAAGGTACAGAGATTTCCTATAACCCCCCTGCCCCCCACACGCAGAGTATCATACAGACCTTTGGTCTTTTCTTCCTTTGGACTGTGACACAGCTCAGTTATGAGATGTCAAAGCTACGGGCAAACTGCCTGTCCAGTGCAGCACAAAGTTCCCCCCAGATCACGTCTAATCTTGTGCAATAAATAAAATGTTTAAATCCTAAGACAACTTCGCTGATGGAGGGGAGGCCTGTCTTGAACCTGGTGGGTTCAGGGCCTGTATCAGTATTGCCTCGCAGGTATTGCACAGCGACCGTAAATGCTGAAAAGACCTGGAAACTTTTGGAAAGCTCAGCGACGCCCTGGCCAGCGTGTCTGTGATTCCTGCTTTCCGATGACTGCTCGTGTGCACCACTTCAGAGGGAAATAATGAGCATGAAATTCAATTATACAGGCGCCCGCTTAACCATCTCAACCAGAACTGTGTCCCTAATCTTTTAGTTGGAAGATAAAGTGAAAAATCTAAAGCTACTCTCCTTAGGATGGCATTTTCTTCCCTTTGTGTCTCAGCCAAGAGAATTCCCTTCAACCTACGGCTCTCAACTTCAAAGTCAGCTCTTCTCTTCGCTGCTGGCCTGCTTTTGAACCTTCATTTACGTTCTCTGAGTGCTGAGAGAACACACCCACCACGGGACCTCGGGGGAATGGCCTGGGGAGAGAGGAGCTGCTGCTCAGGGCTGGGCCTTGCTGGCCAGGTCTCCAAAAGGGACTGTGCCTTATGCCCTACTTGCACAGCTGCCACGCTGGGAAGGAGAGGGACAGGCTCAGGTCCTTGCAGGCTCTGGAAGGTGCTGGCCCAGCCACAATACGTCCCAGGCTAAGACTGAGGCCAGCGGTCCAGAGCATCCTGAAAAGGCACTGCTCCGAGGACCCTATCTGGCCTCTTTTTCAAAGCCTTTTCTTCCCCCTCTGCTGTGTCATTCTCCACACTTAAGTCCCGCCCTCAGGACTCACATTTCACGTCCATCACATACCCTGTGTGGGGCCCCATCTCATTTGCCTTCATGGATGAGTCCACACCAAGCACAAGCTCTGGCCCCGGAGCAACACCGTTAAATGTTTGCAGGATGCTCATTTGCACAGCAAAGCTTCCAGAGCGATGCCTGTACTCTTAGGGATTCAGGTGGTGAAGCTATAAAGCACAGTATCTAGGGAAATGGTCCTCCTCCAAAGCCCCTTCGCTCTGCCTTTCCCACTACTTCCCACTCAGATAAGAGCCCGAGAAGCTTCCCTAACCCTAACCCTAACCCAAACCCAGGGCCACCCATGGACCCAAAACACAATTCCTCCTGCCCCCGCCCCCAGGATTATTTAGCCTTTTTCAGTGAAAAAACAACGAAAATAAGACTATTAGTGTTTCTCACTTGCAGTCTTTTTCCAGATGAAAGGACTTATAAAGGATGAGAAGAGTTTACAGTGTTTCTATCAAACGGCAGGAAAAGCTGGGCTGAAGTTGGGAAAGGAAGGTCAGCCTTTAGGTCAGACATCAAGACCTTCCTGACAACCAGAGTTCTAATGCACTAGAATAAGACCATCAAAGAGTCCTCTCCAAAGAAGCTTGTGAGTTTGTTAAAAAAAAAAAAAAAAAAAGTTATAATCCAAATGTAGTCTTTCCAGAGCCAAAGGGATGGATTACCTTCCCTCCTCACCCCACAGTCCCATCTGTCAAAATCCTCCCCATCCTATGAGGCCCATCTCAGCTGTGCAGAGACTGCTGTTCTCCCCTGTACCCCCCTTTTCTGGTACTTTGGGTTCATCAACACTTGCCTATTGACACCTACCACGTTCAGATACTGTTCTAGTTTTTTTGGGGGGGGCACAGAAATGGTCTTGAAAGACGAGGTCCTTGTTGTCACAAAGCACACACTGCTGGGGGAGGGGGGGCCTATCCAGATGATAAACAAGGAAACAAATACACAAAATGCTCGTAACTAGTTTTCAGTGATATGGAAAAGTAAAACAGGTTAAGTAGCTGGGAGTAGTGGGGAGGCCCCTCTCCCCAGATGGGACTCTCCACAGGGAAGTGGGAGAGGTGACCACAGGTGAGGGCTGGGAAAACCAGAACGTTCAGAGGTGGGCAAGGGGATCCCAGGAGAAGGGACCAGCAGGGACACTTGTTGGAGAGACAGGCACAAGCCACACAAGTGGCTCTGGCTGAGCTGAAGGGAAAGAGGAGGCTGCTGCCGGCTGTCTTCCCCCGGGAACTGTTTGGTTGTCTCTGTTATGTAAGGAAGGATCTGGAAGGACCACGATCTCCCCACGGGGTGTTATGGACTGAATGTTTGTGCTCCAAACATCATATGTTGAAACCCTAACTCCCAATATGATGGAATTTGGAAATGGACCTTTGGGAGGCAATTAGGGTTAGATGAGGTCATGACGGTGGGGCCCTGGTCTCATGGGATTAGTGCCCTTGTAAGACACCAGAAAGCTTGCTTACTCTTTCTCTCAAGCTCTCCCCATCCCACCCCAAACGTGCACAAGAGGTCATGGGAACACACGGCAAGATGGCAGCTGCCTACAAAGCAAGAGAAGAGGTCTCAGAATGAAAGGTACCTGTCAGTGCCTGGATCCTGGGCTTCCCAGCCTCCAAAAGTGTGAGAAGTAAATTTCCCTTGTCTACGGTATTGTGTTATGGCAGCCCAAGCTCATACAGATGACTAGTATGCTTGGCACTCAATAAAGAGTCTGTAAATTCTCTTTAATGAACGAGTAATGGAGTCAGGGGATCATTGCCCACGCCCCCTTGGTCCTGAATGGCTCATGCCTCACCCTACGTAAGAGGGACCTATAACCCTCCACTCAAAGCTTCACCAGATATTTCCAGGAGATCCTGAGAGAGCCTCACAGCAATCCAAAAAGAGTCATCACATATTCTTCCACTCCAGGTTTCCAGCCCGGCCAAATTGCTTTCAAAACTGTGCCAACTGTCCCCATGGCTAAGACCCAGGTGTTCATGCTGAGGGTGACAGCCACCCTCTGGTCCCAAAGCTCCAAGACCCCGAGTGCCAACATGAGGCTGTGCTCCCCACAGCCCCCATTGAGGCATGGGGTAGCCATGGGGAAAGCCATGCGTTCTGTTCTGTGCCCTTCTCACCTAGCCCTAGAACTTCTATTTGGTCCTCTGCTGAATCCTCTAGGGAAACAGGTGCTTCAGCTTCTGCAGCCTGGTCTCCAGTGAGTTCTCCAGACCACAGCTACTGTGTCCACTGGCCCATGAGATGTGTCTCGGGGCAGCAGACACCTGCGGGTAGCCAGTCACCCCCGTGCCAGCTTGTCATCCAGGTCCCGTGTGACTGAGTCCCAAGGTCAAGCTACACGTTGAATAAGAGACCTGACCTTCCTGGATTCTTGGGCTCTGTTCATGTCTAGCCATGAACTACATGAGACTCTCTGGTACGTGGAAAAGATGCTGCTGAAAGGGATGAGCAAACTGACTCTTCCTGCAGAGGAAGGTGTGTGTGTGTGTGTGTGTCTGCTGTAGCTCTCTGGGGCTAGAATCAAGATATATGTCTTCAGTGTGCTGCTGCCAGTAGACGTTTGACTAGCACCCCTACACATGACATTTGTTTGTTCAAATGTCACACAATTCATGGTCCGAATGGGAGCATGGCAGGGCTGTGACACTGAGCAGCTGAGGACTCCCGAGCTTGGAGGCCTCCCAGGCATGCTGCACCATGGCTGACAGCCAAAGCCTGCATGGCAGAGTGCATGGATCCCCATGGACACATGTGCACACCCCACACGTGCATCCGCGCACACAGATGCACACGCGCGCAGCTAAGAGGCACCCTGTCCTCTGCAGATGCTTCGTTTCTTTAATGTAATTTACACCCCCAAACTGTACTTTGCCCAATCTTGTCCTGGGGACTTGATTTCTTTCATGTGGTTCTCTGCACTAACGAGATTAAATCAGTTCCAATAGGTACCGGTTTAATGGAGATGATAAACTTTTATTGAACTTGAGCACATTAAAATGAAATGTAAGCAGTAGGTGATCTTGGCATTCTCCTGGGGTCTCTTCCAATTTGAATGAAGCCAGCATGCTTCTCTGGAAAATAACAGTTCCCAGTCCAGTTCGCCTTATGTGCTTAATTAAAAGCTATTTTTGTGGTATAAAAAGGAGCTAAACAATGTTAGGTTCCTTCTCTTCCATGGAAGTCTAAAGAAACCATGTCTCCAACTGCAAAAAGAGATGGACGAGTTCCTCCTTCAAAACTGTAAAACCAGATCTTTACATTGCACACAGAGAGCAGGTAATGCGCTATTTTACAGCGGCCTGTCTGCTAATCTGTGATCTGTTTTGTCTGTGAATGGGATTATCATGGTGGTTTATTGAAAAGGAGCCAAAAACGATATTAAGTAAACCGTTTACACAAAGCCACCAGGCTGAAAAAGCCAAACTCAGACTCATTTCAGGTTCTAACCAAAATAAACTTTATTACAGTTTCAACTGGACAGTTAAACCTTTCAGGGTCTGTTCAACTTGCTGAAATGTGTAGAACCCGAGCCCATGGCTCTCCACGGAAACGAGACTATAAATATCGTGGTTCGTCTCTGAAGGTTGCCTTTCTTTGCAGTGCTCAGCAAGGCTCTCCCTCGGGCCAGGGCTTCAGCCGGGCTCCTCGGCCAGGCTCCTGTCACTGCCCTGGCCAGTCCCATAAGTCAAGAGAGGGAGGCTTGGTGCTCCGGCTCGGCAGGGGGTCGATGCAGAGCTGTCAGTAACCCTCATGGGACATCTTTATGTCTCCAGGGGGGCTGGCAGGGATGCACCTGGCCTCTTCTGACCCTCATGGTGGCCCCCCGGTTCACCAGGGTCAAAATGATTTTTTTAAAATGACCGCCAACTCTTGACCTTTGCACATCTTAAATTCTAATCCAGGGCCAAAACATTTCACAAGACGTGCTTTGATCTGCTTGAAAACAGAGAAAAGACCAGAAGAACAGAAACATCCACCGACAAAGCCCAAGTTGAACGCACTGTTTTGTCTCCTGGGGTTCTGTAGCAGGAAGCCCGAGAGGTCCCGTCCGCGTCCACTGTATCCACGGAAGGAACATGAGAGATGGCTTCTCCAGGCCTTACAGTTTACAGATCAGGAAACGGGCTCACAACAATCTTCCTTTTTTTTTTTTTTTCCGAGCCTAATTTTTCTCAGAATTGTCTTCTGGACTCTGAAAAGGCTGTATCCCTTTGCTTTCACACCAATCATCTCCTAACCTCATCCATCCATCCATTTGAAGGATCCATTCATTTGAAGGATTCATTCATTTCAATAGATCCATCCATTCATTCATTTATTTGAAGAATTCATTTGAAGGGTGCCAGACACTGAGTTAGAAGTGGGTGATAAAGAGTACGACAGGGCCCCCAACCTCGGGGGCTCACAGGCCAGTTGAGTGACAGGTGGACCTACAGGAATTATAATACGGAATGATACACGGTTAAATAAAGAAACTAAGTATCGTAGGAAGCCAGGTTCTGCTTGGTCTCCATCTCAGCTCCTCCTCTTCCCCTGACCTCTAGATCCCTTTGGATTCAGTCCTGGGTCTTCTTTTCTCCTTTATCTACTCTCTTCCCCTAGGTGGTCTCATCTGGTTCCAGAGCTTTGAACAACTGTACGTTGATGAATATTTTTCTGTCTCCATCCCTGACCTCTCCCCGGAGCTCCACATTCTTACTGCCCTCTGCCTGTCTGACCAGCTCCACCTGAATGATTAAAGACGCATCTCAAGCTTCTGTACAAATAGTAAGTCATGACGTCTGCCTTCCCACAATGACCCCACCATGGCTTTCCCCATCAGCACAGTTGTTCTGGGAAAAAACTCAGGAGGCAGCCTTGACTCTTCCGCTTCCTCCCCTGTCCATATCCAAGTCCTGTGGATTCCATCTCCCAAGGCAACTGGACCTGTTCTCTGTTTGCACGTTCCCTGAAAAAATCTAGCTTCAAGACCCATCACACTTCCAATCTGTTCCCCACACTGCAGTCAGTATATAATCTTTTTAAACTTCAGCTGGTATAATACCACTCCTTTACTTAAAATCCTTCAAAGGGGGCTTCCCTGGTGGCACAGTGGTTGAGAGTCCGCCTGCCGATGCAGGGGACACGGGTTCGTGCCCCGGTCTGGGAAGATCCCACATGCCACAGAGCGGCTGGGCCCGTGAGCCATGGCCGCTGAGCCTGCGCGTCCAGAGCCTGTGCTCCGCAACGGGAGAGGCCACAACAGTGGGAGGCCCGCGTACCGCAAAAAAAAAAAAAAAAAAAAATCCTTCAAAGGAATGAGACTTTCATTTCTGACAGAGGTGGAATAAATAGACTTATCCTCCCATATGAAATAACGAAAAAATAATACACAATAAGACATGGAAGCCACCTAAGTGTCTATCGACAGATGAACAGATAAAGAAGATGTGGTACATATATACAATAGAATATTAGTCAGCCATAAAAAAGAATGAAATAATGCCATTTGCAGCAATATGGATGGACCCAGAGATTATCATACTAAGTAAGCCAGACAAAGACAAATATTATATGATTATAGTTTATATGTGGAACCTAAAAAAAATGATACAAATGAACTTATCTACAAAACATAAATAGACTCATGGACATAGAAAACAAACTTATGGGTACCAGAGGGGAAAGGGTGGGGAGGGATAAATTAGGAGTTTGGGATTAACAGATACACACTACTATATATAAAATAAACAACAAGGACCTACTGTATAGCATGGGGAACTGTACTCAATATCTCAATATCTTGTAACACCCTATAATGGAAAAGAATCTGAAAAAGAATATGTGTGTGTGTGTGTGTGTGTGTGTGTGTTTAACTAAATCACTTTGCTGTACCCCTGAAACTAACACAACATTGTAGGTCAACTATACTTCAATTTTTAAAAAAGATTAAAAAATACAAAATATATGCAAAACTATTTTTATAACATTAGACATCAGGCAATGAAGGAGAGTGATAGTTGAGATATGAAACAAAGTGAAGCCCTCTGCTGGCCCCAGCTTAGTGCCTGGAGAGAATGTCCAAGTCATGGCACAAAGACAGGGAAGAAAAGGCTTGGCAGCCTTGCTGAGTTGAGAAGCCAGTACTAGGAGTCCATGAAGCCAAGGAAGTCAGAGTTCAGGAGAGGGTGCTGGAGACAAGGGAGAGAGAGAGAGAGAGAAGAGAGAGAGAGAGAGAGAGCTGCAGAGGGTCCTCCTTGAGCCGCATGCCACTCAGTGCATATCTGTGAGAGAACTAACTGATATAGGGGGAAATCCACGTGCAAGGATCTGAGAGAATGATTTCTCAGGGGTCACTCAAGAGTGGGAATAATTTCTCTTCTCATTAGTCACAGTGAAAAAAGCCTGGCGATGGGTCTTGTGCTACTGACAGTAGCCTCTTCCTTAAGAATAAACAATGTCCCCCACCAACAAAAAACTCTTAGGAATTACAAGTTAAACTAAAAAAAACATAGAATAAATTACAAAGAGCAAAAATCAATTAAAAATAAACAGGAAGCATAATAGAGAAAATAAATGAGACCAAAAGCTGGTTATGTGGGAAGATCAATAAATTTGGTAAACCAGACTCATGGGGGGGGGCTGATATTAACAGTATCGAGAACGAGAGGTGTGACATTACTATAGACTCCACAGATATTAAAAGGATTATTTCTTACGGACAGCTTTATGCCAATAAATCTGACAACTTAGAAGAAATGGCTAAATTCCTTAAAAGGCATAAGGCAAACACTTGCTCAAGAAGAAAGAGATAATCTGAACAGATAATCCTTTATTTTTAAAAATTGAATTTGTAGCTTAAAGCCTTGTAAACAAAGGAGACTCCAGGTACAGATGCCTTCGTTAGTGAATTCTACCAAACATTAGGAAGAAATAACACCCATTCGAACAAACTCAAAGAACAGTGAAGGGGGGCAATGCTTCCCAAACCATTTTATAAGGCCAGAATTACTCTGATACCAAATCCAGAAAAAGATATTACAAGAAAGGAAAACTACCTAGGTACGAATTTTCTAAACACAATCTTAGCAAATTTAATCCAACAATATGTAAAGAGGATAATAAATCAAGTAGGGATTATTCCAGGAATGCATTTTTGGCTTAACATTCAAAACAATCAATTAATAGTCTAAAAAAAAAAAGATGACCATCTCAAAAGATCGAGAACAAACATTTGACAAAATACAGCACCCATTCCTGATAAAAACTCTCAGTAAAGTAAGAATAGAAGAGACTTCGTTAACCTGATTAAAGGTATCTATGAAAACCTACAAATCACACACATGCACAGAAGTACATACCCTAGACCCAAGTAATTGATCCTATTTACATAAAATACTAGAAAATGCAAACTAATTTATAGTAACAGAAAGGAAATCAGTGGTCTCCTGAGGCTGCGGTCAGGGAAGGTTCTGAGTGCGGGATTACAAAGGACCATAACGAAACTTTGAGAGATGATGGCTATGCTCATTGGCTCAGGCATGATGATAATTTCATGGGTGTATGTGTATGTCACAACTGATCAAATAGCGCCCTTCGCGTGTGTTCAGTTTATTGTATGTCAATTATACGTCAATAAAGCCATTTTAAAAATCCTTCAAAGGTTTTACATTGCTTTCAGAATAAAATCCAAAGTGACCTCAGGGTTCGACACGATCTGGTACCAACCTACCTGTTCAACCTTATCTTTTACCACTTCATGCAAAAGTACCCCCCAAACATACCAAGCAATTTCCTGCCCCAGGACCTTTGCACTTACATCTCCCTGTGTTTGGAGTGCTCATCCTCTACCACTTATTTTAGCTCTTTCTCATTTTCTAAGTCACCGTTTAAATATCACCTCCTCACAAGGGCCTTTCCTGATTCTCTGTATTTTAAGGAGGCTCCTTCCAGATACTTTCACCTGCTATATTAACTTATTGATCACTTCTACAGAGCTTACCACACTAATTTTCTCGGTTATTTGTTTAATGGTATATTATAGACAAGATTATTTAAACCATCTATTGATATTTTCTTATATATAAAACAGGGCTGCAAATAAGGATTTTAATGGCTATTGAAAGACATGAATTACACACACACACACACACACACAAAGACATTTATCATAGTGCCTAGAATACAGTAGCAGCTCAGCAAGTGAGTTCTCTTTCCTTTCCCCAATTCCAGCTGTGAGGAGGGGAGCTCAAAGGAGTAAAAGCATGCTCCCATGAAAGGACAAAGCATATCTGGAGGACCAAGTCAAAATGGAAAAATTTAGGAGCATCATGGGGAGAAATGAAAGTCAAAACTGGAAACGCCCTTTAACACCAGGTTGTACAGGGACTCAGCCATATGCCCATTGTGGATTTCCATCTGTGAATAATAGGAAGCTGTAAAGGAGCAGGGGGTGGGGGGTGGAGGAAATTAGGCTTGGGAGATTTAGAATTGACAAGAGTAACTCTAGTAACTGCATGAATACTGAAGTGAAAGGAGGCAAAGGCTAGGGAAGATGAGAGAGAAGAACTGGAAGTTTTCTTTAACTGTCTAGATTCCAAGGATGATGATGAAGAGAGGTATAGATTCTAATTTGTATCCCAGACCTTCCCCTCCAAATATGTGTTCTGCCTTAGCCAGAACCACCTCTCTCTCTTAGGAGAACCCCCAAAACTCACAGCATCAAAGCTGAGACTATGCGTTAGAGCAGAGGGAGCTCTCTACCACTGCTTGAAGACAAGATCAAAACAGGAGATGGGGAACACATTTGAATGGTCATGAACTTTTGATATAATTTTTCATACCCAGAGGTTACTGATGAGAGCCATGGAGAACGTCAGTTCTTTTGATTAAGGAGAAAGAGAAAGGGGTGAAATGTTTAAAATCCCCAAGGCTACCAAGACACAAAACAAGAGAATTGGCAGCAAAGACCCAAGTAGTCAGGCCTAGTACAAAACAAGGGGATCAACAGAGTAATAACAGATTTGCCGTTTGAAGGTCAACACCGGGGGTTGAAGGTTAGGACTCAGGCTTCCCTAGCAACTCTGTAGAACAGGGACATCCCTTAACAACAGATTCAACAGGGAGCTAACTGGTAAACCTGGAGGTGGTTTCACTCTTCCAGAGGAGAGAAAGCTAAAGAAAGAGAAACCCTCGTGACAAATAAATAAAAATAACATTTTGCTGAGATTTACTCCTAATTGGAACTACAGGGGAGACTAATGCTTCGTAAGTTTGAATTTACAAGACGTGCCTGTCAGGGGCTGTTTATATCCTTGAAGGTGGCATTGGCATTTCTGACTACCTACTACCAGGAGACCAATGAACCTAGTAATGCAAGAGAATCACAGGTGAAGCTTGATAAAAATGCTGATGGGGCTTCCCTGGTGGTGCAGTGGTTGAGAGTCCACCTGCCGATGCAGGGGACACGGGTTCATGCCCCGGTCCGGGAAGATCCCACATGCCGCGGAGCGGCTGGGCCCGTGAGCCATGGCCGCTGAGCCTGCGCGTCCGGAGCCTGTGCTCCGCAATGGGAGAGGCCACAACAGTGAGAGGCCCGCGTACCGCACAAAAAAAAAAAAAAAAAAAAATGCGGATGGCCTGGAGACTCTGATTTAGTGCACCTGGAATAGATCCTGACATTTGAATTTTAAATAAGTTCCTCAGGTTATGGTGATATGCTGCCCAGTTTGAGAATCACAAATTTAGATTATGGTCTTGTCCAAACAGAGAGAGTCTGCACAGGTGTAGAAAACTCAACGTTAGAAAGTATAGCCTGATTTTTCCTTATGATACATTGGTAAGAAGAAACACAATAGCTAATTATACTATATAATTTACACAGTTGCATAATTTCAAGGAAGATCATTACAAATGTGGGTATCTTAAAATCAGTTAAGAATTCTCACTTTTCTTTGAGATGTGAGAATGGAAGTTTTGATTCTGAGACTTGGGGTGGGGGGATAAAGGGTTCAAAGGAAAGTCTGAGAGAGCCCATTTCCAAAGCTCTGTTCCAAAGAGAAGGGGAAGGATTTCCAGGGAAAGAGATGCTGCTGGGCTGAATTCCATTGCCCACAAATGGGGCGGGGGTAGGTGGTGTTTCTTTTAAACCCACGCCTGGTGAGAGGGGCTGGAATGAGACCATTCAGAGCTTTCGAGATGTGCTTTCTGTCATTGGGAAGAACACGTGGGAAGGTAAAGCAGCCTGTGTGTCTGGGAAGCGACTGTGCTTCTCTCCAATGGGAGGGGATCAGACCTAAGTCTTAAAAAGGCATGTTGTCCTAAAGCCATTTTAAACCCTGTCCAAGAGGACTGTTTGGGAGTGCGATGCAATCCGACAGAGAAAGTTTTGTGCATGACCAGAAATCTCGGGGCTGGGAGGGGAGTAGTAGCCAAAAGAGAGGCCCAGGATTTGAAGCCCAAGGGCCCAGCAGGAGCAAAGATTCCAGAGACCTCATAACAGCACCTTTTGGAGGAAGAGACAGCTTTAACCCTTGTCAGGTACAAACAGAGCAAAGCCATCTTGAGATAGTATCAGTCCAATAAGAAATGTGAGTATCCATTTTCTCTTCTTTTCCTGTGTTCCAGCCCTGCAAGGTACATAAGCTAAAGTAAAGTAAGATGATGGTTGAGATGAACCAGACATAAAGAAAAAGCTGACTGTCCCTCCCTCCTAGGCAGCAGGCAACTAGTCCTAGCAGGGGGAGCAAAAAAGATATAACACTAAGTCAAGTTTGAAATTTGGGCTCCTGCATGGAAATAGGTCATTTTACTAACTGTACTCAGACTGACAGGTGAGTTTAAGTACCCAACCTTGGGTCTTGCCATTCTTATCCAAAGGCAAGGGCAATTTTAAAGGGACTGTGGGAGATAAAGTCGCTTTTTTGATTTTATCTCACAGGTTGAACATGTACAATGTACAGTTCCAAGAGTTTATTCTAACTGTCATCTTCTCTAAACCCTTTCTCTCTATTACCTTTAAGAAAAACAAAACCATGTTATATTTGCCACCCACCTCATCTCACAGTTAGAAATCTCTTAGCTCATAGGTATGACCCTGATTTCCAGAGCTTCTGTAGTCAAATCAGAAACAAAAAGAGAATAATGCAAAAAGGCAAGAAGCAGCAGTTAAGAGCTGTTCCAAAAACACTTTCCAAGAAGAGAATATGTGTTTTAAAGGTGCCTGGGATTTCTTTTAATTGATTATGGTAAGACACAGACATGGAAATGATCTTTCATGAAGGAAGTGTTTTTATACTCACAGATCCCTAGAAACAGGAGGCGAGACACACAGGGCCACATGGGGAAGCACCAGGGTCAGTCAGGACACAGGGAGTGCGGGGTGGGGGGAAGATGGATAAGAGCTTTTCTTGAGGTCTAATTGGGAGAAAACATGTGAGGCAGGGTGACCAGGCTTAGGATTGGCTGGTTTAAATAATTTCAGCAGGCTCTAGAGCACAGGGGATGCCCCTAGTTGTCTGCTACTTGGCCCTGGAGTGATTGGGGCTGGAGAATAGCGGCCCTGAGCATGAAGGCCCTGGAGAAGAAGGGGTTGGAGGGTTGCATCTGAAAGGTCCACGAAGGGCAAGCTGTTCCCTATCTCTAGGAATTAGTTACACCTGGGAGGGGCAGTCCCCCACCCCAGGGTCAGCAAAGGCCCTAGATGTCAGAGCATCACAAAACAGAAAATAAAAAAGCATGGTTCATACAATGGAAAACGAAATACAACAGGGTCAACTGCTGTAAAGAAGTCAAGGAGTTGAGTCCTACAAGATAGGTATTGGATTTTCCAACCGAGTGGCCACTGAGAGCACTGTTAGGAAGCCATCTGGGTGGGGTGGTCAGAGCAAAAGGGATAAAAAAGAAAATTTTTGGTCAAGAAACAGTACCAGATTGTGAAGAGGTCTCTGCATATATGAGACCCAAAAAGGAAAGAAAGTAGGCAGCGTGCCTTTAGTAAAATGGGAGGATAAGAGAGAAGTTACTGTGTTTTGTGAGATTTGTTTTTGTTTAAGTGGACAAGAGAGATAAATATGCTTGTAGGCAGGAGATAAGAGACCCAGGTGGGGGGGGGCAGGGGGAAGAGAGAGAGAGAGACAGGGGGAGAGAGCGACAGAGAGAGAGAGACAGAGACGGAGAGGGAGATCGACCCAAGAGGTTGGCTTGAATTCCTGAGGGACTTGGACCAGCCTTGATTTCCAGCAGCATGGCAGTGGATGTCAGGGCTTGCACAGAGAGGATGCACTTATCCGAGCTCATGTGGCCATACTGTGCCAGTGGAGATTGGAATCAGCTGGCCGTGTGCAAGGCAGTGATACTATACAGAGCACAGCAGGCCTCCTTGAGGGCTTTTATCAGGGGATTGTCCTTCATGTCAGTGTTTGGTTTCCTACATTCTGGATACAGAAGCCTCAATAGATTAAACAAAAGAGCAAGATGTTCCTCTGATGTGGGAAGGGTATATCAGTGTCCTGATCTATTTTTTCCATGTCAAGAATATGTTTATGGAGGTCAAGCGTTTAGGAACCACACCCAGCATAAAAATCAATCCACCTTTGTTTAGAGCAATATGTTGGCAAAACCATACTATACTGTTTGAATTAAGGGAGCCCTCTTTAAGAATGCCAGCCCTAGCAGATTGACATCTTAGATGGCAGAGCCTAGTGTTGGTCCTCACAGCCAACTTGCAATTGATAAATAGACCCTCCCTCCCCGCCAGAATATTCCCACTCTTATACCTCGTTGTAAAAATATAAAATCACTTCTCAATGGATACGGTGATTCATCCATTACAGGTAAAAGACAAGTGTGACCTGTTTGTTCAATCAACCATCCTATAACGATCACTGTCTCCATCAAGAAAGCACACCAAGCCCGCAGAGAAAGACAGTAAGAAACTTCCTTTTGAATATGTTTTTAAAATCCACCAAGCATTTTCCAACGTTATCTCACTTAAATCTCTGTGAGTGTGGCCGTTAATCCCATGATCTCTATTTTATAGAGAAGTCTGTGGTTGGGAAAGTTTCATGTGATGGGTAAGAAGGTACTAGAACCTATTTGTAAGAAGGGCCAGAACACAGTAGAACGTGAAGGCAAACATGGGATTCAGGTGGTAATTGGCAGACTTGGACTCGGAAATCACCAGAGACCCTTCCTCGGAGGTCTGCTGAGAGAGGAGTCAACGTGGGAACCAATGGCAGATGGGTTTTGCGAGCTTGAGTTCTAACGCTGAGTTCCCCGCTACCCAAGCTGTGGCGTGACTCTGGGGCCAGCTTACACGGAGTGGACGAGGAGAGGAGAGCCAGAGAGGGTCCCCACAGCCAAGGGATGGTGTGGATTTGCTCTATAACGAGCGCTAGGCTGGCCTCGCTTCCAGTTAGCCCCTGGCCTGTTTGGCATGGGGGTGATGAGAGAGTGGAGAGAAAGCCCTTCAAACCCTGAGCTCACTGCTGCCACTGCCTGGGAGCAGGACGTCATGGAGACACACGCACGCACACACGTACATGCACAGAACTAGAAACCTACATGTGCATGCGCACACATACACGCACACACGTGAACACACATGCATGCATGTGCACACATACATGCACAGAGATAAAAACATACATATGCATGCACACACATACACACACACACTCACTTGCAAACTGGTCCTTTTCACACGTGGCTCACCACTCAAAGCGGTCCCTAACACCTGCCACCTGACGTCACCAGGTTCGGACTGCCGTCCCCTCGGAAGGATCTAAAAGGAGCATGGAAGGAACGTTTCTCTCCTTTACTCCATTAGAACTAGGACGATAAGCCAGGACCTCTGACTCAGATCCTGGGCTTTTTCTATCAGGAAGACAAAAGCAAGTGTAATGCAGGACCTCTGCCATCATCTTAACGATCAGGAGAGGAGACAATCCAATAAGAAGGAGTCCAAGTCAGTAACACAAACCAGCAGTTTAGAAGCAGGAGCGCGCACTTGGGCCGCGTCTCGACAAGAGGCACCCCCTGGAGGAGGTGGGGCTCCTACCCGAATCTGCCTCAAACTAGCAGTTTCCACTGACCCAGAAAGGACCCCATCTTCCCAAAGAATGGAAGCAGCCACCGTGGCTGGCCTCCCGCTCTGCCCGGTGTCTCCTCACTGGAGCTTTGGGCGAGCATCCCCTTCTCAGGGAGCCAGAGTGCACACAGCAAGAAAATCTGAACTTGGAAGGACCTTTGCTCCCGGAGAAAACTAACCGTGACGGAGTCTGGCACGGAGCTGGGCAGAAGCTCCAGACCTCCAGAGCCCTAATCGTCCACAGACGTTTCAGGACCCAGTCCTGGGCATCGGAGGGTTCTCAGGAAATAAACAGGGAGAGAACCATCCCGTTTCCTGCACCCCATCTCTCTTCCCCGGGGCCCCTGTGCCCCATTGCAATGTGCCCTAACTATCATCTTAGTAGGTGTTGGGTCAGAGTCAGCAAGGGGTGTGCCTAAGGTCACTGACTTGCTTTGTTTACATGGCTAATTTTATCACTGCTTGGACATCTAATGGTATTATTTATACTTTAACTGTGATAAATGTCCAGTTAAAGCAGGGCTGGGCAAGTGAAAGACCAAGGCAATGAATCTAAACCTTCTTTGCACAGGAAATATTAATATTTGTGAGCTCCCCAATCTTTCCAGAACCTTGTACTCGAGGAGGAGGAGTGGGGCTTCGAGCCCAGTGCTTCTCACAGTCTGGTCTTGGGACAACAAGCACTGGATCCCCCGGGAGTGGGGGAGGGCGGAGCCCAAGAACCTGCCCTTGTCTGGCTGCTCTTGTGCTTTTGCTCAACTGTCAGACCATCTGGGGCCCCATCTCCATGGAGGATGCAGGGAGCTGGTGGAGAAAGGAAGGTTCGAGGCAATGACTCGAAACCCAGTTGTTAAGCCATATTTCAGAGCCATCTGTTCTTGTTTAAGACTTCAAGGGAGGCTTGGACTTTTAATCATCTGTGCGATAGAACAGTGCTTGTCAAAAGTTAATGTGCACATAAGTCACCTGGGATCTTGTGGAAATACAGATTCTGTTTCAAAAGGTCTGGGGTGGGGCCTGAGATTGTGCGTTTGAACAAACGCGTTTTAACAAACTCCCGGGTGATGCCAATGCTACTGGTCCACGGACCACACTTGGATTTGCAAATCACTGGAGGACATTCGTGGACGGAGATGTGACTGGATACGTTACTGTGTGTTGGCTCCCTGAGCCCCCGGCTCCCCCCCAACCTTTGCCTGCCTACAGCTCTGCCCCTCAAAGTCCACACCTTCCAACAAAACGGACTTCTTAATGCCGTCTGAGCAAACCACGGGATTCCCCTTCTGTGAGTTGCGTTCTCACGTCATTTTCTAGGCTATTCCTCCTGGCCAATTCGAGTTCGAGAACATCCGCCCAACCTCGGAGCACTAGCTCAAATGCTTCATTGCCATGTGATGATCCAGCTCCCACCCCGGGTAAGCTTTTTGCTTTTTGGCTTTTTTCTTTATAACAGGAAGTGTGTACCTTTTGACCACCTTCGTCTGATTCCCCCACCTGCCTCCACCTCTGATAACCACAAGTCTGATCTCTTTCTATGAGTCTGTTTGCTTGTTTTTAGATTTCACATATAAGTGAAATCACACAGTTTTTGTCTTCCTCTAACTTATTTCATTTAACCTAATACCCCAAAGATCCAGCCATGTTGTTGTAAATGGCAAGATCTCCTTATCCTTTATGGCTCAATAATATTCTCATGTGTATGTACAGACATCACAACTTCTTTAGCCATTCATCTGTCAATGGACATTTAGGTTGTTTCCATGTCTTGGCTATTGTATCGTTTGTCTTTTTGATGATGGCCACTCTAATAGGCATGAGGTGATACCTCACTGTGGGTTTTTTGTTTGTTTTTTTTGTGGTACGCGGGCCTCTCACTGTTGGGGCCTCTCCAGTTGTGGAGCACAGGCTCCAGACACGCAGGCTCAGCAGCCATGGCTCATGGGCCCAGCCGCTCCGCGGCATGTGGGATCCTCCCGGACTGGGGCACGAACCCGTGTCCCCTGAATCGGCAGGCGGACTCTCAACCACTGCGCCACCAGGGAAGCCCCTCACGGTGGTTTTGATCTCCATTTCTCTAGTGATGAGTGACGTTGAGTGGGGTGAAGTTTTATAACTTGCCCCGTGCCATGTCCCGGATAACAGGTGAGGAAACTGTACCATGGCAGAGCCAGAGTCCTATTTATATTAAGGGACTATGATTTAAGAACAATTTTGCGGTAAAGCACAATGAGCCACTGGCTAAGTGAGTGGTGCAGACCACAGATGCTAAGGTGCTCCAGGGTGGCGAGAATGGTCATGGAGGTCTAGTGAAAAGCGAGGGGAGGGACAAGTGGAGGTGGCTGAGATTTGACATCAGGCACGGGTGCCAGCACCCCAAGCCAAAGGGGAACTGGACTGCTGCTTCGTCAGTGGCTGGGCGAATGTCCCGAACCTCAACCCCACCTCACATTCTACCTGCCCCAAGTACACGCCAAAGCAGGACTCTTTGCCTGGGATGTGGCTCCTGAATTTATCCTGGTCAGGCACCCAGGGCGAGCCCATCTTTTGTGACCTGGAGCCCAGCTCATATAACCCTGCTTGTGGAGGGAGAAGACACGCTCTCAGGGAGTCTCCTTCTCGGCCTACAACCCTTCCTGAAGGGGGCAGGGGCCCGTCGGAGCCGCGGCACTGGGGGCCATGGGATGCTGGCGCGGAGCTTTGCTGAGATGGAGAGCCCTCAGCCTTGTGGCCTGTTTCCCTCTTCCCCCGTGACCAGGCGGGGCAGGGTAGGGCCCCCTGACGCCTCTGGCGAGGCTGCCCTCCTTCACCTTATGCTCCCCCCTCGCCTTCCAGCCTCTCTGCCCTGGATCTGCCCTGGGAGCCCCACCTTCTTAAATTCAGGGGGAGGAAGCCACGCTCCCCGGCAAAGAGCTCTGCTTCGGTGAATGTTTGCAGCAGTGGGAGTGTGGGGTGGGCCTGGGGTTTGGGGGTGTCTCCCAGCCTCTCCTAAGGCAGCAGCCCAGTTCCCATCGCCAGGTGCCTGAGCCAGCCTTGACCCTCCGGCACCTCCATCTCTCCCCTCCCCATTTCACTTCCACTGGCCTCGATGATCATTCTTTCCACCCCCAGAACACCTTTCCCATCCAGGCCCTTCACCACTCACTCACTCAGCCCTTGGCCCAGCCTGCTTTTCTTGGACGTTGTTTGTGAACCAGGATTACACAACAAAGACTGTAAACCCCTCAGTAACAAAAACCGCGTTTTAGGGTTTTGTCCCTTTAACTCCTAGTCCTGTTCCCTGAACATGTATGGCGCTCAGTAACTATCTTCTGGGGGCAAAGAAAGCATCATCAGAGGATCTGGAGAACAATATCCAGAGCTAGAACTAGAACAGCGAGGGGATCACATGAACTGAGAAAAGACGGTGAAAAAATCCACCTCTGAAAGATAAGAGGGAGATGAATCAAGATGGGATAAGACAACACACCAGTGATGGATATGTGTGTGAAATTCATCGTAGCGTGTTCTGAACAATCGGCCACCTCTGTGCCCACAGCCCCATGGATGGCAGGGTACCATTCCAGCCTGAGGAGATTTATATTAAAAGTCCCAACATCCTTGCTGTACTAACTTACTTTGGAACCCCTGTTACAGGACAAAATTCTGGGGTAGAAGACTGTTTCCAGTTCCCACTAGATGATAAAGCAGCAGCTATGTGGGTACTCTTAGGAAGCAGCTGCAGTCTGGCACTGGCTGATGTCATGGGGTTTTTTTTAGGAGCACAGATCTCTGGGAATTGACATCCACCCTAGGCTTTCTCGGAGATGTGTTATGTCTAATCGCATGTCCTTCTGCTGCTGCCCAAAATGCCAGACCAGTGGTGGAGATGTTTTCTCTGGCCTCTTGGGAGGTCCCCTCATGCCTCCTTGGTGATCTAATCATGAGAATCCTCATGTACTTAATTTACATGAGTCACCATTTGGGCAAAAAAGGCAATCTCTCCTCCAAAATATAGAAGCCAACCCACTCACAATACAAGTTAAACATAGGAAACATATTTGTTCATCAGTGTTCAGTAGAAAACTAATTTATTACAAACTAGAGAAATGTATGAGAGGAGATATTCCCCTTTGTTGAGAATAAGAGAAAATATTTTGACCAACACTTTCATAGAAATCAAAGCGCAAAAGCAAATGCCCCAGAAAAATTAGAAATATAGAATCACACTGCCCACGTACTTCGTATTTTCTTTTGTGTCCCTCAGTACCTTGGTGCACCCTGTACCATTTCCCTTGGCATTTTGTCTTCTGATGACTCGTGTGAATGGGATTAATTATATCTTACAAAGACAACTGTTCTATTATAATGGTGTTAAGATTTTATATATTTATTTTATAATTGACCAGATGACTAGTTTCTTATCAAGTCTAGTTTTTTGTGTGTTTTTTTTAAGTGTGTCTATGATTCCTTACATTTTTAGAGTCAGGTATATTTATTATTATTACTTTAACTTCATTAGTTAAGAAACTGAGGTTCAAAGAGATTGTTTTTCCAATATACAATTAGAAAGTGATAGAATGTAGAAGAGATTTTACATGATGGGGGTTATCTGTCCCTTGAAAGTTTGACAGAATTCACCTATAAAAGTGTTTAGAATTGACACATTTATTGGTAGTAATATCTTTTTTCCATTTTTCTCTTAAGTATTTCAGATTTTCTGCTTCAGTAAACTTTTCTAATTTATATCTTTCTAAAGTTTTCCAATTTTTTAGCTTTGGACCTTATTTATTTTCATAGTATTTTATCTACTTGATATCTGTGATTATACATATTTACTAGTGCCTAAAGTTACATTTTGGTGTCTCCTTTTTTATTAGACAAAGTAAACTTTACCATTGACTTGTATTATTTATAAATTCTAATTCATTGATTTTTGCTTTTATGTTATATAATTTTTCCTGTTTCATTTTTCCTATATTCTGTGGTTTGTTTTTTCTTGTTTTAGTTTCTTGTTCATTTTTCTTTTCCCAATTTCTTGAGTTAGTATATTTCATTTTCATTTCATTTTGGGAATTAAAGTATTTATGATTGTGAATTTTTCTTTGAACAATGCTGTTTGCCATTTCCCATAAATTTTAGTTTGTAGTGTTCACATTATCATTGCTTTCTAAATATACTTTAATTGAAGATCAATGTTTCCCTTTCTTGCAAGAGCTACTTAGGACAGTGCATTAAAATTTCCAGATGATTGGGATTATTTTATTATGTTTTGGTTATTTATTTCTAGTTTTATAGATTCATAATTGGAATGCATAGTCAATACAACTTCTGTTTAATAGACAGCATGCCTATTAAAACCACCTTATTAATTGTATTATTTAAACTCTCTATCCTTTCCCTCCTGTTTCTTTTATTTAACAATGACTAAGCTATGCTAAAACCCCGAAAGCTGCTGTGTTTCTGGCAATTGTTCCTACAGCAGTTTTTATTTATCTATTTTAATGGTGTTTGGGAAGCACAAATACTCATGATTTTATATTTTCCTTGTGCACACAAGCTTCCATTAAAAAAATATTTGTCCTATGTAATATTTTTTGCCTCGAATTCTACTTTTGTATTAACATCACAATGTTTTCACTTGGCTTGTATTTGCATAATTTATTTTACCATCTCCTTTATTTTTAGAGTTTTAAACAAAATATTCTATTCCAATCATTTGAAAAGTCAGAGTGCTAGAAGGCTTACAGCAAAAAAAAAAAGAAAAGAAAAAATCCACAGATACGGAAGAACCGCATGTACGGACACCTGACTGAAAGTTATATTCAGATTTTCACTGTACACCTGTAAATTATATAATATCATACATCAATTATACTTCCATAAAAATAGTAAGTTAAACTCAGATTCTCAATTCACAGAGGGTCGGTGCCCCTAACCCCTGCATTGTTCAAGGGTCCACTGTGCATATATACACATATTACACACATATCGTGTGTGTGTGTGTGTGTGTGTGTGTAAGAGTATAGAATTGTGGACTGGATATGCACCAAATTCCGGATAATGTTTCTCTGAGGAGGAAGAAAGGATGACCATAGCTATTTTAGTAATTCAGGCATGACAAAGACCACTAATTAGTATCAGCAGGAATAAAGAAGTGGTGAATGTAAAGATTATTTGAAAGGACGAACTTATAGGACTTGATGGTATTTCGTACAAGAAATCAAGAAAGCAGCGTTTCTAGCTCAGAGATTGAGAGAGAGCATCGTGATGCCTTTTACTGATACCAGAAATTTGGGAATTGGACCTAAGTTTCGGGAAAATGATCAAGAATTTAGATGCGCTTAAATTTGGATTACATGACTCAGTCCATCAACAAATCTTTACTGGAGCACCAGTGTATACTCAGGGACTAGCACAATGCCAGGCACATAGCAACTTTTCAAGAATTATTAACTGGTGGTCAAGGGCACACGGTCGGTCCTCTGCTACTGGCTGGGCGTGGAGAAGTCAACCAGGCAGGCTTGGGGCCGTCCTCATGGAACTTCAGAGGCTAGAGTGTAAGAGCAGACCTAAGGATGCATATGGAGGGCTGGCTGTTTTTAAAACAACGGATCTTCGAGGTTGCTATAGAGGCCAATAATGGGGAGGTGACCTAGTGTGCATGGGGGCGCAAGGAAGGCTCCAGCATGGAAGAAGCCCTGAAGGAGAGGTTGAAGGAGACATAGTCAGGCAGAGGCTCCGTGGGAAAGATTGAGATCTCAGGCCAGGTGAAGCAGGTGAGAGAAACGGCCACCAGATAGAGGGGACACCTGCACGGAGACCCTGAAGTACAAGAGAGCAGGCAGGTTCCTGGACCCGAGAAGTGAGGGTAGGGCTGAAACAGAGAGGAGACAGAGCACGGGGACAGAAAGAGCCTCCTCGCCGACCTTGACCAAGGTGTGCCTGGTGCGTGCCAGACCTGGGTTGAGTGGAGGCTCTACTGCCAACGGCAGCGACACTTGAATGTCTGGGTGATGATTTATGGGAGAAAACTCAGCCTCCTGAGGTCAGAGTGATGCAATGTTTGTCCCACTGTGCGAACATTGCACTCGACGTGTTCTGAGGCTGTCAGTGCCTCATCAGAAAGATGGGAGAGGGAGGCAGAAGAGGAGGAGAAACAGCTGGATTCACTTACACTTAAGATACATATAGTTTAGGAATAAATGATCTGTCGAAGTGTGTCTTGTTTCTTGCTTATTCCAACATGTTTGAAAAGGTTTGAATTGTTTGGTTGAGGCCAGAATTCTCTAAGGATCAGGCTTTCACTTTGCTTCATGTCTCTGTTAACACTTATGGTCCCTTTCTGCTTGGCCTCGTGTGATCTGAATCGAATAAAAATGAGTGACTAATCTAACCTGACTTGATGAAGCCCTAGATCTCCAAAACACACTGTAACGAGACTGTCATGAATCCAACAGCAAATACTGATGGCTCTACCTTCAGAGATCATGCAGAATCCTACAATTTTGCATCAGCTCCCTGCTCCCTGCCATCAGGCCCCCGCTACACCTCTTGCTTGGGTTATTACTGTGTCTTCCTAAGCAGTCTTCTTGCATTTGCCCTTGACTCCTCTATGGTCTAAGTTTAGGACAGCAACCAGAGATTTAGTTAAAGAGTTAGTCAGATTTTAATCCCTTCTCTGCTTATGATCCTCCTGTATTAGGGTTTGTCTGAGAAACAGAACCAACAGGATGTATACATAGAGAGAGATGTAAGGGACTGGCTCATGTGTTTATGGAGGCTGACAAGCCCAAAATCTGCAGGGTGGGCCAGCAGCCTGGAGAATCAAGGAGAGCCAGGGGTGCACTTCAAGTGCAAAAGTCATCTGCTGGCAGAATCCCCTCTTGCTCCAGAGACGGATCGGGCTTTTGTTCTATTCAGGCCTTCAACTGATTGGATGAGGCCCACCCACGTTATGGAGAGCAATCTGCTTTACTCAAAGCCCACCAACTTCAATATAAACCTCATCCAAGAAAACCCTCACAGAAACATCCAGAATAATGTTTGACCACCTGTCTGGGCACTGTGGTCCAGCTGGGTTGACAGACATAATGAACCATCATGTCTCCCAACAATGGCCCACAGGCCCCTCACTGCTGGTTCTCTGCCATGGCTACACAATGGAATCACCAGGAGGACTTTGGGAACCACTGACCACTGGCGTCTCAACCCCACAGAGGCCGATCAGGAGTACAGGCTGGACACTAAGATTTTAAAAAGGTCTCGGGTGGTTTTCATGTACAGGGAAGTTTGAGAACAATTGCCCTATATAACTGGCCCCTCCCACCACTACGACCTCCCACTCTGCTTCTCAGTGGATTCCCTGCAGCCACAGCAGGCATTCTTTGAACACTCTAAACACACACACACACCTACTGCACACACTTTGCCAGGGATGCATGGCTCACCTCCTTCAGAGCTCTCCTCCAATGCCATCTTATCTGTGAAGCTTTTCTGGACCACCCCATACAACAGAGCAGTCTCACTTCTCACCCTGGCTTATTTTTCTCCATCACACTATCACCACCTGAAACACTATTATGTTTACTTATTCATTGTTCTTATATCTGTCTTCCACTAGAATGTAAGTTCTATGAGGGTAGAGACTATGTTTGTTCTACTCACTGCTGCATCCCATGGCTTAGAACAATGCCTGGTATCTAGCAGGGGCTTCGTAAATATTTGTTTAATGAACAAAGGAGATATGATGTTTTCCCCCAACAATTCAACTTTTTATAACACCGTGGGATACCTCACTGTTATGGATTTGAGCTCATTTCTGCTATCCCATGGCTGAGGGGTCTCACACAGGGTCATTTGAACATGGAGGGTGCTTTGGACAAGCCAACTATTTGGTGTTATAGCCAGGCAATGAGATGCACACCTTCACAGAGGTGCACAGAATGGTGCACCACAGAATGGTGGTTACCAGAGTGGAAAATGGGGAGGAATTCTCCAAAGTTATACAAGAAGAGTAAGTTCTGGAGAGCTACTGTACAGCATGATGATGGTGGTTAACAACACTGTATTGGACACGTGAAATTTACTAAGAAGGTGGATCCTAAGTGGAGAGAAAGAGAGAGAGAGAGAAGAAGGAAGAGAAATGACAGGGAATGAAGGAAGGAAGGGAGGAAGGAAATGGTAACTTAGACGATGTATGTATTAATTAGCTTCACTGTGGTGATCATTTCACAATGTATATGTATATCAAAACATTGAGTGTGCACCTTAAACACATACAAGTCCTATTCATCAATTATACCTCAATAAAACCAAAAAAATTAAAAAAGAAAAAAAAAGATGCCATGCTTTCTAACTGGAATCTTGAGTTATTTCGCTAACACTTATTTTAGCAGAGGTAGGGGCTGGATCAGGGAGAAGTGAATTTTTATTTCTATTCTAGACCGCTGTCTTCAGCCCAAGAGGGGCACATTTCCATTATGGACAAAATCACACGTGAAACCCTAAATTAACCAGCAACCCCATTTCCACTTTATGCCAGTGTTGGTTGGCACCCTCTTGGCTGGGTGTGGCTGTTTTGCTGACTCAAGACTCCAGCTCGTTATCACAGCTGGGAATCTCCCAGAAGAAGGATCCTCCAGTTCTGCAACTTTATCTCCTTGTTCTTAGCCTGGAAGGCTCTCGCTGGGCATTTGTTAAATTGATAGGTTACACTGTTTAACTGTGCCAAACGCTTTCAGGAACACTTTTGAAGGAACTCATCTAAGGCCACCACTAGATAAAGCCAGAACCAGAGCTTGGACAGAAGGCTCTTGACTCTGTCAGTTTCTCACTCTGCCTCTTCACAGCACACAGGAAACTTCTGGGCTCAGAGAATCCCAGAATCTCCCCCTTCCCTGTTCAATTTATCCTGGGAACATGCTCTTAATGAAAGACTCGCACAGAACTTCACTCAGGTCTTCTGGGGAACCAAACCCAAGACATCCAGTGCCAAATACCAAACAGCTGCTTAGTATATATTTTCTTCATGAAGCAACAAATGAAAGGATATTGGGTTGGCCAGAAAGTTCATTCAGGTTTTCCATAACATTACGAAAAACCCAAACAAACTTTTTGGCCAGTCCAATACTTTTCCCTGAAAACAATCTCAGTGTCACCTTGTAATAAAATTCCTCTATTAGGATCATTGGCATACATGATAACACATATATAATTGAGGGCAAGATTTTCTTTTTTTACAAGCTGTGCATGATTAGATGCAATTTTCTTGGAAATTAAGCCTCTCTTTCTACCCTTGTTCTTTCTCTTGGTTCATTGGTCAGGTACTGGAAGGTCTATCTAATTGTCTATTGATCTGCATGAGAGAATTATCCATTCTGAACTCATGAAACATAACACCTTCTGGAAAGTATTGGATCCATAGGAAGCTGTAGAATAATGTGCATTGAAGATGCCTGCCTTCCAATGCTTGCTCCATACCCCCGATTCTCTGATGTCCATTGGTCCTGAGACTTAAGGGAACTGTCTTGGACCTCTCTCCCACTCTCAACTCTTATGTCTTCATCAGTAGCACTTTGGCTCATCAAGTCAGACAAAGCCGTGGATGACCCAGAGTCTATCTCTGTGTGAATATGTGCACAGATTGGGGGTAACATAAAGGTATTAATAATGCATGGAGAAAGATGGCTGGACTTCCAGAGATTCGATGTGATGGAAGAGAAGGGAGAAAGAGAGGTGAGTTTTGGACTGGAGTCTTGAAAGAGAAGATGATGTGGATTAATATAAAAATGAGTGGGAGATAATTTTCCAAACTAGCGACCATACAAGCAAGGATTTGGGATGCTTATGAGTGACAGGGAAGTTAGGCTGGAATAAAAGATGAAATAGCCAGAATTATCCCATGGGTTCATTCGCACTCTAGCGTTTCATCGTGCCCCACCCTGAATCCACCTCAAGTACCCAGCTCCACCTTCAATCCTTAGCTCACTACCTCCAATTTTATTGCACTTATGATGTGGTCCAGGTCACACCTGCCAGATCCTCAGCACAAGCCAGTGACAAGACATGGAGCCCGACCCTTACAGTGAGGAGAGAGAGTATAGACCCATGAAAGGAAGAAGGGACCTGCCAGAAGTCTGTGGTTATTGTAAGGCCAGACATCTAGCAGAGATCTAGAAAAGTGAGAAGGTAGAAGACTTTGAAATTATTGGAATAATCGCACTGGGAAAGGAAAAAATGACATGACCCCTAACGCAAACTTGCATGGGACCAGGAAGGTTAGCAGGGATTATACAAATAAGAGAATTGGGATTGTGGGCCTCAACATTCCCTACGGCAGGAATTGTCTGGAGAGGAAACGGTGACAGAAAGAAAGAAGTGCCATCCACGGCAGGGGATGGAGGTGTCTCTGAAGTGAGGGTGCCATCAAATGGGTGCACCTCGGGGTCCCATTATCTACTGCCGCATGACAAGGTAATCCCAACTCAGTGGCTAAAAACTATAATCTGTCTATATTTGCTCATGATTCTGCAACGAGGGTAGAGCTCAATGGGGACAGTTTGTAATGGATTAAATTGTGCCCTTCCCGAAGACAGGCTTAAGTCCTAACCCCCAGGACCAAGTAATGCAACTTTCCTTGGAAATTGGGTCTTTGCAGATGTAATGAAGTTAGGATGAGCTCGTTAGGGTGGGCTCGACTCCAATGACTAGTTTCCTTATAAGAAGACAGAACTTTGGGCACAGATGCAGAGGCGAGACAGCTCCCTGCAGATTGAAGATTGGAGCGAGGCTGCCAAAAAGCCGAGGAATACTCAGGGCTACCAGAAGTTGGAAGAGGCAGGAAGGATCCTCCCCCAGAGCCCTCAGAAGGAGCAGGGCCCTGCCAACTCCTTGATTTCAGACTTCCAGCCTCCAGAACTGTTAGAGAAGAAACTTATGTTGTTCTTTAGTCACTTTGTTTGTGGTTCTCTGTTCTAGCTACTCCAGGAAACGAACACACGGTTTGTCTGCATTTCATGTGGCATCAACTGAGGAGGTTTGAGTGGGGCAAGAGAATCCAGTTCCAAGATGGCGCTACTCCCATGGCTGAGTCGGCGGTACTGGGTACCAGCTGTGAAACAGCTGTGTCTGATGGATGGGAACCTCGGTTCTCCTCTACATAAACTCTCAGCATGGCTGGCCTGGGCTTCTCACCGCGTTAAGGTCTTGGGGTATTAAGACTTCTTACATGGTGGATGGCTTCCCCAGACGCAAAAGCAGCAGCTTCTAGGCCTTCTGAAGATACAGGTAAAGAACTGGATCAGTGTCACTTCTGCCATGCACTACTGAATAAAACAGGTCACGAGGAAGCCCAGATTCAGTGGGTGGGGATACACTAGAACATGAAGGCCAGGAGCATAGTCCATGGGGAGCCACCAAAGCAACATGCTACCACGCTCAGAATTCAACACTGCAGAGAGGTAAGTGGTAGAAACAGAGAATGTAGGAAGAAATAACTGACAGAGGGAAGAGGAAGTGGCCAATGGAGCAGATCTATAATAATCATCATTCCTTCTATCTGCATAGCATTTTAACAGCTTACAAAAATGATTATCTTAGTAAATCCAAATCCCCCCAAGTTCTCCTACTAGGTGCGCACATAAATATAGTGAGTAGAAAGGCTATGAATGACTGTCTTTCAACTGACTTGACTCATCTTTGAAGGTGCCTGCCTGCAATGTCCTCCACGTTCCTTCATGTCATCCTCCCTTACATCTTACTCCTTCTGCCAGAGCTGGACTCATGTTTTCTCCAGCAGGCCCTGCACATGTCTGTGTGTGCCCTCCACACACGCACTCCCCTCCATGGCTGGAACCCCCTTTCATAATCCTGTCCTTCCTCCTCAACCTCCAAGAGACCCTCCCCATCCCCTCTAAGTCACAGGTCACTTCTGTACTCCTCCTAAAATGCTGATAGCAGATAACACGTGAAGCCCCAAGGTGATGGCAGCCTCATCTTTTCCTCTACGTAGCTTCAGCATATATAGACTAGCACGGTGTGGGCCTCCCAAATGTGCTTGATCAAAAAGGAGAAGCAGGATGTAGAGTGTTTGTCTTCTGCTGGGAGTTACGCTGTTACCAACGGCTCTAGTTCACAATGATTCAGCATCTTCCAGGTTGAAAACCACAATAAAGGCTCAAAACACTAGGCATACAGTAGGTCTACTACAGACATATTCACAGACAAGGGTGTACACAGGCAGCCAGAAGACCCTTGAAAGAAGATAACAATGTGGACTACTGTTGTTTGAGAGTCTCCTTCACTTTATGACTTAAGGGGTTAACCCCACTGCTCAAAGGCACAAAGCTAGTGATTAGGAGCGCCCAGATGGGAGCCCTGGTTTGTCTGACTCTGATGCTCGTGTTTCTGACATCTTCTTAATATATCAGCTATTGAGTATCCACACCCACCAAGCATGATTATGTCTGCCTTTTGTTCATCACTGCCGGTCCTCACCATAACTCTGCAGGATCGTTTCCATATGAGAGAGCTCGAGATCTCAGTTCCTTCAGGGTAAACCAGATCAGCATGCCCAAACCTTGAAAATAAATCGATCGATATTCTCTTGGTGAAGCTCTGAGGAACATGCCTTTGGATGACAGGACTCAATCCCCTCCAACTTGATAACGACTTACACTAGATTAATGGAGTCCAGGGAAGACCCCCAGAGAATTTCTTCCAAGTCAGAATTACGGACGGCATTTGAGTATCCACAACAGACATCAGACAGAGCACTGCACTTGGAGCCAGACGATCTATTTTCAGACTCCACCTCCATCTTGGGCATCTACATCACTTCCGTAGGGAAGATCATTTAACTTCTCCTGACTTCAGTTTTCTTTTCTGTACATGAGGTGATGTCTACCTGAGAGGCATCATCAGGTGACTTAAAATCTTTGAAAATAGCTAAGCACCATTTTTGGATTGTAGTGGTACCCCCATAACGTTAGTTTATTTGTGGTCCGGGGATAAAAATATTTTTCCTGCCTTTCCCCAGTCATTTTGAGGAGAAGAACATGTTCAAGCAGGTATAAAAGTATACACACACATACACACACACACACACATACATATGTATCTACGTACAGATGTATATATGTAATCTTAACACAAACTATCATTACTCTTACTTTCCTAGATTATAAGTGGAGAAGTGTGTTGGAGTTGGTGTACTGCATCAGGATGAAGTCTGTGAAAATGGCAATCAATTAGCTTCTTTTGTTTGTGTTCTTCAAGCTATAGTAAGAAAGAAGGCCAACCAGACCTGGCTTAGACAATGAAGAGGACAAGAAGTCTCTCCCACCCTGGGCATTTCTGAATTGATGCCAAGTGACAGAGTTTGGACCAAGGGATGAGAAGCCATGGGAGGTGTGCCAGACATTGGGCCCCGCATCTCACGTCAAGAATTCCGTTGCTTGGTATAGTTTGGGTGCCGTGTGAATTGCCACAACCTGTTCTTTGGGCTGAGGCGACAGTTCCCCAACAGAGGCGAGATATCCCCTCAGCAGCCCTTCTTGCGTCCCACAGGACAGCCCGAGCAAATCGGCTTCCTCTCTTGCTTCCAGTCCCTCATCCTAATGTGGCTTCTGAATCCCTTTCAATTTCAAAACATTCTCCTTCTGAAATTCCCAGGATGCTAAAGGAAAAGTCTTCAAAGGTTTCAGCCAATTAAATTCGGGCAACATTTGTGACCACCAACTCGGTGTCAGGCACTGGTAAATCATCCTTAGCCAAAATAAACACATCAGTCATGTCTGTGATGGCATCCATTGGCCTCAGGGAGAAAAGTCCATAAAAATTTACACTTTTCTACGGGGCACCTGCCTTCTTCCATGTGTCCATAAAAGCTCATTTAACATATTATATGTTAATGCTCCACAAGATGGACTTACAATTAAATGTCTGGCAGAAGTCAGGGTGCCGGTCCTGAGAAGAGGTGGGGCCAGACATCTCAGAGAACCTTCCTTCCCTCCTTCCGGCTCATCAGGATGGCCTCAAGTCTGTTCTTTCAGATTCTGACAACCTAGTGCAGCGTGTTCCCAAAGCACGGGGCAAACGCAGGAGACCATTTTCCAGAGGACAAACGTTTTCCATTTTGATGCTTATGTACTTATTTTAATATGCATCTAAAAATGATTACTAGTAAACTAATTTTATCTTCCACATTATCATTTAGAATCAAGACAAGAAAGTTCCTACCTTTCTACAAAGAGTCTAGTTAAGGAAAAAAATTGAGTAAGTCATCTTACAGATGGCACAGACGTAAAAAAAATCACAAAGGTGGCACATCAATGCCTAAAGTTCCATGGATGTAATAATTTTGTCAAAAGTTGCAGCATAATCTTGGTATCTCTCAAGTGGCCTTGAGCCTTATTAAGTGGAAATACCTACATTTATGGTGATTATATAGGTCACATTTTTTCAAATGTCTTGATTTCAAATATTCTGTGTATTATCCCCATAAATCACTGAAGTGTCCTGGCAATTTAGACATTTCAGCATCTAAACTACAGTTCTGAGACAGACAGGCCAAACAGAACATACATCCTTAAAAGACCCTGTGCCCTGAGTCTTGGAAATGTAGACATGTCCACTGATGTCCTGAAACGTTTGCTGCTGCGGGCTGGAATCCAAGCTCCTGTGAGTTGTGTATGTAGCAAAGCTACACTGACCCATTCTACCCACCTACCCATGGGAGTTTCCCGTTCCTCTTGAAGATTAAAGACGTTTTAATACATTTCTCTTCAAATTAAAAGAACTGTCTGCTTTATCCCACTACAAAAGCAAATTATGGCCAGTACAGAAAAATTAGATACCCAATATGAACAAAAAGAAAAAAATGTACACCACCTATAATTCTCATCCCCAGTTAACCACTTTAAAGACCTCAGTGATTAACGTTAAGATCTCTTACGACACATTTCATACACAAGTATCCATCCATATAGATGATTTTAATGATCCTCCTGAACTCACTGCTTTGTAACTGGCATTTTTCACTCAGCAAAATATTGTGAAAAAATTTCCATGGCCTGAAATTGCATCTATAGCAGATTGACGCCTCTATCCTATGGATAGACCACACAGCATTTAAGCAATGTTTCCTGTTGATGTCGTTTCACTTTTATACTATAATAAATAATATTATAGTAATATTATAATAAATAATCAATAACATCTTTGCACCCTCATTTCCTCTTGATACATCCCTAATTGTATAATTTCTGAACCAAAGGGCTCTTAGGTTGGGTTCCCTGGGAAACTGGCTAAGGGTGTGATTGAGGGTAGAGAGATTGTCAGGATGCCCTGAAGTTCAATGCCTGTTGGGTTGAGAAGGAAACAGAACGGGAAAGAAGGGGTTGTTGAGCTGTGACGCAACCACAAAGGCCTCAGCAGACCTCACATGGGGCCCTGGACCCATAATGGCCCTTCAGAATCATCCTACCCTGAGGCAAGGAGGGCAGGTCTTTACACCCACCCCACATGGACCAGTCAGTGGATGCAGGCTGTTCCCTCCTGGGATGGCTCTCTGGCTGAGCGCAAGGCCCAAAGAACAACTCGGCACCCCAGCAGCTGGGGAGAGAGTTCCTGATTCCCGGGGAAGGGGCCTTGAGCAGCGCACCACAATATTACGGGATTTAGAGATGCAGGCATTTTAAGTTGTTGATGTTGTCAGGCTGCTCACTCAGAAGGTGTTATCAATTCTCATTGCCATTAGCACGTATGAGAATGCCCTTTTCCCTGCTCCACTATAAAATCTGATGAGTGATCAGAGAGAAATATGCCCTGGGAGCATGTGGCAGGGAATCTTAACCTACCAGCAACACTGACCTCAGTCTTCTCTGTTATTCTTCAATGGTTGATTTGTGGGTCTTATCTTGCTAAAGTAAATATATGACTATGAACCTGAACTGGACACTTACTGCTGTTTCCAGGCAATCATACCATATTTCATGAGTTCTAATGTCCTCTCCCTCACTCTCTTAGATAAATAGTTTACACGTCTCTCTTCTCAACATCCAACGCCATGACCTTGTGTCCTACTGTGCTGAGAAAACTGAAGCAGTAAGGAAAAACCTCCCCAAACTCCCACCAAAACATCTCCACATCTACCAGAATATGTAACCTATGTCCTTTTGGTTAAAATGATGAGCTGGATTTGTTCTTATCTGAGGCTGTAATGTCCCTGGAGATTAATACTCATTACTTCTTGACCACAGTAGGTAGGATACTGACTGATGTAGCAAAGCTCTTCTCTCTTCTATATCTTCCATTTTTTCCTCTATATTGGATTATTCACATCACTATTATTTCTCACAAGGAGAGAAAAAAGACCCCTTATTGACTCCACTTCCCGTCCATTACTCCATTTGTCAACCCTTCTCTGCAGCAAAATGACTCAAAGAAGTTGTTTCTACTGCTTGTCTCCAATTACTCCCCTCCAATTCCCTCTTAAACCTGATCCAATCTGACTTTGCAGACACAGCTTTCTCCTGGCTTTCCTCCTCCCCTGGCTAATTTTTCTCTGTCCCGCCTGTTGGCCCCCTCTTCCCCCTGACTTATAAATGTAGGAAAACCCCAGGGCTCAGCCCTTGGAGTGCTTCTCTTCTCCCTCTGCATCCCTTCTCTAGTGATCTCATTGGGTGTAGCTTTGAAGCAAATCTGCATGCCAAAAATGCCCACAATTATACCCCTAAACTCCAGGTTTAGGTCCAACTTCCTGCGTGGCATCTCTTATTTTATGACTAATATTCACTTCAAATTTTAAGTGTCCAAAATGTGTTCCTTCTACTGCCCTCACACCTCACTTAATAGCAGCTCTTTTATTCTAGTTGCTGAGGTCAAAACACTCACGATGCTCCACCATCTTGTACTTTTGTAACTCACACATCCAATCTACCCGGAAATCCCGTGGGCTCTACCTTCAAAGCATGTCCTGAGTCTATCTACTTCTTACCACCTCTGCTGCAGCCACTCTGGTCCCAGCCATCCCCATCACCCCTCTTAAAGCTGACTGTCATCTCAGCAGCCAGAGCGATGTTTTTTTTAATATCCTTATCATTTTATTTTTATTGACGTACAGTTGATGTACAATATTGTATAAGTTACAGGTGTACAATATTGGCTGTACACCTGAAACTAACAAAATTGCTCATCAACTATGCTCCAATATAAAATAAAAATTTAAAAAGTAAAAAGAAATATAATAAGCTACAAGGATGTATTATACAACACAGGGAATATAGCCAATATTCTATAATAACTACAAACAGAGTATAATCTGTAAAAATTATGAATTACTACGTTGTACAGAGCGATGTGTTTAAAAGTAAGTCAAGTGACATCAGTCCTCTGCTTAAAACCCTCCGATGGCTCACCCTTTCTCTCATGGCAAAAGCAAAAACCCTTACAGTCTTCCACGAGCCCTGTGGGATCTGGTCTCCTGCTACCCTAGACCTCATCTTCTATTGCTCCCCTCCCTTTCAGACCTCCTCCACAACCTTTGCCTGCGTCCAACATCCTCTCCCACTGGGACCTCGGATGCTCCTTCTATCTCGATAGCCACTCGGCTCACCCTCAACTACTTTCAAGTCTTTGCTTAAATATCACTTACATAGTGAGGCCTGCAGTTCCCCTCCCACTTTAAATTTCAGCCCCGCAGCCGTCACTGAGGATCACTACGCCAACGCCTGCAGCCCACTTGAACTCGGCACACTTTGGAAACACTTCCAGCATCCCATGCCAAGTACGTGTGCTGGCACCCCTCTGTGTCGCTGCCTTAGAGCCACAGAAGACCTCTCCTCTGCAGGCACAATCTGGAAGCTCAGCGGAGTTAAATTTCCCCAGGAGCATCTCTTAACCAATGAAGGATAAAAGCACCAAGTTCCCCATTTTGCCACAGGACAAGTCCGGGCATGTTCTACGTGGCTTCTTTACTTCTTAGCTGAGAGAACCAGTTTGGGTAATCCGTGTGTTAAAGTCCTTTCTTGGCTTTTTTTCTCACCGCGGGTCACTTTCCCCACTCCCTCATTTTGCTTCCTGGGATCACCTCCCAAATAAACTACCCACTTCCAAGTTCTTGCCTCAGACTCTGCTGGGGGGGGGGCCCAAACTAAAATAAATCCTTCCACAACATTCCTGAATCCCATACCTAGCTCTATTTCTTTTTTCCCATAGCACTCGCCCACTTCCTACCTACCATGCAGCTTATTTATTGTTTACTGTCATTCTATTGCACTAGAATATAAGCTCTGTGAAGACAGAGAATTTTGTCTTCTTTGTCCGTTGATCTATCCTCAGCACCTAGATTACCTCCTGGCACATAGTAGGTCCTCCATAAGTATTTGTTGCCTAATAAGCTGTCTTGCCCTCTCTTTAAGAGCAAGAACATCTTCTAACACAACGTTAGACAAACGTCAATTTAAATCTCAGATCTATCACTGATCATTTTCTTTTTTTATGGCTGAGTAATATTCCATTGTATGTATGTACCACATCTTATTTACCCATTCATCTGTTGATGGACATTTAGGTTGCTTCCATGTCCTGGCTATTGTAAATAGCACTGCAATAAACACTGGAGTGCATATATCTTTTCGAACTATGGTTTTCTCCAGATATATGCCCAGGAGTGGGATTGCTGGATCATATGGTAGCTCTATTTTTATTTTTTCAAGGAACCTCCATACTGTTCTCCACAGTGGCTGCACCAACTTACATTCCCACCAACAGTGCAAGAGGGTTCCCTTTTCTCCACACCCTCTCCAGCATTTACTGTTTCTAGATTTTTTGATGATGGTCATTCTGAGCAGTGTGAGGTGATACCTCATCGTAGTTTTGATTTTCATTTCTCTGATAATTAGTGATGTTGAGCATCTTTTCATGTGCCTCTTGGTCGTCTGCATGTCTGTATTACCCAGCCATAAAAAAAGAATGAAACAATGCCATTTGCAGCAATATGGATGGACCTAGAGATTATCATACGGAGTAAAGTAAGTCAGACAGAGAAAGACAAATATCATATGATATCGCTTATATGTGGAATCTAAAAAAAAAAGGTACAAATGAACTTACTTACAAAACAGAAGTAGAGTCACAGATATAGAAAACAAACTTATGGTTACCAGGGGGAGAAAAGTGGGGGAGGGATAAATTGGGAGATTGGGATTGATATATACACACTACTATACATAAAATAGATAACTAATAAGGACTACTGTATAGCACAGGGAACTCTACTCAATACACCATAATGACCTATATGGGAAAATAATCTAAAAAAGAGTGGATATATGTATATGTATAACTAATTCACTATGCTGTACAGAAGAAACTACAACATTGTAAATCAACTATACTCCAATAAAAATTAATTTTAAAAATAATAATTTAAAAAATAAATAAATATCACTGATCAGCTGGGTGATCTTAAGCAAATTAACCTCTCTGAGACAGGTTTGTCTCAATGATGCAATGATGTTTGTTTTGCCATATACACCTTCATCTGAAGAAAGCACCTAGGAAAGTTCTGGCCCAAAAACCAGGTTCCCTTTCCTTCTCTCCACCTGCTCCCTGGGATCAATGAATCGTGGTTGAAGTGAGTTAAACCCATGACTCAGCATCTTCTCCTTCTGGGAATCCTGACGATGTGAAGATTCTTCTGAAACATCTCCTGACGCCCAGCGGAGGTCAGGAAGCCAGGCTTCTTTCAATCCCCCAGCGAAATGCCAATTAGAAGGACATTACCAGCAGGAAGAGCTACTGGCAAAAACCACACACTTGTTCCAAAACAAAGATCACTCTGCATGTCATAAAAGCCCAGAAATGTCTTCCAGATGTTGCCTCCTGGGCCTGCACAGATGTTTCCGATGTCAAACCATAAATGTGGGAAACATAAAACATTTGTGCCCCACAGATGTAGAGATTTAATTACACAGCGAATGTGATCAATCTTTGGGTAATAAAAAAGACCACAAACTGGCCACATTACATTTTTTTTTAAAACCTGATTTTCCCCGCCACATTGGAGTTCTACTGAGATATTTCAAGGTTTTTGTTCTTGTTGTTAAATTTGGGCAATTCACAGGAAAACGTTGGAATACGTGAAAATATCTATTAACGGAGGTTCTGAATCCCTCTGGTTGCATGTCTGCACAGTCTGTTACAGCTAGGAAGCAACATCGTGACTGATGATGGTTTGCTTCAGGGCTTCCCCACCTCTGTCAGTGTCCCTCCGTGGGAGTACGGAGTTATGTACGTGACTGTCTAAGGAGCTCTCTGGATGCATGGGGAGTGGATTTCACCATGAACTCAACCCTGCTGCTGCTCATAATTCCATGTCAAAGCAGCTCTGTTTCTGACATCTGAAAAATCAGATTTTTCATCACCTCCAAGTACACAAATATATGTCTGTACCTATGAGAAGAGAAGAAATGTATATGTGGGGTTCATATACACATACACATACACTTCACACAAAGACAAAATAACTAAAGAAATGTTACCCACCATATACACAGGAGGGTAAGGCAGGAAGGTAACAAATGTTACATTTCCTCAGTGCTCCCGCTTTGACCAGACATACTCTATTCCCTTGATAAACTGATATGGCTAAAACACTGAAAGTTTTCTACCATGCTTTTCATTCAAAACATTTATTACATTGTATTAGTAGTGGAAAAAGATACCAAGATTTGTAAGACCCATATCTGCCCTCAAAAATGTTAAACGATAGGGGTCAATATCCAAAATATACAAAGAACTCATACAGTTCAATGGCAAAGAAACAAACAACACAATTAAAAAATGGGCAGAGGAACTGAATAGACATTTTTCCAAACAAGACATCCAAATGGTCAACAGGTACATGAAAAGATGCTCAACATCACTAATCATCACGGAAATGCAAACTGAAACCACAAAGAGCTATCACCTCACAGCTGCCAGAATGGCTATTATCAAAAAGACAACAAATAGGGCTTCCCTGGTGGCGCAGTGGCTGAGAGTCTGCCTGCCGATGCAGGGGACACGGGTTCGTGCCCCAGTCCAGGAAGATCCCACATGCCGTGGAGCGCCTGGGCCCGTGAGCCATGGCCGCTGAGCCTGCACTCCACAACAGGAGAGGCCACAACAGTGAGGGGCCTGTGTGCTGCAAAAAAAAAAAAAAAAAAAAAAAGACAACAAATAACAAGTATCCTCCAGGATATGGAGCAAAGGGAACCCTCCTGCACTGTTTGTGGGAACTGGTGCAGCCACTATGAAAAACAGTATGGAGAGTCCTCAAAAAATTAAAAATAGAACTACCATATAATCAGCAATTCCACTCGGGTATTTATCCGAAGAAAACAAAACACTAATTAGAAAAAAATATATGCACCCTTATGTTCATTGTGGCATTATTTAAAATAACCAAGATAGGGAAGCAACTTCATCAACAGAATGGATAAAGAAGATGTGATACATACACATACACACACACACACACACACACACACAGAGGAATATTTTTCAGCTATAAAAAAGAATGAAATCCTGCTATTTGTGACAATGTGGATCAAGAGGGTATTATGCTAAGTGAAGTAAGTCAGGCAGAGACATATGATTTCTCGTATATGTGGAATCTGAAAAAACAGAACAAATGAAAAACCCAACAAAACAGAAAGAGTCATAGATACAAACAGGTGGTTGTCAGAAGGGGAGGGGTTGAGGGGAGGAAAGAAATAGGTGAGGGAGATTAAGAGGTACAAACTTCCAGTTGCAAAATAAATGAGTCACCAGTACGAAACGTACAGTGTGGGGAATACTGTCAATAAGTATGTAATATCTTTGCATGGTGACATACTGTAACTGGTGTGTTACATGGTGACATACTGTTACTAGACTTCTATGGTGATTAGTTTGAAATGGATAGAAATATCGAATCACTATGTTGTGTAACACGAACTAACAGTGTTGTAGGTCAATTATACTTCAAAAACTCATTAGAAGAGTGGATTTGTGGTTATCAGAGGGGGGAGGGGGGAACTGGATAAAGGGGGCCAAAAGGTACAAACTTCCAGTTACAAGATAAGTTAAGTACTAGGGATGTAATGTACAACATGATAAATATAATTAACACTGTTGTATGTTATATATGAAAGTTGTTAAGAGTTATCACAAGAAAAAAATATTTTCTATTTAATTTTGTACCTATAGGAGATGATGGATGTTCACTAAACTTACTGTAACAATCACTGCATGATGTATGTAAATCAAATCATTATGCTGTATACCTTAAACGTATACAGTGCTGTATGTCAATGATATCTCAATAAAACTGGAAGAAAAAAAATTTTATTAAAAAAAATCAGTATACAAAAGCAAAAAAAAAAGGAAGCATGTGCCGACAAGTGGTACAAAAATAACTGAAGAGCTGGGAAATGTGTGTTAAACTTGATTTCCACCATGAGATTTTCTGTAACTTTTCTATATTAGATTAAAAAAATATGACAACTCGTGTATATATATATATATATATATATATATGCTTTACTGAGGTATAACTGACAAAATTATATGCTATTTAAAGTACACACTGTGATGATTTTATATACGTATACAGTGTGAAAAGATTCCCACCTCCTCCACTGAGTTAATTAACACATCCATCACCTCACATATTACCTTCTTTGTTTGTGTGGTGAAAACATTTAAGTTCTTCTGTCTTAGCAATACAATATGGTGTTATCAACTACACTCAGCACATTATACATTAGATAAAAAAGGTGTGTGTGTGTGTGAATCACAATGGAATATTATTCAGCCACAAGAAAGAAAGAAATTCTGCCATTCGCAACAACATGGACGGACTTTGAGGGCATTATGCTCAGTGAAATAAGACAGAGAAAGGTAAATACTGCACGATGTCACTTATATGTGGAATCTTAAAAAAAAAAAGTCATACATATAATTTTAAAATCAAGAACAGGAAACATTCCACTTCAGTAAATTTTCTTAAAATGCTGATAATAATTCTCGTGTTCTTTTTTTTTTTTTTTTTTTTGTGCGGTACGCGGGCCTCTCCCCGCCACGGCCTCTCCCGCCGCGGAGCACAGGCTCCGGACGCGCAGGCTCCGCGGCCATGGCTCACAGGCCCAGCCGCTCCGCGGCACGTGGGATCCTCCCGGACCGGAGCACAAACCCGCGTCCCCCGCACCGGCAGGCGGACCCTCAACCACTGCGCCACCAGGGAAGCCCCTCTCGTGTTCTTTATTATAGTCAGCTACATGGAAGGAAAAAAGAAATGGAGAGATGGAAGGGGCAGGTGTAGGATGTAGAAGCACATGAAACACTAAGAGGTAACAGTAATATCTGATCTGGGTTGTTCAAGGCCCAATGGTAAGCACATTAACAGAGATTTTCTCGTTTTGATTTAAGGCGAGAAAAAAGGATTTTACAGATGATGAAACTGGGGCATGTTAAATAACAAAGACATTAAATAATTTTCCTTCAGTCACCCAGCTAAAATGTGAAGTGACAGAGACAAAGAAAGAGACAGCCCTTCCCAAATGGCTGGCACCTTTTAGAATAGTGTAGCTAAGGACATTCCTTAGTATTTCTGAACAATCAGAGCCAGGAATGTATGTCAATCCTCCTTCCTCCTCCCCATTGTGACCCTGACCAGGACACGAACTGCCTCGTATTCCCGCTGCCAACAACTTCCCGCCCACTATTCACTGCACATATTAGTCACTTAGTAAATATTTATTGAGCAAATAAAATACTCTGTTAACCTCTTCTTAAATCTCTTTCAGTAGCTGTTGAACCAAATTCTGCCAACTCCTCCTTCAATGTTCCTCAACTCAGCGGATCTTTTTTTCTGTTTTCCAATGCCGCCACTGTCCTAGTAAGCAGCAGTCCAAGTGGAAAGCCCTTACAAGTTGTAAAAATGGTAAGCCCCCGAGGACTCTGTCTGATAGCCAGTAATCCAAAGACAACAATTTGGTGAGGATAAAATTCTTGACCTAGTAGTCATTGTTTCTTTTTTTGGTTTCTTCATGGCTGGGAAAGACCAACCAAACAAATCTGAATAAAACAAAACCCAGGACAGATACAACCACTTAAAGGGATATCAAATCTGCAGAACATTCCCTGGAACTCCTGAATGACTCCATCTTCCCAGCACCAGTCCACATACCTCAAGATAGACATTTAGAGCCATAAACATATATATCAGAAAAGAATAAAGGCCAAAAACAAATTAGGAATCCATCACAAAAGGCTAGAAAAAGAATAAATTCACAGAAAATGGAAGACTGGAAGTAGTTTAGGTAAAGCCAGGAGAAGATAAAGAGGTTAAAAGTACAATACAGGGCTTCCCTGATGGCGCAGTGGTTGAGAGTTCACCTGCCGATGCAGGGGACACGGGTTCGTGCCCCGGTCCAGGAAGATCCCACATGCCACAGAGTGGCTAGGCCTGTGAGCCATGGCCACTAAGCCTGCATGTCTGGAGCCTGTGCTCCACAATGGGAGAGGCCACAGCAGTGAGAGGCCTGCGTACCACAAAAAAAAAAAAAAAAGTACAATATAAAAATTATATGGAAACTTTATGCCAATACATATGAAAATTTAGATAAAGGTGAGAAATTCCTACTCAAACCAAAACGTTTCAAAGAGTCATAAAATATATTAAAAATACGAATGGTTATATGTCTCCTATCTTCTAGCACAGAAACCTCCAAGTCCAGATAGCTTCAGCATTTCATGTTTTCAAATATACAGAAATGAAATAGATCTCACAAATTCTTCCAGATAATTTATAACATGTGAAACTTCAAAAATCCTGTTACAAGACCAGCACAACCTTGATGCTGATAAGGACAAGTTCAGAAAGGAAAATTACAGGTCAGTATCTCTCATCAACAAAAGTACAATATCCTAGATATTCAGAAAACATAAATAAACAACGATACAGAAAAAGAATAATACATTGTGGCCACACTGAGATTATTTCAGAAATGCAAAGTTTGTTTAACATTCAAAAAAAAATCCACCCTTGTAAATCACATCATTAGCATAATAAAGGAGAAAATTATGTGATCATCTCAAGAGAAGCAGAAAAAACTTGGATAAAAGTAAACACTTTCATGATTAAAAGATCACCAACACTTGGCAAACTAGGCACAGAAGGGAACTTTCTTAATCTAATAGAGGGTATCTATCAAAGCCCACAGCAAACATCATACTTAATGGTAAAATAGTGAAAACCTTCATCCAGAAATCCAAAACAAGACAAGCTTGCCTGCCAATATTGTGATGGAGCTCATCCAGCTCCATAAGAAAACAAAAAGTATACAGACTAGAAAGAAGGAAGATACTACTCACAGACAACGTGATTTTGTTCTCATACAATCCCAAGGAATCTACAGTACACCACCAGAATTAAACTGATTTCAGCAAAACAGCTGGATACAAAGTTAACATATAAAGATCAAATGCATTCTGTATTGTTAAGAAAAAATTAGAAAACTATTTGAAATAATATCCAAAACAGCAACAAAAACAAACAAGGAATTAAATACATAGGAATACATTTTACAAAAAACTCTGGCAGGACCTCTACACAAAAAAAGCTACAAAACATTGGGCTTCCCTGGTGGTGCAGTGGTTGAGAGTCCGCCTGCTGATGCAGGGGACACAGGTTCGTGCCCTGGTCCGGGAAGATCCCACATGCCGCAGAGTGGCTAGGCCCGTGAGCCATGGCTGCTGAGCCTGTGCGTCCAGAGCCTGTGCTCCACAACGGGATAGGCCACAACAGTGAGAGGCCTGGGTACCGAAAAAAAAAAAAAAGAAAAGAAAAAGAAAAAAAAGCTACAAAACATTGAGCCTTAAATAAACTTAAGGAAAAGAGGGATATACCATGTTCATGGATTAGAACACTCATAGAGATTTCAATTCTCCCTAAAGTGATGTACAGATTTATTGCTCACTCCAAAATCCCAGCAAGTTTCTGCAGAAATTAACAAACATTCTAAATTTCGTACGGGGATATAAAAGCCCAAGCATAGCCAAGACAACCACAAAGAACAACAAAGTTGGAAGATGAATGCTACCGGGTATCAGGCTCATTATAGAGCTACAGTGATAAGACAGTAAGAAAAGGATAGGGAATATATGTATATGTATAGCTGATTCACTTTGTTATAAAGCAGAAAATAACACACCATTGTAAAGCAATTATACTCCAATAAAGATGTTAAAAAAAAGATAGGAAATTAGAACAATGTGACAAAATGGGGGTCCCAAAAGAGATCCACATCAATAGAGACACTTGATTTGTGACAATGGTGCTGAGTCAAATGGATATCAACATGGTAAAGAAAATACCGAGTCTTTCTTCACATCTGACTCCCAATTCAAAACTAGCAAGCAGTACACCTGTGCATTTCCATTCCCACCAACTGAATTAGGTACTTCAAGAGTCAATAGTTTGTTTCCAAATGTGTTTTGTAGATTTCACTTGTTAAGGTACTTACCTAATTCAATTAAATAATGTGTATACTGGTAAACACACACACACCCACACAGCAGGCACACATATGTAAAGGATACTATGTATAATAGCCAAAACCTAAAAGCAACTCAAACATCTATCAAAGATAGAGTGGATGAATGAATTACAGAATACTTACACAACAGAATGTCATACTGCAATGAAAGAGGATGAACAACTACCATATGTAACTATGAGTAAATTTCACAATCTCTGAGCAAAAGAAGCTAGACAGGAGAGAATCCATATAGTATGACATTTATATAGAATTCAAAACCAGTCAAAACTAATCTGAGGCGTTTTAGGTCAGGATAGTGGTTATCTTTCAAGAGAAGGTTCAGGATGGTGATTGGAAGGGCTCCCAAGTAGGGCTTCTCAGGTGCTGGCAATATTCTATTTCTTGGTCTGGGAGGCATTTGGTGGGGGTTTTCACTTTGTGATCATTTATTAAGCTGCACACCAAGAATCTGTATATTTTTCTGAAGGTATAGTACATTATAATTTAAATGTTTATTAAAAAACAATCAGAACATCAATCATATCAATATTAGTTTCTACTACACCTGAGGGTACTTTTTCAGATTAGGTTTCCTGTGTCTTTCTATCTCCTGGAGAAACAAAGATGACTAGCTGTCAATCAAACCTGTGTTCCCCTTCTATGGTCCACAGATAAAGCTAAGAAGTGCCAGTCACTCGCGACTACGTTTCTCCAGCCTCCCTTGCAGCTTCTACTGACCATGGCTGGTCACCAGTAACCAAAGGGATCTGTGCCACTTCTGGGCCGAGGCTCTGAACAAGCTAAACAGGTATGTCTCCACTACAGTCTTTTCCTTTCCAGCCACTGGACACATACAGTGATAAGACCCCAGAAGATGCCAAGTCCTAAGAGAGAAGCAGCCTGAATTATCACATGGAGAAGAGCTATCAACTGACAAGCAGTATCTAGTGAGAATGGCTCTCTCTGCATAAAGAGAATTTTTTCTGTGTTTAAGCCACTGAATTTGGGGCATCTCGGTGAATTGAGGGGCATCCACTGTAGTTTATCCCCTCCAAACTGGGAGAAAATTGGATTTTTCTTTCCTTTTCTCCCTCTCCCCTCTCCTTCCCCACCTTCTCCAGTTCTCTACTGTTGGTTTGGAAGTGTCACTGTGCTGCATTATTCCAAGATCTGATTACAAGCTAGTTCACAAACTCTTAAGCCGTGTCTAATCTGCTATTAAACACATTGATATAATTTCTAATTTCACTTTTTTATATTTTTATTGCTGGAAATTCCACTTGGTTCTTTTTTGAAAATGCTAGGTCAGGATTTTAGAGATTCTCATTCTTAGAGGAAATTTCTAAACTTGCCTTTTTAAATATAGAAAAAATTGTTTTATTATCTGCCTGGTAATTCCATTATCTAAATGCTTATGAGTCTACACTGCTGGCTGTTTCTGCAGCTTCTTGCTCATGGTGTCTCATTTTCTTGTGTGCTTTGTATTATTGTAAACACTCTGTTTTCCTTAGAAAATCATCTGTGGAACTTCTTTGAAGCAGGGATGAAGAGAGAATTTACTTTTGCCTCTGTCGGGTGCCTGGGGACACTATTGGTTCTAGGCAATTTTAAGCTGAATTAGCAGACCACGTTTTTGACCTCCCTCAGGTGTACTGGACACATGTGATGTAGAAGAGGAAGAAATTATTTTTCCTACTACCCTCCTAAAAGCTCCAGCTGGGCCCTGTAAACTAGACGGACAAAAGACAAATTAACAAGAGAAAAACAAACAGAAGTTTATTAACATGTGCATCACACACACATACACATACACAGGCAGGAGCACCCAGATATGAGTAACTGAAGGGTGGTAAGAATTGGGCTTATATGGCCTCTTGGCAAAGGAACAATACATTTTTCGAGAAGTGACGATGTAAAGCAAAGGACTCTGTGTTTCTAGGGTGGCAAGTTTTAGGAAGGCAAATAATGAAAGGAAGGGAAGTAATGAAACCCATAAGGGCCAGTTAGTAAAGTCTGTTATGTAGAGTCCACTGGGTTGACAGGATCTAAACTTGTCTCTGACGATTTACTTTTGTACTTTCTAGTAGAGAAGAAAGTGGGCGGGGGGCCCTTTTATAAAGCTATGCCCCGCTTCTAGGCAAATAGGGAGAGGGCAGAGAGCTTTAACTGTATCTGTGTCTTCTCAGTTTTTTACAACTCAAAATAATCCTTATGCTAAAGTGGCATGTTTAGGGGTGGCCTTTTGTGCTACCCTACGTTGGCAAATCTGCCCAGGGCAAGGTGGTGACTACAACTCCTTAGAGATACCCCCTCCTCCCCACCTTGTTCTGCTCAGTGCCAAACAAACAAACAAAACAAACAACAACCAAACACTCTCCCTGCTGTCCCCTGGGAGTGGGGGCAGAGTGGAAAGTTTACATCTGATTCACTTTCTCCTAAGGGTTTGACTCTGAGAATATCAATTTATGATAGAAGCATCTTCTTTTCAATGATCATTTCGAGAAACCTCTTGGGATTGCTTCTTTGTTGTTGTTTTCTATTTGGGGCACTCCGCCACTACAATCAAAGCAAGTTTACCTATTTGTCAAATGCCTTCAAGGCCAAAGTCACTTCACAGCTCTGCTTACCTCCTTCGGGTCCTTTAGAATCTGACCTCCTAATTCCTCAACGATCTTGTCATTTCTTTGATGCTGCTGAGCATAAATTTTAAAGCATATTTCTCCAGAGTTTTTAGTTTCCAGCAGGGGGATTGGTCCTATTAACATATATTGTAGTAATTCCAGAGACGGCTACAGAATGATTCTTGAAAAAGAGACCAACAGTAAGAGAAAAGCTAACACTGATGTGAAATTAAAGTTATGAAATCTCTCTTAGAACACAGGAGTTGGAGACCCTGGGGAAGGAGGAGAGTAAAAATATTCTCTAATCAGTGTTGGAGAAGAAGTTCAGTAATAGAACATCTTGTTTTGGTCTATTCAGGCTGCTATGACAAAGTACCAAAGCCTGGGTGGCTTCAACAACACCTATTCCTCACAATTCTGGCGATTGAGAAATCCAAGATCAAGGAGTCAGCGGATTCAGGTCTGGTGAGGGCCCACTTCACAATTCATATATGGTCAATTTCTCTTTGTATCCTCACATGGCAGAAGGGGTGAGAGACCCCTCTGGGGTCTCTTTTATTAGGGCACTAATCCCATTCAGGAGGGCTCCACCCTCATGACCTAATTACTTCCCAAAGATTCCACCTCTTAGTACAATCCCATTGGGGGTGAGGAGTTCAACATACAAATGTGCGGGGAAAGGGGGACATAAACATTCAGTCCTTTGTATTCTACCCTTGGCCCCACAAGATTCATGTCCTTCTCACATGCAAACCACAGCCATTTCATCCCAACAGCGCCCAAAGTCTTCACTGATCCCAACGTCAACTCTCAAGTCCAAAGTCTCATCTAAACACCATCTATACCAGACATCGGTGAGATTTAAGGTGCATTTCACCCAGAGGCAAAACTCTTCTCCAGATGTGAACCCGTGAAACCAAAAAGTTATGTGCTTCTGGGCTTCCCTGGTGGCGCAGTGGTTAAGAATCCGCCTGCCAATGCAGGGGACACGGGTTCAAGCCCTGGTCCGGGAAGATCTCACATGCCGCGGAGCAACAAACCCATGCGCCACAACTACTGAGCCTGAACTCTAGAGCCCGCAAGCCACAACCACTGAGCCTGCATGCCACAGCTACTGAAGCCTGCACGCCTAGAGCCTGTGCTCTGCAACGAGAGAAGCCACCGCAACAAGAGAAGCCACCGCAAGAAGCCCACACACCACAATGAAGAACGGCCCCCACTCGCCGCAACTAGAGAAAGTCTGCGTGCAGCAAGACCCGATACAGCCAAAAATAAATAAATAAATAACTTTAAAAAAAAAAAGTTATGTGCTTCCAAAATATAATGGGACAGCCACAGGACAGACCTTCCCCTTCCAAAATGGAGAAAGAAGAAAGAAGGAAGGGGTGACGGGTCCAAAGTAAGTCCAAAATCTAGCCAGGCAAGCTCCATGAGATCTGAAAGCTCAAGAATAAACCTCTTTGGCTTGATACTCTGCCTTCCAGACCCAGACCCAAGGGGGCAGCAACCCCATCTTCCAGACGCACTGGCGTTGCAACCTCACTCCCACCGCTTGGCTGTGGGCTCCCCCCACTGTAGCTCTCTGCAGTGTGCCTCCCCCCATGCCAAGGCTCTCGATGGGGGCCCTGTCCATGCTGGGGTCTCTGTTAGGGTGAGAGTTGTGTCCCCCTGGCTCCACTGGGCTGCCTTGCCCCCCGGGGCTCATGAGGGTCATGGTGCTGCAGGCAGCTCTGTCCCCGGGGTCCATACGTTCTGAGCGTCTGCTGGAGTAACAGCCCCGAGGATCTCTGAATTTTTGAACCCTTGGGGTCCCTTCTTCCCTCATCTTGAAGCACAGCACACATTCACAGCCCAATCATTCTATGGTCCAGTCTTGTGGGATCTAAGAAGTCCCATGGTCTTCCTCCATTTGGTCCTGTTTTCTCGGTTTCCTTTAGTCGCAGCTGGCAATGTTTCTGCTGGTGTAATTCCACCTCCGTTCTGGGCTGCTTTTGAGATGGCTGCTTAAGTCAATGGTTCCCACCCACACTCATCTCTTTGTCAAATGGTCAGTCGGCCACATCATGAGTGATGGCCTCCAAACACACTTTCTCATTTTTTTGGAATACGGACAGACTGAGAATTTCCTAAACCTTTAAGTTCTGCTTGCTTTCCACTGAACAATTCTGCCTTTAAGCCATTTCTCTCTTCTCACATTTTGCTCTACAGAGTCAGGAGGAGCCAAGCTGTACCTTCAACACTCAGAAATCTCTTTGCTAAATACCTGACTCCATGCTCAGAAGTTCTATCTTCCACGAAATACTAAACATGAACAGAATTCAGTAACATCCTGTACCACTTATAACAAGGATGGCCTTTTCTCCACCATTCAATAGCTTGTTCCTCATTTCCATCTGAGACCAAATCAGAATGGCCTTCCCCACCCCCATTTCTACCAACATTCTGTTCATGATTATTCATATTCTGAGAAGATGGACGTTTTCTTTGCATCTCCCCTCTTTTCTTTCTGAGCTCACACCAGAACTGCCTCTAATGCTCCGTTCACTGCAATGTACGCTATTTCTAGCAGGTGCCTCAAAACTCTTCTAGCCTCTACCCACAACCCAGTCCCAAACCACTTCCACCCTTTTAGAATGCACGCCACCCCCTCGGTACCAATTTTCCTAGTTCAGGCTGCTATTTCAAAGGACCGTAGACTAGGTTGCTTAGACACTTATTTCTCACAGTTTTGGAGGCTGGTAAATCCAAGATCAAGGCACCAGCATATTTGGTGTTTGCTGAGAGCGTACCTCTTGGTTCATACACGGGTGACTTCTCATTCCATCCTCGCATGGCAGAAAGAAGGCAAGAGAGCTCTCTGGGGTCCCTTTTGTCGGGGCACTAATCCCATTCATGAGGGCTCCATCCTCATGACCTAATTACTTTCCTAAGGCCGTATCTCCTAATACTATCACATCAGGGGGTAGGATTTCAACACATAAAATTTGGATGGGCCTATTCAGTTCACTGCACATTTTCATATGGAAAAGTAGGAAACTCTTACTTCCGTAAATAGTGGAGAATGTATGCTTGAGTATGAGGGTCAAAAACTGTTCATCCCTAGCAGAATGGAAAAATATGGTAGAAGTTTTAAATGGATAAGAAAAAAACCAGGAAGTACATAAAATCAGCTAAAGAAAAAAAGGAGAATCATAAAGTAAAACAAATCATCAAGAGGGGCATAATGAGATTAAGCATCATATGTTAAACCAAATGCGAGCAGGATGAATTATCCCATTAAATCACAGAGATTGTCATACTGAGTTAAAAAACAAAACCCAGATATATGTTGTTAATAAGGAACAGTTTATTAAAATGGAAAAGCAACGTTGAAAATCAAGGGATGAGCAAAGAGATGTCAAGAGAATGCAAACAAAAAGAAAGCAGAGATGACAATATTAGTATCAGACGGGGTGGAACTTAAGGCTAAAAGCCCAAAACAAAATGAGGAGGAACACTGTGTAGCAATAAAACACAATTTATGAAGAAACAATGATCATAAACCTGTATGTTCGATAAAAACATAGCACCAAAGCATATGATATTAATGATTAGGGAGTCCAAGAAAGGTTGATTAAAAGAAAAAACAACAACAACTGTCCTGGAAATTTTTAATGTCTCTCTTTCAAAATCAGACAGTTCTGGGGTACAGAAAATAAGTTGGTTTTTTTTTTTTTTTGGACACAATTGAATAATACATGAAGATATATAGATTTTTTTCCCTCACATCCATGGACCCTTTACAGAAATCACTTATGTACTTGGCCACAAAGAAAGCACAACAAATTCAAAGAAGAAGGAGGTTTTTAGGCTATATTCTCTGATCATAATCCAGTAAAATTAGAAATAAAAAATATGACTGAAAAACCTTCAGTACTAGGAAGAAATGTTCTCCTAAATAACTCTGGGACCAAAGAAATAGGAAATCAAAATTGAAATTGCAAGTCAGTTAGAGAAAAGAGAAAAGAACGGATCATACCAAAATATGTATAGCAGTGGAAACTATGCTCCAAGGAAAATTAATAGCCCTAAATGCTTTTATTACTGCAGATAAAAGTTAGAATTAATTTATTTAAAAATAGAAATAGAAGACAAATAATAAATCAACAAGTTTAATCTTGAAGGAATATAAACAATAAAACGGGCAAATTTCCAACAAGTCTAACCAGGAAAAATGAAGACTAAAGAAAACGAAATTAGAATTAAAAAATGTAACACAGCAATAAATACCAAGGATAAGTAAATACCACATTCCAATCAATCCATCAGATTTCTAAACCTGATGAAATTTACAATCATATGGAAAAAGTACAATTACTAAAGGACCCGCTGCCCCCAAACTCTAAACCTGAAAAGACCGAAAGGATTGAATAAGTTTCAAAGAATTTACCACCTAACAAGGCCTGGGGCTGAAAATGTGCCAAGGTAAGAACCAATGTATCAAGGACCAAAAACTTACAAGAATATATAAACTCTTCAAGGTCCTGATCCATTGGTTGGGGAAAAAAAAAAAACACTGTAGCAGAAAAGAAAAATTATAGGTCAATAAAATACATAAGACAAAATTACAATGAAACAAAAATTCAATAAAAAACTCAAAAATTCTTCAGAATATTAAAAGAATACCCTTCCTCAGGGAGGTCTGATTTAACTAAAGGATGCAAAATAATTTAAGAAGAAGTCTAACAATTAACTGCATCATGTACTTCTCTTTTCAGCAATGGTGAGACCATTGTTAAAATTAACATCCATAACTAATAAGAACTGGAAAAAAGAAAGGATCCTTCCTTAATGTGACAAACTGCCAAAATGCTTTATAAGGATTCCTGCCTGTACGTTATTTAGTAGAATTCTCTGCAAGTGGGGTGGGTACCCAATAAATGTCCACTCAAGGAACTGAACGCTATGGACAGATGAACGGTCTGGCAGTAAACAGGATAGGGTTCCAGAGGAGAAATGCTCACAAGAGCCTACACTGCTCAGGGGTGGGGGCGTGGTCAGACTTAAGACATTTACAGGGGCTTCCCTGGTGGCGCAGTGGTGGAGAATCTGCCTGCCAATGCAGGGGACACGGGTTCGAGCCCTGGTCCGGGAAGATCCCACATGCCACGGAGCAACTAAGGCCGTGCGCCGCAGGTACTGAACCTGAGCTCTAGAGCCCGTGAACCATAACAACTGAGCCCGCGTGCCACAGCTACTGAAGCCCGTGTGCCACAACTACTGAAGCCCGCGCACCTAGAGCCCGTGCTCCACAATGAGAAGCCACCGCAATGAGAAGCCCGCTCACTGCAACGAAGAGTAGCCCGCGCTCAGCAACGAAGACCCAACACAGCCAAAAATAAATTTATTTTTTAAAAAAGACATTTACAGAGGACAAAGGAGAGGAATATTAGGAGCACAGGATTCAGAGTAGCAGGATGAAGGATCAGCTAGGAGACAGTTCTTTCTCCTGTGGGTACCTCTGTGAGGGGGTGAGATGTGCTTCATCACATTTTAGGGATGTACGTCTGAAAGGAGAATGGACTCAAAACCCAAAACCTGCAGCAAGATGAGCAATTAAGAGTCTGTACGTAATAGTTCAGGTCGAGGCCCAAGGTCTGAAGGAGTAGGATGATGGTGGGGGGAGGGGACGGGGAATGGGGACCGGGGGAGGGGAGGAGTGGGGGAGAGAGCTGAGTGGGTCCTGCTCTGTGGACACTGCAGCCCCACCGTCACCCCTCCCTGAGGTCAGGTCAGACATGCCCCTCCCACAGTTCTCAGAGCCCATCCATCACCCACCAGAAATCTCTCTCAGATCACTGTGGGCCACGTCTCTTTGCTACCATCTCTTACACCCTTCTCCACCCGGACATTCTCGCCAGGGTTGCCTGGATAACTTCCCAAGTGCTTTTCCACATCTACTCCAGTCCCTTCAAATCTGTTCTTCAAACCAAGCTTGCATGATTTTTAACTGAAAATATAATATTTTCTTTGCTTCATTCTCTTTGTCTCTCTCTCACTCACACACATACACACACAGTCACACTCAGCACATATTTGCTGAGTTCCTAACGTGCTCCAAGCACAGTTCTAGACAATGGAAACAGCAATTTCAATTCTCCTTCCCTCGCAGCGGTTCTGTCTAGTAGAGCAGGCAGCGAATGAATGAAGAGAAGCTATGTCAGCCCTGCGTAACTGTTAACACGGGATTAGCCAAGCAGGGTAGAGGCCGGGGCAGGAGGAGGGCCTCCTCGTGGACTGGGGAGCCTGGGAGGCGAGGGGAACCGAGGGCTACACGACATCCACCTTCACCTTCTGAGATCCTGTGCTTTCTCAAGGCGGTTACCTGATTTTTGAAGATTTTTTAACCTGTAGCTTGATTTCAATCACTCTAAGTCCACTTATGCTCCAAGCACTGAGAAGGTAATAAAATTCTTCTTGGGATCAAGTGATCAGGTTTGCCTCGCTAATTTTAGAATGTTAAAAAATGTTGACCACAAGAATAGGAACTCTATTGGAAACTACGTTCTCAAGTAAGACCCTTTTTTAGGTAAATAAAAGCCACTTGGCTCTCGGTGACTGTATTACGCATACTTTCCTCAGATTTTTCTAGGGCTAAACCCTTGGAAATATATATAACCGGCTTAGAAAAACAAAATGTGGCTCTCTTTCTGTCTACCCCTTTGTTGTTGTTGGTTTTTCCACTTCTAGAAGCTTTTATAAACAATTCTCAGGGCAATTTAAATTAGGTATAAAAAAGCCTCCAGCCTTTAGACTGACCTCAGCTTTCAGCTTAATTCTAGGAATCTTGTCACATTCTAGATGAGAAAATTAACCCTTAGGGATTCCTTGCCCTCCACTAAAACCAATTTTTGCCTACAGGTGTGTAAAGGAAATACAAATTTGAACGTTTAATGTGCAAATATCTTCGAAGCTTTAAAAAATCACCTATTGTACCAAAAAAAGGGGGGGTTCTCAGGGAATTGACATTCTGAAGCGTAGATAATCTCGCAATAATTCAGCACCCTACTTTTATAGGGTATTCCCAAAAAGATCCTTCGCAAAGGTTATTCAAGTTCAAAGAGAGGAACCATAGTCAACTATGGGGTTTGGGTAAGAAAAAAACGGGTTGATTGTGTTAAAACTCATTCATATTATGAAGACAAGGGAAATTTGGAGGCTGTTGTCATCTCTATAGATGTAAAATAAGCACCAAAAATGCCAAGAGCTTGAATTAACCACTGAAAGAAAGACTAAACGAAAAAGATGTTTTACAGATGGAAATGGGAATGTGGACAACAGAAAAGGGTCCCTAGGTGATTTCTTACAGATATACACAGCCTCTCAGAGAACAAATTCCACCTACAAAACATGTGCGTTTCTCCACGGTGTGTGGAGTGTTTTTTGATTTTTGTTTTCTTAGAAGCAGGTCATTTTCTTGATTTAAATTAGATTTTTCTATTAATGTATTATCAGTAGAACAGATATGCCAAAAATAATTTGAAAAGTACATTGTAAAAGACTCCAGAGCCAAAAAGAAAGGGGTGTTTTGGGGGTGGCTTTTTTTTCCCTTAGCACATCAAGTAAGCTTGCGTTTGGGGGTGATGGACATGTTCTAGAATTGAAGGTGGTGATGGTTGCACAATTCTGGGAATATCGTTAAAGCCACTGAATTATACACTTTAAGTGAGTCAATTGTATGGAATGTGATTTCTATTTAAATAAAGCTGAAATAAATATTCCAACTTAAGTGGTCAGAAGCAAAGGCCTGGCTGTGAAAGTTTTCAGGGAATCCAGAAGTTTACTGGGATAGAGGTTTCACAAGCCTTTGAGTAGAACAGGCATTAAGAACCGTCAAGGGGGATGCAGGGGCTGAATGGGTCTTTGCATCTCACTTTCTCTGAACCCTACTTCTTCCCTGAATGTCTCTTCTCCACTGTCCACTATTCCTTTCCAGAAATTTCTAGTTGCCAATGTTGCCCTGATTGATCTTATGTCTCTTATTCGTTCATAATACTGAATTATGGATGTGCTACCTATTATATTCATTTTTAAAAGTTCTTGATTCCCCAGCTAAATGTGAAAATCTTACGAATTTGTTTTTTGTTGTCATTGTTTTGTTTTAATTTAAAAACTATGTGGGCTTCTTTCTTCTGGGCAACAGATCTTGAGTGTGTGTGTTTCAGGAAAACTCAATTCAGAGTCATGCCACATTGAACATCTCAGAGTTCGATTTTTTTTTTTTTAAATCCACAAGCAGATTATGTCATTTGGGGCGTTCAATCAGAAAAACTGAGACAGGTCATTTTCTTGATTTAAAAGATGTCAGAATTATTTCTGGGTTTCAGATGCTTGTAAGGAACCATGCCTGTTTGAGCTTGGGCCACATGAAACTCACTTCACATCATCCCCAACTCCTTAGACAGGATTCCTCCTTAAATAGGACTATTCTTTCAAAATCCAGAGTTCAAACTTAGAAAAAAAATTTCCACCAGAGGGAGAATACTTGCAGGGTCAAAGGACTCAGTGTCAGAGACATCTATGGTAGTGAACTTGTGTCATAAATCTTTCCCATGTAAGTGAAGTCACTGAGCTTACTGGAAAATGTAGCTAAAACCCCCTATTTTATAAGATTATGGTAGATTTGTTGGAAGGGGAGTGAGAGGCCCCCCTCCTTTCTTCCCTCCCTCCTCCCTCCAGAACAAACTGGCTCCAGGAGAAGCCAAAGGTCCATCATTTCATTAAGGCCTTTTTTTTTTTTTTTTCAGACATGAGCTCATCGCTTTCAGTTCAATGGTAATACATGATTTGTAGAGAGCAACTTATATCAGTGCCTTGTAAATAACCACCATTTGACTTCCTTGAAATGTTGGCTCAGACGCTGGAGACACACATGGGTACCAACTCTGCAGCCTCCCAGTCCCTTGATGCCAGACCAGTGAGAAGAAGCCCGCGGAGCCTGCCAAAGGGACGGGTGGCAGCGCATGCCACAGACACATAACCATTTCGGACAGTGTCACTATGCCCTGGCAGGAACGACAGAAGCTGAGTGGGCTGCATTCCTGGGGTCAGGCGGGCCCCAAAGATTTTTCCTAGTGAGTCTGCTCGTGAGTAAGTGGCAAGGATCTCCCCTCCCACCACCAGAGCCCTTCACATATGGCGGCCCTCACAGGCTGCTCTCAAGTGTCCCCAGGTGGAAAGGGCAGAGTTCGCCATGGTCAGCCATGCAGGTGACGGTGCTCAGCACCCACACTGAGCAGGGAACTCTGCCGCTTGCACACGAGGAAGAGCGCGTGTACTTATTTGCACGCAGGTCTAGGACTGGAGAGTTTGGAAGGGCAGAATAGGGCTTCTTGGCTTAATCTTTCATCCAGTTCCTAGGGCTCCACTGACAGAAACCAAAACTGCTTGCACGAGTTGTCTCACAACAGGAGGTCCGGATAAGAGACACAGTGCTGCCACTGAAAACTAACCAGGAGAATTCGGGAGGGGCCGAAAGGAGGGAGGAGACGCCAGCCCATAATATGTTCTGCCAACCTCCCAGAAACCCTCGCACTGGAATCCACCGTGGCTGAGAGATGCACACACCGCCAGGAAGGACCCGAGTCAGACCAAATATGGGCACAAGCAAGATGATTGGCCAGAGACAACCCGGAAAGCTAAGCCCATCACCTTAAAACCTGAGACTGTGAGCCACGTGGCAGAGCCGTTCTCCTGGGTTCCCTCACCCTGCTGCTCTCTGCCGGGTGCCCCTCCCCAACAAAGTCTCTTGCTTTGTCGGTACACGTGTCTCCTCGGACAATCCATTTCCAAGTGTTAGACAAGTATCCACTCTCGGGCTCTGGAAGAGGTTCCCCTTCCAGTAACACAATGACCCCCAAACCTTCATCAGAAAGAATTGTTTTTTAGGAAGAATGTAAAAGGATGGAGACTTAGAGTCAAAAGACCTGAGCTTGAGGACCATCCAGTCTATGAGTCGAGGCTCTGAGCGGGGCTTCCTCCACCTGGGTCAAGACGTGCATGCTCTTGACAATCTCCTCAACATCGACCGGGACTGCCTAAGACACCTCTCCTACCCATCTCAAACGAGGGTGCACACGTGCTCTGCATCTACACAGTGCTGTGCAAATGTTAGGTAGATCAACCACAAACCCACCTAGAGCCTGAAGCCATTTCCAACACGTGGGTAGAGAATCCCTATCCCTGGAACCCTACCTTCCATCCTGTGGGAGGCTGAATTATCGAATTCCTAAAAAGTAATTTCCTGCGAGCCCTCCAATCCATAGCAAGCACGTGATCCAGTCAACATTTATGGTTATGCAGTTCTTAAGATCACGCCTTGAATGTATTTGAAACAAGTTGTTGAGATGTCTGTGATCTAGTCAGAGAAAAAGCAGATTACAAAACAGTGCGATCCCATTCGGGGGGAACTCTGCATGCGCACACACAGGCAGAGACACAGGACAGGTAAAAGTGGTTTTTGCTTGGAACTACAAAAGCACATCTCGTTTATTTTCTTCTTTTCGCATCATGTGATTTTTTCAATTTTTCCAAATATTATATATTTATACTATTGAGAAAAAAAATTAAGGGCAACACAAGGCATTTTGAAGAGTTACTGCTTCATCTTTGGCTCTTCTCTTCCCCAAGGGCCCCAGAGGCAGGGGACCTTTCCGCTCACCTGCAGGCCGGCCCTGCCAGACCAGGACCCTCTCCCAAGTTTGGGGCTCCATCCTCCTCAGCCCCTCTTGAGTGGTTCCCGTGTTCTCACCCAACAGCCAGGTGGGGCTCAAAGTTCAGGCTCCCTTGTGGTCCTTGATGGGATAAGAAACATCCAGCAATGGAGAGAGGGCTTCTCTTATGGGAGGGGCCGCACTGCAAAGATGTGGGCAGGACTGCTCAGGGAAAGGAGAATCCATTGTCAAGGACTCAAACCAGAACGTCTGTCTTTTAAGGTACATGTGTGTGCGTGTGCATGTTTGTGCAGAGGATTAATTCAGTGTCACAGAGAACTGTTAACGCTGGCTATGTTTCTGGGTTACTGGACACCTAACAAAGCAGAGACAATACGTAAAGGCTCAGCTTCACTGTGTAAAGAAACACAAATTACAGGCATTTATGGGATCTGGTCACCATTCATATGGAAAAACTTCCCTGGCAAAACAATTATCCATATTGTTAAATACAGGGCTGTTGCCAGATTAACTGTTGTAAATTTTAATTAACTGCAACGCAAAATTGTTGGCGGGGCTCAGGCATCGCAAGTTGGCCGGCCGTGAAACACTACCGTCTGCTCCCAACTTTGAGAAACTTCAGAGAACGTTGACCACAATGGCAAGATGGGGCCACACGCTTAAGCACAGTTCATTGCACCTTGTGTGATTATCACTATGGCAGGAAGCTAGTCAATTTTCCCAAATTTTAAACAACAAAGCTGTATTAAGTCTTCAAAAGCTAAAATGCATCTCACTGTTTTCGACCTGTCTCTCCATTACTTACTGTTCAACCATTCTGCACCAACATACCAACCAGATGGCTTATATTCATCTTATTTACTCTATTTTTTTCAGCCAAACAGTATTAATCCAATCGTATAAACTGATCCATGTAAACTCCTTGCGGCCTCAGACCTACAGCAGCCTCTTCTCTTCCTTCTTGCCCTGGTTGGGTCACCTTGTGGTCCTCCATCCATCTGTCCAGACTCTGCATCCTCGGAACCGTTTCATCACTCCCCGGTGCCTTCTCTCCTTTCCCTCGGAGCCTCGGTGGGTGGTCCACAGAGTCCAGGCTTTGGCACCATCTCTGTTTCAGAGCATTTCCTTGTCTTGGTGTGACTGTTGAAATGACTGTTGTCAGAAAGAAAATCGTCCACAAGGATAGATGTCCTGACCCAGCAGACGGAGGGTAAATGGAATTTAAAATGTCTCTTGGTCCATCTTTATGCATTTCTTGCCCCCAATACTGTAGAGCTTTATCAATTAATCAGTGCCTATTTACTGAGAGGCTAAGTGGTGCCTAGTGTTTTGCTTGGGCTCCAGGGAATACTAAAAAGCACAGCCCCCCCCCACCCACCCACCCACCCACACTAGAGGACCGATACCCATCTATTTAGTTGGGAAAGGAGAAGTTGGGGGTGGAAATTAACCTTCAAGAAACAGAAAAAAATGACACACACACACACACCCAGTCAGACTGACCAGGTAAGATACAGTGAAGTAAGATGGGGTGATTGGAGAGAAGCAGGTTAGAGAAAGATGGATTTGACTGGATCCTGAAAGATGGAGAAGATGTGGACATGAACTTGAGAGGAGTTTGATCTTATAAAAGGCACAAAAGACACCAGAGACTCTCTGATAGAGGAGTGTTACATGGCACGCTGCAAGTTCTGTCTTAAAAAGATTCCCCTGCTCGTTCTCCACACAAAACAGTGGAAGTAGGGGCATTGGGGAAGCCAGTTTTAGACACAACCCTGCGAGACAACCTCTAACAGCCTCTCACGGCCCACCTATTCAAACTCTGTCACTGGGCATCCAAGCCTGATAGAAAGGGTGCTTGGTTTTTAAAAAGGGCTGAGATGGAAGCCATTAGATTTGGGTTTTTACAAAACATCAGACCACAGAGCTTGAGCATTAAAGACAAAATGACCAATTAACTTATTCTTCTCATTTTACAGGTGAAAAGAGCGAGGTGCAAAGAACTTAAGAAATACACCCAAAGTGTCCTGAGGCCCGGGACCCAGTACACTGCATCCTCAATATTCCCTAAGTCAGGACGTGAAAGAACCTCAGGTTCAGAGGGAGAATACACTTGCAAGGAACACTCCTTACACGAATTCTCCTTACATGAATTCTTATGTGAATTTTCTTAATTGAAGAAACATCTCGAGAGCTCCCCCAAGCAATGGGATTTCAGTGCCACCACTGAATAGGATTTTCCATGGAAACAATATTGTTTTTGGCTGAGATAACCTAAACAAAACTGTTCACACAGACCTAAACCCAATTGTTACTACCTGACATGAAGAGAGGAGGTTAGGAGAAGCACTTTCAAAAACACAGGCCAAGGAAAGTCTCAGCAGAAAAAGAAACAAAATATAGGAACACCTTGAAGGACTAGATAAAATCCTGATCAAGGTGATGACACCTTGTTGACACCTCACTGAGAAAAAGTGCCTGGAAGTGGAATTTTCCTCCCCTTAGCTGCTCAGCCTGCAGTCAGGGTGTATCCTCACATTGTTCAGAATTCCAGACTCCCAAACAAGAAGTGCTTGCTGCTAACAAGGGCCCTGTCTCACCTGTCTGTCCACTTGTCCCCAAACCCCTAGCTCCCCGACCCAAACCAGGTTGTACCCGTGTCCCTCACAAATCTTACACCTCCAGGGCTTGGTCCAGAGTGGCTCTCTCCACTCTACCTAAAACTCCTTGGAGTCCAGCTCAAGCCCAACCTTCTCAGGAAGTCATCCCAGCTTGCCCAACACGGGCTAAAGCATCCCACCACCCTGCACTGTTCCTTGGGCTATTCGTGCCCATCTTTCCAGCTCAGCTTATCAGCTCTTTCAAGGCAGGGAGAGCAAAGAACACATTTTCCAAATATCTCAGTGTTACGGAGCCCGGAGCCCGGTGTCAGCCTTCTAATTCATTTCAGGACCAGACCTGTGCATAAATCCCTCAAGGCCTCATCGAATAGGTATTTTGTAAACAGAAAGAAATGAAACTTGAACAGCCTTTAACTCTCTGGTTTTCCAAATCTTGCACACAGCTTATCCAAAACAAGTTACTCAGCTAGACCCTTTGTTAAACCTGCTTCGAATCTGTGTAACTACATTTAGCTCCTTGTTTTTGGAGTCAGAGAAGTAGCCAAATTATAATGTCCTCCCTTCCCCCTGCAAGCAAAGCAGCAAACAAAGAGAAACTGGAGACGGTATTTGTCAAGGGCTGAGAGGAAACCCTTCTCCTAAGTGTCTATTTCAGATAGAGAGGGGCAAGGAGAAAGAATTAGAGAACTTGACAGTAAGTCAAAGAAAATGTGGCCGTGAGATGTACAGCAACTCGGGTCTCAGCGGGATGCCGAGACACGACACCCCTGACTGCTCAAAGGTCAACGCAAAAACACTTGAGAAATGGATCAGACGTGGAGGAAAGTTTGCCCAGCTTGTTAGCCAGGGCCTGGAGAAAGAGAGAGAGAGAGAGAAGCTTGATAAAGAAGGGCGAGTCAAGAGGGAGAGAAGCCTTAAATCAATATTTAGACTACCCCAGAGAGACAGATGAGACCTGGAAGACTGGGGCCGATCTGTGGTCCAGAAAGAACGAACCACGCCACCCAGGGCCCAGCACGAGAGGAAGTGAGCTCATTAGTCTGAGGCTGACTGAAGGCTGGAACATTTGAGACCCACACTAATACCCTAAGCCACCCTAAATGGGATCAAGGAACAGCACCGTGAGGTTCATTTGTATCTTCTAGACTTCCTCCAACTCTAAGATGGTATTTTTGGCCTCCTACTCGGCAACCCTCACTCTCTTTGGAGAAGATCCTTAGATGGCAGAACTTAAGATACTGCAACCGGGGGTTTCCCTGAAGCCCTTTTCTCCTAGAAGTATCTGTGCTAGTGTCAATAGCAGCAGCTGTCTCTCTACATGGCTATTAATGCTCTAAGCATTGTTCTGGCATCTTCAGCGACAGCCTTAGTACCAGAGAGGCCTCTGGGCTGCTGGGAGCAGCGTGTGCCAGAGCATCCTCAGATGAGCTGGCTGCTGTCCGGAGAAGGGCCAGGCCAAGAGCCGGCCACACTGCTGGCTTTGGCAGCTCAGGCTGGCCACCCGGGGCCGAGCCCCGCAGGAATGAGCCTGGGTTGAAACCACCATCAATCTCTGTTTCAAAATCCTTGTTAAGTTTTCGGTTTTGTTTTGTTTTGTTTAAATGTTGTTTAAACATCTTTGGTTCTGGAAGAGAGGCGAGCTCCGAGTTCCTCAGTTCTAAGGAACTCCCTGAGGCCAAGTGTGTCTGATGAAGTATGAGAATCTTGATAAAGAGGACATTAAACAGAAACTAAGTGTTTAATGTAAAAACCTGGCAGCTGTGTGTTCATTTTACTTAGTAATCTACCTGTCGAGGGATGGAGGTTTTCCCTTTGTTTTGGTTGGAAAATTCCTGTCTTTTGATTGGAAAAACACTGTCACTGAGGTTCATTTTTTTTCTTCCAGTATAGAGATACATCTCTGTAAGTATTAGGTGTCCTATTTGTATACCTTAGAGAAAATGCTCAGGATTCCTCAGGGAACACAGGCGGGTAATTAAGGGCCAATTAACATCTGCTCTGACTTATTTTTATCAGTGTAATGGGAAAGTGTACCCAGTTAAGGGAGAGAGAGAAAAAGGTAGAGGCAGCTCTAAGGATAAAATCCAGCCGGTGTAAAATATTTTGACGCCAACATGACCTTGAAGGTCAAGGCTTACAAGTCAGTGCCTAAAATAGTGTCTGGTACACAGTAGGTGCTCAATGAATGCTTATGGAGTGAAGGAGAGATTGAAGCTTGAGAATAAAATAAGTGGTGGTACATTAAGCCAGGACTGATGCTACCACATGGAGAATTGTTATCTTATCGTGAGATTAGCAACGTGTGAAGTTTTTAGAAAATGCTACACGCGCGTATCTTTACATAGAGAAATGCTTCCCAAATGTTTCCACATGAAGGCGCACACAGATACCACCACCACACGGGGTCAGATGAGATGTAATTCATGCAAAGGCAACTCGACCCCCCCGAGCTGCAGCCACGCTGGACCCCACCTGTCACTCCAAGAGCTAAGGAGACTGACAGCCTGGCTGGGAGTCTGTCCCCTCTTTGGAGAACACCACTGTGGGCTTCCGTTTCTCTGCTTTTCATGTTTATAGTGGTTCTTCTTTAAGGATCTGAATCACGGTATCCTGGTGTCTGAAGCCCCATCACCACATAATGAGGGCTTCTCCTAACTGCAGGCCAAGCATCTCAGAGGAAATGAACTATCCCGAAACAAAAGCTAAAAATGTAATTGCCCCAGGATTATTTTTAAACTCCTCTCCAGCACCCCATTTGCCGTCCATAACAATTTTACCAAGAAGAACCTGAGGCTGTTCCTGCTTGTGGCTTTCTAAGCCATCCTTTCTAATTCAAGCCTGAGTTCTGGGGTTGGGGGCTCAGGCCCTGATCTGCTCATGCCCGGTAAGTATCAACTGTGACAAAGATGCTGACCAAGCAAAAGTTTTCTCCTCCTGGCACACAGCCAGTGCTCACTGCCCAGCAGCCCTCCTACCATTAACGTGGCCCTGAGACTGGGTTCTCACCAATGCCAAGGGTCTGATGACCATGTGATTGCATAAGGGACAAAGAAACTGAAATAGGTATGCCTCCCCTGTTCTCCTTCCGTGAGGGTGGGCTACAGGGAGATGCAGGACGGAATGAACCTGGAGCCCTGAATCACCAGCTGGAGAAGAGCTGCCCACCAACTGGGAGCAGCCACCTTGAACTGTCAGGTGAGGGAGAGAAAAACTTGCACTGCCTATGAGCCATGGAAGCAATCTGGGGTCTATGGGTTACCGCAGCTAGTATTACCCTAATACAACTCCATGGGTCTGCAAAGCTCCACTCTGAGTCACTTTAAGTAATTCATCGCTCCCTGGGCCTCTCATGTAACAGCATTTCAGCCATTCCACAGTATGTCCTGGACCCAAGAGCCTACTGATCAGACCGACCCCAAAGGATGACCGCCACAGCTGCCCCTTAGTTACCTGAGCCAGAACAGAACTCCCAGCTCCTGGGTCCAGGGACAGACAGCTTTATCCCAGGCGCATTCAAATGAGTGGAATCTCTCATCTGCTTTATTGGCTGACACCATAAAATGTCCTGACCTCAAATGAATTTTATGTATTTCTACAAACATAACATTTCTTGCCATTGTTTAATTTGAGATGTCTTGGGGATTTATTAATAGTTTCATAAAGATATTTTCTGTTTTATCTGACTGAAGTATTTGCCTAGGATAAAAAATATTCTTTTTTCCATGCATTTTTTTTATTCCCTATTTGCTCTCAGCGTTCGTGAGGCATTAACCCCACACTCGACTCAAGCCCCAGGTAGAACGCTCATTCCTAGGAAGGCAAAGCAATCAGGTCAGGTCCCCGGAGAAAGGACATGAGCACAAAAGGATGGTTGTTTTTCAGAGGATCATGGTGAAAATGACAATCACTTAAAACCAAGCTGAAAAGAGGTATCAGAATTGTCTAAAACCCTCGCTACTCAAAGTGGGCCGGCATCCCATGGGGAGCTAGTCAGAAATACAGACTCTCAGGCCTTACCCAGACCTCCTGAATCAGAACCTGCATTTTAACAAAATCCGCACGTTGATTTGTGTGTACCTTCTAGTGGGAGAAGCACTGGTCCAAGTATCACAAAGATCTGGTGGTATAATTCTGCCGTTTAAATCATTTCCTGTCTAGTGTCTTTAATCTGAATTAAAAAAAAAATCAAGGCCCACTCTCTACATAGCTTGACTGATTTTACTGGAGCTTAGCTCTTTTGTGGATGCACAGAACCTAACCAGCCTCCCTCTAAGTACCTTAGATCCTGCATCTGTGCCTTAAAATTACTTCCATTGAAAAATGCAAAATGACTACTTAAAGGCTGGAGGAATCACTGATTTCCCATCTTTCTGTTGTCTGCATGAACTTGAGGTAACTCTGGACCACTGCTGGGGGATGGGGGAAACAGAAACTAATCTTGTGGGGAGAACAGTGGGCGGAAAGGAAATATTGTAAGCATGGTGGTGTATGTCTTTCTAGTGTTTTTTTTTTCATACATACTCTTAAAAGGCAACAGGTGAATATTGTGTTTACATTATTTTTTTTGCTTTGTATAATAAAATTAAAAATTCCCCATATAAACAAATACAACATTTTTTAATGGCTGTGTGTTAGCCCATCCTATGGAATTTCTATGATTTCTGAATCCACATCCTGAGGCTGGAGCTAGTTGCTAACTTTTCACTGATCTAAAAACGCTCCATGGATCATCCCTGCCAATAAATTTTAGTCCACATTTCTGATCTCTTAAGATAAATCCTTGAAATTCTTTATGCTGAAACTTTAAGGCCTCAAGAAGTTTATTTTGTTTTGAAATATGAAATAGTAATCAATTTTTTAATACTTGCTCCAACACCATTAGATAATCTAGCAAGTTTATGACGCAATCACACACTAAGCTCTTATTCTCTTCCAACTAACCTCAAGCCATTTCCATTCAGTTTTACTTATTGTAGATTGCTAACATATGTTCATTTCTGATAGCAAAGGTTCATTCTTTTCTTTTCCTCACAATATTCTTGGTTGTTTTGGCAACCTCTATAAGACATTAGAATTTTTCTTGGAATTTCATGGAACATCCGATTAATTTGAGGTAGATTGTCGATACTACAATCTCCCATCCAGAAATGGGATGTCTCTCAGTTCAGTGAAATCATTTGTCACTTACTAATGTCTGGTCATATTTTTGTGTATCCTGGACATTTCCTCCTTAAATTTAATCCTAGAATGTTTTATATATATATATATATTTGCCATTGAAAATGAGATTATTGCCTACAGTTTCCTGCTGACACAGAGAAAAGTTATTGATTTTTTTTACAGTTATTTTATAACTGACCATCTTACTGAACTCTTTTCATAAATGTAACTGTTTTTCACTTATTTGCTTGGGTTTCCTGTAAATTACCTGCAAAGCAGTGGCAATTTTGACTCTTCCTAATATTTAAACATCTTCTGTCTTTCTCCCTTTTCTTTTTTTTTTCTTTAATATTTTTACCATACTTGCTTGATTTTGGTTTTTAAAATATGCTTTATCAATGGGATAGGGCATTGGTTATTGTTGTGCCTGTTTTTCAAACTTTGGTGTTAGGATTTGGGGATAGCGAAGATGGCTATTTTTCTAAGCTTTAAAACCACTGCATTCACATGGAAATTTTTTTACTTGTAGAATACGTGAAAGAACTTATCCAAATGCCACTGTGGTTCAGATCTCTGTCTGTAAAATTTCACTAATGCCTTTAGTCCAGTTACCTCCAGGCTCAACATGAATTGATATGGGGTAGATTCTCATCTTCAAATCTGGACAACCTACATTTTTAAACAGTTTGATTATAAGTGTAATATACTTGTTTCCTCCATCTGTGGTTTATCCTCCATCATCACAACATTGTGTTTGCTGTCCTTCCTCTTTTCCCCTTCTCTTACTGCTCTGTTCCTTCCCTTCCCATGCTACTTCTCGAGCTCTTGCGTTTTTCCCTAGCTGACCATACACTGGTTACATTTACCAAGCACTATTATGTTTCCTCTTTAAACTGGATCCTGGTCATCAGTTCTAATATGCGGGTCGGGGTGTGGTGGGATCCCCACACCATCAAGCAATTCTCCGACATCAGCTGGGTGTCTCACAAGTCAACTAGACTCTGCCACTATCTACCTGGAAATAGCATCACATTCCACAGGTGAAGGGCTCAGTCCCACAAGATGGGCCCCTGCTTCAGAAGACAATCACAAGTCCAGGTTGTCACCTGTACTTCTGAATGACCAGCTTAAATCACAGGTTCCCATATCCCCCTCCTTGGGTTTGATTCATTTGCTAGACTGGCTCAGAGAACTCAGAGAAACCCGTTTACTCACTAGACTACCAGCTGATTTTAAAAGGATAAAAGTCAGCAACAGCCGGACAGGAGAGATGCACAGGGCAAGGTATGGGGAAAGGGCATGGCCCGTCCATATTCTCTCAGAGAGTACCACTCTCTTCTAGAATCTCCAGGGAATCTGCACAGAATATTCACCAACCCAAAAGCTCTCAGAACCCCATCCTTTTGGGGTTTTAACGGGGCTTTGTTACATAGGCACAGTTGATTAGATCATTGGCCACTGGCCATGGATTCAACCTCCAGCCCCTCTCCCCTCCCCAGAGGTCGGGGGTGGGACTGACACTTCCAACCTCCAATCACTGGCCAATTTTCCTGCCACCTGCCCCCATCCTCAGGTGCCATCCAAAAGTCACCTTATTAACAAAAACACCTTTATAGTTCCCATCAGTTAGGAAATTCCAAAGGTTTTAGGTGCTTTGTGCCAGCAACGGGACAAAGACCCCCAAAATACATATTTCTTATTATAAATCACAATATCACACTGTTCATATATATATATATATATATATTTTTTTTTTTTTTTTTTTTTTTTTTTTTTTTTGCGGTACACGGTCCTCTCACTGTTGTGGCCTCTCCCGCTGCGGAGCACAGGCTCTGGATGCACAGGCTCAGCAGCCATGGCTCACGGGCCCAGCCACTCTGCGGCATGTGGGATCTTCCCGGACAGGGGCACGAACCCGTGTCCCCTGCATCGGCAGGCGGACTCTCAACCACTGCGCCACCAGGGAAGCCCTGTTCATTAATTTTTAAATGGAATAAATGGTTTAGTATTCTCTCTTAAATTTGTATACATGTATGCATATACATATTTATTTATATTATATATCAAATATATATTCTTAATTTTTATAAAACAAGATAAATGTTATTATATTATACTTACACCACCCTTGACTTTTTCCTAGGGGTGTCACTCTTAATAGCAAAGAGAGTCTCACTTTATAGAATTTTCTGGTATCCGGAGAGCATGTGCACCTGGTAACACTCTTTATGGCAGTTTAGTAATTGCCTCTGCTCTGTTTGGCTCAGAGCAACTTTCCTCTATCCCGAAGTCAACAGTTCCCAAATATCTTAGGAAAGAGGCTCTTCTCGGCCGGTAAGTTTAAGCAGAAAAACAAAGCCCACTTCAAGTATATTAGCAGAGGGAACGGACTGCAAGGTGATGGAGGTGAGTTAACTGGGAGATGAGCCACAGCAGGAGGCCGGGGCCAACCTTGGCTAGAGACACCAAGGATGTGGTGCTGACGTGGGGCACAGGGGCACCCGATGACCGTGGAGGACCTGCCTGTCCAGTGAGCCAGAGCCTGGAGCTGAGGAGAAGGTGCAGCCCAGGAGGTCAGCCCCTCTGTGAGGGGGAGCAAGCGGGCCAAGGACCAGGAAGGGATCCAAGGGCAGACAGACCTCGTACTGGCACGGGGCCTTAGCAAGAACAGACTGCTTTGTGTTTCTGGCTTTCAAAACTTAAGGACAGGATTCACTAGATACTAAATCAGTTTTCGGTCCATTGGGCTTTTAAGTCAATCTTGCGGTTAAGTCACCTTTGCTCTTTCCCACTGGGTCTAGATGGCATTGTACCAAGTCAGAAGAGATGCACCAGGAAGCTCAAGTTTGGGGACCATCACCCACAGAGCTGCCTTCCACATCCTACCAGGGGACTTAGCCATGTGTATACACAGTTCCTGTTTGGTTAAAAAAAAAAAAAAAAGGAAAATCAGCCATGACTACTGTCTTTTCACTCTGACTCCCCCGCTATTACACTTACCCCGGTGTTGGGTCACCCTGGGGAGGCATCTTATAAATTAGACTAAAAGAAGTTTAGCTAGGGATGCGCTTCATTCTTCTTTAGTGGGATATATTTATGGGGTCCGCCGTCACTTCCATAAAGAGCTGAAGTACTGCTTGCCATTCTGGCATAGGAACAGCTTTTAGGAATACTCCTACTATCTACCGTGCTGACTCAGCCAGCATTGTGAAATGAAAGTGGGAGGCCAGAGGTCACATCACAGTATATGTGTCCTACAATGCTTGAAACCGGAAACACGTGGGTAGTGAAGAAAAATAAGATTTGAAATGCCTGCACAAAATAAGATATGAAATGCCTGCACAAAATTTCTGCCAACCTTCTTATGTGCAAAATTGTGAGAGGATTCATTTATCTTGAATACCTGGTCCCAACTGAAGTCCTCTCCTTTCCAAAATCTATTTGATAATGCACCATACATATTCTCAATTTATTTGAGGGACCAGTACAAAGTGTAGTTTATCAGAATTCTGTGTGTGTGTTAAGGCTTGTGGAAGAAGGCAGCGGTAACAGTCAAGTCAAAGATGCTCAAGTAATTTTATGGGCTGGGGACAAAGAGGTGGCAAGGAGTGCTGGCAGCAGTAGCCAGGTCACCCTGGGCTGGGGAGCAATCAGGACATACAGGATGTCACATCAGAGAAACGTGGACATCAAGAGAAATCCCGTGATTACAAAGTCAAGAGGGTGCAGGATCAAGGGGTGAGGTTATTTTTTTTTAATAGGATAAGGGTGACATAAGCCTATCTTTACATGGTGGTTAAGAGCAAGTAGAGATGGAATGGTTGGGGGTGCAGGTGAGAACTGGGGATCTCAGTGGTGTCCATTTCTTGTGTGAACTGGAGAAGGTCACACCCTCTCTGAGCTGATCTGTAAAGTGGGAGCCAGGCTAGGGACTTCCTTGGTAGCACAGTGGTTAAGAATCCACCTGCCAATGCAGGGGACACGGGTTTGAGCCTTGGTCTGGGAATATCCCACATGCCGTTGAGCGGCTGGTACTGTGAGCCACAGCTACTGAGCCTGCACTCTAGAGCCCGCCAGTCACACCTACTGAGCCCACGCACCACAACTACTGAAGCCCGCACGCCTAGAGCCCATGCTCTGCAACAAGAGAAGCCACCGCAATGAGAAGCCTGCGCACCGCAACAAAGAGTAGCCCCCGCTTGCCGCAACTAGAGAAAGCCTGTGTGCAGCCATGAAGACCCAATGCAGCCAAAAATAAATTAATTAAAAAAAAAAGTGGGAGCCAGGGAGCTGTCATCTTCCTCCCAGCGTTGCAGTGAGAATCAAACAGTATATTTTTTAAATTTATTTATTTATTTATTTACTTATTTTTGGCTGCATTGGGTCTTTGTTGCTGTGTGTGGGCTTTCTCTAGTTGCAGTGAGTGGGGGCTACTCTTCGTTGTGGTGCACAGGTTTCTCACTGCAGTGGCTTCTCTTGCCGTGGAGCGCGGGCTCCGCAGTTGTGGTTCGTGGGCTCTAGAGCACAGGCTCAGTAGTTGTGGCACACGGGCTTAGTTGCTCCGCGGCAAGTGGGATCTTCCCGGACCAGGGCTCGAACCTGTATCTCCTGCATTGGCAGGCGGATTCTTAACCACTGCGCCACAAGGGAAGCCCAAATGGTATATTTTAAGAGCACACGCGCTGTAAATGGTAAAGTACCTAATAACTGCTAATAAGAGTGGGTTGGGCAAGACCTCCTTAGAGCAGTCTGAGAGTTCAGCTAAAAACTAATGGATCATGAATTGGGAAATTGGGATTGACATATACACACCACTGTGTATAAAATAGATAACTAATGAGAACCTGCTGTGTAACACAGGGAACTGTACTCAATGCTCTGTGGTGACCTAAATGGGAAGGAAATCCAAAAAGGAGGGAATATATGTATACGTATAGCTGATTCATTTTGCTGTACAGCAGAAACTAATACAACATTGTAAAACAACTATACTCCAATTAAAAAAAGAAAACTAATGGATCAAACCAGATAATTCACGCAGTAAGAGTTTTGCACAGTCTCCCAGACCACAGCTCTCGTGGCCTGATTGAGTAGTTGAGTAGAAAATAAGGATGGTAGTGGCAAATGTGGGCAGTCCCCACCCCAAACTTATCTGCTTGAAAGGGTGCCCTGACTTAGGGACTCAACGTATCCAGATACGGGAACAAGAATTTACCTATAGTAGGAATGGAAGCATCATAGCGCCTTATCTTGTTTTCATTAAATTCTCAAGTTACTGCCCACACCCAGAGAAACCACTGGCTACAATCTGGCTTCCCCTGAAATTCTGCACATGAAGAAAGCATATGCTAACCACGTCAACCTGAGATGTTCTAGCCCTTGTTACCGTAATCACCTCCAAATACCTACTACCACCACTCACTGCTGTATGCACCAGGAATACAGTATATATTACACAACTCTGGGGGCATCATTTATAACAGTTTATATAAAAATGCTACCCCTTGGAACACAACTACAATAGCAGGGACTGCTGACCAAAATCTAAGTGTTTAATCTTCATTGGCACATACAGGAATACATTTCCAAGCCTCCTTTGCACTTAGGTATGAGTTCTAACTAACGAGGGTGCAGGTGATGTGCTTTCAGGCTTTACTCATATAAACCTCCTACGTGTCCTCCTTCATATTTTCTTCCTTTCTCGTTGGCTGGATGAGACAGCTTTCAAGAGACCTTGAAAAACCACCTCTGCAATTAGAACCATTGTTGACTCTAGAGTAGAGCAGAGTCTCCTCACTGACCTCTTTGCCTGCCCCTCGTTTGTTACATGAGCAAAAAACGATTTTTTTTTGAGCCACTATACATTGTTTTGGTTTATTTCCTACAAAATTATCTTAATGGAAGTAGTGTCTTGAGCCATGAAGCTGAGACTTAAATAACGGAAAGGAATCATCTGTGCAAAGACTGCTGGGCAAGAGGGGAAACAGGGAAGCGCATCAGGCAGACATAATGGCACGTAGCAAAGTGAGGATGATCTTGGTGCACTGTCTCTCACTGAAATCTACAGACATCAGTGTAGTTTTATCTATTGATCTCAAAAAGTTCTATTACTGTGAATCAGCCCCTAAGAAATATCATTAAGTCTGATGAAACAAGGATACTGAGGCCAGATTCTAGAGCATGATGTGTTATTCACTTGGGTAAATCCAACTTTGTGGGGCCATTTGCTAGACTGCCAACATCTCGCCCTGCCCTCTATCTGATCTTCTGTTGTAATATTATTGCACTAAAACTGTTAGGATCAGGGATGCAGACATGTTCTGTGCTGCACTGATGCCTACAAACTCCGCTGGGTCCCTTGAGCACTCCCTGGATGGGAACTGGTGAGTCACATCTTTTTTGTTGTTCTCATCCAGATTCTGCTGAGTCTCCGTTCTCTTAACCGGGCCATTGCAAGCCCAAGATTGGTCTTGTATTTCACATGGTCCAGCGATCTCAGAGCCACAGTTCTTAATCCAAAAAGGCACGGCAGTGCAAGAGGAGCAAGGCTCCGATACAATGGTTTCCACGTGGCGTGATCAGCCTTTCCTACTGCACCAGAAGGACCATGGCACACATATGGGGCCCAGAGACAAAGCCAAGATTTTTACCTATACACTCTTCGGAGACCTCATCGGGCTCTCACTTGAAGGAACTCAAGGCGAATTTTCCCAGTTTTCTATCTCCCTTGTCCTTGCCTCTCTGCAAAGATAAATCTAATGGAAAGCACACGCAAACCACAAGCTGAGCTCCCAGGAATGAGCACAGAGCCAACTGCGTTTAGGGCCACAGGCGAGCTGTTTGGGCCAGTGCTCCCTGGAGAGAAGGGGGCTCCCGGGGAGTGGGCAGATCTCCAGGCCCAAAGGGTGGCATCAGCCAGGGTTAGGAGCTTCCCATCACGGTCTTCTTTTACTATAAGATATAAGCATGCGGGGACAGACCACCGGCCGTATGGTCTCCTAGGGTCCTGCTGTTCCACAAGGCTAAATCAAATATTTCTCCCATGAAGCTTTCTTGAATTCTACCTGTTGAAGTGAATCTCTTCCTCCCCTGTGACTTTCTACCACTTACTTAGGTTTACAGCATTTAACATCTTTACATATGTCATCAGTGGCTGCTTGTTTTCCTGCACTGGACTGGGAGTTTCTTGAGGATAGGAATTGTATTCTGCGGCTCTCAGCCATGGTCAAGTTCATTTTTTTATAGTGGGCATGCAAAAAAATGTTTATTCAGTGAAACTGAAATAATGTTCAAAAATTTGGTCCTAGGGAACTACTTAGTCCATTAAAAGTCAGCAATTCTCAACCAACTTAAATGCTAGTACAAAGTCACTTCCTAATTACTAGGCAAAACCTCCTGTAATTTGGATATTTTTGTTCTAAGATTTTTGCTTCTGTATACAGTGCCACAAAGAATAACCAGGTAGTTCTATGTTTGTGAACCACCTCAATTATTCCTACAAGTGAAATACCTGGATCAAAGATTATTCATAATACCCAGGCTTTACATTTATATTGCCAAATTGCCTCTAGGGAAGTTGTAGTAATATATAGCACCATTAAAAATGGTTAAGAATATACGTTTCCAGGTAATGACACTGAAAATTATTATTTTTGGTCAAGACTGTCAATTTCATTGCTAGAAAACAGTATCTTTTGGTTTAATTTGCACTTCTCAATTAACAATGAGGTTAATTTTTCTTTCTTGTACACTAGCTTTCTGTTCCACTTCTTTTGTGAACTGTTTCATCATGTCCTTTGCCCATCTCTCTACTGGCATGTGATGGGAAGAGAGGCTGTCTGGCTTGAGATTATTAGGAGAGTCAAAAGACTTTTCATTCACCTAGATATCTTGCTTTTGTTATATCCTAAAATGTCCAGTTGTGAAGGAGACCTACCAGTTACAACCTCTTGGTGGCAAAAGTCAGAAATCCAATTCAAACTACTCAAAACAAAAAGAACAAAAAAAGGGGCTTCCCTGGTGGCGCAGTGGTTGAGAGTCCGCCTGCCGATGCAGGGGACGCGGGTTCGTGCCCCAGGTCCGGGAAGATCCCACATGCCACGGAGCGGCTAGGCCCGTGAGCCATGGCCGCTGAGCCTGCGCGTCCGGAGCCTGTGCTCCGCAACAGGAGAGGCCACAACAGTGAGAGGCCCGCGTACCGCAAAAAAAAAAAAAAAAAAAAAAAAAAAACAAAAAAAGAATTCACTGGTCTTGCAATAGACATGCCCTGGTGCTCTTCAAGCTTCAGGTGTGGGTTGATCAAGAGTCTCAAGCAATGACTTAAGACTCAGTCGTTTGGAGGCCCTTGGCTTTGCAGATTCCACATGAGGAGTCACGAGAGCATCCATTCTAAAGAGCTGTGACTCTCCTGACAGTCCCATCACAGGTCTCACTGCATCTCATTTTCTCTGCTTTGCTTGTACCCATCTCTGGACCAACCACTGTGGACAGGGGACTGTGATATTCTGTGTGGTTATGTTTACATGGGATGTCCACCCCTACAGCTGAGATGGAGTCAACTCCACTGCGAAGTATTTTGGCTTGAGAGTTTCCCAAATGAAACGACAGTGGATGAGTCCTGGGCCATCAAAACCCAGCAAATAATCCATTATAGAGGCTACTGCAAGTGAGCTATAGAGGCTCAAGTTTAGGGATTAGTAAAGAAGAAATGAAAAATATTAAGAGAAAGAAATTCAATGCACCAGCAGGAAGAACATTATACACAGGCTTCTCATGGAAAGAAAGCATGTTAATCCACACATGCTGAACTAAGACCATCAGGCAAAATTGGGGGATGAGGGCAATAATTCCCATGAGAAGAAAGAACAGGCTTAGTGGGCTTCAACTCTGGGGAAGAGGCTCCGATCAGAGAAGGCATGTACAGTGCCTACATTTTTTTTTCCCTACACCTACAAGTTCTACAGCTGGAACGATGACCAACATATTATCAGAAGTTACCAAGAAACAGGGCACAAAAGAAAACTAAGCCAGGGCATGAACTCATTGAGGAAAAGTAATGGAGTCAGGTGAATGGATGACAGATTTCCAAAGAGGCCAGAACTTGGAGGAGCTATGGTAGAACAATGTTTTGGAAATGTCAGGAGCCAAGTTTAAGAAGATGGTTTTGGGGCTTCCCTGGTGGCGCAGTGGTTGAGAGTCTGCCTGCCAATGCAGGGGACACGGGTTCGTGCCCCGGTCCGGGAAGATCCCACATGCTGCGGAGCGGCTGGGCCCGTGAGCCATGGCCGCTGAGCCTGTGCGTCTGGAGCCTGTGCTCTGCAACGGGAGAGGCCACAACAGTAAAAAGAAGATAGTTTTGTTTTGTTTTGTTTTCCTGGCCCAGGAAGGGAATAAATGGAATGGAATGGAATAGAATGAGTAACTGGAAGTCACAAGAAAAATGAAGAGAAGCAGAAATTGTAAACAAAGTTAATGTAACAAACTCTATAAATGCATTCTTGCTCTTTATTTCCTCTCCATTTCTTTAAAAGACATAAAATTTTATAAAGTAACAACTGTAATGATGTATTGCTGGGTTTGCAACACAGACGTGATCAATAATGACACTAAAAAGGAGGGGAGAGGAAATAGAGAAACACAGTAACCAAGTTTCTGTATCTCACTGAAATTAAGTTAGTGTAAATCTGAAGTAGATTCTGATGACTTAAGATGTCTTGTGAACCCTAGAGTAACCATTAAAAAAATAACTCAAAATATATAGTTAAAAATGCATTAAAGAAGTTAGAATGTTACATTAGAAAATAACAACTCTAGGAGAGCCAGAATGGCTATACCGATATCAGACAAAATAGAGTTTACAATTTTTAAATGTTACTAAAGAGGGATATTTTATAATGATAAAAGAGTGAATCCATTAGGAAAATACAACAATTATAAGCATATATGCATCACACAATAGAACCTAAAACTACATGAAGCAAAAACTGACAGAATTGTAGGGAGACATATACAACTCAACAACAGTTGGAGATGTCAATATTCCCTTTACAACAATGGACAGGACAACTAGACAAGAGATCAAGAGGGATATAAACACACTGAACACTGTAAATGAACTAGACCTGACGGACATCTATAGAACACCCCACACATCAGCAGCAGTATATATAATATTTTCCAGGGCACAAGGAACATCCCCCAGGATAGACCATAAAACAAACCTCAATACATATGAAAAGACTGAAATCTTGTAAGTATTATGTTTTCTGACCACAATGGAAATAAATTAGGAATGCATTGAAATGGAACTCAATTCGATTCAGGGTTCCCATAAAGGAGGATTCCATGGGGAGTGGTGTGTGCCTCAAAGAAAAAGCAATTCAGTTAAGGTTAGGGGCTAGAAGCAGCTCTGATCCAAGAGGTCCAGCATACATAGCAGGGTCTCCAACTGTGATCCACATATGGGCTTCAGAAGTATTAACCTGCTAAAAAGTTGCATATGGTTAGTGGAGGTCCCCCTCCAGAGGGTCCACAATTTTATGAGATTTTTCAAAGGGGCCTATTACCCAAAAGAGGTTAAAAATCCCTGATGTGCTTCCACAAGACAGAACAGGAGCAGAGAAGTGCCCCCTAGAGAGGGAGGGAGATGGGAGACGAAGCTGGATGAGAGCTCAGCGTCAGGGTGGGGAGCAGAGGGCGGTTGTACTGGATGGTGGGTGTAAATCACAGGACTGGAGGCAGCAGGGAAGGGCGGACAAAGCCCAGGACGGTTTTGTTGTGAAAACCTCCTGTGACCACCGAACAAACATTCACACGAGACTCTGTTGCGCGCTTTGGAAACACATCCAGTGACCATCACTGAGTATCATCAGAGCGTCATCAGTCCCCAATCCAGAAAGAGGCTCCACCCGCCTCCCTAGCTCTTATCTAAAATGTCCTTTTTTTTATCTTGACATGTAGAAGGTGAAGAAAGGTTTAAACTATGTACAGATGTCACTAGTAATATCTGAAGCACACAAATGAGGACATGGAAATTATTTCCAGCCCTTTCATCTTTGAGCCAAATTTATTTTTTAAACATTCCAATATATAAAACTTGGAAGTCAGTTAACGTCTTGGAGCCGTGAAATCTGTAGGACTGTGCCAGTCCTCCATGTAAACATGTGTCCAACAGATCACAGAGCCCAATTTTCCAACCCTTCGATCCAAGGAAAGGCTTACAGCAGCTGGGGGCCTGTGGCTCTCTGAAGGGCACGGGGCTTTGGGCAGAGAAGCATCGCCAAGGCGTCTCCCAAAACGATGGCTGAAAGTTGTGGCTTTCTTACTAGGAAGGTTTATCCATCGGGATCTACCCAGGAAACAAAACCCCACTTGAACATTTAACACAGAGGGGCTTTCAGGCAGGAAACTGGTTTCCCAGGTGACAAATGAGCGGAGGGGATGGTAACTCCAAAATCAGCAAAAGCAAGGAATTCCTGCTGCCGCAAGCTGGAGGGTCATGTGGGGAGGGGGGTGATGGGGGCCCAGGAGCCGGGGTCACCTACAGAAGCTGGAAGCACGGGGGCTTGTCAGATGGCAACTGGGGCCACGGAGGAGATGCAGGGGCTGCTGGAGAAACCTTCAGAAACAGTGAGAGGGGAGACACACTCAGCCTGTCCCTCCTACCCCCACCCTTCATCTCCCAGCCGGGGGGTGGGGGAAGGGTGCTCACTGCGTGGCCCCAGCCAGAGGTCAGCCAAGCCAGCAGCCCGGAAGCACGGAGGGTGAGACTGGCTCCTGTGATGATGAATGGGCCTGAGGTGCGGCAGAGGGTCTTGGCAGCACACACGCCTTCCGGGCCCCTGTGGACTGATGGAGTTTACATAATCTTCTCTTTTGTCAGGCCGCGTGCTACCACACCTCCTCCTGTGGACGGCAGGCCCAGAACGTCCACTCAGTCTAGCCATGCCCGTCTCGCAATCACATCCCCACCACCGCCATGGTTGTTGGGCCTCAGCGAGCTCATGTGACACTCCGAAGCTGTTGGGAAGATAGATAACATCTTTCCCTCCCTGGCCCTTCATTTCCAGTCAAATGTGTTCCCTAAAGAATGAACCTGGGCTTCCCTCGTGGTGCAGCAGTTAAGGATCCACCTGCCAATGCAGGGGACACGGGTTCGAGCCCTGGTCCGGGAAGATCCCACATGCTGCAGAGCAACTAAGCCCATGCACAACTACTGAGCCTGCACTCTAGAGCCTGCGAGCCACAACTACTGAGCCCACGTGCCACAACTACTGAAGCCTGCATACCTAGAGCCCGTGAGCCACTACTGAGCCCGCAAGCCACAACTACTGAGCCTGCGTGTCACAACTACTGAAGCCCACGAGCCACAACTACTGAAGCCCGCAGGCCACAACTACTGAGACTGCGGGCCACAACTACTGAAGCCTGCGCACCTAGAGCCCACGCTCTGCAACAAGAGAAGCCACCGCAATGAGAAGCCGGCACATCACAATGAAGAGCAGCCCCCGCTCGCCGCAACTAGAGAAAGCCCACACACAGCAACGAAGACCCAACACAGCCAAAAATAAATTTAAAAATAAAAATAGATAAATTCATTAAAAAATACTATACTAACATCAATTTAAAAAAAACCAATCTGCATCTTGCCATCGTTTCATCTGCTGAGCTCCTCAAGGTTTGGATGAGCTCTGGTGAGGGGAGGCCTGCAGGTCAGCACATGGTTGGGGGCAGCGATGGGCTGGGGCGCACAGCATGCGTCTTGCATCCACCGTCCCTGAGAGGGCTTGCCAAGAACCTGTATAAAGCAGACTGCAAAGCACCCTTGAGGGTGCGGCTCTCCTGGGAGGGTCGATGGGGGTCCCAGAGCAGGTCCGGCCGCCTGTGCCAGCCGAGCATCTCTGAGGCTGCGCCTTCGTCATCCCACAGAAGAAATCTGTCCTCCATCAGCCCATCACGAGTTTGATCTGAGGTGTCGCACTCTTCCCCTCCTCTCAGTTCCTTCATAAAGATCTGCTTGTAAAAGGTCTGCTTTATCTATTTTGACAATAAGATTATGCAAATGAAGGAATTGCATAAACTATCAGATACCACACAAAGATAAGCTGTCACTTTTATAGTCACTGATATTATCCTACGAGCTGAAGGCAAGGAAAAAGGATTCTGGTTCTTTCCACAGCCCTGAGAATAAGGGGGAGCTGGGCAACTAGAATGCTCAGCTTTACCAGCAGAAAAGCAGTTGGATGAAGGAGAGAGTTTTAGAAAAGCTGAAACCTCAGGAGGAAAAACAACTAGAGAACCCATCCATATGAAATGTAAAACCTTTTGCTTATGATTCTACACATGCGAGAAGGAACTCAGATTAAGGGGAAGATTACTGTAGGGTCGAATCCATCACAGAGGGAGAACCCACACTGAGCCTTGTCATGAGCTGAATTCTGTCCCACTCACTCCCTGGGCCCCCGAATGTGACCTTATGGAGATGGCGGTCTCTACAGAGGTCATCGAGTTAAAATAAGGTCATGAGAGTGGGCCCTAATCCAATAGGACTGGTGTCCTTTATAAGGGGAAATTTGGTTTTTAGAAACAGACATGCACAGAGGGAAGATGATGTGAAGACACAGGGAGACCCAGGTAAGTGGAGGATGGTCCGGATCTGATGCCCATGAAGCTGTCCCCGCATGAAGAACAGGAAGGCAATTCCACAACCCCTAGATCAGATTCTCTTGAATTTTGCAAGTCTTTTGTGCTTTCATTTTACATTAATACTTTCATCAGTCTGGAGTTGGACTGGTATGCGGTTTGAGGGGAAGACTAATTTGGTTTTTTCTGTAGTGGCTTGGTAAGTGTTCTGACATCCATCTCTTCCTACAGATGTAAAATGCCACCATTATTGTATTCTCAACTCTGGTCTCAACCTTCTTCTAGTCGGTCCATTCTTGTACCAGTTTCATACTATTTTTATTGTATCCCCATAAACCATTTTAAAGTTTGGCAATGTATGTGCCCCATCATTCTTTTTTTGCTGGATTTTCATGGTCAGGCTTGCCTTTTATTGCCCCTGTCAAACTTTAAAACCACTTTGTCAGGTTAAAAAAAATAATAAATCCTTCCTGTTTTAACTAGAATTGTGTTAACTTTAGCAATTAATCTAGGAGGAATAAACATCTTTACAATTCTCTTAGGTTCATTTACTTTCAAAGAATAGAGACTCATTAAAACTGCCTTAAGCAACAGCCTAGCAAGTGTAAGGATACAAACAGAAAAATTTCTCTGGAATCCAGATAGCACTCATGTCAGACTTCATGGAAATTTAAAGGTCAACTGGGCTTTGGAAGGGGCTTCCAGACCCAGAGAGATTTAGTGACTGGTCACACACCGTATATGCCCTGCCACTGAGGTGACTCAGTTCCTATCAAATTCTGCTTCTTCCACACCCAATGTTATATACCAACTACCTCACCATGTTCTCGCAATTCATTATGGTTTTCACTTACTCGGGGTTCCTCATTCCCCATCGTTTCTGCTCAGTTTCTGCTTACTCTGGGCTCCTTATCGGCCCTTGCTGTTTGATGGCTCAGAAGTTAATAACATAGTTTTATAGCCATGATACTTCTTTTTAAGGTGACCTATTTATGGCAAGCGGTAGCACTAGCCTTCCATTTATGGCAATAAGTTAAAGTTTCCTTGGAAATCAACATTTTTAAGTTTAAAACAAAAATATTTTTAAACAAAAATATTAAATAAACCAAAGCATGAGTATACACAGAGTGTTTTTTATTGTGACAGTAGATAATGAATGACTACAGTTTGGAAATCACCATCTGGTCTAGCAGAAATTTATGGAATGAGAACGAAGAAATTTTTAGATCCTTCCCTGACTTACCACCATCAAGCTATGCAACTCCACACAAATCATTTAAGCTCTTCTGTGACTTTTCCTCACTGTCCATCCTACTTGGGCTGATTATTTGACCTATCCTACCTTCGTAATGGAGAGGAGTTAATGAGATAGAAATGACTGACAGCATGCTGGAGAACCCAGGACAGGTGCAAGGACTGGCGGGAGAGGGATGGGGGGTGTTGGCATGGCAATGGAATGGTTTCCTATTGCTCCATATCAAGGGGACTCAAATGATGCCTCCTGCATCAGGCCTATCCCATTCCCACCCTCTATATGCAGAAAAATTTACCCCATTGGAATATTTTTATAAGAACAATGCAGAACCACATAATGTCCTTTACAAATTAGTAAAGTGAAACACTGAGAATTCACAAAATGATCTCTGAGAAATGACTGGAATAAAGTTAAGACGTAAAGCACGACTTGACACTGCACTGGACTAGACGCAGCCTGTGACCCTGGTTCTCAGGGAGGCTCTAACTCAGTAAAGAAGATAGAATACATATTTTAAACTATACTCTAAGAAAAATGTGATGTGACACGATGAAGGAACAGATTAAGTGCTGGAGGAAGAGAGAAGAGAAAGGTGATGCTTCTGGGTGAGGAAAGTAGCATCTCGGCTACATCGTGAAGGCTGAGTAGCATTTATATGTAAGGAGAGGAAGGAAAAGCATTTCTGTGAAGGGGGGGGCCCTGAGAACAACAGTACAGATGTAAGGAATCCCTGAGGACATACGAGAGTTCAGTGTCTCAGTAGAACAGTGTGCTGAAGCCAGGGAGGAATTGGACCCCCTTTGAAAAGACCTTGGACACAGGGCTGCAAAGATACTGATCATCCAATTAAAAGTTTTTCATTAGAATGATATCTTAATCGAATTATTTGTTTCAGAAAGATTGACGATAGTGTCGTATCGCATGAATGACAGAGCGAAGGTATAAGAGTTAACACAAGTGTCAATAAGACAGTTTAGGAAGTGGTGGTGGTGATGACGATGATCATTACGATGATGGTGATGGAAAGCAGCAGATGGGAGAGGAAAAAGGAGAAACTCAGTGTCTTAGAGTCTTTTACTTTTCAAGGTTTATCTTCAAAACTTTTGCAGTTGGTCCTCTCCTAACTGGGCTTGTCAGGAAAGAAAAAAGCAACTCTATCGTAAAGCGGGTTAAAGTCTTGCCAAAAATCACACCACCACTTGGAGGTCGAATAGAAACTAGGTTTAGTGCTAGGATTAAAAACTGACAGTAACTTACCTCAATACCTAATCTGTCATCTCCCTTTCCAAAAATCAAGCCAAAACATCATCAAAGGAACCATAGCTTTATGCTCTGTATCCCAGAGAAAGTGTGCTTGCATTCCCAGCATTGCCATATACACGATCAAAACCATCAGGCCGGGCTTCCCTGGTGGTGCAGGGGTTGAGAGTCCGCCTGCCGATGCAGGGGACATGGGTTCGCGCCCCGGTCCGGGAAGATCCCACATGCCGCGGAGCGGCTGGGCCCGTGAGCCATGGCCGCTGAGCCTGCGTGTCCGGAGCCTGTGCTCCGCAACGGGAGAGGCCACAGCAGTGAGAGGCCCGCGTACTGCAAAAAAAAAAAAAACCAAACAAACAAACCCATCAGGCCAAACTCCTCCGGAATAATTTCCAATGTCCAGACCCCCTGCCCCTTTACTAACGTGGGGATGAGATCTGTACGAGAGCAATTGGTTCTACGTAAGCGCTCCAGTCACCACCCTGCCACCTCCTGTAGGGAAACTGGCTTTGGTTATTTGTGGACAAAAATAATCTCAGCGTGAAGAGAGATGCCAATCACAACTTTCTAAATAACAGACACCAAAATATCCAAAACTCTAAATAGAGAGACTCAAGCCCTTCTCCTTCGGCAAGAGGTGACGGATGAACGTCCCAGAGCAGCAGTGCCAAGAACGCGTGATGCTTCCCAGATGCACAGATTGACACACCATGCAAACTATTTATGAAATTTTTTTGGAAGAGTCAAAGAAAATAACAGCCTGCCCCCTGCCCCCCGCCTCTACTGCCACCCAAGTTCACTGGAGCAGCTCTGCTCAGAATGACAGGGATGGCTGGCTCTGGGGCTCTGGCGAGCTTTGGTGCAATGGGATTTGCTGTCTGTTGTTGTCTGAGATTTCTCGCCCCAGTACTCCAAGTTTTTTCCCTTTATTCCAATATATCTTAAATAGGTGGCTATGTCATCGATGCTAAATTGGATGTCTGATTCCCTCTGACCTTCCTCATCACCACCTCAGATAGCCACAAGGAGCTGTTGTTCTGTGCAAGACCTAAGGGAGTTAAATAGGGGGTTAAACTCCCCCCCCCCAGCCTACACACACATACACACACCCATGATAAACATTTAGTAACTCATAGATGTTGTGATCTCATAAGAGAAGATTTCAAATAGTGTTTTAAAAGGCACTGATTGATTACATAAGTAAATAATCACTATCTCCCTTGCCCCCAGGCTGACTCATTGTAACTTCTTTTTCCTCTTATGGCTGCTCTTGAATAAGGGAACAGACATGATCTGGTATGATTTGACCTTGGAATTTATCCTCAGAGGAGAGGTCTGTCTGGACTTGGGGTTTCTCAGGATCATTCCAAGCCCCAAACACCAGTCACCACTGGGAAACCAAGCGAACAGGTGAATTGGAAATCAGAGGGTATCTATTCTCAGGCAAAGGGATTTCTCCAGGGGTGTCACGGCCAGTGCTGCCTTCTTCCCATCACCTACACTTAACTCCCAAGGGGACAGATGAGCTGTGAGCATTCTGTTTGGCTGGTTGATTCGTTTCTACAGAAACATTCCCTCCAAAGGCTTGATGTCAGTACCAAAACAGAACAAAAAACCCCACACAAACAAGTATTTCTTAACATGACAAGAGTGAAAATGACTGTGAGTGGAAAGAAAAGGAATTTCTCATCTCATCTGAGGCTGTCTTGTCCAACATGTGTTCACCAACCCCCTTCTCCCAAGCAGCAGCATCAAACCTGTGGTTTTTGTTTTTTGTTTTTTGTTTTTTTTTAAGTGTGAATTTCCTTTGAATTAAGAAGAAAGTTAGGGGTAGGCAGAGTTCAGATTTACTTCAGAAATTCTTCTTTTTATATTCACTCTTATCTTGGAGAACCACAATGTATATTATAAAGACACACACGTCTGAGAAGTAACCTGGTAAATAAACTTGGTTGTTTAACCTTGTTGTTTCAGCCAGGAACCCTCCCCCTCCTTATTACCGCACACCCCAAAGCCCTGCTATTAAATATATTAAGCATGTTAACCATACCGAGAGCACCTACGAAAATACTGTGGGAAGCAATGCTCTTATAATTTTGAACTAAAAATCTAAAGTTAATCGCTATTTAGGGGAATGCAATCTTAATCCTCTTTCTTCATAAAAACAGCAGGCTCCTTTCAGACACCAGGATGGGAAGGTGTGCGTAGACTTAGCTCTGAACTGTCACCAGAAATGTTATCTTTAACTTCTAAACTTGTCAACTAATGATTACGATCCTATACAAAGAGAATCCGTTTTTATGCACAGACACATGCAAAGAATGTGGAATCCAATACAGCCCCGCAAACAAACCAAACTCAAAATCAAACCCAAACTTGAAAAATCGAACCCCCCTACACCGCTGGTGGGAATATAAATTGGTGCAGCCACTATGGAGAATAGTACGGAGGTTCCTCAAAAAACTAAAAATAGAGTTGCCATATGATCCTGCAATCCCACTCCTGGGCATATATCCAGACAAAACTCTAATTCGAAAAGATACATGGATCCCAATGTTCACGGCAGCACTATTTACAATAGCCAAGATGTGGAAGAAACCTAAATGTCCATCGACAGATGAATGGATAAAGACGACGTGGTATGTGTGTGTGTATGTTTTCATATATATGATGGACTATTACTCAGCCATAAAAAAAGAATGAAATAATGCCATTTGCAGCAACATGGACGGACCTAGAGATTATCATACTAAGTGAAGGAAGTCAGAGAAAGACAAAGATGATATCACTGATGTGTGGAATCTAAAAAACGATACAAAAATGACCTTATTTACAAAACAGAAACAGACTCACAGACTTCTAGAAAACAATCTTACAGTCACCAAAGGGGAAAGGGGGGGGAGTGATAAATTAGAGGAGTTTGGGGTTAATAGATAACACACCATTATATATAACATAGATAAACAGCAAGGGCTTACTGTAGAGCACAGGGAGCTATACTCAATATCTTGTAATAACCTATGATGGAAAAGAATATTAAGAAGAATATGAAAAAGAATATATAACTGAATCACTTTGCTGTACACCTGAAACTAACAAAACATCTAAATCAACTATACTTCAGTTCAAAAAAAATCAAACCCGGGCTTCCCTGGTGGCGCAGTGGTTGAGAGTCCGCCTGCCGACGCAGGGGACACGGGTTCGTGCCCCGGTCCAGGAAGATCCCACATGCTGCGGAGCGGCTGGGCCCGTGAGCCATGGCCGCTGAGCCTGCGCGTCCGGAGCCTGTGCTCCACAACGGGAGAGGCCACAACAGTGAGAGGCCCACGTACCGGAAAAAAAAAAAAAATCAAACCCAAACAGGACATGACAGAGTGCAAGGCCCAGTTTCAAACACATTCTCTGTTCTCACAGTTCTACATAAATCTGTGTGATAGTGCTTCTCCCTCAACCTGTTATTTCTCACTTCATGGAATATTGAGAAAGCTGTCACTTGTCTCCACTAACAGAAACCACAAGAGCCACATCTCTAATTTCACCACAGAGAAATCTGGTAAATGTAACTTCTACTGTTGTGGAAGGCTGAAACATATCCCTTTAAGAATTCAATGCTGAAAGAATCTTCCAGCAGGAGTCTTATTTTTTTAAAATTATTTCTGTCACCCCCTGAAAGATGACCAGTGCACTGAATAAGAAGGAAGAGTAAGCGAGCTCTTGTCTGTCACATGTAACTCCGGAGTCTTCTAACAGAAGGACATGGGTTAATTGCACTAGTGGTTCTGGCAGCCTAAAATAGTCAGAACAAAAGGGTTTGATAACTCAAGGATGAAAACTTTTAGAAATATTTTATGCTTCTGGCTATGAAAAGTTAGCTTGTATCTTCCACTGCTAACAAAACTATAATAGTTAGGTTTAAAAAAAATAAGCAATCTGTTTAAAGGAATCTAAGCACTAACAAGGTAGCCAGGAAATGAGGCAAGATCAGAGAGAGTAGAGAGACACAAGGCATTTGCTACTTTCAAAGCATCACAGGGCTGAAAAGCTAAGGTGCTAATTGGCTGCGGAAAAGGGCTAAGATCCTATATAATTTTTCATACACAATGTCCAGCAATCAGTCAAAAAGTATCAGGCATACAAAGACATAGGACCAAAAACCAAGAGGGAAAAAAGATAATAGAAAGAAGAGGAAAAGAGACAATAGAAACTGATTCACATATGATATTGGAATTACCAGCTATTACTTCTAAAATAAATGAGTATGTTCAGTAAAATACATGAAAGATGGAGAATTTCAGTTGAAAACTGAAATCTGTGAGAAAGAATCAGATGTGAAATCTAGAATTGAGAAAGTCAACACCTGAAGTTAACAACCCATTAAGTGGGCTTAACAAAAGGTTAAACACTATTGAAGAAAGGACACAGCAGTGCTTCCCCAATGAAACACAACAAGAAAAGAAAGTGCAGAGAAGAGTCTGAGAGACACTTGGGTCATGGTAGAAACTGCACATATGTAGTTGAAATCCCAGAAAGAAAGAAAAAATGGAGCTGACATTTTATTGAGAAAGTTATTAAAAGAAAAAATTTCGAACTAAAGAGAGATGTCAAGCCACAGATTCAAGAAACACTATCATAGCCAAGTAGAATTATAACAAAGAAAGTCATACCTTGGCCTATCATGGCAGAACTGCCATAAACCAACAACAGAGGGAAGAGATCATCTTTCCTTCTAAGGATTCACTAAGACTTACAAATGACTGTAACAGAAAAGATGTAAGTCGGAAGACAATGGACGACTGTGGAGCAGACTACTGTGGTGCGTGGTAAGTGATCCAGTTATCAATCCCAAGAGCACCAAACGCCAATCCCAAGAGAAGACTCCAAACACTTCTGCCCACTGCTTCTTCGTATCAGAGACTCCAAGGAGAAGCTAACGCAGTCAAGCACTGGATGGAACAGCACTTCTCTCACACAGAGGACAGAGCAAGATCAGCTTCAACAGTGGGCATCAACCCCCTACGGCTAGCAGGTCTCTCCCACCAGGTGACACAGGGCAATGTGCCTACATGAACACCTCTCATGCCACAGTGGAAGGAACCCTGTCCCCTCCCTGGGGAGGACAGATAAACAGTGGGGTTGTTCAGGTGCCGTATGACAGACATACTTTAAGCAAAGCCAAAAGAGCACCCATTGAGCATGAAACAGAAAAATATTCCCATACAAGGTGGTAAGTCTAGCACATGCTGTGTGGGCTCTATCACCTGGTAGGGAAGTGTTTCAAACCCAAGGTCCATTCTTATGCAGCTAAATGGGGGCTGGAAAAATGCATTCGCAACACCGCCTTTCCCAACAAACATCCTTTAAATGCTGAAAGACAGTAATTGTCAACCCAGCTGACCACCTCGGGAAACTATTCCTTAACCAAAAAACAAAGGTGAGATGAGTATTAAAATAATCTGTCATTGGGCTTCCCTGGTGGCGCAGTGGTTGAGAGTGTGCCTGCCGATGCAGGGGACATGGGTTCGTGCCCCGGTCCAGGAAGATCCCACATGCCGCGGAGCGGCTGGACCCATGAGCCATGGCCGCTGAGCCTGCGTGTCTGGAGCCTGTGCTCCGCGACGGGAGAGGCCACAGCAGTGAGAGGCTTGTGTACCGAAAAAAAAAAAAAAAAAAAAAAAAAAAAATCTGTCATCAACAGAACTGTTTTAAAAGGAATGCTAAAGGAAGTTCTTAAGGAAAAAAAGGGAAATAATCTCAGAGGAAAGCCCAGAGTGCAGGAAGGAAGGAAGACAAACAAAAAGAGTATGTATGTGTGTAAATCTAAATGAATATTAGCAGTACAATAAAAGTGCCTTATGGAGTTAAAAATATGTGTAAATTAAAATACATAAAAGTTACACAAAAAAGGGGAGGAACCTTGTGAAGAGAATAACGGTGCCAATTTCTCTATACACTTATATAGGTCAAGGAAGTAAACTTTTGTCACTAAAAGAAAACACTAAAGAGTAAGAGAATACATAACAATTGATAAAGGAGAAAAAAATGAAAAAATTAAAAATGCTGATACACCACAGAAATAAAGAAAAGAAAAATAACAAACCCACAATCAAATGGGAGATTTAAATACATTTCTTTCAGTAACTGATAAAACAGGCAGATAGAATGTTAGGTAAAATATAGAAAATTTGAACAAACGACCTGATTAAAAAAATACTGCAGAATACATATTTCAAGTTCACATGGAGCATTATAAAGTTAACCCACATACTATATACTAGCTTATAAAGTTTCAATAAATTCCAAAAATCTGAAGCCATGCAGAATACATTCTCTGCGTTCAGAGAAACTACACTAGAAATCAATTTACAAGATACAAAATATCTACAAACACTTAGAAATTAGGCAACACTAATAACTAATGGGTCAAAGAAGGAATAAGAATGGAAATTATAAAACGTCTAACAGATGATTGTGAAAACATCGCATATCAAAACTTTAGACTAGGGACTTCCCTGGTGGCGCAGTGGTTGAGAGTCCGCCTGCCGATGCAGGGGACGTGGGTTCGTGCCCTGGTCCAGGAGGATCCCACATGCCGCGGAGCGGCTGGGCCCGTGAGCCATGGCCGCTGAGCCTGCGCATCCGGAGCCTGTGCTCCGCAACGGGAGAGGCCACAACAGTAAGAGGCCCACGTACCGCAAATAAATAAATTAAAAAAAAAAAAAAAAACTTTAGACTACTACTAAAGGAATACTTGCAGGGGAATTGTAGCTTTAAATACATGTATTAAGAGAGAAAAAGGCTAAAACCAGCGATGTAAGTCTCCATCTTAAGAGCATAGGGATAAAAAGCATATTAAACCCAAGAAAATAGAAAGAAAAAAACTTATGACTAGAAGAGAAAAATTGATGAAATAGAAAGCAAATGTAATACAAATCAAACTCAAAAGTTGTTCCTTAAAGACTAAAGCGACTGACAAAAGTAATACAACAAATACAACTGATCAAGAAGAGAGAAGGTACAAATTCCCAATAATGGACCTCAAAAGGGAGGTATTACTACAGATCCTACAGATAATCAAGAAACAGTAAAAGTATATATTTGAACAATTTTATGCAAATACAGTTGAAATTTCAGGCAACAAGACACATTCATAGAAAAACACAATTTATAAACTGGCATAATCTAAATAATCTTGTATCTTTAAAGAAACTGAATTCATAACTTAAAACCTCTCCACAAAGAAAACTCTGATCTCAGAGAGCTTCACTGTCAAGTTCCACTGAATGTGTAAGGAAGAAACAACAATTTTAAACACAACTTCTAGGGATTAGGAAAAAGAAAAGGGAACACTTCCCAACTGATTTTATAAGGCCAGTATAATCTTATTACCAAAACTTGGCAAGGAAATTACAAATAAGGAAATTATAGGCCAAAAATTCTCATGAGCAAAATTGCAAAAGTTCTCAACAAAGGGTAGCAAGTCAAATTCAGCAATATAAAAATAATACATCACAGTAAAGTTGGGCTCACTCCAGGAACAGAGTTGGTTTAACATTTCAAAATCCAATCAACAGAATTTACAAAAATCATTTGATCATCTGAAGAGATACAATAAAAGCATGTAATAAGCCTCAATACCCAGTCATAAACGTAGAAAACTGGGAATAGAGGTGATTTTCTTAAGTCTGCCAAAGGTATCCGCAGAAGAATCTACATCGAACACAACACTTAATAACAAAATATTTAAACCTTTTCCCCGTATCAGCACCAAAACAGTGATGTTCACACTCACCATTTCTCTACTATGTCATTAGAGTCAGTAAGTGAACTTAGCAAGGTCACTAGATACAAATTCAGCATGCAAAATTACATTGTATTTCTATTCATTAGCAATAAAAAAAGAAAAGATTAAATATTAAACATGGTAACAACCCCACCAAAATATATCCAACATCTGGGGATAAACCAAATAAAAGATGTAAAAAGCTACCCAGAAAACTGTAAAACATTATTGAGAGAAATTAGACACTCTACATAATAAAATAGAAAGTCCATGCTCATGGATTTAAAGGCTCGATATAATGGATTAAATATGTAAAGTCTCTCCAGACTGAGCTAAAGAGTCAATAGTCTATTCAATATCCTAGCAGGGGTTTTGCGTCTATGTGTGGAAATGAACAAGGTGGTTCTAATGCTAAAGGCCATGACGATCTTGAAGAGCAACAGAGCTGGAGGACTTACACTGCCAGAAGTCAACGGTGCGTTATAAAGCTACAATAATTATAACAGTATGGTATTGGCACAAAGAATGCCAAAGATGGCTGGCAACACCAGAAGCTAAGAGGAAGATGTGGAACAGACCCTCCCCTAGCGTGTTTGAGAGAGCATGGTCCTGCTGACATCTTGATTTCAGGCTTCTGACCTCCAGAACTGTGAAATGATCGATTTTTGTTGTTTTAGGTCAGGGATTTTGTGGCCCTTGTAATAGCAGCCCTGGGAAACAAACGCACTTTCCCACTGCTTGGCCCCATTGACAGTTCCTCGGACCAGCCATGGGGACAGGGAATGAACATTTAGAAATGAACGTGGTAACCTTAGACGTCCAAACTTTCACCTTGAGTCTTTTCACAGTGCACTGCATTCCTGTCCTCCTGCTCAATTAGCCAGACCCCTGGGTGCCCCACCAGGAATAGCAGAGCAGAGGGACCAGAGACCTGGACCAGAATCTCAGAGTAACTGACAGACCTTGGTGGATGTTGTAGGGACAGCCATCAGGTTGCTTCTTCACTCTCCTGGGGGTTCTTTGGCTACTGAACAAGAAAGTGAGTTCTAAAGCATGGACGGGATCAGAGAGTCATAAAGAGACAAAAGAGGGTGATGTACCACCAACGTGGCAGGACACGAAGAACTCAAAGGCTCTTCTCCCAACCCCCGACCTTCCATCCAGGGCCTGACATGCCACCTCTGGCCACTCCTCTGGGTTACAAAGTTACAGGCCCTGGTACAACATGGGGGAAAGCATGTTATCAGATGACCCCAGTGAAGGCCTGGTCAGTGTTTTATTTTTCAGGACGGTGGGACTCCTACTGGCAGCCCGGGCTGGAGACCCCAGGAAGACTGGAGAAGGGAGAGAGCCTGTGAGCAGTGGGCAGTGGGCAGTGTTGCAGGGATGAGGCGAGAAGAACAATTTCCCCAAAGGAATTCAGAGAATCAAAATCCTGGCAGGGGTCCTGCAGCAGATGAAGTTGGAGAACTTCACTCTTAGGTGAAAGAAAGGAGCAGCGAGGCCTAGTTTTTCTGGAATTTGCCAACTCTGCTCAGGGTAGGGGTGAAAGGGCTTCAATTTAACTCAACACACTTTTCTTGAGCTGCTATTAAGCCCAAGATGCTATGCTGAGGTTTAGCTACTAGAGGACGATATTAAAGGACGAGCAGCTAGAGCCCCTGCCCTGGAGACGACCATTTCCATCCAGGACGGGAGCCTAAGTCATGTTTCTAACTCAGAATGTGAAGCAGAGGGTGACAAGCACCACCACAGAGGGACAAACAAGAGATGCTTATACTGAGTGCTCACCACGTACCGGGCCTGAGCCTAAGCAGTGTACGGCTATTAATTCCTTTTATGTTCACCACAATCTTCTCATACTATTATGATCTTCATTTTACAACTGACACCAGAGAAGTTAAGTTTCCTGCCCAAACAGCACAGACAGCAGGTGGCCCGGCAGAGACTTGAACACCTGTAGTCTGTCTCCTAAGCCCACGTGCTAAGCCCTGAGCTAACACTTGCAGAATATTGCTTCTGGCTGGCAGGGGTTGGGGAAGATGGGACAGTTCCAATGGCAGAGAATGTCCTTTGAGAGGTGTTGTGAGGCCACGGTAGGTAACCTAGGTCCCCCCCCCAAAACCATGCATAACGGAGGCCACCCTCTCTAAGGCTGGAATCCTAAGTAATCATGTGACAGTCGAACACAGAGTTTGCCTTAAAGGAGACCAACAGATAAATGGTCAACTGCCAAAGTCCCTTCTATCTGCAAAAGTCCCTTCTATCTGCAAGACCATACATCTATGAAGCCTGGAATGCAAAAGCCATTGGGCCGTAAAGGAGGCTGTGGTCCCTCTTCCAAGAGGCAGAAAGTTGAGAGGTTGATAGGAACCCTGGATTCTGGGCTGGTGAAAGCTACCGTAGGGGTGAATTTGAAGAGCAAATCATCCAAGCTGCCAAACTAACTTGGACTTCAAGTAACACAGTCAATAGCAGAAAATGGCCACTATCTCTTCCCTCTGGCCATTTTTTCAATGTTTACCTTTCCTGCTAAGTGTTATATTGGTACACTTTCTATCTTAGAGGATTCTGTTGGGCGTGTGACATCCACGAAAGCAACATCAACTGATTTTAAAAGGGAGGGGCTGATTTTGTGACCAAATGCATCGGTGAGGGCCACACAGGAAGAAACAGAAAACCAGGGGATGAGACTCCCCTCTGGCGCCATTTAGTCTAAGACCTGCACCATTTAGTCTAAGACCCGCACCCATTTGAGGAAGGGAGTTGTGAGTTTCCTCATTATCCTACTGGGTCGAGGGCCCAGTACCACCACGAGGGTGACATTTGCTCCAGTTCTTTATTTAGTAAAACGAAAACTCCGTGAACGTTCTGGCACTAGGCGGCCTGAGTTGGCTCCTTCGAATGAGACCTCTGCTATTTAGGGACTCCACAAAACAGAAAAATGTGTATTACCAAATAACTATTTAGAGAAAATATTGAAGACCAAAAAAAAAAAAAAAAAGATCCAGAGAGAACTGTTTGTTTTAATAGGGTCTGTTGACAATGCATTATTACTGGACAGCAGAGTGTGTGCTAAGGGAAGAAAAATGCATGTGCATTTTTTCAAGGTCAAAATAGCCATGTTCAGACAGCCCACAGCCATCCCTCTTACAGTTATTTTCCTCCTCTCTCTCTCTGGCATCTGATAGATTCTCAAAGTTCATCTAACTTGACCTTTGGCTAAACTGCCCTCATTGCTATGAAAATATATTCTCCCTCCAACCGAGCCTCTTTCTCAGAAGGAGTCGGTTTCTCTAAGCCAATGGTTCTCAAACTTTAATCCACACCAAAACTCCCGGAGGGTTTGCCAAAGCACAGATGGGGGCCCATCTCTAGATGTGCTGTTCCAGGAGGTCTGACAGGAGGGGCCCCAGGATTTTCTTTCCGACAAGTTCCCAGGTGATGCCTGGGCTCCAGGTCCACGCTTTGACACCCGCTGTTCTCCACCCCATGCAGTACACCGTGTGTAGCCATGGATATGTCGAGATGATTCACAAAGAAGGGAGTGAGAGGGCGATCTGGGCATCCGGGGGTCTGGGCAGACGCTGACTGATCTCAACCAAGCAGTAAGTCGTGCCTCCCGACCCCTGGGATTGGTGTGAAGACCCACGTGACCCCAGGCAGTTCAATAATCCGGGCTCTAAGCTTTGGCTTCACTGTCTGGAGAGAAAGCTCCTTCTTTTCCTCCCAGACATCAAGCTCAAAGAATGTGGTAACAGGATTGGAGACAACGCCCTTGTGCCCATGACAGGACGACGCATGGGAAAATGAACCAGTACAGCAAGGAAAACGGAACCAAGGGAGAGTCAAGAGACTCTGAGTCTACTGACGACACTGGCACCTCTGCACTCAGCTGAGCCCCGGCCTGGTCAGTTACGTGAGTCAACATGTTCGTTTTCTGCTAAAGTAGCTTGGGTTGGGTTAGCTGTCGTTTGCAAGAACCCTGGCTCAGTCTGCCATTTTCTGGACGTTTCTAGCACAGGATCCTTCAGCTCCCTTTGTTCTATCACTCATTGCCAAGGGAGGGCCCCGGAGCAGTGGCCCAGAGCCCACCTTTAATGATTCATGCTCCCCTGTCCACCACCTATTCACTTTCTTTTCCCGGCAATTAACCCAACTCAGGAACTTCCACCACACCCTCTCACGCTGCCCAACCTTGAACTTCACTTTTCTGGCTATAGGAATAGACACGTTTGTTTACTTCTCTGCTTCACTCCCCAGGTTCCATAAGCCCTGAAGCATAACAACATGCAAATACAGAAACAGGAACGCTGCACATCACCTTATTCTGATAAAGCCGAAGGGTTCTGACTTCTATACTTCCAATTCTTGATTCCATCTATTTGATCAAAAGAGCCAGTAAGGTTCGCTTTCAAGCATTTCTGAGGTTTCTAGAATTGCTAAGGTTCTGTGATTAATCCAGAGACTCCTTTAGCCAAACTCCATTAATAAGAGCATCTTGGCACGTTTTACAGATGGGATGGTTAACCCAGCAAGCACGCCACATCAGCAGTCATCCATGAATGTGTAAGATACCAAGCAAGGTCAGCTGTATCCCACAGAGAATTAATACACGTGGAATTAGACTCCTTTCCATTTAATCATTACACAGGCATGTCCTCAGTGCCCACAAAATATGCAGAATTCTACATCCACAGTAGCATAAAAAATATCTTCCTTATCTTAAGGAAAAATGCAATTTAACAAGAAAGACAAGACCAAAATACTAACAATTGGAAAGCGAATAAAGGCACTGCTATTATTTCTTTAACAAAGTGCCAGAGGGTATATGACCAAATCAAGGCATTTCTCAAGTATCCTAAAGAGGCTGCCACTGTTTCCTGTGCAACTCTTTTTTACAACTGTCCTCACAGACAGCCTACCACCATTCACGTGTGTGGCAGACACAGTTGACAGCCTATCCCATGAGCATTTTGTCCCTGTCATCAGAACCCCTATTTTGTTTTGGAAACGGATGTGCTCCTATCCAGGCTAAGCCAATCATGACACGCCTGTCCCCTGCTTTCCCAGGGCTCTTGCTGATGGGATGGCAGTGAAAGCAAGTTCTGACCGACGACATCGGAGCAATGACTGGTTTTCCCGATCAGTGAGGAAGACCTGGGCATAGCTCTTTGCTCTTTCCCTTTCTCCCAGCCTTGCACATAGAAGTGTGGCCTACAGACACACCAGCCACCTTGAGACCCTGGGCAGCGGTCAGGAGACCAAAAGAATCGCAGCAATGTGAGCCCTGGCATCATGGAGCAACTGAAACCCAGGCCAGCAGCCTCGGACTTCTTAATACATCAGAAACAAAATTTCATTGGTTTCAGCCACCCTTCTGGCTTTTTATATTACTTAAAGCTAAGTATAATATTGTGATACAACATCATAGTCTCATTTTTTTAATTAATCCAGCAGATCCAGCAAACGTATTCCCCAAACTTTAATCCAAATTTCTTTAGACTGTTGCCAAAACTTATATCCTCCCCTCAAAGCATACTGCGAACAGTAAAAGGTGTGTATTGTCAGCCCTGAAGACAATTTTACAAGACAACTGTGAGAGATGTTTTAAACAATGGTAATTTTGTGACAGTGAGTGACAGCATTACATGAAACAACCCTCACTTGGTTATAACATTTGTTCAAAAGAGTCATTTATTTTGAGTCCATCTCATAGCTAAGAAAAACCAAAAGTTGATTGAAGTCATAGTAGGATGATCTATGAGGATAATCATTAATTAGCTTAGTTTTATTTCAGTTGTCAAGAAAAATATTTAATTAGCGTATAACCATATGTGAGGGTTGCTGGGCTTAATTTGGACTCTGACTTATTTTCATTCTGTCTCACAGCAAATGTTGAAAATCATTTTTGGATGAACTTCCAACGTATAACCTGTGTTTCAAATTTTCAGCAGGAAATTTCACTAGATGAATCTAGTTTCACTAAATGAATCTAGTTTATAATGTTTTGAAATTTCACTAGATGAATCTAGTTTAATGTTTTCTTTAATCTGTCTTACAGTTTTGTCCAAACCTGGTGGTTGTTTATTTTTATTAGTGCAGAAATTGAAGTGTTTAGTTATAGATGGTTTGGAAAATAAAAAAAATCGAGGCTATATTACTCCACATTGCAATCAGAGCTACCACCAAGGAAGCGTTTTTTACATAATAGAACATAATAGAAAATTTACAGTTCTAACAACAAAGAACACCCTAAATAAATTCCAGAAGAGGTAGAGTCATATGTAAACCTTAGAACAACCAGAAAAACATCAGAGTATTCATCTGATCTCAAGTGGGGGAAGACTGGGCACAGAATTAAAAGAAGACACTTAGAAAGATATTAATAAATGTGACTGTATTATAAAAATACTTAAACTTCTGTATATCACAAGTTACAAAAAGCAACAAACTAGGAGAATAATTTTAACAAATATAATAGATGGAAAAATGATATTGTACTCTAATCAATAGAAAGAACTGGGCAAGGTCATGACTATGAATTTTAGCTGAGAAAAAAACACAAGTTACCAACAAGCATTCATTTAACAAATGCCAAATACTAGGATAGAGGAGTGAACACAGAGCTAGCTCTACCACTTGCAGCTGATAAACAACAATTAAGGTGTAAGAAGTATAAATAAATTATACAGGTAACTTTTGGAAGAACTAAGAAAAATAACAGACTCAGCTACAATGAAGTGTTGCAGGAAACGAAAGGAAGACAGGATAAAGGGAAAATATATTAATTATCACTGTTATAAACAGGAGTCAAAAGCTGCTGCCTAAAAAAATAATGAATTAAATATATAAAGTTACAGTTCTAAAAACAAGCAGTAGAAAAACAACACAGAAAGGAATTCGAATTTTCAAAAGGAACATATACACTCATATACAAACTTGTGCAAAAATTTTTAGAAGGCAAGAAAATATTTTAAAAGAGAAGCAATCTCTCCCGAGGAGTCTCTCTCTCTATGTTACGGAAACTCATCAGTATTCCTCTCCCATTTTATACCTCTGGCTCTCAATCAACTAGAATACATCAAGTATAATATAACAGGCTCCTGCCCTTCCACTTTATAACCATAATGTCCACTGTTAGGCACAGATCAGCAATCAATCTGAGATCTTAGTACACACCTGAATCAGTCTTTCAGTTAATGCAAGAAATTGTTTTGGCTGTGTAGCCCTTACCTTAGGTCTATGGAGAATCCTGTGAAAGGTCTCCGTTATATCCCCAAATATTGCTCATTTGCAAAAAGTTTAATTGTGAGAACTGTGGTTCTCTTTCTATAAAACTGAGAGGGAAAGTTAAAAGTTAAATGAATCAGGTAAATAAAAATCTTTAAAATCTGCTTCAATCACATTGGCTACGTATGAATGTATATGAATGGGCCTATGTATGCTTGCTTCTTCATAACTTAAGTACAACACAGCCTTAAGTGATATCTATTCTGTAGTTAAAATACAATAGAGATTTGGGAGAGTGATCCAGATTTGTAATAGTTTCTGAAGGGATATTTTGATTCCACTTATCCAATTAAACAGGAGAAAGAGGAAATAAAAATAGATCTAATAATTAAAAACAAATATCATATAAATAAATGTAAACAAAGAGTCCATATCAAGGTAAAGACTCTCAGATTAGAGCAAAGAGCAAAACTCAATTATATTCTCCACTGTATACAAGGGTCAGACCTGCAACAAAGTGATTAAGGATGGTTGAAAATAAAAGATGGGCAAATGTTATCAAGCAACATACACAAAATAATTTTTAAATCAAGCAAGTTTGCATTCAGGGCAAAAAGTATTAAACAAGACAAGTAAGGCCACATTTATTAAAAAAAAAAAACTCCCCAATAAGCTCTTCCAGTAATTAATAACTACGCATCAAATAAGAGCATCAAAATCATAAAGCAGAATTACCGGGAATAAAAGGAAAAATACATTAGTAAAAGGAAATTTTAATTTACATCCCTCAGTTCAGGACATATTAAGTGGACCAAAAATTACTGAGGACATGGGTAATATAACAATAGCAATAAAAAGCTACGGTAGACCTAATTTACATATATCCAATTCCATAATCTGCAAACAGAAACTAGATAATTTGGGAGTTCTCACAAACACTGACCATAGAACAGCCCACATTGAAATTATATCTGAGTAATCTCAACCCCCTTATATAAAATGGCTGTGGTATTATTTGCGTAGAACCAGCACACATTCTCCTCTATACTTTAAATCATCTCTAGATTACTTAAAAAACCTAATATAATGTAAATACAATGCAAATAGTTGCTGGCATGAGGCAAATTCAAGTTTTGCTTTTGGGAACTTTCTGGAATTTTCTTTCCCTAAGTATTCTTGGATCCCCATGTGGTTGAATCTACAGATGCCCACTGTCTACCAACCCACATGTGTTTTGTTTGGGGGTTTCCCCAAAAGCAGACCCCGAGAGAAGAATGTAGTTTATTTGGCAGACAGTATGACAAATGTGAGAAAGTGGGGAAAGTGCGATGGGGCAGAAAGAAAAACCAAAATAATAGTGTGTTTTTAGAGTGAGTAAAGGAAGGAGTTACTGGACCTCAGTTTTGCTGGGGACCCTCTGAATGCAGCTCAGAATTTTCCCACGGAGGGAAAAGGAAGCTGGGCATTTATCAACCGATTCCCATCCCTTTTCAGTGGAAGGCTGTTCCAGAGAATCCTCTCTCCTGCATTCCTCGCTGCCCTGCACACCTACGGCACTGGAGAAACACCTTAGATAGACAAGAGGAAAGTCACAGCAGGCACTGGAAATGGAAAGCTGACAACACAGACACCTGTCCTGTAAGCAAACTCAGGAATGCTGGGGGAACGTGTGCTGGGCAAACCCCAAGGTGGCCCCCCAATGAGTCATGCCCTTGTGTAGCTCCCTTCCCTTCGAGTGGGTGGAGCCAGAGACCACTTCTAACCAACAGGACATGGCAAAGCGATGAGACACCAACCCCATGTTTAGGTTTGATGAGGTTACATCATATGAAAAAAAAGTGAAAGAATTTTGCAGATATAATTAAAGTCCCATTGGGATTTGATTAAAAAGGAAATTATCTTAGATGAGTCCAGCTTAATAAGGTGGAAAATTCTTGAAAGAGTGACTGGACCATCCTGAAGTCAGAGCTTCCCAGGCTGACCCTGAGGAAGCACGTGTTGTCATGTGTCTGCAGAGGTGAGATCTCAACCGCTGACATCTGATTACAGCTGTGAGACCCTTGCCGGGGGACCAAGGTGTGTCGTGTCTGGGCTCCTGATCCACAGAAAATGAGATGATAATTGTCTGCTGTTTTAAGTCACTAAGTTTGTGGTCATTTATTACAAAGCATAGAAAAGAATCTTCTTCATTTGAGAGTAAGTCATAATACCTGGAACTCTGGGTCTAAGAGTCATCAAAACTAAAAGTGCAGATCATAAATGTTAACAGCAATGAAAACACTCCCCAAACTTCATGACTGATAGACGGGTAGGTCAATGGTAAAGATTGGGGAGTCCATAAATAAACCCCCAAACATATGGGAGTTTAATAAGTGATAAAGGTGACACAGCAAACCACTGAAAAAGAAAATGAGCTGTTCATTGAATGATATTCAAAGCCAATTGGAGAAAGAAAAAAGACATTCCTGCTTCACTCCTAACACCAAAATAAATTCTAGATGATCTCCGATTTAAATGTTAAAAAACTAGAAACTGAAGAACACATGAGAAAAAAAAATTTTAATAATCTCAGTGAGAAAGATCTTTCCCACTGTGACTACCCCCTCCCCAAAGCACAAAAAGATGGATTAATTCGACTACATCAAAAGGAAACATTCTGGAAAAAAAATCATGTTCTGAATGGAAAATACTATCAACTCAAAAGATATATGACAGAGGTGGGGGGAAAGCTTGTTCACACATATCACAAAGAGATCGTTCCCTTTTTCTATAAACAGTACACACAAAGGACTGGTAAAACATGTGTAACGTCACTCAATAATAAAAATGCAAAGATAAAAATACCCTGTATCAGAGAGGCAAACACACTTTGGCTGCCTTCTGTGTTGGCAGCCACTGATGATGGCATGGGTGTTGGCACAGGTATGAGGAAACAGGTACACGCCCACCCTGGTGGTGGTAGAATAAACCCTTACGACCCCCATGGAGGGCAATATAGCAACAGACAAAAAAATTACAACTAGCCTTACCCCTTGTCTCAGCAACTCAACCTGCCCAGGTATGAAATGATGGAGTCAGTTGACATTCCACATAATGAAAATTTATTCAGAGCCTGCTGTGTAACAGGCAGTGTTGGAATTGCTGAAGATACGGTAGGAAACAACACAATCCTTAACTCCATTCAGGGGGGGAAGTAATTCTGGGTGAAGACAGACAATACACAAAAGGAACCCCCAAAATAAATTCTGGTTCACTTATCCATTAGAATACCATAAAGATGTTTCAGAAAATGAAGCTGCGCTATCTGTATTAACATGAAAGGAGTTTCAAGATATATCAGTGAAATAAGGTGGAAAAGCATATGCATAGTATATTGTTATTTGTGTAAAAACAATCCATACATAAAGATGTGGTGCATACATACAATGGACTACTACTCAGCCATTAAAAAAGAATGAAATCATGCCATTTGCCACAACATGGATGGACCTAGAGATTATCATACTAAGTGAAGTAAGTCAGAAAGAGAAAGACGAATACCATATGATATAACTTATACGTGGAATCTAAAAATACGACACAAATGAACTATTCTACGAAACAGAAGCAGACTCACAGACAGAGAACAGACTTGTGATTGCCAAGGGGGTGGGTGTAGGGAAGGACGGACCGGGAGTTGGGGATTAGCAGATGCAAACTATATATATAGAAATGGATAAACAAGATCCTACTATATAGCACAGGGAACTATATTCAATATCCTGTGATAAAACATAATGGAGAAGTATACGAAAAAGAATGTATATATATGTGTAACCAAATCACTTTGCTGTACAGAAATTAACACAACATTGTAAATCAACGATACTTTAATAAATTTTTTAAAAGTCCATATACACACATAGCAGGACATACAAGAAGCTTGAAATAGTAGCTGTCTTTGGGTGTCTGGGGAATCAGGGTGAGGAGGAGACATTTTGCTGGATATCCTTTTGTACCTTTGGAATTATGTGTCATGTGCATGTATCAAATATAAAAGAATGCATTAAGATTGCTAGCAAAAATATAAATAAATAGAAGTGACTGGGTAGATATATGCCCAAACAATAATTAAGTCTGAGTATACTGTTATACTAAATATAGCAAATTTTTAAGAGTATCAAAAAAAGAATGCAAATCTACACGTATAAAAAGTACTGTGTTTCTTAAATTCACACTTGCAGAATTCTGGTTCAGCTCCTAGCCACATACTGTTTTTGATTCCCTGTTCTTCCTTCCTCAAATCAATTTACTTTCTTTTCAGTATCTGTGCAGTGAAATGCAGGGACGGCCATCACGTGTCCAATTCAGTCACCACCGAGACCTAGAAGATCTCTCAATGCCCTGGGCCATTTATTTCTCCAGATCTCTCAGAATGACCAAGGTGGACAGAGTGGGGTCCTCACCTGTTTCTAAAGCCCACTGGTTTACCTTCTTCCCCCCAGAGTAGCTCCTTTTCTACTTCTGATACTTTTTTTTTTTTTTAAGCAATGTCATTAGGACACTGTCAGTCCCAGCTGTTTCTGAGCCCTTCATAGCCATCAGATAAATCACTGTTATGGACTGTAGGTTTGTATCCCCCAAATCCATATGTTGAGGCACTAACCCCCAATGTGTTGGTATCTGGAGATGGGGATTTGGGGAGGTAACTAGGGTTAGATGAGGTTATGGGGATGGAGCCCTCATGATGGGATTAGTGCCCTTATGAGAAGAGACACCAGGGAATTCCCTGACAGTCCAGTGGTTAGGACTCAGTGCTCTCACTGTCAGGGCCCCGGGTTCAATTGCTGGTCAGCGAACTAAAATCCCATAAGCCTCGGGGTATGGACAAAAGCAAAAAAAAAAACAGACACAAGAGCTTGCTCTCTCCTCCGGCACCCCCAATTTCATATGAAGCAACACTAACAATTTATCCTTCTATCAGTCCTTTTAATAAATGGATTCCTTACGCTTTCAACCAGAGCTTCCTCTCCCCGTGAACCCCCTCCCCCCAGAGAGGTCACGTGAGTACACAGTGAGAGGGCAACTGCCTACAAGGCAAGAAGAGAGGCCTCAGAATGACACCTACCTTCCTAGTACCTTGACCTTGGACTTCCCAGCCTCCAGAAAGGTGAGAAATATATTTCTGTTGTTTAAGTCACCCAGTCTATGGTCTTGTGGTATGTCAGCCTCTGAGCTGACAAATACAATCATTTTCCCTACTTTGGTCATGTAACTGTCTCAGGGGCCAGGTCATTTTAAAACATCGTCAACTCTGGGGCTTCCCTGGTGGTGCAGTGGTTTACAGTCTGCCTGCCGATGCAGGGGACACGGGTTCATGCCCCGGTCCAGGAGGATCCCACATGCTGTGGAGCGGCTGGGCCCGTGAGCCATGGCCGCTGAGCCTGCGTGTCCGGAGCCTGTGCTCCGCAACGGGAGAGACCATAACAGTGAGAGGCCCGCGTACCTCAAAAAAAAAAAAAAAAATCGTCAACTCTGGAGACGAATGGTGGTGATGGTTATACGGTAATGTGAACGAACTTACTGCTACTGAACTGTACCCTTAACAATGGTTAGAACGGTAAATTTCTATTTCTTACCTCGATTAAAAAAAAAAAAAAAACCCAGCCAACACTTTTTCTCACTTCAAGCTCAATTACCCCGCCCCACTCCCTTCCTTACTTGCCCAAAGAGACAGGCATGTCTACAGCCTGTCCATGGAATAGGATACTATAGGAAAGATGCTCACCACATAGTTATTTAATGTTTGAAAATAGAACCTTGAAAAAAAAATGTGTAGGCACGGTTGCAGTGTAAGCGAACCGTCACACTGTAAGTTAATAACCCCCAGGAATCCTGGAGGCTATTTTAAAACATGGTACTAAGAGTCCTGGAAAAATCTGTGATGAAGATCAAAACTACAAGACTCTTAGAAAACAAAATGCCCGGCTTGCTAGCTATCAGAGGCAAAGAAGTTAACAACATAAGGAGAGGGGGGAACAGGATGCCTCAAAATGGAGAGGTTTTGGTAGAAATGAGGAGAGTGGGCAGGGCGTAAAATAAGAGCCCTAGAAAACTTGTCTCCTGCAGTCTTACACCACCACCATGGTATTCGCTCGCTAGGGTCCACTTGAAATTAACTTCTAGCCTTTGACTAGATGCCTTGATCTTTCAGGTGAATTACTCCATCCATTCATATTTTTAATATGTACGTTTTCCCGTACTTTATGGCATTTATATGCTCCCCTGGGATAGGGTGTCAGTAGATCCTAGCTCCTGGTGGAAATTTCATCCATCAGTGAATCCTTCTTCGTTTCATGACATCGGTGAGGTAGAATGGAAAGGTATGGGATCCAGGGACAGAAGGTGGAGGTCCATGCTTGGCCTCCGGTCCCTGGCAGGCTGTGGCTAGTGTGTCATTTGTACTGGGGGAAATCAGAATACAAATGTCACTATGGGAACTGTTCTGTCTGGTCGGGTATCTAGCTTTCCTGAACCTCAGCCTCCTCAGCTGTGAAAAGGACCAGATATATGGTGGGAAGGAGGAAGGAGAGGTCAACAGAAAGCTTTGTAAAAATGCACTTTGTGACTGTAAAATACAGAAAGAAAAATTTTAGCACCAATTTAACTTAGCACCAATTAAAACTGATGCCAAAGGCCACCAAGTTTGTAATACCAGAAGACTGAGAAAAGTTGAGCTATTGGCACAAGCCTTTGAAAATATAATGCACCAAGCTGTTTTATCTTGTTATGTAGATGATGTAATGGCTAGAAGATATTTGCAAGACGTTTACCTTGAACTTACGAAGAATTTAAACATTAAGCCAGTTCCTTTGAAGGTTCTTTTCTTGCCACGTTTATAGCTATTCTGTGTCTTCTCATCGTAAAATTCAGTGGTTTGTTTACAAAAAGCTGTCCTGTGAAACTCTACCTTAACTGCAATAGTTACTTGTTACATTGGTATTATCCCATATTTATTTACCTGTTTGAGATAGAAAAGTACACTGAAGTTACAATTCATCCAGTATTAAAAACAAAAAAAAGTGGTCATATTCTCTTGAGATTGGGGGGGAAAATCTATAAATCAATCTGTAAAATTTATAAAAAATGAAATTCTATTTCGATTGTGGTGGAAGTATTTTTAAACATTGCATTTCAGTATTTTCATCAAGAAATACATGTAAATATCATTTATCTTAAAGTCAGGAAGTCACCTATAATCTTTCAGAAAACTTTCATAAATAAGCGCATTTAGGGTACCTCCCATCAGCGTAAGACTTTACTGGTTATAGAGCACATAAAGAAGACTTTATATAAGCTAAGTTCTGACTCAATACTTAAGGAAGGTGAGGGGCCAGGGAACTGGTTGAGAAAGCAATTAGCAAACTGTGGGCACAGAATGGAGAAATGGGTGAAGAAAACCTCCTAAGCCAGTCTGGTGTCCGGGTGACGTCGGATCCTTGTTACAAAGTCTGGTGGTTGCAGACAGACAAGATGATCTTCCCACTGCGTTGATTAGAACCTCGCTACCAGTTGTAATCTTAGACCAAATTGCAGAAGCTCATTAGCAAGCAGGCATAAACAGCAGTGCAAACTGAAGTTGGGGAGAGGCAGCCGCAGGTGCCCCCACTGGCCCCTTGCAGGACATACTCCCTTGCAAGAGGATGGGGAAGGATGTCTGTGGGTCCTGTGAGCAGTCAAGCTGGTAGGACCCTGCCCCTTGGAAGAGGAGGGGTGGGGCTGGTGAGCTCTGGCACAGACTTCAGGGTTGGTTGGTTTCTTCTACCTTCTTCGTGCAAGGTTGACAGACTGTTATACCATTTCCCGTTAACCGTATAGCTTAAACACCACTGATTTCATCAATCTGAAATTACTTCTAACTATTTATTCTTCACGTTAATTAGACAAACCTAGTATTGATTCTGGTTAGAATACTTCACAGGCTAATTAACCACCCCTAGCAGGTTGAATAGAAATAACTCACTCTTACATACCACAAGAGTCGTGCTCAAGTATTTCAGTAGGATAATACTAATAATAAAGCCACTGTGAGGTCGAACGGAGGGGTGAGGGGCCACAATAATGACTGAGAAGCTAACATTTATTAAACACTACACATGTGCTAATAAGTATTATGCTGCAGGTCGGCTTTATCTTATTTAATTTCAGAAACAATCCTGTGAACTGTAAAGGATTATCCCCATTTTACATATAAGAAAACCGAGGCTTAGAGAGATTAACTCACTCAAAGTCAATTAACTAATATTAGAGCCACAGTTCAAATCTAGGCTTGTTTAATACCAGAACACATACTCTTCGGGAAAGTTTAACATTCGAAATGCTGTTCCTGAGTCATTTGAATTTAGACCCTGGACCAAATCATCTACAGTAGAAACAAATTTTTCCACCGAAGTGGACAAATGTGCAGAAATCCGCTCCAGTATTTCAGGCATGAAAAGGTGAAAACAATTACAAGAGTGACTCAAAATTTCAGGCTTTCTGAGTTAAAAGTTCCCTCACTTTACAGGAAACTAAAGAAATGGAAAGGAAACACTAACGATGCAGAAGAAACTGGTGAAGCTCCGTGACCAGCCAGGTAAATGCATTTATTTTCAGCCGTTGTGGTGTCGCTGCATCTGGCAATAGGATGCCCACTACACTGTAGGGATGTGGGGACACTTTTCTCCCCTGTCCACTGAGGATGGAGATGACGCCTGGTTCTTTGTTAAACGGCCCATGAGACAAATACCAGGAACCAAACAAACCAATAAATGCCGAACAAATGACTGCGTTTATTTAATTAAGTGCTAAGTAGCATTTACCACAGAGAGATGGGGAAGGAATTTACTGTCTACGCTGCAGTGTATTAAGTGCCCTGACAGATGCAAGCACCCAGCGTGTGAAAGGACATAGGAAAGGCACTTAAGTGATTCTGAGAGTGGAGCAAGCAGCCAGGGAGAGGGGGCTCTGGAATGATCCTTGAAGTTGCAGGAGTTACACAGGTGAAGGGGAGGGTGATCCAGGGGAAGGAAATGCCACCTGTGAATGAAATAGATGACAGGACTTGGGAGGAGACAATGGCCAAAGCCCAGATGCTCACAGGCCTCAGGTTCAAATATAAGGAACCTGAACTCATCATGTAAGCTACAGGGGCGAGGGAAGGTGGGTTGGGGGCTGGTCCACGGAAGACCTCATGCTAACAGACTTACCCCTCCCGCAAGCCTAGATTTCTTGGAAGCAAGAAGTTCTGCCCTACAGTGTGAGGAAAATTAGGTGTTGACAATTAACACCCATTGAGGACTTCTCTCAAGGGTCTGGGAAGAATTGAGGGCATCAGGAAAGGGGGGAGCTTTAGAGCTTCTGCCACACCAATGCCTGGAACAAAGGCTGGCGAGCCTACAGGGGTATTTAGAACCTCTCCTACAGAAAGCAGGAGGCTTTCAGAGCTTGATGCTCCTGCCAGGAGAGCCACGGCACTTTTTAGTGCACTGAAAGTGTTTCTGTGCACGGATTATAAATCACGGAGGTCAGGGGTCGTTTTTCTCCAACTCACCCACTTTTGCTCCTAGCATCCTAGCCCCGTGCAGCCTACAACTAGGCACAGATCCGCTGTCAGGATTGACCAGCTCGCTGCCTGATAGGCGCTCCCAGTCGCCAGTCAGTAAATCTAGCGGCATTCAAATCTAAGGTTTCTTTTTTGTTTTTAATCCTCTGTTAACTGCCCCAAGGGAACAGATGTTGTTATTCTGAGCCTGGCATATTATTGGAATGACTTAACCACCTCTTCCACTGCCAGCTCATTGTGTTTCAGGCTGGAAGGCACTGCACTGTTTCCTTTTCTCCTTTTGAGTAAAACGATGTGCCAAAAGCCATATAGAAATCAGAGACCGTAAACCTTCCCAGACACTCTTTGCAGGAGCAAAGAAGTCTCTCCGAAGAGCAGGGCTTGCTCTCCTGGGTGCAGCTTGACCCGCTGTGTCTAACGGGCAGTGACTCGGGCTCCCGGGAGCTGGGGCAGGACAGGTTTCTGCTCTGCATCGGCCTGAGGGTCAGACCCCAGTGTGGGGCTCCAAGGACAAAGAACGACCCTGCCTGAAAAAGTTTCAGCGTTCCACCCCCTCCCGGACTCTTATCCTCTGCGCCATGTTGCGATGGTTATGAAATTCCTGAGCCCACCTGGGCAACAGGACCTGTCCCAAATAAGGAAAGGCATCTGCCCTGTCCCACTCCCACCCTACAGAAGGAAGGTATATGTGCCTCGACCAATCAGTAAACGAAGTTTTCACCTCGGACCATTCCTTTGTTTTCTGGCTATAAAGACTGATCAATAGCACATGTTTGGGCTCAACTCTCCCAGACTACTAGGAAGTTGGCCCGCTGTTCTGGCAGCGACCCTTCCCTCTAATAAGTTCTTTCTTCTTTACATTCTGACTTGTGTCTGGAAATTGTTGCCCAACCTGTGTTCAGACCACGATACTCAGCATCTGGACGTCAGGTGTCATTTTCAGCAGAGCTTCTGTGGGCAGGTGGAGGAACTGGAAGCATCCTCACTGGGTCTCTCTCCATATCATCTCTGCCATTTCCCTCAAAACATGCAGCCCTCTCCATCCATCTTCTGTATTCCCACTTTTCACAAAGACGCACGCAGTGTATTTTTCTACCAGAAATGTCAACCATGCTTGCTCAGTGATAACTGGCTGCTGACAACTCAGCTGGAAGGGTGGTTATAGGGAACGGTGGGACTGCAGTGAAATGGTGAGCTTCCCGCCTGAGGTGGGCAACCACCACCTAGCTTGAGTCAACCATGGCTTTGTGGGACTGGCATGTAGGCAGTTTTAAACAAATCTTGTTGTTTTTTTGAGAGAAGCTAAAAATCCATGTTTTTAGGGAAAACGTACTGGTTTTTCCATGTTGTTAAATATTTAAATAAGGACCAGACAAGATGGCTTGGTCAGGGGGTGAGGGAGATTTGGCCTGCTGGCACCCTGATGTTCAATCATGATCTAGGTCCACATTGCCATCTTGCAGATGAGAAAACTGAGGTCTAGGAGAGATGAGCTGACCACCTCACTGTCCTGGAATGACTAAGAAGCAAAAGGCAGAACAAGCACCCTGGTTAGGGTCCTGCAGCTCAGTCTCATCTTTTACCGGCTTCTACTATCAACTGCTATTTGTTCACATATGACTTACTTCTCAACCATATTATAACCCTAAGAATATTCTGATCACTAATTCTAGAGTGTGTGTGTGTGTGTGTGTGTGTGTGTGGTGCGGGAGGTTTGAATGCAGCTTAATAGAAGGAAATCTGTATACACTATAGTCCCGCTACACCATGGAACATTACACAACCACTGAAAATAATAAATTAGAGAAATTCCATTGGCTCGGAGGAGGGAGTTCCATAAGGCATAAATGAGTGGAAAAAAAATCATGATGCAGAAAAGTGTGTATCATAGTATCCAAATGCTTAAAAGTCCAACAGCCCCCCAATATATGGATATGTTTATTTGTACATATACAATATGGTTGAATTACATGTGTACAGAGAAAGTATAAAAGATATACATTAACTTGTTAATATAGATTACCTTGCTGTGGGAGTCTAGTGAGGGGGAGAAGGCATGGTAGGGGAGGGGGTAACCATGGAAAAAAAGTGAAAAGTGGCTTCTTTTCCAGCCACAGAGGAAGAAGGGGGCAGGCACCTCAAAAGTAAAATACGATCAGTTGCAAAGCATGAAGAAATGTAGACTGTTCTTGAATGGGGCTGTGTACACTTGGACTCGGCTATACTCTATTTTCATACAATAAGCGACATCATCCTGCATTATGTGAAAGACCCAGTGAGAAGGTCACACAGATAATGGGCCGTGCTTGTAGGATTTTATTTTATGCACGTCACTTTTTCCAAACAGTAATGATCAACTTTTTCCAAACAGAGATGCAGATTATGCTAGTTGCTTGAAAAAGAATACTTCATTTAATACTTGCTTAGCTCACCCTGTAGAATTACACAGAGTGTGTTCCAGCCCTGATATTGTCATATCAAAGCCCATCAGCCCAGAACCCGCTGGGCCCAGTTCAGACTGTCTTATACACGTGCCATCCCCTCCCCCATCTACCAGGTCCAGTTTGCAGCCTGGCCTTCATTTTGACTCATCTCCCTCTACCCTTCCAAAGGTTGCAACCCAGAAACCTTGACTCTGGCCCATCACTGGCTTCACTGTGTATTTTTCTTTCTACTTCCCAGTCTCTGCTCTTCCTAGGAAGCTGTCTCTGTAACGACACGGCATCCTGTCACTGAAACATCCCTGACTTCCCCAAAGTTGTGGGAAGACCCAAGTGATCGTTTTACTCACTGGCCTCAATCTTTTTTTTTTTTTTTTTGCGGTACGCGGGCCTCTCACTGTTGTGGCCTCTCCCGTCGCGGAGCACAGGCTCCGGACACGCAGGCTCAGCGGCCATGGCTCACGGGCCTAACTGCTCCGCGGCATGTGGGATCTTCCCACACTGGGGCACGAACCCGTGTTCCCTGCATCGGCAGGCGGACTCTCAACCACTGTGCCACCAGGGAAGCCCTGGACTCAATCTTGACGCTCTAGCTCTCCATCAGTGTGGCTCCACCTCTGCCATGAATTAGCCTCCCTAAATATTGTCAGGGCTGCCCAGGGATGCTGACCTCGAGCTGAATGTGAGTCCTTGACTGCCCACCATGAAGCAGGAATCCTGGAGGCCTCCTTGGTGTGTCTGTCACCTGGAGCATCGGTCACATGCAGAGAGCCCCTGACAACAACTGTGCAGGTGCCCCAGAGTCCATGGCAGCTGCCTGCCCCTTCTGGCTTTGGAGGAGACCTCTAGAAATCCATCCTTCCTTTCATTCACACTCGGCCAAGGGCCCCCCACAGTAAAATGCCTGGCCCCCCCACAAGTATTTCATCTGTGAGTGATGCAAATATTCAGTCCACTCACATTCTCAGTCATTTTGAAACTGAGCAGAACCCAGTGGGGCTCCTGAGCACAGAAGCCTTCCTGTGTCCCCTGTTTCTTGTTTGTAGCGAATAGGCTTCAGCCTCCATGACCTTCCCTGAGTTCCAAAGGGCAGGTTCAAACAGCGGCTAATCAGGGAAGGGGATGCAGAGACAAGGGAGGAGCAATCAAGAAACAATGGTGCAGCCTTGGGGCAGCGTCCTGGTTCCCCCTCAAGATAATGATACCTTTGAGCTCTTCTGAAGAACTAAAACCTCCCAAATGGAAGATGTTAACTACCTGATGAAGCATTCTTCATTCCAGAGAGAAGGTCACAGAGTTTGATAACCTCAAGAACTGCTGAAACTCATCAGATCACCTGAGGCCAGATTAAAGGAATGCAGTCCCCGCACACACCCTAATCCTTACCAGCAACCCCGCCCTTGAACCACTGCTATAAAACTCCTCACCAAATCCCCCTGGGTTGGGACAGTTTTGAGGGGCATGAGCCTGCTGTGTCCTCCTTTGCCTGGCAAAGCAATAAAGCTATTCTTTTCTACTTCACCCAAAACTGTCTCCAAGATTCGATTCGGCACCAGTGCACAGAAGCCAAGCTTTCGGCATCAAATTCCCAAATGGAAAAAACTACAGGTACCTAAAATTAAGTCCTTCCAGCATGGCCCCTTATCTACAATTCTGATCACCAATTTCCATTGTGTATGCCAGGCAATTCTTTCCCCACACCAAGTAATTCTTCAACACCAGCTGGGTGTCTTAATTCAACTCAGCGCTGATACAATCTACCTGGAAATAACTCAGATTCCACAGATTTGGGGTTCTATCCCCCACCTCCACTTCAGATGCCAACTGCAAGTCCAGGTCATCACCTGTGCTTCTGAATGGCTGGCTTAATTAAAATCAGAGGTTCCCAGGACCACTTCCTTGGGTTTGATGAGCTTGTTATTGTGCTTACACAACTAGGGAAACCAGTTTACTCCCTTGATTACCAGTTTATTATAAAAGGATCAAACTCAGAAACAGCCAGATGGGAGAGGGCAAGGTATCAGTCTCCCCATACCACCAACCCCGAAAAAGTTCTCTGATCCCCCATCCTTTGGGGTTTTTATGGAGGCTTCATGACACAGGCACCAATGATTAAGTCATTGGCTGTTGGTGATTGATTCAACTCCCCACCCCTCTCCCCTCCACTGAGGCCAGGGGTGGAACTGAAATTTCTGACCCTCTAATCACCTAGTTGGCCACCAGCCAGAATCCACAGGTGCATCCCAAAGCTGCCTCATTAACATGACAAAAGATACCTTTGTAGCTCTTATCACTTTGGAAATATCCAAGGATTCAGGAGCCCTGTGCCAGGGACACGGACAAAAACCCAAAACAAGCCTTTCTTACTATAAATCACCATGTCACACTTTCCTTCTCGGTCTTCTACATAAACTAGAATGATACCATATGTTACGTGAAAATACAAAGCATGGCTGGTACTATGCACAGTATGTACGCACAGTACTCATCAGATGTGCAGAAAAAAAGGACTTAACTTCCTGCTTTGTAACTGATCCCATTTTCCTGTATTGGGATGATCAGAGAAGAGTTTCTGGCATCAGTTACGGACTCTGCCCTGAACCAGTAATATCCTTTTGCTGCTAAGTCTTTGACTTAGATTCCCTCTGCCCTACCACTGGTTGCCTTATAGAGGCTCGGGTGTTTTTTTTCCTGAAATCTGGTCTTGTCTGAACCCACTTCCAACTGCCAAGTGTCTTTATGCCCCTAAACCTCAATGGGCTCAGTGACCAGTGCCTATATTCCCAGGAGGAATCCTCAGTCGCTAAGCAGATCCATCCCCAACTCAGTTGGGATCAGGGGCATGGGAGCCAGGTGGACAGATGAAAGATCAACTTCCCTCCCCAGGGGTGTCTACGTCCCTGCTCCTACCTGGCTAAGACACCCCCTTACCCATCTCCACTCAAGTCAAAGTCCTCATGTGCAAGAAAAAGGCTTTAGAAATTTGAGCAAGAAAGCCCATGTTTGGGGAAAATTATTATGTAATCCATAGAATCCCAATAAAGCGAGGTGGGGCAGATGATGGAAGGTGACACTCAGGACATGACAATTCTCCTATTTCAGGAGAAACAGCCAGCTTTGGTGTGGCAGCATCTTGTACACCTTCATAAGATAATATAAACACCACCCTGTGAAATTCCAGGCTCAAACACTTGTCCTATTGAGTAATTCGCACACTGGTACCTTTTACTTCAAATATTCTGACCCTATTGCTCACTGAAGGCCCTGACATCACCTTAAGTTATGTTGGAACAGAAAAACTTAAAGAGATTGAAACCAGGTAATAAAGAATCCCAAAAGTTATTAACATGTCTAAAGAAGAACATTATATAATGAAAATCAAGTAAGAAGAAACAAATAAGGAATATTTCTACAGTAGTGTGCACAGCTGAGCAGGGAGACCCATACAGAACATCACTCATCAGGCCTGTAAAGATCAGCTTCTCTGGGTCTAACCTACCTTTTCCGGCAACCCTACTCTCTGGAGCATCACTTGAACTGCACCCTTGGGGCTGAAAATTCTGAGTTTCAAGAGTGCTAGTGAACAACCAGAAAATTCCCCAAGAGGCTTCCTGCATGACAACTTATTGATAAAATTGGAAAAAGTCAGAACGTGCACTAAACATCAAGATTCAAATTTCGAAATGTCGTACACTCCTCAGCCCCCCGGAGAAGAGCGAGGGAAGCAAAGAGGCGAATGTAACTCTTTGTTACGCAACTTTGGCCCAAGCATCCACTTTATAAACTGTTAACCTTCAGAAGATGAGAGAATTATGAGCAATGAAGGAGGCCGGGGGATCCCCGAGAAAATCATTTGCCAGCTCTGAGAATTATGAAGTTAGCCAACGTGCAGGATGCAAAGGAGCTATTTAGACACGACCAAGGCTCACGATGTGTTTTGAGAATGGAATGTGGCCGAGTGCATCCTCGGCCAACACAGGGGTGCCTGGGGATGTCTCTGGGATGGGTGGGCACTGGGACTTGGGGACATTGGTAGAACTGTTGTGCCTAATGGTGTCAGCAACACCTTCACAAAAGCATTATGAGATTTGCCCATACCGTTCAGCACAGGTTGGCAAACTTTATCTTTCTTTACAGGGGGAGGATAGTAAATATTTTAGGCTTTGTGGGCCCAGGGACTGCACACCATTTCTGTAGCAGCCGCTCAGCTCTGCAGCTGGAGGGTGAAGGTAGCCCCAGGCCAGTTGTGGATTGGGCCCACAGGCTGTAGTTTGCGGATCCCTGGACTATAGGCAAGATGGATTTCAAGGTCCTTAGCTTGGCATTGCAGACTCCCTGCTCTCAGGACTTAGTCTGCTTTCATAGTCTTACAGACCATCATTCCTTTCAACAGAGAGTGGCCCGGTCCCTGTTATGTTGCAGGCAAGGTACCAAGCAGTGGGGATGCCCAGGGAATGTGTCAAAGTACCCAAACTGAGAGGCTTCCATTTCTTGCTGGATCATATGATCCAACAATATCCAACCATATGATCCAACAATCCCACTCCTGGGCATATATCCAGGAAAGACAAAAACTCTAATTCAAAAAGATACTTGCACCCCAGTGTTCATAGCAGCACTATTTACAATAGCCAAGACATGAAAGCAACCTAAATGTCTATCGACAGATGAATGGATAAAGATGTGGTACATATATGCACTGGAATATTACTCAGCTATAAAAAGAATGAAATAATGCCACTTGCAGCAACATGGATGAACCCTAGAGATTATCATACTAAGTGAAGTAAGTCAGAAAGAGAAAGACAAATATCACATCCTATCACTTATATGTGGAATCTAAAAAAATGACACAAATTAACTTATTTACAAAACAGAAATTAGACTCCCAGACATAGAAAACAAACTTATGGTTATCCAAGGGGAAAGGGGCAGGGGGAGGGATAAATTAGGAGTTTGGGATTAACAGATATGCAGTACTGTATATAACATAGATAAACAAGGACCTACTGTATAGCACAGGGAACTATATTCAATATCTTGTAGTAACCTATAATGGAAAAGAATCTGAAAAACAATAGAGATATGTATGTATAACCGAGTCACTTTGCTGCACACCTGAAACACAACACTGTAAGTCAACTATACTCCAATTTTAAAAAATGAAATGCACCTTGTATGACGCCATAAAAGTGATACACCTCATTATGCATTTGTCCAAATGCACCGAATGTGCGACACCAGAGGAGTGAACCCTAATGTAAACAACGGGCTCTGCACAAGGTCATGCAAGTGTAGGTTCATGGCTGTAACACACCTGCCTCTGTAGTGGGAGGTGCTGATAACGGGGAGGTGGTGCATGTGCAGGGGCGGGGATGATGCGGGAAAGCTCTACTCTCAGCTCCATTTTGCTGAGAACCTAAAACTTCTCTGAAAATAAAATCTACTAAAAAATTAAGTGTACCAAATAAATAACATAAAATTCAAAAAAAAAGAGAACTTGAAAAAAAAATTTTTTTAGTTAAGTATACCAAAAAGATATACATATGTATAACTGAACCACTGTGTTTACACCTGAAACTAACATGACACTGTAAATCAACTATATTTCAATAAAACAAAATAAAAATCCAGTATACCGATTGTTATTTCAGTGTTAGTGAAGGCTGTGAGGACATACACTGGGTTATCCTCTCACGTCAGTCTACCTGCTCCAAGTACCATCTGCACTCCTATTTATTCCATTCTTACCCCTTTCTTCAGATCTCAGCCAAAGCCCCATTTCCTACCCAAAATCTTCCTAATCTGTTGGCCCACAAATCCAGTTTAGGCACCTGTGCTAAATGCTGAGGACAGCAGCGAACAAGACAAGACTACTTCCCTGGCCTCACGGGGCTTCCTATCTAGTTCTGAAGAACCTTCCTCCTTGTACTGGACTGACTGTATATACTATTCACTGGGTGTACGATATGAACATATATTTGATGCCAAGGTCCTCTCTTCTCAAATAAATTGTAAGAGACAGTTTATATAACACATGGTACCTATTCCTCAGTACCCGAAAGAGAAAGGAAAATATCAGGGAATAGCAAGCAGGAGTTTTGAATATTCAAACGCAAGCATCCCAGATCCATGTTAAAAAAAAAATAGATGCCAAAAATGGGTGTCATAAAAACAGATGGAGGGTGAGTGAATTTTAAAAGTGGATAAAGGGAGACAGAGGTATCCAGACCAGGAGCTCGCAGACTTTTTCTGTAAAGGGTTAGACAGTAAATAGTTCAGACAGTGTGAGCCACACATGGGTCTCTGTCACATATTCTTTCCCCCCACCCCACAACCCTTTAAAAATGTGAAAAACATTTTTAGGCCAGCAAGAGCAGGCCACGGAGCCGAGGTCTTCCCAGCCCCTGATCTACACAGCTGGGCAGCAGAATGGAAAGCTGTCGGTTACTCCCCTCGGTTGAATCTGGAAAGGCTCCGAGGAGGCGGCGGCGGTGTTTTGAGGTCTTGAGTGAGCCGAGAGCTGGCTGGACCGCGAGGTAGCAGGGGAGCAGGACGGCCTCATGGAAAGGAGCCGGGTGACCGTCAGACCTGCGTCGCAGTCCTTGCTCTCCTGCTATCTGTGTGGCTTTGACCAAGTCGCCCCCTGTGCCTCCAGTAACTTCTGTGAGTTATCGCCGTGAAAAATGAACAGAAAAGCCACTTATTGTGAGGAAAGAGAGGAGATCATTTTGGGATGCTTTGGAAACTGACAAGCATCCCACAAGACCTTGATACAATTAGTCAAAGCCAAAACTGTAAGCTGAACTTGAAGAGTCCAAATTTGAAATGTCACATGATTTAGCTAGCGAGAAGGGAAGGGTGAGAGTCAAATGTGATTACTGGATGGCTTGGGCCTAAAGGGCCATTTCATACACTGCAAGGCTTCAGAAGGTAGAGTTGTGAGCAGGAGAGACAGCTGGGGACCCCTGGAGAGGCTACACAAGGCCCATCGGTGTGACGCTGCAAGTGTGCAGAAAAGCTCTAGAAACCCACAACAGTCGCCCACAAAAGTCTCTGCCTTCGTGCTCTGTATGACGGATGCTCTCCCTGGGCTATTCCCTGTCTCATCCGGCACCCCGAGGCAGAGGCACTGTCAGAGGTGTGGTCTGCTGTGACCACTGGCTCATCTTCAGACAAGGAAGAAGGACAGGGCAGAAAAATAGAACCCGGACACAGAAGGGCATCTGGTTTACAACTTCCGGCTTCTAACCTAGCAGGGCCTGATGGAGCCCCTCTCCTCTTTCCAGAAAAATACTGTTAAAGAGAAAAAAAAGATACGGAGGCCCCAAATTCCCCCAAAACTTAATATTGAGAAGATTGGAACAGTCTGTCAACAGAATTTGAAAAAACTACCTACTAAGATGGCTGACGGAGGGGAATAAGAAAAACAGCTGGTGGCCGGCCCACTCGTGTTTGCTGCGTGACACAGGTGCCATCAGTCCCCGTGACAGGAGGGGAGCCCTCTGACTCTGTTTCCATGGGCAGCCTTACTCGGTGTTTGGGGTTGAATTGTGTTTCCCCAAAAGGACAAGTTGGACTCCTCACCCCCAGTGAGGACTGGACTGTCTTGGAAACAGGACTTTTACAGAGAAGTGAGGTCATTGCTCGGAGGGCCCCTGCAATAGGACGAGTGGCCTTATTTAAAGCAGAAATTTGGACACAGAGGCAGACGTGCACAGAAGGAAGACGACGTGAAGAGACACAAGGAGAGGGTCATGGGAACGTCAAGGGATGCAGCTATGAGCCAGAGATGGCCAGCAAGTCAACCAAAAGCTAGGACTGAGGCACGGAACAGTCTCCCCTACAGCCCTCAGAAGGAACCAACCCTGCCGACACCTTAATTTCAGACTTCCAGCCTCCAGGGCTGTGAGATGATCCACTTCTGCTCTTCAAGCCACCCAGTTCATGGGACTTTGTACGGCAGCCCCAGGAAATGAAAACACTAAAGCACTTCACGGCAGCAACAGTGACAGCTCTCTGCACTGAGCACCTCTGTGAGGCTCCTTTCCCAGCTCCATTCACGTCCAGCAAGAGGATGGTTGACAACATACCAGCCTCAGCCAACCTGACCACTTGCCATTTCCAGCGTCTTTTTGGTGAGTACCAGCAAGTTGTAACGATTAAGGGCTGTGAGAATGTTGGGTCTGCCCCCAACCAACCTCATATCCTGATTTTGGTACAGTGAAAGCAAAAGTCTGCAATCCAATCCTAGCACACATGTAAATATACACTAATGAGCAGAAATAAAAAGAGATATACCACTGGGTGAAGTCCCAGCCCTCTGTCCTTCAGACACATTATCAGTACTGGGAAAATTAAGGAAGGAAATCTTAACTAAAATTGCAGTCAGGAAGACCTGCAGAAGCTCTTACACCCTACCACTTGTCATCAATTACCCTAAACAGGGAGAGAGGTGCCTTGCATCTCCACCAGGAAGGTGCCTCTACTTTACTGCCCCCGCAGGAGGGAAGGAAGGTTTTCTTGCCCAGCAAACAGAAGACACAGAAGCTCAGCCAATGAAAAGCCATCGTCACCCTGAACTCTTTCTTTCCTCCAATGAACTTCTATTTAGAAGAGCCCCTACCAACTCCCCCTTTTCTCTGGAAAAGCAAGCCCCCTACTTTATTTGCCGATGGTCCACCATAGCTTGCATTTCCTGAATTGCAATCACTCTGGTTATTTCCAATTAAACTCATTTTGCTGGTAAGTTAACTGGCTGTTTTATTTTTAAAGTTGACAGTAGTTAGAAGGAAATTTTCGCTCCAAGCAAATACAATTCCAGAAGCAGAATTCAGCTAAAGATCTAGTCTGATCAGGTGATGGAATCCTCTGTCAAGTGATGGACTCAGATCTAAACCAAGTCCTTGTAAGAAGGAGTCACTGCAGAGTTGACTCAAGAAGTACAAAACCTGATCTGAAAACTAAGCCCATCAAAGAAGTTGAGGAAGTTACTAAAGCATTACCTCCTGAAGAGAAGCTCACCCAGACAGTTTTATTATGAAGTCAGTTCAAACTTTCAAGGAACAGATAATCCCCATGCAATATAAACTGTTCCTGAATAGTATTTTTTAAAAAGTCTACAAGTAATCATCTTGATAGCAAAACCTCACAAAGATAGCACCCACAAAAAAGAACTATAAACCAAACCAATTATGAACACAAATTCCAAAACAGTAAATACCAGCCAATTGAATGAAAGTGTATATTAAAAGATCATCCATCATAATCAGCTAGGGTTGTCACGGAATGCTAAAGTATTTTAATATTAGGAAAACGATTAACAAAGAACCTCACTGATAGATGTGCAATCATCTCAGACACTATACAGGCACTTATGAAAATGCAACACATATTTAGAATAAAAACCGACAAAAAGGAGAAACAGAAAATGACCTTCTCAATAAGGCAAAGATCATTTGTCTTAAACAAATAAGTCATATCTGAAGAGTCAAATGCTAGATAGACACTTTCCTATTAGAATAAAAAAAGGCAAAAACGTTTGCTATCACCATAATTACTTAACATTTTTATGAAAATCTGGCCAATTAAATGAGCTATAAAATAGAAATTAGTTGTAATCATTGCAAAAAAGCAAAATTACTATTAGAAATATGATTATATACCTAGAAAATTCAATGAAAAACTACGTAACTACTTGAATGTGAAAGCTTAATAAAGTGCTCAGATAATACATACAAAAATCTCGCAGCTCTATTTACAATGGCTAGGACATGGAAGCAACCTAAGTGTCCATCAACAGATGAATGGATAAAGAAGACGTGGCACATATATACAATGGAATATTACACAGCCACAGAAAGGAACAAAATTGAGTTATTTGTAGTGAGGTGAATGGACCTGGAGTCTGTCATACAGAGTGAAGTAAGTCAGAGAAAGACAAATATCATATGATATTGCTTATATGTGGAATCTAAAACAATGGTACAAATGAACTTATTATCTACAAAACAGAAACAGAGTCCAGATGTAGAAAACAATCCTTTGGTTACCAGGGGGGAAAGGGAGGAGGGATAAATTGGGAGATTGGCACTGACATATACATACTACTATATATTAAATAGATAACTAATAAGGACCTACTGTATAGCATGCTACTCAGTACTCTGTAATGACCTATATGGGAAAAGAATTTAAAAGAAGAGTTGATATATATATATATAACTGATTCACTTTGCTGTACAGCAGAAACTAACACAACATAGTAAATCAACTATATTCCAATAAAAATGTTTAAAAATCTACAGATTTCCAATACACTATGCACATGTGTTTAGATAATGTAATGAAAAAGGTTATGTTCACAACAAAGAATGCAATATACTTCAGAAAAGCTTAAGAAATGTACAGATTCTATACACAGAAAACTATCAAATATTACTGAGACCTATATAAATACTGGTTAGTGGCACTTCCCACAGACATTTTCAACTTCCCAAGAAGTTGAAAAGGGGAGTCACAAGAGAAGGAGCTTTGTCTGTTTTAGATCTTAGACCCTCGCCTCAATGGATAAAACAGGGCCTGATGTACATAGTACACAGTAGTCAGCTACACTAAGTTTTGCTGCATTAACAAACAAAGCCAAAGACTCAGCGGCTACAACAACAAAGGTGTGTTTCCCACTCATATGACACGTCTTAACATTCGAGCTGGGATGCTCCCTGTTGACCCCATTCGGGGACTGTGGGTGAACATGTGCCCCTACCTACACATGCTGTTCTGACAGCAGAGAAAAGAACAATGTCACATTAAGCAGTGATCCTTAAAGCATGGAGCTTTGACATGGCATATGTCACTTCTGATCACATTCATCAGCCAAAGCAAGTCACAGGGCAGAACTCAATTTCTTTCGGGTGGGAGAGAAGAATCCACTCACAGGGAGGGATACCTATCATTTTAAATGGTTTCCAATGAATATATATTCAGTGTTCAATGGAGATAGATGGGAGAGATCTGAGTGGACATATGCTGAAGGATTAAACAAAGGAAGAAGCAAAAATACAGGATAACATGAAAACTCACATAACAATGATAACCAGCTCTAGAGTTGGAATATGGTCTAACTTTCCCATAATATAACACCAATCAAATGAGACTTAATAAAAATTGTCTTTGTTTTGTAACATACCTGTCCTTTGCAGCACCCTACAGAACAGAGCTAAAGAAATGTTGGAAGACACTTGATTCCACTGATGAAATAGAGCAAAAACAGTTGGAAACCCAAGGAGAAATTGACAAAACCACAGTGATGGGGGGGTGTCATTAATATATGCCCTCAGACTTTGTCAGTTCAAGTAGACCAAACACACATACACACATATGTGGGGGGAAAAGGATAAAAATACATTACATTCACATGCTCGATTTAATAGATATAGGCAAACTTCAGAAATATTCAGATAATACATATTCTTTTCAAATGGCATAGAACACTAACAAAAATTGATCAATATTAGGTTGCAAAGAAAATCCTGCTAGTTTTCAAAAAGTAGAAATAATGCAGACCACATTCTCACATTCTCTAACCACAATGTAATAAACCCAGAAATTCATAACAGAGGAATTAAAAAAAAAAAAACACTAGAAATGTTAGACTCTCTTAAATAACTCGAGACAAAGAAGAAACCAAAACTACAAGTACAGAGTATTTTTTAAATGATGACAATAAGAACAGAACACATAAAATGTCAGGGTTGTGGCCAAAGACATACTGGGGAAAATTAATGGCAGTATTATGAAACAAGACTGACTATGTGAACTAAGTATCTGAATCATTAAACTGAAAGAGACCAAGAAAATCAATCTTAAAAATGCAGGTAAAAGAAATAAATATAAAATTAGTTTTTAAAATTTATTTAGAAAACTAAAAAGCATTTAAATTGATCAAGAACTTCATTTCATTTAAAAAATAATGGAACAAGTTCTGGACAAGGTTAAGGCACAAAAAGAAAATCATTAAAGCTCCCTTATTAAATAGGCATATATTACTTCTATATCAGAAATAAGGAGAAGTTTCAAAAAGAGTAAAACACAAATATGAAGCATCACAAGTATAAAAAGCAATGTAACCATAATTATGAAAAAGATTTATAATTCATAAGAAATATTATATGCTACTAGATTTGAAAAGTAATGATTTTCTCAAAAATATTTCAGTATTAAAAACTTCCCAATAAGAGGCCAAAAACTTAGACTAACAGTGATGGAAGAGAGTTGTGTGTGTGTGTGTGTATAACAGCTATTCCCCAAATGACACCAGGTGCAAATAGGTTATATGGATGAAGTTTTTCAAACTTTCAAGGAACAAGTATTCTAAACAGGTCACACTTAGCTAAAATATTAAAAAATAAAACATGGCTCGCCTCTGGTTTTTCTTAATGGAGCTGGCATAACCATGATACCATATCTGAAGAGTTAAAAAAATTACATATGTGAACACACCCACAGAGTAATGTGCAGCAGAAACACAGCATCGAGGGAGGGTACATCCTAAATACACAGGGCTTAGTCTAAAAAGTAAAAACAGCATGGGATCTATAAAATAACAACAATACATACCATATGACCATAAGACACATTGTTAAAGGACCCAGTCAGAGAAACAAATGCACATTTAAAATGCTGAAATAAGTTGTGTATGTGGGGAGAGGGGAGGAGGGGATGACAGTTGGGTATGGGAATAATATGCAAACAAATAAATACATGGTGGTGTCTGGCACAGACTAATGACAAAATTGTGCTATAAATTAAAGAGTCTGAGTAAATCCTCTACACTGCAGTTTTCTAAAAAAAAAAAAAAGAAAAAAGAAAATGAAAAGCTGAGAAAACTATAGACCAAACCTCCCTTATGAATAAAGACGCAGAATGTTAAAAAAATTTTGACAAATATAATACACAAAAGCAAAACTGAATTTATGTAGAAATTAAAGCATGGCTAAATGCTTAAAAATCTACTTATCAAGTTAAAAACAGAGAAACCACAGCATGTCCTTGATAGATGCAAATGAGTATTAAACAATTTTTCAACATTTAATCCTAATTAAAACTCTTGGGAAAACTGGTATATTTTCTTAACATGATAAAAAATCACCTGCCTCAGACCAAGAGACAACGGTCATATGGAATGGTTAAACACCAGAAGCATTTTTATTAAAGCCAGAAACATTAACAATATATTCAGTATCAAGTTAATGCATATACGGAAAACTAGAGAAAACCAGGGGGAAACTATTAGAATTAATATCATCAAACATCAAGTTATCAAAATATATGATGTTGTAAATATGTAACTTCTTTCAAACTTATTTCAATTTTAACTGCAAATTTAGTGCAAATCTTTGAAGAATGTAATAGGATTGGGGGAACTCATTTTGAAGATCACACAGAAAAACAAATGGACAAGATTATATAAAAGTACCAGACACCGAAAGAAATTAAATTCATCACTATTAAACTAACGTGCTCCCAAACAGGTCAATGGAAGAGGACAGAAAGCCCAGAACACAGCTGAGTAAGCATGACAATTTGGTAACGTATTCCTTGATTATAATATTTCTGATATCAGGATGCAACTCGAGAATTTTAAATGGCTACGGTTTCTAAGTCAGAGGTGAATCTTACAGTCGACTGCATCTGAGAATCAAGGAAATAAATTACATGATATTCCAAATCAGTTGAGAGAGAATGGATAGTGAACAAACCGTTCTGGGACAATATGTGAAAATTTTAGGAAAAAAAAGATTTAAGGTTAAATTCCTTCCTTATGCCATGTATCAAAATAAATCCCAGGGCTTCCCTGGTGGCACGTGGTTGGGAGTCTGCCTGCCGATGCAGGGGACATGGGTTTGTGCCCCGGTCTGGGAAGATCCCACATGCCGTGGAGCATCTAGGCCCGTGAGCCATGGCCGCTGAGCCTGCGCATCCGGAGCCTGTGCTCCGCAAGGGGAGAGGTCACAGCAGTGAGAGGCCCGCGTACCGCGAAAAAAAATAAAATAAAAACTAAATCCCATAGGGTCTAAGGAAATAAATTGAAAAAGAAAAAAGAAAGAGGCAGACAAATGCAAGTGTCCTCATTTTCATGAAACCATTTACCTGAAGAGTCGATGGGCTAGGGGCCACTCAGCCATTTAACACCCTTCCACTGGGAGGAAACTGAGAAGCAGAGTCCTTCTTCCCACTGGAGACCCAGAAAAGTGCCCAGTGCTACTGAAATTGTAAAACAAACTAGTAGGCCCAGAAAGTGAACTAGTGTACATGACTACAACTCAGGTTTTAAAAGAGTTAGATATGTTAAGAAAATGTTCAAAATATACTGTTTGGCTAAAAAATGGGATGTGATCAAATTCCACCCCCCGCAACCTCCTCCCCAAGCCTGGCTTCGATCATGCCCTCCCCGCAAGGACCAACAGCTTCTGCCCACATTTTTAAAATATACACTTGCTCATACTTATAGACATACGTGTCTATGCACATATCTCATAAAGATGAGTGAAAGAAAAAAATCATGAAAACACTAACAGTGTTTATTACTGAGCAGCAGGATTTGGGGTGATTTTTACTGTCTTCCATATTATTTTCTAAATGTTACCTGAATCTCATCACCTAGCCATATCTGACTAGAGTAGAGAGGTAACTAACCCAACTGCCCAGCAATTTATGGCACAGCCCGGGTGCCAAGCTGTGCTCGAATAAAGAGTTACAAGCTGAATAAATCAGTTTCTCTCTCTGAATAGGTTGAGCTGGAAAACGTCACACAAATGGTATGTGGGCAGCGAGGCTACGAGGTAGAAGCAGGCCATGTGTGAGGCAAAAACGTAAGAAATGAGAAACTACGTGTTAGAAGAAGCTAGAAGGCAGAGGAAAACCGAGGTTGGTAATCAGTTCTGGAGAAAAAAGCAAAGACAGAAAGGGGAGCCACACTTAGAAAATGAAGATCCAAGAACTTCAGCTGCCTTGAATCCTAACTAATGCTTTGGACCTCAAACCAGTCCTGGAGACCCAACAGAACCACAGCTATTGGTCTTAGGTGCTTATGAAACATCTTTTTCTCCTTTTGACCTTTATAGTTAAAAAACAAAACAGTGCACAACATATGAAAATAGTATATTTTGTACAAAAAAACAAAAGAATCTATAAACTCACCCAAAAAAGACAGGAAATGTGCAAATGTTTAATGTTAACATTGGTTATCTCTAAGAAGTAATATCTCTAATTATAAGTGATTTATTTTTTCTTCTTTACACTTTTGGCATTTTTCAAGTTTTCCACCACAAACATATAGTACTTTCATAATCACTTATAAAACAAACGCTATTTTAAATGGCATGTATGTGAATATGTTCTGTTGACCTCACACTGATAAAAACCTTCATAAATTTCACCACAAGTTTCCTTGCTGAACAAAGACCAAGACCTTTGCTGATATGCATCTATTTCCCACATTTTTTACAACTCAACCAAATAAACAAGTGTAGTTGTTCTGGGCCAAAGTATGCACCCAAGGTCAATAGATTTCCCCTGCAGTGGCTGAGTGGGTCCAACATACTTAGAATGGTCACCCATTGGCTCATCTAATAAACATTAGTGTTCTGGAACAGGAAATATGTATCCATCTGAGAAGTGCAGTCATCCGTGTACAGAGTAAGCAGCTTGTCCTAAGAATCTTTGTTAACTAAGGTTGTAGAAACAGAGCTTTAGGTCAGAGTACTGCACCCTCCCCAGGGAACACTCTTCTGGTTTAAGGCTTTAAAAGCCCATTCCTTCAGAGCCCTTTTTCACACCCCTCTTACCAAGAAATAACCCCAGAGACAATCTTAAAGAGACAGAGACTCAAAGAGGGTACTCCTTGTGGAAATAAGTGTTCAGCTTCTTTCTCCACCCCCCAAAACTGCCACCACCACCCTCCCAGCCCCAACCCTGAGTCCCTGTGGTGTGACCTTGACTACCATCAAATATTCTTCTCCTTGGAATAAAATAAACGTGGTGAAAACTTGCAGAAGTTCTAAAACTAAAGCGTGTGAAATCTTGAGTAAGACACTGAACCTTTTGGAGCTCCCATTTTATCTATAACATGAGGGGGTAGAACTAGTCTGGAGGTGATCTGGAATGTTCCAGCAGCTCAAGGATCTATGCTTAAAAAGCTATAAAAAGAAGCAGGGCCCACCATGGAGGACACAGATGCCATGATGCTTCCCAGGCCTGCTGTCCAAGGATATTTGCAGCAACCCGGATGACACTCCTATAAACACATCTTACCCCTTCTCCAGCACTCTTTCAGGCTGCCCCCTGTGTACGTTCACCGTCCTTTGCCTATGGATTTGCTGTTGCAGATACAATGCCGAGAGTTGGGAGTCTGCTACATTCAGATGACCCTACAAACTATGAGTTTTGTCTTATGGAAATTTTTGATACGTGTTTAAGACACAGCTAGCAAAATAACTAGCTGGTTCTTAAAGTCCTGAACTTTAAAAGGCTTCTCAAGTACCAACTCATGCTCCAAAGATAAATTTGAAAAGAGTGGAGCTGAAATGAATCATAAACATGTGGATTAAATTTCCCACAAGGACCCAACCTTTTGAAAACTGAGAGAAATATGCTTGGGGAAAAAAAAAAGTCTTAATTCTACAAAACTCAAAATCATCCCTAAAAAGAATGAGATGTTTGCCAAATGCTTGAGTTAAAGGGGCAACATGTCAATGTAATCTCCTTTGATCTGACCTGCAGATAATCCAAACAGCCGTTCGCTGTGTTCTGCAGAGCCCCGTGGGTGCCTGCCAGCCTCAGGTGCGACCTCAGGGTCCCTAGGCCTGCGCTTCCCAATCTGCTCCCAAGAGCCCCCCCTCGCCTTGGGGCAACTCTCAGCACCATAACAGTCACATTGGATCAAGGTTTCTAAGTCCAACATGGTTAGTGATGACGTAAGAGGAACCAGCACCTTCAGGTTTTTCGATTTTAGGAAATGCTTGCCCTACCAATCAGGTGGACAAAAAACACATTCAGAATCCTAGCATTCACACTCAGGCGGGGGTCCAGCCAGCCCCAAGTCCCAGCTTTTGTCACAACTGATTCTTTCCACTTTTCCTAGTATCATTCCCTGCGGACCCTTCCCCGCCCCCAACATCATTCCCCGCGGACCCTCGGCCCCCACACTACGTCCATATCTTTTTTTTCTCACTGGTGAACTACTCATCAGAATTTTCCACACGCTGTCCCTACATGCACAACCACTCTCTGCCGAACCCCCCCGAAATCGGGCTAGCACCCCAATGTTTTCCGTCATTCCCTTTGCCTCTTGGAAGTACTGGTCACGTTGAACCACAGTCCACTTTTGAATCTTTTCTCCCTTGTTTCTGGGAGAGGACGCGTTCCTGGCCACCCTCCTGTTCTTGCTGTTCCCACCTCACCACTTCCCCTCCCGGGAAAAGCCCTGGGTGGCCAGCACTGTCCCCAGCGAGGTCCCACTGCCCACTCCCGCCTTCAGGGGCCTGTCATCTGGACCCCACCGACTCCTCGAACCTCACTTCTCATTCTTTCCCTACTGTCATTTCCTCTCTGACTCAACTCGACTTCCAGCTGTTTCCTTTCCATGCCAGGATTTCCCATCCCAGTAGGTTGACTCTCAACCACCATCCAGACTGAACAAAAATTCTACCCATTCACCCAGATTGTCCTTCAACCCCAAGTACTCCCTAATGACCACCAGCTTGCACTTCCCCCAGCCAAGGGCTAATTTCCTTCTAAATACCCAAATCCCCACACAGTGCATTTATGCCTTTCATCCTGTCACATAGTAGTTATTTGTATACCTGCGTCACCTCCTTCAGCAAAAGTGCTCCCTGAGGACAAGAACATTGGCCCCTGTGTTTTGCCTCCCACCAAGGGCCCGGCATCGTGCTCTGTACGCGGTGGTATCTGCCGAAAGGAGAGAGCCCTCTCACGTACTGAGATGGGCAGGCTTGGCAGGACATGCCTTAGAGGCAGTATCAGCACGAGAGTTCTGGTTCCCTGCAGCAATCCCTGCCTTCACTGAAGGCCGGAGCGCCAAGGGGGAATACTTAAAACCTCGAAATGGTGCAGCAGGGTAGGAAAAGCAGCACTGAGATCTGAGACCCACTAATAAATGTGTCACAGAGGTTCCCCTGTCTTTTGGAAGGGGCACCGTAAAGCAGGCCTGCCTGCCTAGAAGAATGTCAGGAGCCCGAAATGAATAATCCTATTTTGCTGAATGAACCGGACAGGGCCAGATAAGGTGAGAAGGAGCCCATGACTTCTCTAAACAGCCTCCAATCAAGTTTCTAAGAATTAACCTATAAAAGTTGTTTCTTAAGCTTTCCAGATAGAACCGGTCTGTTGTATAAACACTTTCTCAGATTTATGTCTGGCCTATAAAAACCAGGCTGGGCCTTTGGTTGAGGGCAGGAGAATCATATTTGGCTCCAATACCATGGAACTACCCTATCATGCTATTGGCTAAGCCGACACCGAGGGCCTTCCTCCTAGGTGAAACTTCCTTATAAGGAGGTTTTGTTTTTTTTTTATAATTCAGTAATTATCCCTACTTTGGAGAGCCTCCAAGGCAGACTGTCCATATACCTAGCTCTATAGCCAAGACAGACACAGCCAGGTGCCAGTTTGTTGAGACAAAGCTTTGATAACCAGAGGCCACTCTTCTCCCTCAGCCCAAGGCTTCTAATGCAGCCAACAGTCTGCAAGGAGCAAATGCGCTTGTAAAGCAGCAAGTCTGGTGAACACCTGGGGACACTGTCACCTGTAGAACTGCACAGGCACATCCTGCCTGAGTCATCTGAGTTACAGGAATGGACTTTTGATCAAAGACTCCTCATGAGTCCACAGTGAACACGTTGGGTTTCTAGGGAAAATAAACCTGTTCCCGCTGGTCTCTGTGAGGATGGAGTGAAGAGCACATTTGGGGGGGCGAGGGGGGGTGACAGGGGAAGCATAATTGATGGACAAATGGACTATCGTTGAACTCCCTTCATTTAGAGATTTCTTCTTATATCCTGGCCTGCCTTCTCGTTCATTTTAGAAGGCTTTCATCAGTAACTGTGAACCCTGGAAAGACTCGCTTTTGAAGTAACTAAGCAGAGGGGAGAACTCGAACCCCACTGTCAGTGGAAAATAAAGTCAAAATGGAAGTTCCATCTCCAGATCTAGATGGCACACTGGGCTCAGGCTGCAACCTTTTTTTCCTGCCCCTAAGCCTGGGATCGGCAGAAGGAAAGAAAATAATTCATAATTATAGTAAAAGACCGGTGCCCTCCGTAGACCAGAAATTAGTAGAAAACACTGACAGAAGACGTAGACACCTAGATCGCAGAAGAGGTCAGGTGCCGTCTCCCACTCCCCCAGCCTCTTCCCCAGCAGTCCCCACACTGTCTTCAGTTTCAAGACCATAACTTAAACCACCACTAACCAGCTCTCTGCCAGACCACACACCAGGACAAGTCATGACACGCTCACCTCCCTGGGGATCAGTCCCTTCCAGGTGTCCAAGCCAGAATCATCCAGCATCACTGGGACTCTTTTCCCAGTTCACCACCCACTCCTTTGTTCCATAAGCCTCTCAGCGTTACCTCTGCAACTCCTCGTTTCTGACCCAAAAGTTCTCCTATAGCCCCAACCTCCTCTCTGGAAACCATTGCCTCTTCCTCACCCAATGAAAGCCTCGATGATATCTGTATCCCCGCAACTCTCAAGTTGGTGTTTTCCTCCTAAATCCATTTGCAACAAGACCAAAAAATAGAAGGCTTCCTTTCTCTCCATCGCCAATTCCAAACATTTTTCCTGCTCTCCAAACCCAAACTTTCTATAGGGAAAGGCACAGCACTTCTTTTTGGCCATCTTTGTCACAGTCCTAGCACTGGTTCCATCGCCTCCACATAAAACTGGAAGGATCTGCACCAAAATATTAACAGAGAGCATTTCTGCATAATGGGTGATTGTTACTTTCTTCGTGTTGTCCTCTTTACTGAATATGCATTGCTTTTGTTCACCTTCTTTATTATTTTTTGTCTTCAGTTTATTTCTTCTGTATATAATTTCTTCTTTTGGTTTTCCCTTTTGCTAACTTTGTGACTTGAATGATTAATCTGTTCATTTTTCAGTCTTTCATGGTTTTTTCCTATTATATAAATCTGATCCTCACACGTTTTGGCACACATTGCAATGATTATCATGAGATTCTAATTATTTCATAATTTCCAACACAATTTCATCTTTAACCACTTCTTGTAAGTATATTTATTTTGTTTCTGAAGAATAGGGGATTTTCATTTTTACCTTAAAAAAGTGAGTTGTGGTCAAGGAATACGTTCTGTATGATGTCAATTATGTGGTGTTTATACTCAATAAATACAAAGTTTCTATGTGCTTTAAAAAAAATGGGGGAGGCTGTATCCAGGAATATGTATTTTGACATTAAGTCATCTTTGTTAATCATGACTTAAGCATTAAGTCATCTTTGTTAATCATGTTGTTCATATCTGGTATAGCCTTACTAATATTTTGTCTTCTCTTTCATTAGTTTCTGATACAGATATGTTAACATCTCTTATCATTGTGAATTTGTTAATTTTTCTTTGAAGTCCTGTCCATTACCTTCATATATTTGAGCCTACGTCATTAAACTAGCATTGCCGTATCTTACCTGTGAATTTTTTCACTTATCGCTCAGTATAATATTCTTTATCTGCACCAATGCAATTTGCCTTCAAATTGATTTTGTCTGATCAGAATATCACTAAGCAAATTTCCTTTGTTTAGTGCTTTCCTGGTACAGGTTTTTTTGGGTTTTTTTTCCTCCTAATTTTTGAGGATTTTTCTCCTCTCCTGACTTCTATTAAAATGGATTATGTTTTCTTCATTCCCCTTTTCTCCTTCACCAGCTTGAAAATTATACATTGTAATTCATGGGTTCATGCTTTTAGATACTTAAAATGCATACTTGACATTTAAAAAAACAAAAAAAACCACCAAGCCAATCAAAATCCCTCACCCCCAGGTCTTAGAACCATTCAATTCTGATGTCTCTCCTCCCATCTGCCATCTTATTGTTTAGAATTTTAATTTCTCCCTGTTTGTAACCCTCTCCTCCAAATGAATCTGTTTGGAAGTCAATGTTTAGAATTACCAAAATGTTCTATTTGTTTCATAGCACTGTAACTCCAACCCCTTTCCAATCCTCTGTGTTTGATTTTCTCCTTACTGATGTACACGCTTTAGTAGTTATTTCAGCAAGAGTTCTTTTGAAAATGTTATTTTCAAAATAACCCCGCCCCACTGGTGAATGATAATTTTAGCTGGGTAGAGAATTCTAGGATAATGGTTGTTTCTGTTAGCATATTTACATTGTATCCTGACAAACAATATGACTTATGAAGAGTCTGCTGTCAGTCTCATAGTGCTCTTGTGAGTACTCTTTTATGCTCTCACTATATATGGGATCTTTCCCCTCCCAATGTTTTATAGTTTTACCTCAGTATGTTTAGGTGTAGATTAATTTTCAGTCCTGCTTGGGACTCTGTATTATTTTAGTCTGAAGACTTATGTTTTGTTTCAAATCTGGAGAATTTTCTGCCATTGTCTTTTTAATTACCACCTCTCCCCCACTGTCTCTAGTTTCTTCCTGTGGAACTTCTATTCAGTACATGTCAGACCTTCTCATTCCAGGTTTCAACTTCTTTTTCATAATTTTAATCTCATCATCTCTCTGTGCCCCATTCTGAGTGCTTCCCTCAGATCTAACTCTGATCCTTTATGGTCTTTTAAAATTTTATTTTAGTAGCTATGGTTTTCATTTCTGGAAGTGATATTCAGTTGTTTTGCAAGTCTGACTGATTTTAAGCTTTTTTCATGCTTCTCACTCCTTTCACTTTTAATCATTTTTAAGATATTTGTTTTAAGATCTTTTAGATTTTCCTTTTTTATAAACATTCTGATATTACTTCCTATTTATAGTATTTACTTTTTCCAAAACTATTTGAGTGCCTACAAGCATATCTTGGAGATATTGTGGGTTCTGTTCCAGACCAGCACAATAAGGCGAGCCGCATGACTTTTTTAGTTTCCCAGTGCATATAAAAGTGATGTTTACACTATACCGTAGTCTATTAAGTGTGCAATAGCATTATGTCTAGAAAAACAATGAATATATCTTAACTTTAAAATACTGCTAAAAATGCTAACCATCATCAGAGCCTTCAGCAAGTTGTAGTGGTAATATCAAAGATTACTGATCACAGATCACTACTATAACAGATATAGTAATGAAAAAGTTTGAAATATTGCTATTACCAAAATGTGACACAGAGAGCAAAGTGTGCAAATGCTGTTGGAAAAAGAGCACCAATAGACTCGCTCAACACAGGGTTGCCACAAACCTTCAATTTGTAAAATACACAGTATCTGCAAAGCACAATAAAACTATAGTAGGCACCAGGCATTGCTCCTGGGACTTGAAATACATCAGTGAACCGAAGAGACAAAGTGCCCTGGGGCTTGCTTGCAAGTGGAGGGAGAGACACAAGTTATAAAATATGTGAAATACATGGTGTCAGAGGATGATAAGCCTAGGGAGAAAAAAAGCAGGAAAGGTGGAGGGCAGGGGAGGAGGCCACCATTTTAAATAGAATTGTCCTGGAAGAGACTTGTAGTTATCGAAGAGAACATTATTCCTGGCAGAGGGGACCACGAGTGTAAACATCTAAGACAGTGTCATTCCTTGCCTGCTGGAGTGAAAGTAATGACGCCAGTGTGGCTGAAGAAAAGGCAGTCAGAGGGAAGGTACCAGGTGAGGTCACAGGAAGGACAAGGAACAAAGGCATCAGAGCCCCTGTAAGGGCTTTGGCTTTTGTCTTAAGTGATACTGGAAGCCTTTAGAGAGATCTGATCAGAGGAGTGAGGGAATCTGACTTATATTGTTAGGATAACTCGGGACGCTTTGTTGTGAACATACAAATTGGACAAGGTGAGAATTAGAGAGACCAATAGGAGCTATTGCCATAACTCAGTCAAAAGAGGACAATGGCTTAGACCACGATAGTACTGATGGAGGTGACGAGCAGTCAGATTATGCACATATTATAAAGACAGAGCCATCAGGGATTTGGTGAAATATTGGATGTGGGATGTGAGAAACATAGGGAAGACCCTATCTCATCACTCAAAGATGACTCCAAAGTTTTTGGCCTGAGCTGTTGGAAGGATGGAATTACCATTTACAGGAACAGGAAAGATGGCAGGAGGAGAAAGTTTGGGGAAGATCAGGAGTTTCTTTTGGATGCACTGTATCTGTTATCCATTGCTGCATAACAAATGATCCCCAAATTTAGCAGATTAAACAACACACCTTCATTATCTCCCAGTGTCTGATTGCAGTCAACCTGGGCGGTTCTGACTCAGGGTGGTTCAGAGGGCCATATGAGAGGGGCAGGAGCTTGGATATTTAGGGTCATATTGGAGGCTAGCTGCCGCACACGTTATATTCAAATTCCCATTAGACACCTCAGGGAAGCTAACCGGAAGGTAATCAGGAGTTGAGGGCCATCTAGAGTGAAGAGGAGAGGTTCAGGCTGGTGACAGAAATGCAGAAATCAACAGTATAAGGGGAGTATTTAGTAATACTGTGTACAATACAATACTAGGGAGTGAGTATAGACTTTTGTTAATTTATTTGATTGAAGTGTAGTTGACTTACAATGTTGGGTTAACTTCTGCTGTACAGCAAAGTGATTCAGTTATACATACATATACATTCTTTTTCATGTTCTTTTCCATTATTGTTTATCACAAGATATGGAATATAGTTCCCGGTGCTCTATAGTAGGACCTTGTTGCTTATCCATCCATTATACTAGTTTGCATCTGCTAATCCCAGACTCCCAATCCATCCCTCCCCACTGGCAACCGCATGTCTGTTCTCTATAGTAGAGACTTTTTTTGAAGGGATGGACAGACTCTCCCTCATGGTGTACCATTCTTTGCTTCCCCTGTGGAAACGTCTTGTGCCCTGAGTTATGAAACCACCCTCCCAACCACGGTGCAGTATTGAGAGTTTATGCTGTGGCTCCAGAGGTTTCATTCTTTCTGGAGATTTTTACGTGCGTTTCTTGGCTGAGTCTCCTCACACCAAATGACCTTCTATCGTTTACATTTACATTTGTGGTACAAGCCTGGGTGACCCTGTGTTTCTCCCACCCAAGAGCACAGCTTCTGTGCTGCTTCCCCAGACTGGTAGGTGGAGAGGTTTTCTGCAAAGGAGTAGCCCTTGGAGGGTCCAGCTCCCCCTTTCAGGAGGCCCAGCCCATCTCCGCTGCACCCCATGGGCTGTAAACCTGCAGCCCTCAGCCCCGGGGCCCGTGTGTGGACCCCTCACTGCTCCCACCTTTGCTCTGGCCTGGATTTCTCTCTCCATTTCTGTCGCCTTATGACTCTCCTTCCTTATAACTTGATTAGGGATTACAAAGTATCTTTTATAATAATTTATCTAGCATCTCTATGCCTTTTGGACAGGAAGGGAACATCTTGTCTGAGTCAGGTAGACCCACCATTTTGTTAGGAAAGCTTCCACATATCACTTTTCAATTAGGAAAAAAAGTAAACCTAAACCTTGTTTGCAAAAGGCTTGATAAAATATTTTCCATTTCCAGTTCTCTATGCAAATTCTACTCCCCACCATTCTCTCCATTTAATTCCCAGACACCATCCTAAATTCTTCCCACCCTAAAAGGCCTATTTCAAAAATTCTTCTCATAATCCCTTCCCCTTTGTTAGTCTAAAATTAAGTAGGGATTCTCTCCTCTGAAGTCATTTTAGAAAAAGAAGAAAAAGCCTAGAAGAGATATTTCAGCCCTTCTATGGAGCGGACTCTGGTTCTTAGCTTTTTTTCTATTCAAGTCACATATGTGTTGAAATTGCTTTCATAAACTATATTTACTTAACCCAAAACTCTACCTTTTTTAATTGCTATAAATGGTAAGAACCCAAGTTTTTTCTATCAAAGGTTTGAAGACAAAACATGATGAATAGCAGTTTAACCTTTTTCTCAGTTGAGAAAACATTCTTTTCATTTATCATTAGGGAGAAGTGATCTTTTATCTTCAAATCATGAAACAAAGCATGGATCTAGTTGGACAATCAGAATCTATTTAGAGAAAGAAACAAAAGCTCAAGGCCTGTGTACCACTGGCAGTAACTAAACATCAGGCCGGACGTGTCCCGCCTGTGAGCCGACCTCCCGATCCAGCCAACTGTTACTTTTCAACAAGCCATCTCATTTTAAACCAACTTCCAAAGAGGAGGCTGGCTCCACTCGGAGGCTGCTCCGCCTCGTGTCTGCTGAACTCGGGGATGTGCTGGCAACCCCCTTTCGTGGCCCTAACACAGCAGCAGCAGACAGGGAGGAGGCTCCCAGAGTTCAAGCTCCAGGCTGCAAAACACCAGAAGCAGAGTGAAGATGGGGGCCCAGAAGCCCACGCCCACCACGTGCTCCCAGCAAAGGCCCCCCCAACGTGGCCCCATGCTGCTCCGTCGGCCTTGGAGGGCAACACGGCCCGTCTCCACGCTGAAGCCGGGCGCCACCAGGAGCCGAGGCTCTCTGGCGCCCCCTCGTCGCGCTTCCGCTCTGGGCGTCACCTGGCCCAGCTGCACCTCTCCCACCTCCCCCCATCCTCTCCCACCCACCCCATCCTCTCCCACTCCCCCCCATCCAACACTAGCAAGCTCCCACTATGCTGAGCCCTCCTCTGAGCGGCCCCTTTGCCCTCCTGCTGTGACTGAAACCTCGCTTCCCCCGAGGACGCAGCTCTCCCTCCAGGCCTCCCAAGTGTTAACCACTTCTCCTTCGCACACCTCAGGCCACAGGACCCGCAGGTGGGTTCTGTCCGTCCTGCCCCTCACAGCTGTTCTCGAACCGTTGTCCCTCCCTCCTCCCTGGCACCCTCAATGGCAAAGCTCATGCCTTCAGATTTCACCACTGGGCAGCCCTCGATGCTTCAGCCATCCACAAACTTCTAGAAGACTCCCCTTTGTTCCTTGAAGATGTAGTTCTTAATTCTCCCCATTATGCTCCCGCATCTTCCTTGATTATGATGATACCCAGGTGGGTGACCCTCTCGTATCCTTATCCTGCTGGCCTCCAATCGCACGGCCCCCTGTCCTTTCTCAGCCACTCACTTTACCGGTTATGCCAGACCTGGTCTTACCTCTAACCACACCCGCTACCCCCCAACCCCAGCTGTTCTACCTAATGAGTCGGTCATGACGGCCGCCTACTTTCCCAGCTCATTCTTTGGAGCTGTCTGGACGCCAACAATCCTGCAACCCCACCAGGACCTCCCTCCACCCCTCATTCTTCTCTCATCCCCGCTTCTCCTCTCACGGAGCTTAGAGCCCAGGGCCCGTCGTGACCGTCGCTTCCCTGCCTGTTCACTCGACTCCTTCCCTTCTCCTCTCTTTACTGCCCTCTTCCCCTTCTGAGCCTTAACCTGCGCATCTGAACACAGCTGGCAGGAAACATTCAAGCTTGGGGACTGGTCACTTTAAATGAAAGACGCCCCCGTCTCAAGTGGTGCACTTGGTCATCCCCCCATGTTTCCCTAATCCCATCATTCTGAGCACCAAGGGGACGTGGCAACATCATCACCTCTGTCTTCGAATCATCAACATCCCCCTCTGCTAGTGCCCTTGCTTCTAGTTTCTGACAACGTAGAAGAAACAACCAAAAACAAACCAACCCTTCCATACATTCTTACTGCCCCATATTCCAAGCTAATGGCTATGTCTGTACCCATTTCAAACCTCCTTCCCTGGCCTGCCTTCCTGTTCTTATGGATGCATCATGTGTCCTCCCGGATGCGGCTAAACCTTCCGTTTGACCCTGGATCCCACAAGTTCTTGCCTGTTCAGAGGTATCACTTCAACAATCCTGCCGTCTCTCCCCATCGTTTCTCTTCCCATCCCTCCTACATCGTCTCCATCAAGATATAAAATGCTGTACTATCTTCCACTTTAAAAAAAAAGAATCCCTCCTTTAACCCTACCTTCACTTTTGGGTACTGCACTTTTTCTGCTTTTCCTTAAAGGTAAATTCTTGAAGGGGTCGGAGACACAGAGTTTGGACAGTCACTCTCCCAGGCCCTCTTGAACCCACCACCATCTGGTTTTGATCCCATTTACTCCTCCAAGGTGCTCATGTGAAGGTCACACCCCGTGGTCAGATCCCGGGGAACGCCCAGACGGATCCCCCCACCCCATCCCCACTCTCTCCACGTCACGGAACCCGCTTTTCATGTCCTCCTACCCCACTGGCCGTGCCTCTTCCTGTTCTGCCTCACCTCCCCAGCCTCTAAATGCTGGAGGACCCAAGGCTCCGTCCTGGAAACTTCTCTCTTCTCCAGCTCTGTTGGTTCCCCAGCCCATTAAATCCCAAACCACAGCTTTCTATACTGTCTGCAGCTGACAGTAACCCTGAACTCTAGCGCACTCTCTCTCCACTTGGACGCCAAAAACCCTCTCCAACTTAACACATCTCAAACTCTCGTGTCTATCTCGGCAAAACCTACTCTCTCCACCCCAAAAGATGGCAAATCCATGCTTTCAGCTGCAGAAGCCAGAAGCCTAAACAGCACCCTTCAGTCCCCTCTCGCCTCACAGCCATATCCACGCTACCCACAGCCCCACCGGCTCTTCCTTGAGGACGTGTCCCGAATCTGACCACGTCTCACTCCTCCCCCATCACGCCAGCTCTGCTTCCAGCCACCATCAGCTCCCCCTGCTTCCACCTCGCCCTCACCATCAGCTCCCCCTGCTTCCACCTCGCCCTCGTCACTGTTCCCAACAGAGCTGCTGGAAGGATGCTTACACAGTGTACATCTGTTACGACACACTGCTACTCAAGTCACCAATGGCTCTTCATTTTACTTATAGGGAAAACCCCATAATCTCTTGGGCCCCATCTTTCACATCCATGGCTGTCTGTCTTTCTGCCTGTCCCTGTTTTCTTCCCTGGCTTCCATCACATGGGTCTCCTGTTGCTCCTGGAACACGAAGAACATTCTCCCCTCTAGCCTCTGCTCAGAAAGCAGGTGTCTGCATGGCTCCCTCCCTCAAGCCTTCAAGACCCCATAGTCTTATGTCCCGTTCTCAGGCCTCACCTGACCATCCACATAAAACAGCAACTCACCAACTACCTAACCCTTGTTACGGGTTGAATGCTGTCTCCCAGAAAGATGTTAAAAGTCCTAATGGCCTGGGAATGTGACCTGATTTGGAAATAAGGCCTTTCCAGATGATGAAGTTAAGATGAGGTCATTGGGGTGGGCCCTCATCCAGCACAACAATCCTTATAAAGAGGGAAAGTCTGGACTCAGAGGCACAGGGAGAACGCCACGTGGAGATCGGGGTTATGTTGCCACAAGCCAAGGGAATCACAGGTACCTCCCCAGCACCGTTAGGGGGAGCATGCCTCTGCCAACCCCTTGACCTTGGAATCTGGCCTCCAGGGCTGTGAGATTATACATTTCTGTTGTTTAAGCCACTCGGTTGGTGGTATTTTATTATGGCAGTCTCAAAGGGAACTAATACAGTTCCCCTCCCCAGATTTACTTTTCTCTAGACCACACACGTATCTGATGTTTTTTTATTTGTTTATTGACTGCTTTCATCAAGAATGATCTCTTGGGCTTCCCTGGTGGCGCAGTGGTTGGGAGTCCGCCTGCCGATGCAGGGGACACGGGTTCATGCCCCAGTCCAGGAAGATCCCACATGCCGTGGAGCGGCTGGGCCCGTGAGCCATGGCCGCTGAGCCTGCGCGTCCAGAGCCTGTGCTCCGCAACGGGAGAGGCCACAGCAGTGAGAGGCCCTCGTACCGCAAAAAAAAAAGAATGATCTCTTTAGAGAAGGGGCTCTAGCCTCTGATATATACACATAGTATATATACATTCACCACTGTGTCCCCAGAGCCTGGAAAAGTGCACACTACCTAGGACGTGCTCAGTGCTCTGTGCTGAATGAAGAAGGGAATCAGTAAGTTCCTTCAACGAACTTTGACAGCCTACTTTGTGTGAAGAAGCTGAGCCAAGACTGTGACTTTGTTGTGAAACGAGAGAAATGGGTTTAGTGACAGGAACTTCCTCGTAATTTATCGTCCATGCCCACCTTGGTATTTCTCTCAACTCCTTATAATTAACCTGATGATTCTTCCCCAAGCCTCCACTGTTCTAGGCTTCTGGACTAGACCAACCATTTCCTCGTTATGTAAAAGAATATGGCCCAAGAGTGCTCTTATTTTTAATTATGTCCCAGGTCATCCTGTGAGCAAACTAATCTCAATCAGTGTCCTTCTCCTTTCTGTTGACTCTTTACCTGACCATTCCCCGAACGGCCCCCCTGCCCACACATTAAAGCCTTTTGCTCACTCCTGTCCTCCTTTTCATAAAAGTTTAGTTTTGCCTGCAAATTCTCCAGTCACATCTTCGCCGGAGCACCAGCCCCTTAGTTTCTTAAATTCCCTTGAGATTACAGGATTAAGATTCAAAATGGGAATCTGCGGAAAAGAAAATGCTTTGATATAAACCTGATGGAGAAAAGGAGAAATGCACAAGACTTTTCCCATACCTGTTTCTTCTCAATTGTACTGCAAGTTTGCAACTCGGTTCCTACCCTCTGAAAATTCTGGGAAAAATCAAATCTTAAAACTAAAAGGACTCAGAGAGTCTCAGATTTTCAAGTCAAGGTGATGACGGTCAACTGCCACAACCCAGGTGTACCAGCAGTTAGCTTGTGGAGTCAAATATTATTTTTTTCTTTTCCTAGCTGAGAAAAGAAAGTGTCTCTAACAAGGAAATATACCAGTACAGACTCTGAGAAAGGCATTCTGTGGAATCCAAGCAAAAAATGCTCCCTCCTCCAAGCAGCTCTCCCAGATTGCATCTGAGATTAAAGACTTCTCCCTCAATCCCACCTGCTTTGATCATCATTTTCCTCCATGTGCCATACTGCACTTCCTAAATAGTGGAAGCTGTGAAGCATGAACTCATTGCACTTTTAAATATCCCTCACGATGCCTTCTGCAGTATGCAGCAAGCTCCCAATAAAGATTTGATAAGTGAACACAAGGAGAGATAAGATAAGACTGGAGGAAACAGATCCCTTGACCATCTCAGAAAAACCAAATTATATCCTGAGTTTGGGAACCCCTGAGAGGGGGACAGTCTCACGACTGCTCTACAACCTGCAAGTTTCTCGGAACCCGTCGCGTGTCTGCTTTGCACGGTTCATCACAGAGCTTCCATTCCACCACCACAAATCCCAGCGGACTCTCCAGATGCAGCTCTCGTACTAGAACTTTGTCCCAAATGCCGATGTCACTTCAAGTGCTGTTACAAGCAGCCTCCAGGCCCAAAGGGACACGGCTGAGTCTCGCTCCCCTGAAGCAGGAACAACTGTGGCCCAGGACTGAGGACATTCGGGGCGTCTGCACTTACAACAGAGTGGAGGGTCTCAGGGAGGGAAGAGCCAGTTCCTGGCCCTGGAAAGAAGATTTCCCTCCCTCTTCATGCCTTAAATTCCAGTCCCATCTGCCTGGCTACATGATGCTTCCTTTAGGAGAAAACATATCTATCTAACAAGGCAGCATTAGTTACAATAGCCACCAAGGGGAAGCAATTCAAATGCAGCAATCAACAGATGGAGACGCAAAGTGTCATGTGTCCATACCATGGAATACTTTCCAGCGTTAAAAAGGAAGTTCTGACAGGCGCTAAACACTAATGAACCTTGAAGACATTCTGCCGAGTGCAATATGCCAGCCGCTGAAAGGTAAATACCGTATGATGCCACTTACACGAGGTATAATCGGTCAAATTCATAGAGACAGAAAGCAGGATGGTGGTAGCCAGGGGCGGGGTGCAGGGGGGCGGAGAGGGAATGGGGAATTGTTTAGTGGGCACAGCAAACTGTTTAGCGGTTTTGCAAGATGAACAGAGTTCTGAAGATGGATGGTGGTCTTGGTTACACAACAATATGAATGCACTCAATGCCACTGACTTGCACACTTAAAAATAGTTAAGATGGTATGTTTTATGTTACATGCATTTTGCCACAAGCTTTTCCCATTAAAAAAAAAGAATTAGGTTCAGAAAAAACATCATTTCAGATCAGCAAGAGCAGAAAAGACACCACAGGTGAGCTTACATTTGGGTCTCTCGACCTCCAGGGTCAGGGGAGGTCCGGCAGGTGGAAGGGTGAAGGAGAAGCACATTCCAGGAAGGAGGAAAACAGCAAGAGAACGCAGCTTGCCTGGGGACCCAGGGAAGCCTGAGTAGCCAGTGGGGATGGTCTGCATGGAGGGCAGACAGGAGGAAAGAACGGGGAGAAAATGCACCCAGGCGAGAGTGTAGAGACCGCTCAGAGCAGAAGCCTGTCCTCTCCTCACTCCAGGAGACCCGCACCCAAATGCCCAAGGCATCCACGGCTCCCTCACCCCTTGAACGAGTCAGGCCTCACTTTGGCCTAAGAGAGAGTCTGAGTCCGGCTCAGATAGGAAACACAGCTGCCTCTGCTAAGCCACAGAAAAGCCCACGCTTGGCTCCCGAATTTCCCTCCTGCCAGGCCAAGAGGGCCTGCCGTGCTGTCCAGATTTGTCCAAACTATCCTGATGACCCTTATCCAAGAACTCTGAGACCTGGCCCCAGCTCCAGGTAGAGGTGACCCTACTCAGACACCCAGTAGGAAAGCTCCGATGGAAGAGCTTCCAGCAGAGAGTGTGGCGGCTCCCCACGCACCAGCCCAGTGGGAGAAGGGTAGCCCGTCCCCTGGAGAGAGCAGACACGGAGTCCTCGCGGGGTGAAGGCCAGGGTTGTGGTGCATGCCCACAGGAGGCCAGGCCCTACACCGTCTGCGATCCAACCTTTCCAAAGCTCGGGAGGAATCCAGCATTCTCCTTAGCCCATTAGCCCATTTAGTGAGACTGCGTAGTATCTCATAACATCTACCTCCCCTCTCAAGTCTATGACCTCCTTGAGGACAGGGGCTGTTTCTTTCTCTTGGCGGTGCCTAGAAAGATGCTTCATCAATTCAATGAACGCAGGAAGGAAGGAATGAGCTCGGATCTTGAAGGTAAGCTCTTGCTGATGCTATCCTCAGTGATGAAGATCTAGCTTTACACAACAAACTAACTTTGAGTGGAAACAGACGTGGACTTTCCAACAGCTGATGCCCATGAGGTGAGGGACACCTCAGAATCTCCTATGATCTGGTCCAGATGCAGCAATAGGGAAGAACTGGGCTCTAAAAGTCCTGCAACTCAACTCAGAAGGCACCCTGCCCCACATATGGTGTTTGGGCTCTTCAGGAGTTTCAGCTACTGTTTCCAGAAGAGCCTCACTGGTGACATGTCAAATCTCAAAAGATATTGCAACTGTATCTTAGTTTGATTGGCTTTTCATCATCATTTTTTATCTCCCTCTTGCTTCCTCTAGAGCACAGTAGCAAAAATGTGAGTAGCCTTTACCTAACAAGGAAGATGACAGCTAACATTTATTCGGTACTTACTATATGCCAAGTGCTTTACACAGATCATCTCACTTATTCCTCACAATAATAGTAAGAGGTAGTAGCTGTCGTTATCGCTACTTTAAAGATGAGAAAACAGGTGCAGGAAAATTAATTTGCCCACAGTCATACAACTAGTAAGGAATGGATTTCTCTCTAGTTCAGTATGGTTCAAATATGTTGTAAACTAGACTCCCTAAGCCAGATGCACAGTTTCCCTTGAGCTACGATATCCTTTCTGACAATATCATGTCCATCCCCTTATATAATAAAACTGCATAATTAACTGCATATAAAACTGCATGATTAAAGCTAGGCAGAGAATACCGATTAAGGATGGGCTGTGGAGTCAGGGAGCCTTGGGCTCAAGGCCTGGCTTTGTCATTTGTAGCCTATTAGCCCCTCTGGGATTCCATTTGCTTCATTCACAAAATGAAGATTTCGATTAAAAAACTCATACAATGATCGAATGAGACAATAAATGGAACGTGCTTGGCATGTGATACACAGTGATTACATGGTAACCATTAACGTTATTCTTAGCAGTGCCTGCGCATGGAAAGAATGTCACTGCGGACTCTGTCTGGAGAATCTCAAATAGGCAAGTGTCTAGGACCCAGGCAGGTAGTTCGAATCAAGATACTGATCAAAGAAACACCTCAGTGCTCCGGAGAGGTGGACAGCATTATTTACTATGCTTCTGGTGGTATCACGGATATTTACTATGCTTCTGGTGGTTTCATGTATAACACCCCAAACCGGGAGCTGATCGAGTTCTCTCTATTCCATCAGAAGGCGGTCACACAGACAGGCCTGCGGTGCTGCCCAGCTCCAGAGGGCACCATTCTCAGAACAGAGCAGGCTCTCCAGTGGTCTATGTGAACAGCATCTACTGAACTTGCACAATGGGGTGGGCTGGCCTAGCTCACCTCCTTTTGTGGCCCATTTGTCCTCCAAAGGCTGCCTGCTTGGGGACATCAGGTGGATGAGAAACTAGGATTTGAGTGCTAGCTCTACAACCGACTCTCTGAACTTTACCAAGTTATTTAACTTCTGAGCCTTGAATTATTCATCTTTACAAGAGACTGTCACCATTGTCATACAGGTGTTGGAAGGATTAAGTGAAGTGACTATGCCATATGACCCGTACGAGTCTGGTCATAACACCAGCGGTTCCATAAGAGTTGTACTGTGTGTTGTTTTTTATTCCATTTTTCAATGCAAGATGCATTAGCCAGAAGGATTCAAACTCCAAAAAAACGTGGAACTCAAAGCTGGTCTCATAGGCAGTACAGCACGGTCTTAGCAAGTGTTATCTTTACCAGATCCCATCTTTCCCCACACAAAGGTTAATAAGAAATAAATCTTAAATAAAATATATGGTGTATGTAATATATGTATTTAAATAATATGTAAAATTATAAGTAAATCTTTTTTTTTTTCGCAGTACGCGGACCTCTCACTGTTGCGGCGCACAGGCTCCGGACGCGCAGGCTCAGCGGCCATGGCTCACGGGCCCAGCCGCTCCACGGCATGTGGGATCTTCCCGGACCGGGGCACGAACCTGTGTCCCCTGCATCGGCAGGCGGACTCTCAACCACTGCGCCACCAGGGAAGCCCCTATAAGTAAATCTTAATCATAAAGCCATCCAGAGTGTTTCTTGCCATCAAGTTCATCAAGTACCGTGTAGTCGTGTCCCCTCCCTATTAAGCAAAGAAGCCAGGTCCTCGGTAACCTTGCACAACTGAAATCACCACCACTCCCAATGTCCCCACTGCTTTCAGACTCCCACTAACTCTGGCTCAGAAACGAGCTTTGCAATGAAAGGTGCTGTGAAGCAGCTCTGCGCCCCCCTGCAGTAGCACGTGTCTGCCGTGAAAGTGAACCCCCAGATTTACGTGCTCTGCCCAGGGGCCCAGCTCATCCTCCATGTTGGCTTCATTCCCCAGGTCCCTGGTCCTGCTGACACTCTTAGGATCTCCAAGAATCCCTTCAAATGCAAAACGTAGCTTCAACTTTGCCAGTTACAATCTGAGTGACGTGACTAGGGAGACCGTACAAGGACAAACACATATGTTCAGCAAATGTGACCAGCTTCCAAAATCACCCTTTTTTCTCCCACCTCCTTCCCAACTGCCCGTCCAGATGACACCCCCAGTTGATGTGTCCTAGGCTTGTGGGTTTACATTTTCCCAGAGACAGAAGCACCCCTGGCTCCTTTCAGAACTGTACTGGAATTACTTTCTGGGCAAATCGAAAATTTTACAGAGAGCTCTTCTTTACGTATAGATTTTATATATCACAGTGAGGGGTTAAATCTGTCTAATCATATGTGAACACCTTATCTTAAACATTTAAAGCATTCTTAATGAAACTTTTAACTTTTGCAACGGAAAAAAAAACGCTGCTAGTCATTAGTTTTCTGGCTTTTCGTCACAAGATCTTTACATCTCTATTCTCCAGCCGTAAGGAAAGGAAAATCAAGATATTCATCCGGGGAACGGTGACAGTCCCAAAGAGGGTGACTTGGGAAAGCAGTTAAGTATATGGTGCTGTGCTAGAATCTCGGTCACTAAAATAGGCTCTAGACAGGGGCTGTTACTGCCACTTCATAACTTCTGGTTTGTAATTTTAGCACTTAGCACAGTCCGGTGTCCTCTTTGACAAGGTCTTGTAACTGGGGTGTACACTGCCACCAAGTGGTGGTAAATACCATGCTCACGTTAATTTTAACCCAATCCGTGCCTGAGATTCATGGGCCGTCTATTCAACAAATAAATAAACCTAGGATTGTCTACTTGTGAATAGCAAAAATATGAGTCTTTATCAAAATAGTATAAGATTATAAACATTGTTTAATATCAAGCAATTTCAGAAAGAGAAATGTGTGATAACCACTATCATTTAATGCCAGCAGCCAGATAAGTAGTCTGATCTCAAACACGCCTCAGGTAGAATTTCTCAAAACTGATTTCTGAAAGGTACTAAGCCCTGAACATACAACAGCACATTTTAAATGACTTCTTTACACGGATTTTGAAACTGTGACCATGACTGAAAAATGGCAACAGACGCAAAGCTGACAGTTTAAAAAAGTGAAGAAAACCACTGTTCTTGCTGCTGGCCTTACCCATAACTGCATTTGCTTCCCGGCAGACACCCAGCCCAGACAACCAGGCGTGTTCTCCAGATGGAGGCGGGGCGCCCTCCACGGTGAGGATGGGGCCCCTGGAGCAAAGACACCAGACAGACAGAATCTGGTGGCCCCCTCCTTCTGCCCACGACGCCCACGTGCAGCAGAGGCTGCCATCGGAGACTCTGGCAAAAGCCAGAAAAGTCCATTTTTTTTCTGGGGAGAACGTAAGCGAGGTCGTTGTAGGTAACAAGAAAGTCTCAAAACCAAAGGCTCTCCTCCCATCTCCTCTAGGGTGACCTCACAGGGGGCCAGACCAGCTGGAGCCCAGCAGGAGCGCCCCGGGCTGGGAAACACCACCACACTGAGCATCCGTCCTGCAAGAACCCCACGGAGCCCCTCGCTAAGGAAGGTGAGGGCCGTAACCAGGTTCTGTGACCCCAGCTCAAGGTCTCCTGGCATAGGCGGAAGTACCAGGAGCTGCGGGTCCCTGGAAGGGCTTCGGGGAGGCGGGGCCTCCCAGAGAGAGAGGATTGTCAGGATTCAGACTGTGCTGAGCTCACACCTGCTGACCCCTGTGAGCAGGGCACGTTCCTGAGCACCGCCCGGCCCCATCCTCTTCATCTGGGAGGCTGGGGACACGGATGCCACAGCTCAGTGGAGCTGCAAGGACCAGACAGGAAGATGCTTGGGCAACACCAGTGAGTCCCCACTAGGGACTCGTGACATTTAACTGGCATCATCGTGCAGATGGACTGGAGTCTGGGGGCCTCACCTGCACAGCTTCACTGCCCTCTGAGTGACAGACTATGCAGAAAGCACCAGGCTGGGGGTGAACCTTTGACACACATGACTGACTTCTCCATCAACTGTACCGACCTGTGGGGCTGGTGTCAGGTGGGGAGGACACACGGGTGGGGGAGGTCACTTAGAGCAACATGCCGGATTCCGCTGCCCTTACCTGCTTCTATGCGCCAGGGTCCCTGCAGGGGGCGTGCGGGGCTTCTGTACATCAGCCTCCGTGAGTACTTCTGGGAGTCCCCAAAGGGGGTCCCCCACGGGGTACGTCCAAGTCCAGTCAGCTAACGCCTGCCGGGGCCACCTTCCCCCTCCCCTCCCAGCAAGGGGACACTGCACGTGAGGTCCTCACCTCCACCCCTGGGTCACACCCAGGCGAGCTGCCTCCCTAGGGCACAGACAACACCGGACAGCCAAGTGGGCACTGCTTCCCCCCGGGGGGCACGCAAGGCAGGAGCTGCCCTGAACTGCCTGCAGAAGGGAGGAGGAGGCCGTGATGGCGGATCAAAGTTGGCCATAAACCCTCTGCCCGCCCTCCTAACCAGGGAGGGGTCGACTTCCTCTGCCCGTGAGCCCAGCTGGCCCGTGACTGCTTTGGCCAGGAAAGCGCGTGAAAGCAATGCCGCAGCAGGACCAGCAGCTTCTGCCTTGGGCTTCCGGGGCCCCGAGCCACCTGCTGGCGAGGACACGCCCAGGGGCACAGACTCGGCTGACCCTGAGCGTCCAGCCTCCCTGCCGATGTGCCAGGGATGCAAAGAGGCCATCTTGGACCAGGGGAGCATCACATCAACACCCTTGAGGGGCCCACTAAACGCAGTCCGCCTGGACCCCAAGAGTAGCCCAGCCGAGCCCTACCCAACTTCCTGACTCACAAAACCATGAGAATCAATACGACAGCTGCGTTAAGACCCCAACTTGAGGAACAGACTGTCAGGTGGCATCAGATCACCAAAACTACCTCTCCCAGAGCTTTCCTTGTTTCGTTTCACACCAACGGCGAAGCAACGTCGTTTATGTTCTGCCTTGGGACTAAGGTCACTGAGGTTTATCTCACAACCACAACCCCCGTTAGACAGCCACACCTCCCCTGCAGCACACCCCGACCATGGGGAGACGGGGCCAAGAGATTAATGGAAGTGTGATACTCTGTTCTCAGAGCCTCCAACGGCTGGGCATCTATTCAAGGCCATGAAGTGTGTGCCGGACCCTACTGCTCCCTCAGGATCAATTTCCCCACCAGAGGCTCTCAGCCTCTCCCACAAAGGCTCCCATCCCAGCAGAGGACACAGCTCAGGGTGAAGCTGGAAACTTGCTACACATACTTTTCTGTCCGTCAGCGGAAGAAAAACGCCCTCAAGACGCCCAAGGCATCCTCTGGATCCAGGAGCTTCCACTCCCCCCAGCTCCATGTCTCTTGCAAGAGACACGAGGCATGTCTCAGGCCGCTTTCCCCCCAGAATGGGCCTGGGTTTCAAGGACTGGAAAGGGTGCTGCTAGCATAGTGCAGGCCAAGGCTTTTCAATAGCTCCTGGCACGTCAGCTGTACACGCTGGAAGACTGTCAACACAGACCCTGGAGCCGCTCAGGGCTGTGCACGGGGCAGCAGCAGGTCAGATAAGATCTGTCTGGCACGTATCCTGCAGGCAGAGAAGCACGGAGTCCTCTTGATTTAGTTCCTGTCCATTTCAAGAGACACAGGGGGTCTGGGTAAACAAGGTCTTTTACAGTAGAGTTAGGGAGGCAGGTATCCACAATCATGTAACAGATTCACCCCATTGGGGGATGCAGGGCCTAAGTATGTATTAGATCAGAACATGCTGCCATCTCCACAGGACTTTTAAAGTTTTTATGCTTTACTATCAACTTGGCGTATATCTTCATAAGAAGGCCTTCAATATACAGTGACTAAGACACACCACCTACAGCGCAACGGAGACTCACAAACAGAAGGGATGACGTAGCTTGTCATTTTTACAGCCTTTTCAGTGACTTGTTGACACAATGTAGAAGGGGGCTTATTGTCACCCTCTGCACTACAGCTGAGAAAACAGGAGTCCACAGAAATTGTGACCAAAATAATCAAGTGGCAGAGATGGAATTCAAAGATGACTTTTCTGAAGCCACATCTGTGGTTCTTCATGCTCACCTGTCTACCTGTGGTGATCAGGTTTTGCTTTGGCCTTGTTGTTAAGGCAGAAGTCACACCCTCTTCTTTGAGAAGCAGGACTCCTGGGAACCACCCCTCTCTCCTCCACGGTGAGGCTTGAGATGTCCAAGTCCCCCCACCCCTGACCTCCTGCCTGTATTCCCCTCTTTGGAATCTGACTCCCGGATGGAGAAGACGCTGGTGCAGGTCTGTGCCCGCCCAGAAGCCTGGCGGTAGCTCCTCCTTCTACATGAGCTCCTATCTATCCAACGGATTCCCTTTTTGTCTAAAGCAGCCACTTGGGAACTGTTGCTTGCAACCAAGGAATCCGGACTTCGAGCCCCAGTCAAAAATGGAGTTCATGTCAGCATATTACCTCAACGTCTAACTCTTTCGTTTCTAATATGTTAGATAATGTATTACGTTTTTTGCTGATGATGTAGCAGGATGTTAGACAGAATATTTCCTGTTTTCTCAGAATTGACAGCCAGGACCCAAAACTGGGATCAAAGAGGTATGAAGTATCATATGTTCTAAAAAGAACCAAAAATAACCAGAAACCTCCCTCAGAGCTTATTGTGAAACTGTCACACTGCTGTATTAACTTTTGTTTTCTGTATTCTGATACACTGACAGCTTGGGGCTTTGCTAACCTTGGGGGGACTTAATTCTTAGAGACAGTAAACCACTGGCCCCTGAGAAAACCATTCAAATGCAAACCAACCAATGAAGAGGCCACACTCCCAACTGCTTTTTCTTTTACATCTCACACTCTGGACCACTGTCCACCCGCCCTAATCACTCTGGGGCTGGGTACCAGACAACTGGGACAGCCTCTACACCCCAGAGCCCACTGAAATTATCCAAACCACCAAATCCTAAGCTCACTCAGCCGGCCTTGCCTGCTCCTTCCCTCGGAAGCCACAGGAAAGGCTCTTGCCCACAGCACCCCCTCCCCCTCCCGGCTGACCCTGGTGCTCCCCGTGTGGCCCTGTCTGTGGCCCCTCCTGTTTCTAGGGACCTGTGAGGATAATACACGTCGTACTCCATGACGGTCATTTCTGTGTCTGCATGTCTCACCACACGCAATTAAAACAAATCCAGATGCAACACCTTTAAAACCCTGCCGTGCTCCCCAGACACCCCCCAACACCGCACCCCTTTAGAAGAAAGACGGGAGAGAGCAGAGCTGTAGGTACAGGGCTCGTGCTCAATGGTGGCGTTTCCCGTCTGCAGTCCAAAGTCAAGTGAGGAGAGAGAATCCCGATAACCTCTCACAGTCACGATGGGCACTGCAGGAAGGGGAAGTGGCCTTCCTTCTCCGGTTAGAGATCTCCGTCCTTAACAGACTTGTGTCTACATGGACAGGAGAAAAGAACCGGGGGCACAGGCAGGAGGGGATGGGTCCGCTGCTGAGCCTGGCCAGGACGCAGCATGAGTTTCCCATGGGTTGAGCGGACGCTGGAATGCAGCTGGGCTCGAGCCATCTTTCCGGTACCCCACCAAGAAGGCTGCCTGCCAGGCGAGCAGGCTTTACTGATGGAGCTGACAGAGAACGGACGGCAGGCCGGAGCCAGGACGCCCATGTCAGGGAATCGGGTAGTGGGGAGGCCCCACAGGGTGCTCCGAAGAACTCAAGCAGCACCCCAGAAAGCGCCAGCCTTTGGACCTCTGCCACGCCACCCAGAGCTCCTAACCGGCCACTCAGAGTCAGAGAGGCATCAGCGGCAGCCTGCAGAGAGGACTGCAAGTGTCCCGATGAGGAAAGCGAGGGCTCCCAGCGGGCAGAGGCGCTGGGGGGCTTAATCACTGGGGCAGTGAAAAACAGGAGCTTCTGCAAGCTTTCTATTTCTTGATCTGGTTCACTCGAGGGTCTTAGTGAAAATTCAATGAACACTTTATGATTTGTCCACGTTCCTATATATATGTTATATTCCAATTTTGAACATCTACCTTCAAAGACAAACACAGGACAACCCACTTCCTCTCCCAGGTCCTGCTGAGGCTCCAGGCACTTGGTCTTCCTGCTTCTGCCTTAGTATCCCTACCCACTCCCCCTCCCCATCCCCCCCGGAAGCAAAACAGAGGCACCGCCTCCTCTAATCCTTTGGGTGTTTCTTTCTCCAGCTTTGGGGACATTTCTTCACGTATGTGAGCTGCCCAGCCCTCGCCCAAGGCCCAAGAGGGACCCTCTGGAAACTTCTCTCTGTGCAGCTCTGACCTCTCGTGCACGTGCCCTGTGATACCCAGCCTGGGTGTTCCCACCCTCCCCTCTCTGACCCCTCAACTCCAAAGACCAGGACTCTGCCTGGGTTCCCCACCCTGGGCTGCACCTGCAAACTCCCTCCAGGCACTGATTGGCGGCAGTCATGGGGTTCACCTCCTCCTTCCCCTTTTGTGGTCTCTAGCCGCAGCTGCCTGACCTCCAACGTCCAAAAACCATGCTTCATGTATTTCGCCTTGATTTTTAGTTGTTTCCAGTGGAAGGGTAAACCTGGCACTCATGACGCCATTATGGTCCAAGCAGAAGTCCCAGGATTCATGATTCACTAACCCACATCCACTTCAACAGCATTTTTAAGTGAACTGTCAAATTATTTATGAAGATTCAAATATGGTTTTCATAGCATCGTAACCCTTCTTGTTCAAAGTTCATTATTTTGCATGCTAAGTACCAGTGACATAATCAACCATGAGCGAGCACAACTGACTCTTGGGGCCCACAGGCTGGTAAGAACAAAAGTGTGCAGGTGGTACCCAGGCTCACCAGCATTCTGCTGGCATCGTCACTGTGACCGCCAGAGAGAACAGGGCATATCTGTCCACCCCGGGAGTCTCCTATAGTGAAGTCATTTTCGTGTGTGTTCTGTCTGAATCACCTACAGAACATCCAGAGGGAGACATCCAGTTTTATATCCAAGTTCAAGAGAGACACCTGAGCTGGAGACACGGACTTGGATTTTTTTTTTTGTTTTTTTGCGGTACGCGGGCCTCTCACTGTCGTGGCCTCTCCCGCCACAGAGCACAGGCTCCGGACATGCAGGCTCAGCGGCCATGGCTCATGGGCCCAGCCGCTCCGCGGCATGTGGGATCTTCCCGGACCGGGGCACGAACCCGTGTCCCCTGCGTCAGCAGGTGGACTCTCAACCACTGCGCCACCAGGGAAGCCCCGACTTGGGGGTTCTTAAGCATAGACCAGACAGCTGATGCTGAGTATGGGGGCAACAGAGACTACAGTGAAGCTGGAGAGTGAGGGAAACAGAGGACCAAGATAGAGACAGAAAGTGATGGAAGCAGAAGAATCACTGCTAATGCCCCCAAAGTCTAAGTTAGAGCCACTAAGAGGGTGAGCAAGCCATGGGGCAGTCAGCAAAAGGTCAATATTAATCAGCTTCTCTGATACAATGAGCAGGAGGTACAAACACACTGAACCCACAACTTACAGTGACCACGAAGGGTACATTAATCAAAACAGGGGCCAAGCTGTCAAGCTGGCTCCCAACATCAGGACCAACGGCTTGAACACCCACCCACGCCATGATTGATAAAGACCATCTTCACTCTTCACTTTCGACAAGTTCCTACCGTAAGAATGAACAAAGAACAATCACTAAATCTAACAAAAATATCAAGCGATTCAAAAGAAGGGAAGTTAAAATCATGTATTATTCCAGGAAAGAAGAAAAACCTTCAGGAAAATCTCTAGTTGGTCATCAGCGAGATTCAAGAGCCCACTGCAGGAATAAAACCAGAGAGGGACTTCCCTGGTGGTGCAGTGGTTAAGACTCTGCCTGCCAATGCAGGGGGACATGGGTTCGAGCCCCGGTTCCAGGAAGATCCCACATGCTGCAGAGCAACTAAGCCCATGTGCCACAACTACTGAGCCTATTCTCTAGAGCCCACGAGCCACAACTACTGAGCCCGTGTGCCACAACTACTGAAACCCACATGCCTAGAGCCTGTGCTCCACAATAAGAGAAGCCACCACAATGAGAAGCCCATGCACTGCAACAAACAGTAGCCCCCACTCACCACAAAGAGAGAAAGCCCACGAGCAGCAACGAAGACCCAACACAGCCAAAAATTTAAAAAATTTTTTAAAAGATGAGAAACAAAGAAAAAAATCTGAAATCAGGAAAAAATACTTAGAGATTAAAAAAAAGATAAACATCAATTGTCAAAATACAGTGGAGGTAGTGAGCAACGTGTTACATGCTGAAGAAAACTAATCAGGGAATTAAAACCAACTCAAGAAATTGTCCTGGGATTTGAAATAAGAGACAAAGAGAAGTTCCAGTTAATGAATTAAGAAAAAAAAGTATAACTACTGGAAAGAGTAAAAATTACCATGATTAGAAGACTACATAATTGTCTTTCTAAACATTTAAAAGCAACAACTAAAAAATGATTCAACTATGGGACTTCCCTGGTGGCACAGTGGTTAAGAGTCCACCTGTCAATGCAGGGGAAATGGGTTCGAGCCCTGGTCCAGGAAGATCCCACATGCCGCGGAGCAACTAAGTCCATGCGCCACAACTACTGAGCCTGTGCTCTAGAGCCCAACTACTGAGCCTGTGCTCTAGAGCCCGTGAGCCACAACTACTGAGCCTGTGCTCCACAAGAGAAGCCAACACAATGAGAAGCCTGTGCACCGCAACAAAGAGTAGCCCCTGCTCGCCGAACTGGAGAAAGCCCACACACAGCAATGAAGACCCAACGCAGTTAAAAATAAAATAATAAATTAAATTTAAAAATGATTCAACTAATAAGATGATTCAATAAGTGTGTTGTTTACCAAGTAGCTTAAAAAATTAAAGACTGGACACAAAGCTGGGTACACCAAGGGTGCCGGCAGCAAGCCAGTGAGCTAGGCGAGGCCCGTACATCTGCACCTGCAGCACCCTCCGGGTGAGGAGAGTGGCCACTGGCGTCAGCCCGGGCAGTGGCATCCATGTGGTGGCATCCCTAGGTATCCCGGAAGCCTTCCTCTGGACCTGGACGCTCACTGCCCCACCCTCTGCACCCCACTTCTACCCTTTTTCCCCAATCCTGACTGCCTCTGCCCCAGCCCCCGAGAGCCAGACTGAGCTGAGGCCCGCGCAGTAGCTGTTGCTTGTGTGGCTGCCTTGCCTCCCGTCTTGGCGGTCTGCCAGGAGCCCCCCAAGGAGCCAGTGGCTGTGGGTTGGGAAGAGCCGCTCAGCCGGTCCTCCTCCTCCTGCCGCTTGGTCCGTGCGCAGCCTGACACCCCTGCCAGCTGGGCCTCAGGGACTCCAAAGGACAACACAACTCAGAAGTGACCCTAAGAGCAGAATTTCACATTTTTGACTACAGAGAGTGCCACCTGCTGGTCCTGGTTGTCTCGGGGCTTCGCAGCTCTTGGGCAAACTGATATTAGGTCCTGTCCATCTACTGCAGGAACTGCTGTACTAGCTGAGGCACATGGTGCCCTGGAAGCCTGAAGAGACCCTCAGAAAGGCACTGCTTTCTGCATGTGTTACTACAGTGACCAAGTCCAGATCACTCCCAGACCAGACATCTTGCACTCCGTGTGGCTGACAGGGTCTTGGTGCTCCAGCCGGGTGTCAGGCCTGAGTCTCTGAGGTGGGAGAGCCGAGTTCAGGACACAGGACCACCAGAGACCTCCTGGCCCCACATAATATCAATAGGCAAAAGGTCCCCCAGAGATCTCCATCTCAACACTAAGACCCAGCTCCACTCAATGGCCAGCAACCTCCAGTGCTGGACACCCCATGCCAAACAACTAGCAAGACAGGAACACAAGCCCATGCATTAGCAGAGAGGCTGCCTAAAATCATAATAAGTTCACAGACACCACCAAACACCCCACCGGACGTGGTCCTGCCCACCAGAAAGACAAGATCCAGCCCCACCCACCAGAACACAGGCACCAGTCCCCTCCACAAGCCAATGAACCAACCTGACCCACTGGGGAAAGACACCAAAAACAACAGGATTTACGAACCTGCAGCCTGCGGAAAGGAGACCCCAAACACAGTAAGTTAAACAAAATGAAAAGACAGAAATATGCAACAGATGAAAGAGCAAGGTAAAAACCCACCAGACCAAACAAATGAAGAGGAAATAGGCAGTCTACCTGAAAAAGAATTCAGAGTAATGACAGTAAAGATGATCTAAAATCTTGGAAATAAAATGGAGAAAATACAAGAAACGTTTAACAAGGACCCAGAAGAACTAAAGAGCAAACAAACAATGATGAACAATACAATAAATAAAATTAAAAATTCTCTAGAAGGAATCAATAGCAGAATAACTGAGGAAGAACAGATAAGTGACCTGGAAGATAAAACAGTAGAAATAACTACCACAGAGCAGAATAAAGAAAAAAGAATGAAAAGAGCTGAGGATAGTCTCAGAGACCTCTGAGACAACATTAAACGCACCAACATTCAAATTATAGGGGTCCCAGAAAAAGAAAAGAAAAAGAAAGGGTCTGAGAAAATATTTGAAGAGATTAGAGTGGAAAACTTCCCTAACATGGGAAAGGAAATAGTCCATCAAGTCCAGGAAGTGCAGAGAGTCCCATACAGGATAAATCCAAGGAGAAACATGCCAAGACACATATTAATCAAACTATCAAAAATTAAATACAAAGAAAGAATATTAAAAGCAGCAAGGGAAAAAACAACAAATAACATACAAGGGAATCCCCAAAGGTTAACAGCTGATCTTTCAGCAGAAACTCTGCAAGCCAGAAGGGAGTGGCAGGACATATTTAAAGTGATGAAAGGGAAAAATTCTACAACCAAGGTTACTCTATCCAGCAAGGATCTCATTCACCTTCGATGGAGAAATTAAAACCTTTACAGACAAGCAAAAGCTAAGACAATCCAGCACCATCAAACCAGTTTTACAACAAATGCTAAAGGGACTTCTCTAGGCAGGAAACACGAGAAGGAAAAGACCTATAAACACAAACCCAAACAATTAAGAAAGTGGTAATAGGAACATACATATCAGCAACTACCTTAAATGGATTAAATGCTCCAACCAAAAGACACAGACTTGCTGAATGGATACAAAAACAAGACCCGTATATGTGCTGTCTACAAGAGACCCACTTCAGCCCTAGCGACACATACAGACTGAAAGTCAGGGGATGGAAAAAAATATTCCATGCAAATGTAAATCAAAAGAAAGCTGGAGTAGCAATTCTCATGAGACAAAACAGACTTCAAAATAAAGACTATTAAAAGAGACAAAGAAGGACACTACATAAAGATCAAGGGATCAATCAGAAGAAGATGTAACAACTGTAAATATTTATGCACCCAACGTAGGAGCACTTCAATACATAAGGCAAATGCTAACAGCTATAAAAGAGGAATTCGACAGTAACACAATCATAGTAGGGGACGTCAGCATCCCACTTTCACCAATGGACAGATCATCCAAAATGAAAATAAATAAGGAAACACAAGCTTTAAATGACACATTAAACAAGATGGACTTACTTGATATTTATAGGACATTCCATCCAAAAACAACAGAATACACATTTTTCTCAAGTGCTCATGGAACATTCTCCAGGATAGATCATATCTTGGGTGACAAATCAAGCCTTGGTAAATTTAAGAAAATTGAAATTGTATCAAGTATTTTTTCCAACCACAACGCTATGAGACTAAATCTCAATTACAAGAAAAAAACTGTAAAGAATACAAACACGTGGAGGCTAAACAATATACTACTAAATAACCAAGAGATCACTGAAATCAGAGGAAATCAAAAAATACCTAGAAACAAGTGACAAGGAAATCACAACGACCCAAAACCTATGGGATGCAGCAAAAGCACTTCTAAGTGGGAAGTTTATAGCAATACAATCCTACCTTAAGAAACAGGAAACATCTCGAATAAACAACCTAACCTTGCACCTAAAGCAATTAGAGAAAGAAGAACAAAAAAACCCCAAAGTTAGCAGAAGGAAAGAAATCATAAAAATCAGATCAGAAATAAATGAAAAAGAAATGAAGGAAACGATAGCAAAGATCAGTAAAACTAAAAGCTGGTTCTTTGAGAAGATAAACAAAATTGATAAACCATTAGCCAGACTCATCAAGAAGAAAAGGGAGAAGACTCAAATCAACAGAATTAGAAATGAAAAAGGAGAAGTAACAACTGACACTGCAGAAATACAAAAGATCATGAGAGATTACTAAACGCAACTCTATGCCAATAAAATGGACAACCTGGAAGAAATGGACAAATTCTTAGAAATGCACAACCTGCTGAGACTGAACCAGGAAGAAATAGAAAACAAACAGACCAATCACAAGCACTGAAATTGAAACTGTGATAAAAAATCTTCCAACAAACAAAAGCCCAGGACCAGATGGCTTCACAGGAGAATTCTATCAAACATTTAGAGAAGAGCTAACACCTATCCCTCTCAAACTCTTCCAAAATATAGCAGAGGGAGGAACACTCCCAAACTCATTCTATGAGGCCACCATCACCCTGATACCAAAACCGGACAAAGATGTCACAAAGAAAGAAACCTACAGGCCAATATCACGGATGAACATACATGCAAAAACCCTCAACAAAATACTAACAAACAGAATCCAGCAACACATTAAAAGGATCATACACCATGATCAAGTGGGGTTTATCCCAGGAATGCAAGGATTCTTCAATATATGCAAATCCATGTGATAAACCATATTAACAAACTGAAGGAGAAATACCATATGATCATCTCAATAGATGCAGAAAAAGCTTCTGACAAAATTCAACACCCATTTATGATAAAAACTCCCCAGAAACTAGGCACAGAGGGAACCTACCTCAACATAATAAAGGCCATATATGACAAACCCACAGCCAACATCATTCTCAATGGTGAAAAACTAAAACCATTTCCTCTAAGATCAGGAACAAGACAAGGTTGCCCACTCTCACCACTATTATTCAACATAGTTTTGGAAGTTTTAAGCCACAGCCATCAAAGAAAAAGAAATAAAAAGAATCCAAATCAGAAAAGTAGTAAAACTGTCATGGTTTGCAGATGACATGATACTACAGAGAATCCTAAAGATGCTACCATAAAACTATTAAAGCTAATCAATGAATCTGGTAAAGTAGCAGGATACAAAATTAATGCACAGAAATCTCTTGCATCCCTATACACTAATGATGAAAAATCTGAAAGAGAAATTAAGGAAACACTCCCATTTACCACTGTAGCAGAAAGAGTAAAATATGTAGGAATAAACCTATCTAAGGAGACAAAAGACCTGTTTGCAGAAAACTATGAGACACTGATGAAAGAAATTAAAGATGATACCAACAGATGGAGAGATAGATATACCATGTTCTTGGATTGGAAAAATCAACATTATGAAAATGACTATACTACCCAAAGCAATCTACAGATTCAATGCAATCCCTGTCAAACTACCAATGGCATTTTTCAGAGAACTAGAATAAAAAATTGCACAATTTGTATGGATACAGAAAAGACCCCGAATAGCCAAAGCAATCTTGAGAAAGAACAATGGAGCTGGAGGAATCAGGCTCCCTGACTTCAGACTATACTACAAAGCTACAGTAATCAAGACAGTATGGTACTGGCACAAGAACAGAAACATAGATCAATGGAACAGGATAGAAAGCCCAGAGATAAACCCATGCACATATGGTCACCTTATCTTTGATAAATGAGGCAAGGATATATGATGGAGAAAAGACAGCCTCTTCAATAAGTGCTGCTGGGAAAACTGGACTGTTACAGGTAAAAGAATGAAATTAGAATACTCCTTAACACCATATACAAAAATAAACTCAAAATGGAATAAAGACGTAAATGTAAAGCCAGACACTATAAAACTCTTAGAGGAAAACATAGGAAGAACACTCTGACATAAACCACAGCAAGATCCTTTTTGACCCACCTCTTATAGAAATGGAAATAAAAATAAAAAATAAACAAATGGGACCTAATGAAACTTAAAAGTTTTTGCACAGCAAAGGAATCATAAACAAGACGAAAAGACAACCCTCAGAATAGGAGAAAATATTTGCAGATGAAGCAACTGAAAAAGGATTAATCTCCAAAATATACAAGCAGCTCATGCAGCTCAATAAAAAAACAAACAAACAACCCAATCCAAAAATGGGCAGAAGACCTAAATAGACATTTCTCCAAAGGAGATATACAGCTTGCCAACAAACACATGAAAGGATATTCAACATCACTAATCATTAGAAAAATGCAAATCAAAATTACAATGAGGTATCACCTCACACTGGTCAGAATGGCCATCATCAGAAAATCTACCAACAATAAATGCTGGAGAGGGTGTGGAGAAAAGGGAACATTCTTGCACTGTTGCTGGGAATGTAAACTGATAGAGCCACTATGGAGAATGGTGTGGAGGTTCCTTAGAAAACTAAAAATAGAACTACCATACGACCCAGCAATCCCACTACTAGGCATATACCCTGAGAAAACCATAATTCAAAAAGAGACATGTACCACAATGTTCACTGCAGCACTATTTACAATAGCCAGGACATGGAAGCAACCTAGGTGTCCACCAACAGATGAATGGATAAAGAAGATGTGGCACATATATACAATGGAATATTACTCAGTCATAAAAAGAAACAAAATTGAGTTATTTGTAGTGAGGTGGATGGACCTAGAGTCTTTCATACAGAGTGAAGTAAGTCAGAAAGAGAAAAACAAATACCATATGCTAACACATATACATGGAATCTAAAAAAAAATGGTTCTGATGAACCTAGGTGCAGGACAGGAATAAAGATGCAGAGGTAGAGAATGGACTTGAGGATACAGGGAGGGGAAAGGGTAAGCTGGGACAAAGTGAGAGAGTGGCATGGACATATATACACTACCACATGTAAAATAGATAGCTAGTGGGAAGCAGCTGCATAGCACGGGGAGATCAGCTGGGTGTTTTGTGATCACCTAGAGGGGTGGGATAGGGAGGGTGGGAGAGAGATACAAGAGGGAGGGGATATGGGGATATATGTACACATATAGCTGATTCACTGTTATACAGCAGAAACACAACACTGTAAAGCAATTATACTTCAATAAAGATGTTAAAAAATTAAAGACTGAAAAACATGAAAAGATCATATAAAACGCAGAAAACATAAAAACAGAAAACAGTAAACAAAGTATCACCGTTACTTATGAAGTGCTTATTAAAATAATGATATAGTAGTTATTATTCAGAAAATTAGCAAAAAAGTAATTTACCAGTTATCATCAAGTATAAAGGGAAAGTAGCCTCCTCAGAGATTGGTGATGCAAAGTTAAATCTATGCGATTTATAGGCAATTAGGCAACACGGTTATGTGTTTTAGAATTTTTGCATACATTTTCATCCAGCAACCCTACTGCCAGGAATTTATCTTAAGGAAATAATCATGATGGTGTGTAAATATACAGCACAATGACTGTCATTACGGTACCGTGGCACTCCTAATGACAGGCAATTACTGGAAACAACCTAAGTGCTCAACAATAGGGCATTCATTAAATAATTTAGGCTTTGTCTATATGATGGAATGATATTTATCCATTAAGATACTGTGGTAGAAAAAAGAAAAAGTTTATTATAAAGTATGTAAAACTGACTTTAAAGATACTTTTAAGTGATGCCATTTTATATATATATACATGCATATATATACATATATATACACACACACACCCTGGAATTGTTAAAAGTATTAAAAATCTGGATGGTTGAATCATGGGTGGCTTAATTTTTAACTTCTGTGTTTTCTAAAAATTCTAAATTATTAAGTAACTTTTTTTAAAAAAAAGCTATCTTTAATACTCTTCCCTGAAGTCTCTGTCATAGTTGCATTTTTAAACTGGGATTGCAGATGTGAGAGAATTTTGAATATAGGATAAGGGTCTAGTTCACCTCTAATTTGGAAGATTTTACACACGTTGGAATCTTTTATCTGCAGAGCCATGAAGAGATAAAGGATCAAAGGTAACAGCGTGAAAATGTCTCTGTGCAGATTTGAACTCAGACTTGTGAGAAGCACAAAATATATGCCTGCAGATAAGAGGTTATCAGAGTCAGGAAAAAAAAAAAAAGAACTTTTATAACTTAGGTTTTTTCTGTTTATTGGTTGAATAAGTAAGCTGCTGGATGAGGTACCCAAGTACGGACATTTCCTATACTTTGGTAGCAGATGAAAACATCCTCAGAGCTCGGCTGACTCCAGGCCTGGGAAAGACACTCATTTCTCTGCCTTTTTCCATGTTCTCTACTCACCCTGCCCTGGTGTCACGCTCATTTCTTCTGGAAGCCACAGAAATTAGATTATCTTATCTTGTGCACATAGCTGCTGGGCATATAGGAGGAGGAGGGTATTTACAGCCCATTTGTTTGGAATAGCTCCTCTGAATTACACCAAAATCTGTCAGGAGGAGGATTTGTGCCTTTCCCTTTCCTCATGAGAGTTTGCACATATGTCATTTGAGGACGTGGACTTTCTTTATGCGGTGCAGCCTCTGCCCATCGCTTGCATACCTGGGGCCCAGCAGCGAGCTTCGTCAGTCAACCTGTCTCAGCCAGGGCTGGAGGAGGACGTGGGGACATCATCTCTGAAAGCCAAAGAACCACTGGGAATAGACTTTACAAAGCACAGAGAACACTCATGGGACTGCCTCTTTTCACCTTCGTATGTTTCCTCTGGGCCTCCATCTGTATTAACAGGATGCCTCCCTTCGAAGGCAGTTAGTTTATCCACCTTGTGAACAGACATAGAAGATGACCCCACATGCGCCATCAGGAATCAAAGCCATTGGTGCTGGAGGGAAAACTCAGACCTGGTTTGGGCTTCCTGTCAGGAGACCAGAATTTGGGGTCTAAAATCTGTTACACTACCTCATGACTCCGCAGACAGCTGGAACGTGGTAAAAACATGTCAACAAGCCCGCGGGTCCTAGAGGTCGAGAAGGGAACAAATGATCTTTCCTGTACTAAAGTCTTGTCATCCCGTGCCAGCTTAGCATAACTTTAACCTGCTTTTGCGTTTCCCACAAGAAGTCTTCTTGTGAAGAGTGAATTCACATGGGCATCGCACAGACCCATCTGACCCATAGGCGGGTTTGTATGTGTTCTGCAAAGTGGAGGGAAGGGACCTTTCTGAGCCGGGCGTTAGCCTACTGGACTCCATCAGTGTCTGAGACGGAGCCAAACACACCTCCCAGCACTTGGCTTCTGCCCCGTTCAAGCCCGTTCCCCAGGAGTGTAGACAAGACACAAGCGGCGAGGCCCTGGATCCAAGAACGGCCCTTTTCCACCAACGTCAAACACGCGTCCCAGCTGACCTGCCAAGAATGTGGATCCTGCTTCAAGATACACAGCCTGAGCCGGCACCCGGCAGCCAAAAGACGGAATCTCCACGCAGCCCGAGTTCTGGTGTATCCCCTGTGGATGGACAGCGTGTATACAGGCTGGCAAGGATCCCAGCCCTCGAGCTACAAGTTCAGAATTACTTGAGAAGTAGATTAAAGAGATAAAGCAACGCCTCCCAGTATGCCGTTGTTTTCTGTGGAGATCTGTAAAGTGCAAATCCAGAGGGAGAGGCTCAGGTCAGTCTCCTGATGAGCTGCGTGACCAGGACAGGTCCCTTGTTGACCATACATCCACAGTGAAGAGCTCAGACACCACCCGGCTATGCAAACCCACCCAGATTCAGCACAGCTGAACTTCTGACTATCTGAATGGCGTCTAGGTCTGCCTGGTCCAAAGAGGGGGACGGGGCGCTCCACCAGAGGAAAGAAATGTGGATTCAGAGCCCCAGTGTCATCACTGATTTTCTGCATGCTTGGAAAATTCGTCTTGCCTTGCTTCACCTCTGTTTTTACAGCCTTAAAGTGAGGGGAAGGGGAGACAGCTTGGAGCCAGAGGTCCCATGCAGACCTTACAGTCTGTGATTTCTCCTGGCCCAAATATCCAAAAAATCCCTACGCCCATCAGGATAGTGGGGCAAAGGGCACTAGTTCTCACCCTGGCGGGAAGCCCTTTTGTGGACGGCATAGCTAGGTCTTGTGTGATGGTCAGCAGAAAATAGAGGGTGAGGGTGGACAGCATATTCTGCTCTCTCCCCCAAGTGCTGTGCTCCTTCTCGCTCTCCAACTAGAATGTCTGCCAAAAAGAGCTTCTAAGAGAAGTAAGGATAAACTTAGCCTTAAGTGCTCTGCTCTGAGGACCCCAGGATCTGCCCCGGGGTCCAGCGAAGTCTCTAGCTCACCGTTTAAAGATATAAATTTTTACTAATTCTCATTTTTGGGCTTTCATGTGTTAGGAGTTACAAATCCACAGTGCCCTACCATTTCCTTCATAAATTCAACATAAATAGCATGCCTACTCGAGGAAAGAAAATGCACATCTGTATTAATCACAAAAAAGGTATCAAATATACAAGAGAAAATGTTAGACAAAACACTGTCTAGTAAATTTCAAGATGACAATGAAATGGCTCATTTTACTTTAATTACCAGAAATTCTGACATTAGAAAACATAGAAGACCTCAATAGATGTGTAATCAAGGACATCTTTGAAAAAGTTTCTTAAAACTTTATCTCCAAAAAGATTAAGCCCAGAGAGTTTTATGAGTGGATTATTTTAGAACTTCAACAGAAAAAAGGAAAAAGAATTGTCTAAGCATTCCAGAGAATGGAGGTAGAAATTACAAATCACTTAGTGATTTAATTCCAAAGAAGAGAGAAGAGAAAGGGGAAAACAGCAATTCTGCAGTGGAGGGACCTGGCAAACACACCTTAACCGAGTGATAAAGGTTCACTTCCCCTGTGATGCCATACGATGTGATGAGAAGGGCACTTCTATGGCTGTCTTAAAAAAAAAAAAAAAAAAGGAAAAAGGAAAAACATAAACCCACTCAAATCATGAGGAAACCATCAGACAAAAATTCTAGGGCTTTCCTGGTGGCGCAGTGGTTGAGAGTCCGCCTGCCGATGCAGGGGACACGGGTTTGTGCCCTGGTCCGGGAAGATCCCACATGCTGCGGAGCGGCTGGGCCCGTGAGCCATGGCCGCTGAGCCTGCGCATCCGGAGCCTGTGCTCCACAACGGGAGAGGCCACGACAGTGAGAGGCCCGCGTACGGGAAAAAAAAAAAAAAATTCTACAGGACACTCAGCCAGTACTGTCCAAAACTGTCAAGGTTGTTAAGAACAAGGAATAACAAACCGAAGTTATCACAGACCAAAGGAGCCCAACAACACAATAGAAAGGGAACATTAATAGAAAAAGAGTTGAAATCCAAAACAAGTCTGGAGTTTAGTAAATAGTAATAGTAATAGTTTCTTAGTTTTGACCACTTTACCATGGTAACACAAGAAACTGGGTGAGGGGCACACAGGAACTGTCTATACTGTCTTTACAACTGTTATGCAAACCTAAAGTTATTCCTAAATTAAAAGTGTAAATAAAAAGTTAAAGGGGAAAATGTTTATGATTATATGGGTAGACGGGAGAGATTTAAAGCAAAAGAAATTTTGTTTTTTGTTTACAGGCTGTGGCTTAGCTGGTCATGAGATCTGAGGTGTGACTCTGCTCTGAGGAACTGTGATCCATGACTTGAAAGGTAGCAAATGGAGATAGAGGTGTGATGCTGCAGACCCCTCCCAAGGGGTAAGAAGAAGAAAGCAGTACTGGGGTTCCCCTATTAAAGAATGAAAACTTGGGACTTCCCTGGTGGCGCAGTGGTTAAGAATCCACCTGCCAAGGCAGGGGACACGGGTTCAAGCCCTGGTCTGGGAAGATCCCACATGCCACGGAGCAACTAAGCACGTGCACCACAACTACTGAGCCCACTCTCTAGCGCCTGCGAACCACAACTACTGAGCCTGCGCTCTAGACCGTTGAGCCATAACTACTGAAGCCCACATACCTAGAGCCCATGCTCCTCAACAAGAGAAGCCACCGCAATGAGAAGCTCGCACACCGCAACTGAGTGTAGCCCCCGCTCGCTGCAACTAGAGAAAGCCCGTGGGCAGCAACAAAGACCCAATGCAGCCAAAAATAAATAAATAAATTTTTTTTTAAAAAGTGGGAGCCTTCTGAGGGATAGAAGTTACATTTGCCTTAAAAAAAAAAAAAGAAAACTTAGGGAAATCGGACCAAAATCAGGCTCTAATTTAGGAACCCAACACCTAACCACCTCTAAAGAGGGTTTTCTTTTTCTTCCTCTGCAAATTTTCATCAAGCCAAATCCCAAACAGTTTGTTCTACGAAAGAGCAGTATTTCTGGCACTCCCCTCTCAAAACTGACGTCTTACTTGGCCCCAGATCAAGGACTGCAGCCCTCTTACCCCTCTGCTGACCCCAAAAGCACCCCCATACGATTCCGTAGATAGTGTCGTTGAGCCCGCTGTTCCCACGTACACACCTGATAGCAGATGCCCTCTTTCATGTGATCCACTTCATCCTCTACGCCAGCCATCTGATCCCTTTAATTAGAGCCAACTCATTTTTCACCAGGAACTTCGGGCACCAAGATTTACCCGGTTGCTCGATTCCTGCCTGAAAGCCACTTTTTTTTTTTTTTTTTTTTTTTTTTTTTTGCGGTACACGGGCCTCTCACTGTTGTGGCCTCTCCCGTTGCGGACCACAGGCTCCAGACGCACAGGCTCAGCGGCCATGGCTCACGGGCCCAGCTGCTCTGCGGCATGTGGGATCTTCCCGGACCAGGGCACAAACCCGTGTCCCCTGCATCGGCAGGCAGACTCTCAACCACTGCGCCACCAGGGAAGCCCCTGAAACCCACATTTTGACTCAACATAGATATTCAGCCATCAGAAAAACTGTAAAAGGCTTGGAAAATAAGCAAAAAAGTTTTGTGAGTGTCTTTTCAATTAAACACTAAATACACCCTTCTGGGTTACTGGTTTCTACAGGATCTGGTCACTGGGCTATTTTACCACTCAAGTTGAGGAAAATGGATAGTAATACAGATGATTCTTGAACCTAGAAATACAAATGAATTTTGTCTGCTAAAGGCACACTTGATTATTTCCCTGTAGATAATTGACCAGTTTCGTATTAGAAAATTTATTTTAGTATTTCTAATTGCTTGTGTATAATGTTTTCTGAATGCTCCTTTGAACTGTTTTTTCCCCCCTCTTACTGGTTACTTCACTAATCAGTGACAAATAAAATCATTAATACCTACTCATTTTATGTTTCTGTGTTAGCTGTGTATTTTTCCCTTTTTAAAAAATGTTTTCTTTCAACACAGCTTATTATCCTCAGACCAGTGATCAGAAGCAGTACGTAACCTGGGTATTTGAAGAGACCCTACCTTACTATAAACGGCTCAGCTATACAGTCTGGGGAAATTATACACACTAAAGTGCCAGTTTAAGCAAAGATTCTCACGCCCAAGAAGCATGAAAAACTCTCAAACATCAAGGGGCCACATAAGTTTGAACAACAAGCACCTCAAAAGTAACAAGGGTGGGCCCAAATTCAGAGAGAACCTTGTCAGCACTCTGCTCTGAGCGAGGCCTTTGGAATCACCAGAAGGCCCTGAGGTCATGGTCGGGGAGATGAGGGAAGGGGACCTCAGTCCTGCCTGAGGTGGAATTTCTTGCCGCAGAGAAAGGAGGCCCATTGTCGACTGTAATTTGAATCCGGAGAACCAGTATTCATCTGCTGCACCGGCCCTTGGGAAGAAAATGGAAAAGATCTGTGCTATTGGTGAATTCAAAGATTCTGAATGGGCTCCCCATGGAAGGGTTGGGATCTTTTCAGCCTGACTTTAGGTTGGAAGCCCAACTTCACCTTACCTTGCCCTGTCCTTCTGACCATGTAGACGTAACTCTGGATCTTCTTTCCATCATCCAGTTTTTCTGAAGGGGTAAAGACAGAATCTGTACGTGGCCTCGCAGGTGTAGATTTGTTTTGTTAACAGAACCCTTCACAATCCTTTGCCAGAAAGGTCCCAGCCATGAACAGTACCCATCCCTTCCCTCCAGACCTGCAAGCTGTTTCCCTACCTCTCATAAAACAATCCCCTACTGACTCTCAACATTTCAAAGATTATTTGAATGTCAAATTCGATAGTCAGCAGTACTTTGAGATGTAATTTACATTCAAATGCAAAAAGCTTAAGCGCCAATTAGACCTTTTTATTGTTTGAGAAAATGCTCATAAATGTTATGCAACATCCCTTGAGGATCTTTGCCTTTCCCCCAGTTGTTTGTTTAAGGGAGGTTACAAGGGTTTTCATTAGAGGCTGGGAAGCCTCGCCCTGGCTGGGATGTAACCATCCCACAGGGCCCCCCAGGTCACTTCTCAAACTGAAAGTCGAAACCCAGCACTGCACCAGTAATAGCAGGATGAAGAGGATAGACATTTTTCTATGTAGTGTTCCCTTTAATCTCTGGGCAGCATCCAGACTTTGAAGTGGCTGTCACATGCCCTGGAGACTTCGTCATACTCTTTGGCCATTTCATTTAACGAGAAGCCGTGCAGCGTAGTGAAGATCAGATTCTGTGGCATGGAGTTAATAGCCCTGTGATACCTACCTAACCTGTGATCCTGAACCTCTCTGAGCCTCAGCTCCCTCATCTGTTAAATGGGGCTAGTACCAACCTCGTTAGACGTTCTCAGAAAATCGAGTTAATATACGTAAAGCTCTAATCAGTGCCTGACACCCACTTAACTCTTTAAGACTTAAAAACTCTCATACGAACTGCCGTATTGCCTAACACCTCTAACTTTTCCATTTGAGTTGATATTCTCTTACTAGAGATAGGTCAACTCATCAAGGAGACATCATCTCATAGACCTTGTCTCTAAGACACAGAAACCGCTTCCTGGTTGAGAGATAAGTCCGTTGTGTAGCTAAGACGTTACCCGAGTGAGGTTTACACTTTCCAATCAGCTATTTTCATCAGAAATTCATTAAGTTCTGTCAGCACAGCTTATTACAAGACAGCAAACTGGAGCCCCAAACTGACTCAGATACTGCAAGTGGTCAATTATGCTTCTGAAGAATTTTTTGAAGATTTTTTTTTCCGTGACTGCAAGTCTTTTGACAGTTTTCCTTGATTCTTTAGTCAATGTTATTCCCACATCTGGCAAAAGACTCTTCCACCATTATCACGTTCATGTTTCAAGAACTTGGGTGTCTGCCTGGTCCCAGGCAGGCCAGTTCTGAGCCCCTTGCTACACGCAAAGCTGTCTCTCCATCAGCTGCTCCACCCTCTCCCGGGTCATCTCTCACTCCTCTCCAGCCAACTTCTGTGCTCACACCTGTCTCCAGGGGGCTCTCTGGGAGGTCTTTAGTCCCCAGCCTGTCCCCTTCCTCTCTACCGACTGTCTTGTCCTCCACCTTTAACCCAAGCCAAAACACAGCTCTCCCAGCAAGGGCTGTGGGCTGGAGGAGGTACGGATGCTAAAAAAACCCCAAAAAACAACAAAACAGCTCAAAAAAACCCTCATTTTTTTCCCTCTTCTCACAACACTCCTGACAGCAAATGCATGGGAGACTTCCCCACACCAACCCATTCTCCCACTCTCCAGACACCAGCTGGTCATCCTACAACTCAACTCAACTCTGATACAAACCCCCCAGGGTTAGAACAGACCCCACAGGTTAAGGGCTTGGTCCCCCAAGCCTGCCTCCACTTCAGATGCGAGTTCCAAGTCCCAGGTTGCTATCTGTACTTATAACCAGCTCACTGTAGAACAGGGGTTCCATGACCCCCTCTTTAGGTTTGAGGATTCATTAGAACGGCTCAGAGAACTCAGGGAAACACTTAGGTTTATACGGATGAATGGTCAGATGAAAAGGTATATGGAGTGAGGTCTGGAAAGGTCCCAAGTGCAGGGGCTTCTGTCCACATGGAGCTGGGGCACAGTACACGGCTATGTCCACTGATCCAGGAGCTCTCTGGACCCCGTAGTTTGGGACTTTCTAAGGAGGCTTCACCACATGGGTGTGATCGATTACTGACTCTATCTCCAGCCCCTCTTCCCCACCTCCCCGCCCAAGGATGGGAGCTGGGGCTTAAAGTTCCACGCTTCTAACCATGACTTGGTCTGATGACCAGTCGCCACGCTGGAGCCATCCAGGGACCCACCAGAAGTTTCCTCACTAGAGGTTCCCAGGAAATTCCAAGGGATTTAGGAGCTCTGTGTCAGGAACCAGGGTCAAAGACCAAATATTAGGGACTTACCTAGTGACACAGTGGTTAAGAATCTGCCTGCCAATGCAGGGGACACGGGTTCGAGCCCTGGTTCCAGGAAGATCCCACATGCTGTGGAGCAACTAAGCCCGTGTGCCACAACTACTGAGCCTGTGCTCTAGAGCCCGCGTGCCACAACTACAGAAGCCCATGTACCTAGAGCCTGTGCTCCACAACAAGAGACGCCACCGCAGTGAGAAGCCCGCACACCGCAACGAACAGTAGCCCCCACTCGCCACAACTAGAGAAAGCCGGTGTGCAACAATGAAGACCCAACGCAGACAAAAAAAAAAAAAAAGACCAAATATTAGGACAAAAGATGCTCCCAATCACCTTATAAGTCCGGAAATTACAAGGGTGTTAGGAGCTCTGTATCAGGCCTGGGGGCAGAAACCAATTACACATCTCTTGTCGTGTCACAGATGGCCAGCCCATAGGCCTGGCTTCGGTGTACATGGTAAAAGAGCAAAGCAGTGAGATCCAGGCCACGTGGCGAGGGTCAGCATCCTGAGAGGTGGAGCTGAGGGGAAGACAGACTGCTTCAGCCCTGACCTGGGAAGCACCAAGGTTACATGATCACTGTCTGCCATTAAGGTGGGGACTTTTTCTCCTTTCTCCAGAAGGGTGTTCTGAGAACCAGGTGACAGTGATAGGTCCATGCTTTGGGGTGAAGAGTCTACCTTACAAGAGCAGAACTTTTTATCATCCAGTAAGACACCCCCAACACCCACTAACTCTTCCTTTCCTATGTGCACAAAGCACTTTGCTAGTTTTGCCATACATTGTTTTTTTTCATTTGGCTATGATTTCATTGAAGAAAGACTGCATCTTTTAATTTGGCTGTAACAGTGAAAAAAATCCATTTTGCTACAATTGATAATGTGGTTATGGCAGCTTTAAAAAAAATAGACGTTAATTTTTCTCACTTAGTAAGAAGTCTAGAGGTAGGTGATCTGGTGGAGTTACTTGAATATACCCTTGGAGACCCGGGTTCTTTCTTTTTTTTTTTTTTAAATCACCCTTAGCATGTTGGTCTTTGTCTTCATGCTGTGACCTCAGGGTCACAAAATGGCTGCTGTGCTTCCAAGAATCATAACCTGATCTTCTTGCTGAGACTTCTAGAAAATCTTTTGCTCTCCTGGTTTAAAAAAAAAAGACCTTTTGATCTGGAACACTGTTATGATTCTTGTATCTCTGTGGTCAGAACTCTGGATCAGGGTCATTCCTACACCAACTATGAGTAAAGAGGAATGAGGTGATCATGACTAGTTTTGAGACCCAGGACAAGGCTCTTCAACCGTGACTCAGAACAAGGTTTTGCCAAACAATAACTCTGAACTTTACCTCTAGGGACAAGAGCCTGCCCTTTCCGAGATCAAAGCATCTCCACAGCTATGCATCCACCGTAACAGCTAACATTTGTTAAAGTACTTACTAAATGTCAGACACTGTTCTTCAGAGGTTCCATGAATTCTCACTTAATCCTCACAACAACCCTATGTTATTAATCCAATTTTACAGAAGAACTGGAGGTGCAGAGAAATCAAGTAACTTTCAGCTACACAGCTGGTGGGCAGCAGAGCTAAGAACAGGATCCAGGCAGACCGACCACACAGAAGGCCAGCTCTCAAGCTTCTGCGTCCCACCGCTGCTCCCCTCTCCCCTGTGCCATGGGCCTGAGGTACGGGCAGTAAAGCTGGTTGAATGAGTAATTGAATCAATGAATGCCTTTTCCCAGAAGCAGCCTTAACCTGCTAGGGGCTTCCCGTGCTGTTTGAAATCACTGTTCTCATCCATCTTCTTAACAGGGTCAGAGTGTTATTACATGGACAGGATTTATGTCAGTTCATTGTGCTCTGAGGGGGAACAACAACAACAACAAAAAATCTGATTTTCTTGCTGGGTTTCCTACATAACAGAAACTAAGTAAAAGAAGTCTGGAGAAGCCTGAGCTTTATCAGCAGACTGAAGTAAAACAACTGTACGTACATGGGAGTCTTGGGCCAAGAAATGAACAAAATGCAAAGCACGTCCAGACTTCGGCTGAATCCTTGAAGATTCTAGTAGCACGTCCTGGGCCCCATTGGAAAAGAAGGCGGGAGGGGGCACGAGGTCCTCATAGATCAGAGAACTGAGTGGTAGACAGTGTCCCAGAATGGGGCGACCTGGAAATCTATGGATGTAAGACGCCAGACGTCCAGAGGACAACTGAGCAATTCTGCCAAACAACTCAATATTTTGTCTACCCGCTGTGAACAACTAGACGGTGGATAAGTGATTGAACTGTCCTGGTTTCATATCGAGGTTTGGCGCTGCTCCAGGTGTAGCTACGGTCCTAAGAACTCCCAGAAAGGATGCAGACTCTGCCTCTAAATGGAGACCCAGGACAGGTCTAAGCAGCCATAATTCAGTCTGATAGATATTTTCAACATGAATTTCTTCTTTTGTAGGGTTGCCAGATTTAGCAAACGTAAATGTAGGACGTGCAGTTCCATTTGAATTTCAGATAAGCAGTAAATGCTCAGCATAAGTATATCCCAAAACATGTATTTGGGACATACTTATACCAAACATTTATTCACGGATGATCTGAAATGCAAGTTGAACTGGGCATCCCGTTCTTTATCTGGTGGCCCTCAACTCTGGGGCACACAGCCCTGTCACGTTTCTGTCACTGTGCTCTACCCCGGCTGTAAAGATGGGACGGACAATCTCCTTGTGTTCTCGGCAAACACAAGAGGAGAGCACCTTGGCAGACACGGGACCAGGACCTCTGCCCCAGCCCTGCCACTGACTATCTGTCTGAGCTTGGACCAATGGTCAAGTGGAGGCTGACATCCTGAAAGCACCTGATTCTTCCATTGCGTTCCTCTGAACCACACTCCGGACTCACCACTGACAGGCATGTTCACCTATAATCTTCAGGAACAGCCCTCGTGCAGTTCACACCTCTGACAGGTGCAGAGCCTGGAAGGTCACTGAGGTCTCAGGGTCCAGCCACTTTGCAAGGCGATGCTGTAACTTGCCCTTATTTTCTCTGGACACAGAAGTCCAGGTGCACACAGCTAAGACGGACTCACTTCCACTGCAGGGGAAATGATATTCTACATGAAGAAGGTGAAGGCAGTTAGGGGAGGAGGCCAGGTCCCCTCTGAGCGCCTTCGAGCCTTTCAGGCAGCCTGGCCCTGGGCAGCGGGGAAGCGGCCCTTCCCCAGCTGAGCCAGGAAGGAGCCTAGCCCAGGGCCAGACCACACAGCAGGCCCCCCACCTGCCAAAGCTGGGAGGACCCACAGGGTCTCCATCACCTCCTCCCCAGCTCCTTTCACCAGCTCAAGCCCATGCTTCTGCAGGTTTTCCCCTCTCTCTTTCTGGCTGCTTGAAGCTGCTAGAACAGAGAGTTAGGAACATTCTCTCATGTGCTCCTCAGCTACCAGGAACACCTAGTATTCCGAGAGCACTTGGAGTGGGCACCACACAGATGTTGATTCTCACAGCGGTTTTGATGCAGTTGTGAGGTCGGCCAGGTCCCTCTCTCCACATCCAACACGTGGAAGGCAGCGGGTTAGCAAGTGGCAAAGCCACAGCCGCTGCCCCAGCTGTGCAGGGTCTATGCCAGGACCCCACCCACCCCCCATCTCCGCCAAGCCCCTGCAGGATGGGCTGTGCCTGGAGAACAGGACACACGCGGAAACTGACACCTACCAGGCAAGGGACCACATGCAGCAAGAAGCCAGCCAACCTGAGCAGGAGACACAGGACGGCAGGTACCTGGAGCCTGGGGACAGGTGGCCTGGGGGCTGTGGTTGGGTCGCTTTCACATTCACACCAAGTGAGAACCGGCCATGAGGAACGGTTAGAATTCCACCAACTCTGGGCAACTGCTTTCCTAAAAATAATTTTAACCTCTCACAGTCTAACTGGAGACAGGAAAGCACTCAATTATTCAAGTCCCACAATTTTTGTCAGAAAAGGAGGGCGTGGAGTGAAGAATCATTCACCCTGGGAAGCAGAATGCAAAATCCAGCCACACAACCCATTTGTGTGTTAAACGAAGACGGACCCTGGCCTCGCCCCCCTCCCATCTTCCTGTTAACAGCGCATCCCCTCGTGTAGGGAAGGGGCGCCCGGGGTCACCCGCAGAGCTGAGAAGTGATACGGAGGTGCCGCGAGCCGGGCCAGAGAGGAACCCAGGGTGAAGCGGGGGTAGCCAGCTAGTCTGGGGTCAGATGGGAAAATCCTGTCGGCTTTTCGCTCGCCAAGGGCAGAAGCCAGTCCCCGGGTTTGAAGGTCACAGTTACAGAGGGTATCGTTCACTTCCATTTCGTCAAGACAGAAAAGTCTGTTACTTTCTCGTTCAAAACCTGCTGGAGACGGGAAGCGTCCTGTCTCCCGGGAAGGAGAGGAAGCAGCCCTCGCTGAGCACATGCTGAGTGACAGCTGAGGGAGGCACCCATGCCTACCTTAGATTGTTTCCTCCTATCATCCTGAAGGTCAAGGGTAAGGGCTGAAGCAGGACACCAGCTGACCTGCAGTCTACGTTCCTCCTGAGAGAGGCAGGCTGGAGGACACTGCTGCACGTCCCACCCAGACCGTGAGCCCAGCAGAGCCTGGAGACGGGAGGAAAGTGTGGGGCAATGCGAGAGGCACCAACCTGTAGACCCGGGTGCCTGTGTTCCTGGGGGTGTGAGCAGGATGCCTGCTTTCCACGTTAGACGATCACTGCCGTGAAAGCAGACAGCCTCCCGCCAGCAGGCCTGCACCCTAACGATACTCTCTCTATATCCACTTTTTTGTTTCTTTCTCCAGCTTAATTTTCTGCTCTCAGTTTAACACTCCAGCCATGGTGGCCTGGTTTTCTGTTCCTGAAATACACCCACCAAGTCGTCTAGGGACAACCGGACTTCCAGTTCCCTTGACCTTGAACCCTCTGCCCCAGACCGTTCATGATGGCTACCCCTCATCCTTTATGTATCAGCTCCACCGCTGTCTCCTTGGTGAGCCTTCCAGAAGCTTCTACATTAAGTTCACAAAACCCCCTCAGTGTCTCCATCACATCCCCCCACTTTGGGCCACAGCATGTTTCGCTCTCTGAAATTACTCGGGTTATTTTTATCGCTTATGTACCGTCTGTCCCGACTGCTCAACTAGGAGACAACCTCGCCTGGAGCAGGGGATTGGCTTGTCTTTTCTGTCACTGTATCCTCAGCCTTGGAACAGTGCAGGACACAGAGATAGTGCTGGATAGTCACTCATCAATCAACATTAAATTCACGACTGAATACAAATGCCCAGCTCCAAAAAAGAGAGGAAGATGGAGGGAGGAAAGAGAAAGTGATCCATTTGTACTGAGATGAGCCTGTGAAAAGAATTTTTTTTTTGTAAGTCTCTCAGGTGATTCTTCTCGCAGCCAGCGCTGAGAACCCTCATCTTGAGATACATGGAGCTGACTTAAGTCTCGCTTTGGAGGAAGGACTGTGGGACAGTCTGACCCACTGTGGCAGGAAGAGATCAAGCCTATTGGATTCCTCGCATTCCTATGCCCTCAGCCATCAACATAAGCACCCAAGTGACAGAGGAGTTAGATCATCCAGCTGTCACCTTGGAAAGCAAGGCACAAGGGTTTCAAGGTTGTCAGACATCTTAAAGAACATTAAGTTGAAAAATGCAAGTCATGAGTTTTAAGACCAAGGAAAGGAAGGAAGGAAACGAGCCAGAGACTATCACACAAAGCAAAAAGCAGCTCATAAGGACAAGCTATTCAAATCTGTAAAAAGAAATCAAGGAAATAAAACCTAAAAATGGTAAACACACAATGAATCGCCTCAATCTATCAGCCAAGTCAACTGTGCATGACTTGCACACTAAGAAACAAATCAGTCAAAATTCAGGGATATAAGAGGCATAGTTACTGTATGCCTATAGTTACTGCTGCCATAGGAGACGCATTTAAAGGTGTACAAAGGAAACAGAAAAGGTGGGAGATTTCAGTGAGTTTTCAGAACGTCAGAGACACCACAAGAGGTAAATCTGGTATTGGCCTGGATAAGTGAAGTTATGCTGAGGTAACAAGTTCATCTCTAGAGTCAGCAGTGTAGCCTCACGAAGACTTCTTTTGTCTCCATGCTACACATACAGAGCAGGTTGATGGCAGCCTTTGCTCCAAATACTCACAGGCATGCGGGTCAACGGAGGTGCCACCGTCTTGTGAACCGAGGTCTCGATACCTGGCTTTCGGAGCCACCAGGCGAGGGGAAGAGCGAACACGGAGACCTCGTGCCCACTCACCTGTTTCAGCCAGGAAGTGATACACATCACCTTCACTCCAGCCCATTGGCCAGAATCAGTCACATGATCTCAACCCAAGAGCAGGGAGCTGGGAGCACAGGCCCCCCCGTGTACCCAACAAGAGGGAAACAGAAAGCATGGCACTGTCTCTGCCACACCATCAGGCTGCCATGAGATGTCAGAGACGAGTCTAGAACTGCTCTTGAAAGCATACATCATGATTAGTCAAATCCATTGCACCTGCCTTCACTAATCAAGGTTGTTTGAAGACTCCTGTGTCCTCCAAGCAGCTCATAGCTGAAACAAGATGTTTGCCTCGGTTATCTTCCTGGAACTTGAGGCAGCTGTGTCTAGTTCAAGCTGAGCTGGTTAAGACTGGATAGGTTACCCACCCTCCTCAGTGACCTTTCGGCATCTGAGGGCCGGGAGCTCCACCCCCAGAACGTGGAGAGGCCTGCAGCCCAGTCACACCTGCGCTGGGCAACAGTTACAGCACCTTTTTCCAATCACTGCACCCCGTGCCCCACGCCCCTCAAGAGCCCAGATTCCTCCACTCCTGGGGCTTTAAGCGAGTGACCAGGACTCCCTCTGTGGTGCTGGTTCCTACAGGTCAGACGCATCCTGCATTTCCTTATCTCTGGTTAGGATAAGACCACGTGGAAAGACCTGCATCCCCTGTAGCCTCAGAGCATCCATCTCTCCCCGCCGTTTCTCTAGCTAGCTATATCAGCATCTCCCCAACTACTGACGCTGGGTCCTATACTAGGAATGAGAGGACACCCAGGGTTCTGAGCGGGATCCTTATTGCCCCATGGTGGAAGTGCCCACACCCACCAGGGGACTTTCTTATAAATGGGCGTATGTTTTTAAAATGCCAGGAGATCACACAAATGAAATGGGATTCGTGAAAGACCTTCCCAGAACACACATCGCTGAACTGGGAGTAAAAGTCACAGCTGCAACTCACTCCCCCATCCCTCCAGGTAACACCCATCACGGATCATGGGGAAGGCGTCGTTATGTGGAAAGGAGTGAGTGGATGAAACCTGAAGTTATAAAAACGCCGCAGTGCTGACAAGGGGCAAGGTGTCCAAATGGACTCCTAGGACCTGAATCTGAAGTATGACCAGGACTGCTCCTGTAACAACGGTGAGGATATGAGGCCAAAGGCATTCCCTTCTCTCAAGTCACACAAGACGCCAGGAATGCCAGAACCAGGAGGAAACAGGGTAGGATGGGAAGGCCACCTGATGAAGGTTAACACTGAGTAGTTACAGTGCCCAGACCCCGGCATCAGCACACTAGCCGCCACCGAAACCCTTAGAGCAAAGCAGCGATTAGAAAAGTTTATTTGGGGGGGTCCACCTACCTCTTTGTGTGATTCCCCTCGTTTTCCTCCGGGTTTCTCTCTCCCACTTTCTAGTCTCCTTGTGCTCTGTGACCAGTTTGGGTGAGACCTCCCTCCAAATGGCCTTTGTTCTCCGCGCAGCACTCAGGTTCTCAGGGCATATGTCCATCCGATCCTTTGATGGAAGTAACGTCACCAGCAGTGAGCTGCATCTTGAAAGAGCAGCAGCTTAATAAGAATAAATGTAAGTAGTAGAAGAGCACGCGGAGGCTGTGCTCGGACCAAAAGCACTGCCGCTCCCGCCACCTGCCCTGGTCAGGGCCGCGTGCCGGTGGACACTTTGAAACAGGACCAACTTCAACTGGTCTTGCCTCCTTAAATAGCGTGTTGCTTAATCAAACCTTGAGTTATTTTACAGAGACGGCACCACATCTCTGCAAGACGGGAAACCGCGTCTCCAGGACGCCGAAGCAAGAACCTTCATTCTCGTTCACTCAGAAGAAAAGCGATGCCACAACAGCCTTTTACAAAGCGAGAAGTCCTTCAATGAGGAAAATCTAGCTTCCAGCAGCACAAGTAGCTTCTATGGACTGATTCCAGACCAGCCCATCAGCTTCTGAACCAGGTTGGTTTGCCTGACGCTCAGCAAACCGAACGCTGAGACCCAGGTTTGCAGCTGAGGGTTTACGCGTAAAGAAACCGAGCGAAAAGACACTACCTCAAATCCACCACTTCGAAGGCCGCGACGCGGGGTATTTATGGGATGTGGAATAAGGGGGCGGGGCGGTGGGAGGCATGGGGCAAGGTGATTGGCTAAAGGGGAAGACTCCTCCCTCTGCGCAGGCGTAACAAGCTAAGTACGGGCCGCTGCGGGACGCTCGCACATGCCCGGTTGAAGGGTCAGTGGTCCTATCCAGTCTTAACCGGCTCAGCTCCAACTAGACCCAGCTGACCCCAAGTTCCTAGGAACAGTCTTACTGTTAAGGCTACGTGCCCTCTGCGGTCATGTGAGTTTTAAAACAACCTTGATTAGTGACGGCAGGTGAAACGGATTTAACCCATGGTTTCACTTCCAAGCTTGAAATTTCCCCCAACCCCTTAAATTTCAACCCAAACCCTGGGTCGGGAGATGGATTGGAGCCCTGCCTCCTGTCTCCTTGCCGGTCGACCTCGCAGTAAAGCTCTATTCTCGGGAGCCGCTACCATAGCCTTGACTCCTGTGCATCTCGGGCTGCGGGCCCTTGCTGGGTAACAACCTCAGGATTGCACCTTGGTCCTGCCTCCCGCTCCTTCCCTGTTTGTCCTCTCACTCTCATCCTTCACCCTCAGACTAACTACTCACACAGGCACCTGTCTCAGGCCCTGCTCTCAGGGGAACGCAGGCTGAGATGACTAGGAAAGAGATAACCTGGCTGTCCTTTGGCTGGGCAGCCTCTCCCTTCCCCGCACTGCTCTGCACCCATGTCCCCCAGGCATCCAGTCCAGGGCAGCCTCCAACACCCAGCCTTTCCCCTTCACAAGCCCCGCTCCTTGTTTCCTGTTCCATTTATCTTGCCTCTCTTGCTCCACTTCTGTAGTGTTTTGTTTTCCCTGCATCAATCCATCCTAACTTCTCTCTTTGTATTAGTTTCCTCTGGCTGCTGTAACAAATTATTACACACTTAGTGACTTAACACAACCAAAATGTATTATCTTACATATATTTGGAGGTCAAAAGTCCAGAATGGGTTTTCCTGAGTCAAGAGAAAGGTCAGGGGTCATGCTGTCTCCAGCCGCTCTAAGGGAGAATCTATTTCCTTGCCCTTTCCAGGTTTTGGGAGACTCCTGAATCCTCGGCTTATGCCCCTTCCAGGAAGTGCATCACTCCAACCTCTGTTTCCATCATCACATCTTCTTTTCTGACCCTCCTGCCTCCCTCTGCCATCTTTTAAGGACCCTTGAGATTATAGCAGGTTTATCCGAGTAACCCAGGACAAACTCCTCATCTGAGACTCCTTAATCATGTCTGCAGAATTCTTCAGCCATAGGAAATAATCACACATCCCTGGGATTAGAACTTGAACATCTTGGGGGTCATTAACTCCCTCCCACACTCTTTAAACTTAGGGCATTGTTTTAGTAAAAAGAAACCCTATTTCTCCCAAACCTTCCTCTTTGCCCATCTCAGCATCATAAACCGCACTTGCCCAGCTTGGAGGCCACCCCCTTTTTAAGAGTGATTCACAGCTACGATGTTAAAAATGCAGAGCAAACGTGTTAAGTCATCTTAGGCCTCCCTGTTACTGTGCAAGAACTTTTCTTCCGAATTTAGGACATCATATTTACATTTTAACATATAAACCTCCAGGCAATTCAAATTCACACTTTTAGGGAGTGGATTCTTGGGATTATTCCATCCCAGAAAAATAACAAAATATTATTTTCTTACATAATTCTGGGACTTGGGATTTTAAAAGCTCCATTGTTTTCTCCTACTGTTGCAACAACTCTCAAGGTCAAAAGATTTCGCCTCAGGTCTCCTATTTTCTTCTTTTGCTGCAATGGAGTCGGAAACACAGCCGCCACCTTGTGCATAAATATCTTTCATACATGTGGAAATTATTCCCAGGATCACAGAATTTAGGGCTGAAAGCATCTGCATGGATGATAGAGTTTATCTGCTTCATTTCCCAGAGAAGCAAACAAAGGCCCAGAAAGAGATAAGATCTTCCAATCCAGCTACTATGGGAGTGGCCTGCTTTTCTAGTCCTCTCCTCCAGGAGAAATAGTCCCAATTCTTTCCATATTTCTCCCACCCTTCTCACCTTCATCCATCACTGTTTTCTAGGTTTCCTTGACCTTCTTGCAAAGGTCAAGCCTTCCACATGGTATAACAACACCAGTAGAGACGTGGCCATCAGAGCATCACCCCCCCTGCCCTGCACACAGCTGTGGAAAGTCTTCCATCAAGACCACATTCCTTGGCAGGCCTACGAGCAGGGGAAGCTGTAAGGTGAACGTGCCTTTCCTCCTCTCCCAGCTCACACAGTCTAAGGGCAAGCCAGGAAGCATTTCTTTCTTTTGTGCATATACCCCTCTGTGGTAAACTGCAAAAGCCAAAATGTTGGTCCACAGAAGGGAGCAGGACGCTGCACAGGGTCTGTGGTACCTGAGGCCAGGAAGGCCGCAAGGGGATTAGGCAGGTCCACAGGTCACAACGCAAGAAATTGACATGTACATATTCTATGCTGGAAGTCTGCTGCGAAGACACATGGGAAATTCCCTCATCAGTGTGAAATGGCTCTTCCTTAGTTCCAAGCCTCCACGGTGGGTTTGTGGCACAGGTTTCCCTGCCTATCCAATCAAAGGTGGGTTCCCATCCCCTGGTCTCCACCCATCGCATGACCCTGATGCGTGCAACCACATTTGTCTATTTATGTTTACCATAGCTTCCTCCCTACTCTCACTCTCCCCAGAAGATTCCCTGCATTCTCTCATTTTTTTTTTCATTTTTGCCAGATCAGGTTCATCCTCAAATGTGCTTCTCTCCTAATGGGAAAGCGGTGCCAGCAGCAGAAATGGGGGCTCTATGTTTCCTCATTCACATCCACACACAGAGAGCCACGTCCCACAAAAGGACTGATTTTCACACCCCCGAGCCCTTGGTACCAATCCCCGTGGACAGAGGAAGGCTGAGGGCTGACTGGCTGATGCAAGGGAGATGGGGTTTCTGGGACTGGCTTACTCTATGCAGGGCTAACCCTGGAGTTCCAAACAAAACGCAGGGCAGACACACCATGCAGGTGGGAGGCTTCCCAGAGGAACATCTGGCTGCCATTTGAAAGGAAGAGGAAGAGAAATGGATGCCGAATGCACAACCAACGAACATCCACAGCAACCAGCCAACCCCGTCTGCTTCCCAGCTACCACCCTACCCCTGAATCCCACACCGACCATACCCGTTTCAGGCCAAATTATTAGTCTAGGCACATATATAGTGTATCTTATATAGTATACTTCGTTTCAAACAAAGAATTTTTTTTCTGCGATCCTTCTGTTGTGGACTGAAAACATTTTTGTAAAACTCTACTTTGAATGGCCCTATCCGTATGTCTCTACAGTTGTGCAGAACCTTCAAAGAACTTTTCCTAGAGTTTAAACCATGACTTCATTAGGGCAAATGAGAAGGACAATCTGGTGTCTGAATGGCTTTCTGCAGCATCCGAAAATGCTTCTTTCAACTGTGAATCATTAAAAAAAAAAAAGTTCGTTTTGATTTAGAGAATTGCTTTACAGGGAGGAAGGACCTTTTGGCTGCATTCCTTCAAGAGAGGGATGGGTCAAGATAAATCTGGACAATGTGTTCAGTTAAAAGAAAATTCAGACTGGCTCACGTGTTTAGGGGAGAAAAATGAAAACGTGAATTTTGTAAAGCTTGAGGACTTTTAGTTTTCCAGATTTCTACAGGTTTTGTTTTTCTTATTTTTTTTTCTGTAACTAACGTGTAGATTTGTTTCTCTCCTGGATTTCAGTAGAGTAAGTGTTATTACAGACATTAAAAGTTGCTGGATTTTTCTGTGGCAACAAAAGTGTATAAATACTGAGATGTAGATATTTAATAGGTTCAATGTGTTAATGCACCTTTTTAAATTATGGTCAATTTCTTTTTTATTATTAGAATGCTAGGACTAAACATTTTGTTGGCTGGCTCACCTTTTTGTTCTGCAGATAAGGAAAACAAAATAAAGAAGGGTGAAATGACTTGGATCCATTCTCCAACACTCAGCCCAAAGCTCTCACCATCTGAATATATGGTTTTCCTTTTCTGGGAGCATCTTCTCAGGGAAATACCATCTTAAGTGAGCTAATCAGTGCTCCTGGGTTAACCTGAGCTAAAAGCTTGACGTATCTTTTTTCCTGACATACTAGGCTTATGTTTTACTAGTGACTTTGTAGAAACACAAAGGATTGATCAGGCAGGAAGTTTGAACTCTGGTCCTCAGTTGAAGTTCACTCACTCCACACAGGATTTTCTCACATTGTTTCTCCAGCTCTATCCCTCTCCTTTGTAAGCTCCAGTTCCTGTGCTTTGATAAATGTATATCATGCCACACCAGCCCTGAAGGAAAAATACTGACCACCCCAAGGTCTACAGTGAGAACCTTCTCACCCCAGCAGTTTCCTCCAGGATGCTAAGATCTAAGATGTGGAAACAGTTCTCCAGCAGATGGTTTGATCAGGGAGGTCAGGGAGGAAGGGAACTCTGGGGCAAGGCTTCCGGACTTGTGAGGCTCATTGTGTGCTGGGAACAAAGCCCAAGAGGAAAGATATGTACGCTGCTGGGAGTGGAAGGAGGGTCAGGGCTGTGACTCTGTCTGCATGCCCGGCTGAACAAGGGAGGTGAGCAGATCTGGGCAGGGAGAGCAGGGGCATGTTATGGGGGGTGAGGAGTGGAGGGCAGTCTTCAGCAACGGGGCACAGAATCAGGCAGGAGGTTGGAGAGTCAAGAGTCTTGGAAGGAGGAAGTTTATACTGGAACTTTGTTGAGCCAGTAGGGACCTAGACCAATAGAGCAGAGAAAAAGCAGGGGGGTTTATAGGAAGCAGAAGCTGAGAAGATGGATTTCTCATCCTTTTTGTGACTCCACCCCCCTTTAATTTTCTCCCTGTGTTATGGGTTGAATTGTGTCCCCACAAAAGATATGTTAAAGTCTTAACCCCGAGCACCACAGATGACCTTATTTGGAAATAGTGTTGTTGCAGACGTAATTAGTTAAGATGAGGTCGTACTGGAGTAGTTGGGCCCCTAATCCAATATGACTGGGGTCCTTATAAGAAGAGGGATATTTGGAGACAGACACACACAGAGAGGAGAAAGACATGAAGACACAGATACCAGGGAAACTGAAGACAGAGGCAGAAATGGGAGTCATGCTGCCATAAGCCAAGGAACACCTGGAGCTATGAGGAGCTGGAAGTAAAGAAGAAGATCTGGGACTTCCCTGGTGGCACAGTGGTTAAGAATCTGCCTGCCAATGCAGGGGACACAGGTTCGAGCTCTGGTCCGGGAAGATCCCACATGCCACAGAGCAACTAAGCCCGTGAGCCACAACTACTGAGCCCGCACTCCTAGAGCCAGTGCTCCACAACAGGAGAAGCCACTGGAATGAGAAGCCCATGCACAGCAACACAACTAGAGAAAGCCCGTGCGCAGCAACGAAAACCCAATGCAGCCAAAAATAAATAAATAAATTTTTTAAAAAAAAGAAAGGAAGAGGTTGGCCCTGCTGACACCTCGAATTTGGACTTCCAGCCTCCAGAACTATGAAACAATAAATTTTTGTGGTTTTAAGGGACCCAGTTTGTTGTACTTTTTATGAAAGCCCTAGAAAACTAATAGACACTGCTCTGATGATGTTCAACCTCGGCCAATGCCAGAAGAGAGAAACAAAGAGATTGTCAGCCAGTGTTTACATTAATTAGCCAAAGTCTACCCAGATACCCAGACGTCCACTGTCTCCACGGGCAGCCTTTGCTCTGCCCTCCACTATTTTTTTTTTTCCTTTGGCCTGCACCAATTTTGATGCAGGACCCTCTTTGGGGTGGAGAGAGGATGGAGCCCTCAATATCGATTTTTCTAAAGAGCTCTTTGTGGCAGAAATCTTTTCTCACCAGCTCTCTGAATCCTTTTCTATTCTCAAAGTGGCTGAAAGAATCTAAGTGTTGCAGAACAAGTTCTCAGAAATTCCTGATGAATATCTGCCTCTGGTGATTTGTCACCTCTGTTTGAAAGTTCATATCTGTTGTATCTTGGTGCTTAAGACTTTATTTCAACAAATGTTGAAAGATTAAAAGACAACAGAGGCTTGCACACACGATCAAGGAATGAGAATCTATTTTAAAAAAAACAACCAAAGAGATTTGAATAAAGAACAAAACATAATTTCTAGAAGTAAAATGTAGACTCATCGGAATGAAAAACCTGATGGACATGCAGTGGGTAAGGTTCAGCTGCCACCAGAAGAGATCTGACAATAATTCAATCCGTTAAAGAACAGGGTGGTTCATTTCCCTCTGATGTCATAGACTGAGGTGAGCAGCCCAGGTTGGCGGGCAGCCCTGCTCCATGTGGTCATTCAGGGCCACAGGTTCTTTCCATCTTCTTTCTCATCCATCCCCTAAGACATTAACCTCATCTGGTCCCAGGCACAGGTGACAGAACAGTTCTTTTTCTTCCAATCCTTTTCCAACTATTAGTTTTACAAAATACAAAAAAAGATGAATAACTTGCAAAATGATTACGTGCTTAGGTATTGTGACAATGTTGAATTGCTATAAAGGGTCAAAACAATTTTCTCTCCTATTTTAAACTAATCCCATTGTAAGCCATGAGTTTATGGACCTTTGAGTAGTACCTTTTCATCTCACAAGAAGGAGACAAGGTGTGGAAGAGACACACCCATTGTCCACACCACTTCCACTCACATCTATTGAAGGCTTAGGGTCCTGGCCACATCCAGCTGCAAAGTAGTCTGGGAAATTCCATGGAGCTGAGTAGCCAGGTGTCCAACTACAATCGTATTAATACAGAAGAAGGAGGGGACAATATATTGTGTACAGTCAACTGTCTCTATCACAAATGGGTTACAAACATACTGGATGGAGTGCATCAGAATGTCAGTGAACTGAAGGATACAGCCAAAAAAATCATCCAGAAGACCCTCCAGAGACAAAGAAATGGAAATATAAAAGACATGCTATGAGTCTTGGAAAAGGCCCAACAGAATGGGGAAGAGACAATATTTTAAGCAATATAGACCAAGAATTTTCTAGAATTGTTGAGAGATTCATGAAGCACAGAGAATCCCACGCTGGGCACTGTTGTAAAGGCTTATATATTAGCACATTCAATGCGCACAACAACCTTATAGGGAAGGTATTGTTATCACCACCATTTTACAGAGGAGGACATTCGAAGCTCAGAGAGGTTAAGTGACTTGCCCAATGTCACACAGCTAGTAAGGAGCAGAGGTAGGTTTCCAGAGTCTCTTACCACAATACTCTGAACTTTTGAAAAATCTGTACTGTTTTAACAAGAACAACAATGGCAATGCTTTAAAAAATATACTGAATATTTTTATTTACATCTAATTATTTACTTTAAAACTTACTCCGGGTCAATAGACCTAAATGTGACTCCATCCCAAAGACTAAATTCACACTACTGGGAAATATGGTAAAATTGGGGTACATTTTCATAAATCTCTCCTAGAAACTCACCCCCTCAGAATAATAATAAACCAAAAAATAGAGAAAACGTCATTTTCAGTGAAACTGGGAAACAGCTGCAGCTTCACAAACCCTGAAGCCTCGAGAGCAGGCACTGCCTATTTTCGTCTGATGATCGGAGTCCACAGAGCCAGGTCACACTTGCACCATCGTTCTCAGCGACCACAAGGAGATACCATCTTCTGTGGCCTGAGAGGCGTCTCAAGAAACCATCTTGCACTGCCTCACGGAGAGACAGAAACACACGACCGCTTTCCTCCTTCCCAGTTTCTCTCTTTTCTCAGGGCTCCTCTCTCCACCCCGAGCCATGCAACAGGGAGAGGGCAGGCCTCCCAGTCCTGACTCGCTTACCAAGAAGCTGTGCAACCCTAGGCAAATCACTCTACCTCTCTGGACATCAGTGTCCTCACCTGTAAATGAGAGGCCTGATTTGCATCAGCAGTTTTCAGACCTTCCCAAGACTCCAATCTTTTTCTCCTTACAAAACCTGTGCCAGGAATCACATATGTTGCAAGGGGAACGAAAATCAAACCACAGGAGCTGAAGCAGAGAGGCAGGGGCTCAGGCCCTGCCCACTGGGCCTTCCGATCGCCTCCCAGAGACTGGGCATGAAAACCCTTCAGACCCCTCAGAGCAGCTTGGAAATCACCCGTTTCTGTGATTTCTGACATCCTTTCCAGCTGTAATAGCTGCTCATTGTCTCGGGAGCTGAACGACTAAATATTGGTCTCTGCTCTCTTCTTTGGAAAAGAACTGTCCAGAGGAAGGGGAGGGGAGGAACGCAAAAGGGAGAAAGAAAAAGCCCAAGGAGCGTTCACACCAGAGCTACACGTTACAGCTGTCTTTGCTTGGTGAATAATTAACGTGAGGTAACTAAATAAGACATTTATTAACAAGAATTATGTAGCCATATCCCTTTTATGCACCATCCCATTAAAACATCTTGCCAAGAAAGGGCCATTTGCGGCCATGGGTCTCACCTGGGCAGCAGGCGGAGGGGAAGCCAAGAAGCCCACTCCCCCCAGGCCCTGGTGGGAGCTCTGGCTTAAACCAAACAAACGTGTCAGCCCCCTGGGTAAGCCAGTTTGAAGGATACCAGCAATGTGGAAACATGGAACAGGATCAAAAAGCCTCTTCTGTCTCGAGGGCCACACAATAAAAAAAGGGTTCTTTTTTCGGGCCATAAGAAAAGAATTCCTTTAAGCGCTCAAGCTGACATTTTCATGAGAAAACAAATTGGGACGATTTCATTTACTGCCTACAGATACTCAATGACCTGGAGAGAGAACTAAACAGCTCCCTCGCCGCCCCGGCCACAGCTGTTACTTTGCACTTGCCTTTTTCGCTTCCCTACATATCCCTCAGGTGCCTAGAACATTCTTCTATTTATTTATTTGGGGTAATTTGGAGAGCGAGTATTGTGTCTATCTGCCATGTGTTTTCTCTCAACGTCGGTAGCAAAGTAATTCTTACACTTAAACGGCACCGAGGGATATTAAGATGGCAGTGCAGTGACGTTGCAGAAAAGAGCCCATCTCGGAGGAGCTGTCCCTTGCAGAGTGACACCTGCTCCTGCAGGAACCCCCGCCCCCATGAACGCGGCGCCCCCCAACACTTGTCCCTGTCGCTGGGCGCTGCTCTTCTCCCAGACCTTCAAACTCACTTTACTGTATTGCAGCAAATCCGAGATCTCACCGCTTCTGAAACGCTCCACTGTTTTCTGTAACTTTAAGAAACACAAAATTCCTGCCCATGAAATTTTGACACTATGCTTTCTTAACATTCAGAATGGTTATGTTATACTTATCCTAAGACATTCTTTTAGGCTTAATTAGATGTAGGACTGGGTTGTTTATGGCTCTTGTGCCTACATAAAAATGAAGATACATGCTCGATTGATTGACTATGGTATCTCTACAATCTCTCCAAGCTGAGAGGCCAGCTCTTCTGACTCATCAGTGTCTGTGCTCTTTCTTGGTTTTTCATCCCTTGCGCCCACCAGAGTGCTGGTGACACTTGGTTTCTTATCGTGGGTCCTCCGTTGTCAGCAAGGTTTTCTTCCAGTCACGGAAGAAATTGCATTCATTCTGCAATTTTTGATGTGGACACTTCCTTGGTCTAACGAGAGATGTCAGTGCAAGTTTTCAGGTGACAATTGACATGTATTCCTTTCTCAAAGGAATATAAACACCAGAGGATTTCTCCTGTGTGCAGGCAATGACGGTACATCACAACTGCCACCTGGTCAAAAGGCAGGGTGAGATGCTATCAATACTCAGACTCATCCCAAATCCGGAAACGGGAACGTGCGTGTCTTAACCCCAAGAGACCACAGGGTAGATGCTGGCTCCTCGGAACGTCCTCTCTCTGTCCCTCAGTCAAGCCGCTCCTCTTGTTCTTCACTACGCAGGGGCCTTCTGCTCTAGGTCGATCCTGCCCTCCTTCAGGGCTTGTCTCTCAGTCTGTAATTACCCATTTACAAGTCTGGTTACCAGGCGATGGGAGGAATAAAAGATGTATTGAAAAAGGTGCATGTGTGATTGCTGATGGAATTTGCACACAGAGGTACGTCCATGTGCAGTCAAGTTTTATCCAGGTGTAAGGAATGAACAGAACTGTAAATCATTTCTTCAACCAACAAAATTTTTTTTTTAATTTTAGAAACTATGTTTGCCTTCAGAGCTTTATAATTATTTTCTATAGATTTCTGATTTCCTTGTTATGCTCTTTCTATTTTTTTTAGGGTTTTTTTTGTAATTGAAGTATAGTTGATTTACAACGTTGTGTTAGTTTCAGGTATACAGCAAAGGGACTCGGTTATAGATATATATATTCTTTTTCATATTCTTTTCCATTATGGTTTATCACAGGATAGTGAAACTAGTTCCCTGTGCTCTACATTAGGACCTCGTTGTGTATCCATTCTATGTATAATAGTTTGCATCTGCTAATCCCAAACTCCCGATCCATCCCTCCCTCACCCCCCTCACCCTTGGCAACCACAAGTTTGTTCTTTATGTCTGTGAGTCTGTTTCTGTTTCATAGATAAGTTCATTTGGGTCATATTTTAGATTCCACATGTAAGTGATACCATGCGGTATTTGTCTTCCTCTTTCTCACTTTGTATAGTATGTCAATCGACAAATATTTTTACACCCCTTTAGGTAGTGTGCATTTCAGTAGGGGTGACAGATAATAAAGATATGTATATTAAAAAAGACAAAACAACAAAAAACAGAAAAAGATATGTATAGTGTGACGTGATGTGATATGATCTATAATAGGTACCAATGAGTTACATCAAAGAAGATAAAGCAGGGAGAGAGGATCGAATTTAAAAGAGTAGCTTTAGATAAAGCTTCAGTAAGTCTTCTCTGAGTAGGTGACATTTGAACTGACCCCTAAATGAAGAGAGAGGAAGGTCATAAAAGTATTGACTCCTGAGGGAAGAACTCCGCAGGCCGGTGGGAAGGCAGAGGCCCAGACACGGAAGGATTTGGCATATCTGAAGGATAAAGGGTCTGGAGTGCCGGAGCACGTGGCAAGGATGGCTGTCCTAACCAAGGTGACGGAGGCAGCCAGAGGACAGATCTGTGGCCTGAAAGCCACGCGAGAGACACTCTGGACCAGTTAAACTGGTCCGTTGTCCTGGGTGCTCTCCAGAGGAACTCGACTGTGCTGATTCCCTCGGGGATTTGGGGGGCAGTGTCCCAAACGGAACCACAAGTGACCCCCCGCCCCCAATCTCCTTCCCCCACCTGGTCATCATTTACTAAAATCCCTGCCTACCCAGAGCTCCTCAGGGCAAGTATATTCGTGCTTTGAGGTACCTTCTTGCCATAAACATTGAACAAGAGGGACGTGCAGGGCAGGATGTTTACAAAGAAGCACTTTTCTTTGTCCCCCTTTCCCAGTCCTTTGCCCACTGGGACCCCTGGCCCTGGATGAAACTTCAAGGAGAAGCTATAGATACTCATTCTCCATCTGGATGGGAAAGTGGCAAAGACACGAGGTCAAAGAGCCTGGGGCCTCCAAGAATCGCTGAAGTCATCTCTGAAATCCGTCTGCTGCCGTCGAGCCCTTAGCGTGACCCCTGGGAGTGGATGACGATATCGAGAAGTCTACTTCCAGCCCAGACTACTTCAAAAGTCTGCTGTGACTTTCAAACACGGAGAACTGCCTGATACTTCCACTGAGAAGCTGAAAGCAGGGCTGGGGGTGCAGGACAGACCAACGTACAAGGTGAGCTATGCTTTGGAAGACGCTACCAGGCTTGCGCACTGGCTTATGTGTTCTTTCGGTTTTCAAGTGATTCTAAACAAACCCAAATTTATATTTCTATATTTAGCAGCCCCCAGTTTGATTCTGATCCTGTCTGGAGACTGCATGGCCTTCTGCCAATGATGAAATTAGCCTGTGGGATATCTATTGCTCTGAGCTAACCAATGGGCATGGGATATTTTTAGCAACTGTAATATAATGTTGGTAGAATGGTGCGTTTTTTTGACTTTAAAGTAATCTCTAAGATGGTTTTAAAGTTGTGTCCCTTATTAACCACGTAAAGCCCACAGGCCTCTGCAATAAGAGAGAAATAGATTGGGTTCTTGATCACTGAGGCAGGTGAGACCAGAGTACATCTGTGGAGGAAGCCTCTCCAACAAAACACATACTCAGGGCGGGTCCAGCAAAGGGCACCTCCTTCGCCACATTGGAATGAGACGAGGAAGAGGTTGGGAACATGGGTAAGAAGCCTTTCTGAAACAGCCACTTCTGTGTGCCCTGAGCAATCCACTTACTTCCTGAAAAGCCTTCCCCGTCACCCCGCACACCCCCTGCTGGACTCTTCCCCGTACCCTGAGCTCACCCACCTGCACGCTCTCCTCACACGGTCTTTTCTGCTGGGATGCTCTGTCCTCACCCTGTCTGCCGAGGCCCAGCTCAACACTGCGTTCTCCACAAAGCCTTCTCACCTCGGTTCACGGATTGTAACAGGTGTCCCACACCTGTGTCAGAGGTTATCTGGCGGGGAAACTTGGTATGAGGTACGTGGGAACCCTCTGTACTATCTTTGCAATTTTTCTGTAAATCTGAAACTGCTCTAAAATAAAAGGTGTATTAGATACACACACACACACACACACACACACAGCTCTGCCAGCCTGCTGTTTAATTGCTACTGAAAACAGGAGGACCTCTGCTGTGAAACCTGCTGAAAACGAGTTCTATAGATGGTCACCGTTAACCACATCTGCCTCAGGAGAGAGCACAGAAAACCCCAGAGCCCAGTGACCGGGCTGTCCCTGGGGGCAAACTCTCCTCATCTACTCTGATCCCAAGACCAGACCTGCCCAAATGCGTGGGGAAAAAGAGGTTTCACACAAAGGCCTAAAAGATGGATGAAACTATATGAACGGTGTTGGACATCATTTTGAACAGAGAATAAAATATCATCTGACACCAAAAAAAAAAATTGTACGAACCTTCTGGGAAAGTACTATGCTGATATCTACTAAATTGAAGAGTACATACACCCTTCGACAAAGTAGCTTCTCTTTGGGACTCAACCTTTAAAAAAGAGCTGCGGGACTTCCCTGGTGGCACAGTGGTTAAGAATCCGCCTGCCAGTGCAGGGGACATGGGTTGGAGCCCTGGTCTGGGAAGATCCCACATGCGGTGGAGCAACTAAGCCCGTGTGCCACAACTACTGAGCCTGCGTGCCACAACTACTGAAGTCTGCGTGCCTAGAGCCCCTGCTCCGCAACGAGAAGCCACTGCACTGAGAAGCCCGTGCACTGCAACAATGAGTAGCCCCAGCTTGCCACAACTAGAGAAAGCCTGCGTGCAGCAATGAAGACCCAATGCAGCCAAAAATAAATAAATAAATAAATAAATAAAAACGAGCTGCAGCAGGACACGAAAACATGGAAGTGAGGGTTCTCACTGTGATACAGCTCACAGTGCACAGGCTGGGAAACCCCTGAACACCCATCCACAGGGAAAGGGCGGGTTGACTGCGGTAGAGACAAGCTACAAAGTCTTATCACGATCCTAGAAAAGAATGAGCCCTTCAACCAGCAGGAGGTTCCCGATGTCTCGTTAAGTAAGAAAAACAAGTCACGGAGGAGGAAATGGGGAAGGTGAAATGGGGAACTGCTGATGAGTGGGTATGGGGTTTCCTTTGGGGTGATGCAAAGGTTCTGGAATTAGATAGTGATGATGGTTGCACAGCATCATGAATGTACTAAAAGCCACTGGGAAAAAATAAAATAATATAAGGCTCACTGAACTGTATACTTTAAATTGGTTAAAGTGATGTATATCTACCATATGAGTATTTTACTTCGATCTTTTTACAGTGATAATGAATAAATCCTACATATGTGTGTGTTTTCAAAGAGGTGTTCTGAGAACTCCTTCCGAGTAAAGAAGACACTTGGTGTTGATGAGTTGCTGCAGGAGGAGAAAAGGGCTGCTTGGAGGCCAAGGTTTGTGTGGAAGGAAAGACATCTCTCCAAGGGGAAAAGGAAGGGGTGGGCAGGGCACTGTGTGGGGAAGCCTGAGCGGGGATGCGCGTCATGACTGGGGCTCGGAGGAGAGATTAGGGAGGAACCTGTCCAGTGAAAATATCTGGGGGGAAATTCTAAGTGCTGAAGGACATCACCCCTCTACCACGACTTCACAAACCCTCAGTGAAGCATCAGACCTGCTTATTGATACTTAGCTGAGGCATCCTTAGTGTGTTTCATTTTCTTGTGGAAGCCGAGGAAGAGGATGAGGTTTAAGTCAAGATTAAGATGAATCAAGATCAAGGGTGAGCCCATGGGGACCTGGAGGACAGCCTACAGTGGGTTGTGCTTCTTTGGAAGGCAGGTCCTTCTGTGCCTCAGTTAATTGGTGGCACACCTGTTCCATGAGGACATGGTTGGGGTCTTGTCCATCCTTGTCATCCCTGTAGTACTTAATACAATGCCAGGCATGTAGTAGGCATTCAATAAACACATTTATGAAGTTGAATTATATTAAGATGGATTTTTTAAATTGAGATATAATAAACATATAACACTGTGTAAGTTAAAGGCATTTCCCAGACAACTTTGCAGTTGGATGTGGTCAGGCCACTAAGCCTTCAACAGATGTGAGTGGAAATGGTGTGGACAGTGGATGTGTCTCTTCCACACCTTGTCTCCTTCTTGTGAGACAAAAAAGTACTGCTCAGAGGTCCATAAACAAACTGTCATGGACAGTTTTCTCCACATCTTCACTGGCACTTGCTATCTCTTATCTTCTTGATTATGGCCATTCTAACAGGTGTGAAATATCTCATTGTGAGGGGTTTTTTTGTTGTTGTTGTTTTTTGCGGTACGTGGGCTTCTCACTGTTGTGGCCTCTCCCGTTGCGGAGCACAGGCTCTGGATGTGCAGGCTCTGCGGCCATGGCTCACAGGCCCAGCTGCTCCGCGGCATGTGGGATCCTCCCGGACCGGGGCACGAACCCGCATCCCCTGCATTGGCAGGCGGCCTCTCAACCACTGTGCCACCAGGGAAGCCCCTCATTGTGGTTTTGATTTGCATTCCCCTGATGATTAGTGATGGTGAGCACCTTTTTATGCTGTTGGCCATTTGGATGTCTTCTTTGGAAAAATGTCTATCCAGTTCCTCTGACCAGTTTTTAATCAGGTTGTGGGGTTTTTATATTGAATTTATAAGTTCTTTATATATTTTGGATATTAACCCCTTATCTGATATAGGGTTTACAAATATTTTCTCCTGTTCCATAGGTTGCCTTTTCATGTTGTTGATTGTTTCTTTTGCTGTGCAGAATCTTTTTAGTTTGATGTAGTCCCACTTGTTGATTTTTGCTTTTGTTGTTTATGCTTTCAGTGTCATTTCCAAAAAAATCATTGCCAAGACCAATGACAAAGGGAGGACCAATATCCCCCCTATGTTTTCTTCTAGGAGTTTTATGGTGTTGGTTCTTATGTTTAAGTCTCTAATCCATTTCGAGTTAATCTTTGTGAGTGGTATAAGATAGGGGTCCAATTTCACCTTTCTGCATGTGGTTATCCAGTTTTCCCAACGCTGTTTGTTGAAGAGACTATCCTTTCCCCACTGAGTGTTTGTGGCTTAAGATGGATTTTTTCCCCATTATTTCTAATCCAGAGATAAGCTGAAGCTTGCTGAGTTAACGCTCATCCCCAAAGTCCAAAGGACATAAAAGCCTCTGTCCAGCCTTCTCTCCGTCACTCTACCTTGGAGCCTTTCCTTGGCCCAGCCCTGTCCACTGCACTGCCAGGCGCACAGGACCTAACACAATCTTTATCTAGCATGGCAACCTGTGGGCATTATATTCAGGCCACAGACCAGGGTGTGGGGATGAACTGTCACTGCCCTGGTGGCCAGCAGAGAATCACTGATTGCTTTCCAGACCAGATTCCTCTTCTCCCCTTACGGCTCCTTGGGCACCATCCTGGATTTGCACCCCACGCCCCTGCTGCCCCCAGACAGGGCGGCAAATAGCACACATGAGCGGATCACACCCTTGGCCTCACACCACGTGGAACAAGTTTAGAGTGAAGGTAATTGTCTCTGACACCTGCTCAGTTCTGTGCATTTCACTAAATTCTTTCACGGGTGGCATTATTTTGACCTCACCATAACCCTAAGAGGTACACAGGCAGCTTTTATGAGCCCTGTGCTATTGATGATCAAACTAAAGGTCAGGAAAGTTGAAGATGTAGCAATCAATGGGATTCCCACTCAGAATCTAAATCACAGGGGCAGTTTTTGTGAGTTAGTTCTGCCCTTCTGGGAACAAAATCTACCAGCTGAAGCCAACGTGCTTGTTCATTCATTCAGTCACATGTCCGTTTGCTAATCTTTGTATTCCTCCCAAATGGCACCCTGTTTAAGATAACAGTAAGCCTCTTTTGGCACATGTCCTTTTCTAAAAATGGAGCATACCATCAGTTGTCATGATAAGCAGGTCAACAATCAAACTACAGTGTTAAAACTATAATGATATTAATTGAATTAATATTTGTTGAGCACTTGCTATATGCCAGGAGCTGGGAAGCGCCAGGAAGGTGGTTGTGGTGTAGAATTTCAGCAGTACGTGGGAGCTTGGCACCTGGAGTCAAGTCCCGGCTCTGGTGTTTGAGCTTTGGGACTTGGGCAAATTATTTAACGTTACAGGGTGTCACTTTCCTCCTCTGCAAAACAGAGATCATAAGACATCCTTCACAGGGTGGTTGTGAGGACTGGATTAGTTAATATACGTAAAAGTTTCAGAATGGTGCCGGGTCAATGGTAATTTCTCAATAAGCGTTAGTTATCTCTATGACTAGTTGTTGCATTTAGGAAGCTGTGATGTAAAAGGCAGAGTCTATAACTAGAGGGAAACTCAGATAGTTTTCAATTATAAACTTCAGATAAAATCTATGATTTTATTTTTAAAAATAATTACAACCCACCAACATATATATAGATGGTCAATTGGCTTTTTGTATTTTTTTTTGTTTTTTTTTGCAGTTGGCAGGCCTCTCACTGTTGCGGCCTCTCCCGTTGCAGAGCACAGGCTCTGGACGCGCAGGCTCAGCGGCCATGGCTCACGGGCCCAGCCGCTCCGCGGCATGTGGGATCATCCCGGACGGGGGCACGAACCCGTATCCCCTGCATCAGCAGGCGGACTCTCAACCACTGCGCCACCAGGGAAGCCCTGGTCAATTAGTTTTTGATAAATGTACAAAAGGAATTTGATTGGGAAATGAGAATCGTTTCAACCAGTGGTGCTGGAACAATTATTAGATAGCCATATGCAAACAAACAAATCCCCATCCTTATTTCACACCATACACACAGTTTAATTCATAGTGGACAACAGACCTAAACGTAAAAGCTAAAATTACAAAACTTCATCCCCAAACACTCCCTCATTCTTTTGCAGTCTCTCCCTTCACCCTTGATCACCCATTACAAGCTTGCTTTCGGTCACTACAGTTCTGCTTTTTATAATATAAGAAATGCCATATAAAGTGGCATCACACAATATTTAGTCTTTTGTGTATGCCTTTTCTGCTTAGCATAAAGCTTTTTTCTTCCAGTTTTGCTGAGATACAGTTGACATACAGCACTGTATAAATTTAAGGTTTCCAGCTTAATGACTTGTCTTACGTACATTATGAAATATCATCACAATAGGTTTAGTGAACATCAATCACCTCATAGAAACAAAGAAAAGAATTTTTTCCTTGTGTAAGAACTCTCAGGATCTATTCTTTACAACTTTCATCTATACCACACAGTAGTGTTAACTACAGTCATCACTCTGTACATTAGACCTCTAATAGTTATTTATCTTATAACAGGAATTTTGTACCTTTTGACCACCTTCATTCAATTCTCCTTCCCCCATCCCCCAGCCTCTGGGACCCACAAATCTGATCTCTTTTTCTCTGAGTTTGGTGTTTTGCTTTGTTTTTTAGATTCCATGTATAAACGAAATCATACAGTATTTGTCTTTCTCTGTCTGACTTATTTCACCTCGCATAATGTCTTCTAGGTCCATCCATGTTGTGGCACATGGCAGGCATTCCTCCTTTTTATGGCTGAATAGTATTCTACTATGTATATCACAACTTCTTTATCCATTCGTCCGTCGACAGACACTAATTTAGGTTGCTTCCGTGTCTTGGCTGCTGTAAATAATATCGTAATGGTTTTGAGATGCATCCACGTTCTTTCACTTTTCTGAAGTTTGTTCATTTTCACGGCTGAGTGACATTCTGTGGTATAGACAGACCGCAATTTCTTAATCCATTCACACGTGAACACTTGGATTATTTGTAGTTTGGGGCAACCATGAATAAAGCTGCTGTGAATATTTGAGTACAGGTCCTTGAATGGACGTGTTTTCTTCTCACTTGGGTAAATAAATACCTATTCACAGGATAGGAGAATGTTTATAAGAAACTTCCAAGCTGTCTTCCAAAGTGATCATACGATTTTGCATTCTCACAGCCTCTAAGCCAAACTGGGAGGAAGATGAGGATGAGAAGGACCACTGGGCTGGCCTCGGACCTTCTAAAGAGATGCACATATGGTGTCAGATGGAGCAAAAGAGCCATCTCCCCTCCTAAGATAGAACCTTAAGAAGACCGAGACAGAGCTGAAGTACAGAGCAAACGAACACCTACCGCTGGAGCCCAAACCAAAGGCAGGGTCTCACGTTGGCATAATCTCAACACATCTTAAAGGCAAGAGAAAACAATTTTCTTGCTCTGCAAGCTCGTATTCTTCATCGCTGTGTTCAATGCTTGGCATGCAGAAGTACAAATATTTAGGAAACAAGAGGATGGGGATTATTCTACAGACAGACCAAGAGCCCTCCTCGTGAAATGTTTCCATTATGTGAGTATTTGATGCATATTTGCCTCATTTGTTTAAATTCATTAGACGAGCACTGAAGTCCCCATGAAACCCAACAGTTCTGTAAAAGGCCGAGGCAACACAAACAGCAGTGGAATGTTCTGCAGAAGTGTCCCCTGCAAGTCCCTTGCTGACCTCATCGACCGCGAGGCCGCACAGACCCAGACACACAGGGCTGTGATCTAATCGGCAGAGGAAAGCGAGCGTCGCATGCTGGACGGGGCTGGGACGGGGGAAGGGGACGTGGGCAGCTCGGAAGGCCTGATCCTTGTGGTTACAGGCGCTCAGGCCAGAATCGGCAGGTGGCTGCAGGGGCAGGGTGTAGACAGGCTCCCAGGGGCTGGGGGAGGGCTTTTCACACGACACCCCACCACGGACGGGAGGGCACATGGGGCTTCTGGCAGTTCTCTCTGCCTTCAACCAAAGCAGCTCTGCTTTTCAGTGTTCTCTCTACATATTCAGGTTTACACGAGATTTTGTTGGGTTTTTTTTAAAGCATTTTCTTTCTAAAAGCAATTTGAAAATGACTCACTCAGAACTACATCCCCAGGTCAGGCCTCTACAGAGTAGAGGTAACAAAAATGAGTGAAGAAGATGGAAAAGCCTATAAAAGGGAGTGGTGAGGACTGCGCAAACTGGAGGACACCCGTCCCCTAACTGGCGGCTGCTCCACAATGCCAGTGGGCTGGGGGGCTAAGGGACTGAGAACCCGGTGTTTCCAGACCAGCCCATTTTCAAAAGAAACCAGAAAAACCAAACTTTACATAAAAAGTCTCAATTATTAACTGTCATCAGCTAATTCCATTTACTTTAATGTCTGGTTCCAAAGCACATCAATGACCAGGATTTGCCTCTAGGTCACTAATTAGCTCTGGTCTGGAGAATACTAGAAATGATAGTTTTCCATTGGAGGTGGGTGGGGCTCACACCTTCCAGGAAGGCGGAAGCTGCTTCTGTCTTTGTATTTTCTCGTAATCATCATACCCCCAACGCTTAGCACAGAGCCGGGCACGTTTAGTGCCCCTAAATATTGGTTGAAGGACTGACTGGATCACTTCCCCCCAGGCTCCCTCTGTTTGCCCAAAAAGAAGCCTGGAATCTGGAACAAATCTCCACTTTTGCTCTGATATCCAGGTGGCAGCCCTGACCCTTCAGGAACACAGAGGTGAGATCCAGAAAGCCATTCCTGGGCACATCTGGCACATTCGTGTCTTTCTGGGCACCAGTGAATAATTTTAAAAGGACAGGCTGTAGGTCAGCCTGTCAGGGGCACCACTCTCCAGTTCCCAGGCCCTTTTAAGGAGCAAGTAACTTCTGCTTTCTGCCAGCAAACCTCTCCCCGCCACCAACACTTGTACTTAGGGATGATGGAGGCCTTGCTTCTCTAAGAAAAGGACATTCGAGAAAAATCTTGAAGGATAATATGGATGGATGTCAAAGGGCTGAGTCAGTTTCATCAGATGCCCCAAGAAAGCCGAAAGCAAGTACTCCCACACTCCAAAGTGAGGGATTTGGACGACTTTGAGGGACTCGCAAAGGAAATAACTGAATGATTCTGTGACCCGTAGCCCACCTTGACCTTCCTAAAAGCTAAAAATAGGTGAATTTGGGAATCAGGGAGAGATTGTTTTTTAAGAGTACTCAGTGGGTGGTGAGGTTGGAAGGGCATTTTCCCTTCGTCTAAGCCTCGTGCTGTCATGGAACCATCTGGAGAGCTTCCCTCACATCTCCTGGAGTTTGGAGGGCTCTGCGGCCTGTGTTCAGGAATTTTCCACCTTCCTATAATGGTGCCTCTGTCTAAATAAGAGAAGCCGTGGCTTTCAGCCCAAAGAGGAAGACATGTCCACCCATATACGGGACAAAGAATGTGTCTAATGGATCAGATGTGGGTCACAGGAGAGAAAGGACTTTCATGGGACCACTTAGGTCCTGCCCGAGAGATCTGCCCAGGGAGGTGTGATGGCCCCAAGCAGAGGTGGGTGGTTAGACCTGGATTCCTAAGGGCAGAGGGAGGAGACAGAAGTGGCCGCTGGAGGGAAATGTATCTCATACGCTACAGGCATAGCTGACTATTCCCAGAGCAGACCCCAGAGGACCCACAAACGCACCCCAAGAAGCAGAGTCAGCTTTGCCCATCTACCAACTTGCCATGGTCAGAAGCAGTCAACAGTTGATGACACAAATACCAGTCATACCAAACCTTTCCTGTCGCCCACCCGTCCTCCCTCCCCTAATTAAGACCAGGAGGGTCAGAAATTTCAACTAGTAAGCTGGGGGCAGGGCAGCAGGAAGAGAAGTACAGGGGAAAAACAGAAGAGAAGCTTCCCACTCACACTCCACCCAGTGCAGACACACACACACACCACAACTTCCACAATGGGTGAAGCTGGGATGAGAGAGGGGATAGAAAATTCAACCTTGAGTAAAGTTGAAAGCATTTTTTCCCCTTAAACATTGCATTGGACTGGATATATTAATTACTAAAATGAGAATATTCTTGAAGCTAAAAATGACCCAAAGCCTTTTTAATTCTTAAGAATGAGCTCGCCAACTCCATTGATGGCCCAGGATTTCATCAAAGTGCAGAGGAGACATTCTCCCCAGAATGTTGTGGGAAAGAACAAAATTGTTAAAGTAGAAGTTTTCTGATGTGGAGGAAGAGGGGAAGGCATTCTGGACCTTAGGACTAGGATGCCCAAAGGCATCAAAGGTGGGAGGCTATGAGGTAGGCTGATGAGGCCAAAGCAAAGCAAGTGAAGAAAGTAGACGGGACCAGCTCACAGGGAGACTTGTTTCCCATGCTCTGAAGTGTGTCCTTTGTTCTGCCGGAGGCAGATGTGGTCCGGTGGGAACTTTCAGAAGGTGAATCTGAGGACAGTGCGGGCAGAGGCTAGAGGCCCTCTGAAGGTCATTACAATAATCCCAATGAAAGACGAAGGGCTGAACCAGTACAGCTGTGGTTGGAGTGGGAAGAGGATGGATCTGGGAACCTCTCTGGAGGGAGAATGGACAGGAACCAGGCACCCACTGGATGGGAGGAGCTGGGGACCAGGAGAAGTCAAGGAGGGCAACTTCTCGGAGCTGGGGCAACAGGGAACCGAATGGTTCGATAACCCGGGTATGAAGTAGAGAAGGAGGAACTTGGAAGGAGAGTAACGAGTTTCGAACGCGTTGAGTCTGAGTTGCTATTGACAGGGAGTTCTTGGGAAGATGTCTGAGAAGCAGCAGGAAATTCTGGTGTTGGAACCCCAGAGAGGTCAGGGCTGGTGAGAGGGAGGCCCTTCTCCCAGCTCACCCTTCTTCTCCTGGGAACAACTCCAGCAGAAGGCATTTGTCCACCCTTGGAAAATTCTCCCAATTATTTGTTAATCCATCTTAGCGGTAGAGGAGAAAAATGGATCTCCTTTTAACATTTTCATTACGTTAATTCTAAAATTATACTCTCCTGATTTCCAAGGACTTCCAGTGCCTGGGGTTGATAGGTAACCACATAACTTCACCCTCTGTATCTAATGCTGAATCACTTATGCCTTGTCCAGGGCTCACTCCTGACATGGGATGTCAAACAGAAATAGAACATGCACATCCTGCATCTGGGGCTGAAACCTTACAGAGATTTCTATGGGCTGCCATAAATAATCCCCGATGTCCCTGGAAAGGAGCTCTGTGCGCAGACAGGGTAGGGTCATTGCAGATTTATGGCAGCGGGCTCTCCAGGGCCCGGGGCAGGGGCCTGTGGATTGTGGGAGGTCCAAGGAGCAAACACTACAGAAGGATGGCTGGTCCTGGGGCAGTGACACCTAGCCACCTTGAGAGCCATGTAACAGATGCTTCCATTCTCTAGCTTTTTTTTTTTTTTTTAACAGTGACTTTCACTGCCAGAAAAAGAACTGGAGGTTTATGGAAATCTGGATGTGTTTTCTGACAGGCACATTCAAGTCTGATACCGAGAACACTGAGACACACTTGTGCTCTTATGTGATAAAACATCTCCTGGCTACACAGCACGTCCAGAGGTTGGCCTTAGATGAGTGATGCCCTCCCTGCCCGGGTGACGATTCCTCCCCATCTCAGCTCCCTGTTTATGTTTTCTCATCGCCCATCCCCTTGGCTTCCCTTCTCTCTCCCTCTCCTGACCATCTCTTAATTTTCCTACAGAGCCCCCTTCTGGCGCATAGTCTGTGGTACTTTACCTCTCAAGCCCTTTATTTTCTCACATCTTGCAGTGCTTCTCAAACTCGAATGTGCAAATGATCCCCCAGAGGCTGTTGTTAACATACAGCTTGTGGTTTAGTATCGGGATCTGGGATGGAGGCCTTCACATCTTCAGGCCTAACAAATTCACAGGTGATTTCAATGCTGTTAATCCACCAACCTCACCTTAAGTAGGAAAAGAAATCATGGATGGCAAAGGATCCTCACCTGCAGGGCTATCTTCCATGATCCCATGCTTCAGTGGTAAAGGCTGCTCGTAGAACTGTGTTGGGAGTTCTGGGGAAGAGAAGAGAGTAGAAAATCAATAGAGAAAAATCAATGAAAATTCAACAAAATTGACAAACCTTTAGCTAGACTGACCAAGCATAAAGGAGAAAAGACTTGAATTAAAATCAGGAATAAAAGAAGCAACATCACTAATGACGTTACCAAAATAAAAAGGATTATAAGTGAATACTATGAGCAACCATATACCAAAAAATTAAATAATTTAGATGAAACAGGCAAATGCCTAGAAAAATACAAGCTATACAAAACTGACAGAAGAAGAAATGGTAAATATAAATAGGACTATACAAATAAAAAGATTGAATTAGTAATCAGAAAATTTCCCACCAGGAAAAGCCCAGAGATAATGGTGGAAGGAACATAAAGTTGGATAAGGTTGAATTTACTGATATGAACCCCTTAAACAGAAATTCTGGACTTGATGTTGTAGCTCAAGGGGTTAGCAGGCGTCCTCATGGTACTTTTGGTGGTTGGTGGCTAAAACATGGACAAAAGGATGGTAAATACTAAACGAAGGTGAAAAATCAGAACTGCCTTGGTATACTGTAGAGGAAGGTAGCCAAAGGCTTAGGGAGATTGGAATGTTCGAGCGGATTTGTCACGTAAGACCTGCTCACTTACTGCAGGAGGGTCCAGAGGACACACCCATCACCACGACTGTGAGAATATACGAGGGGAGCCTAGTATCCTTGAATTGCTCTGTGCTTGTTCATCTCTGATGGTGAGAAGTTACAGTGGAATCTGCTGCCAGTGAGCTGGGATCCTTCAATACAAGAGGGATCATTGGATCTTGGAGTGGCAGGGACCAAATGTTGGCCCTATATTGCTGAGGACAAGGTGGGTGTGATGACCATAATGGACAGTGGAGACAAATATGCGATCAGAAGAGTCTGAGTCACACAGACCTCTGGCACTGGCAGGGGGTCACGGTGTGCCAGAAGAGAAAGCGAGGCGCAGTCTACAAAATGCTTACTTGACCTGTATAAGCAGAGGAGTTTTAGGCCGAGTGAACAGAAGTCTAAGTTGAATCACCAAAGTAAAGAGTCATGGCTCCCTAATCAATTCCCCAGCTTGAGCCGGTTTACAGAATCAGAACCCCTTGAATGAAGGGAAGACCACCGTGTCCTATTGAGGAAAGATGCCAGTACACTGCCAAAAATGTATACTGTTAATCTTTCTCCTAGCCTTCCCCCAAAGGCACCTACAGCCTTTCACCAATGACTGTGCATTGGAGAAAGAAAATAATCAGACTTTTGGGAAATGACTGGACACCAGCTCAGAATGACACTAATTCCAGGAGACCCAAAATGTCCCTGTGGTCCACTAGCCAGGGTAGGGGCTTATGGAGGTCAGGTGGTCAATGGAGTTTTAGTTCAGGTACATCTCACAGTGGGTCCAGTGCCTCTCTGAACCCATCCTGTGATTATTTCACCCAATCTGAAAAGCAAAATTGGAATAGATCTACTCAGCAGCTAGCAGAATTCCCACCCTTGTTCCCTAACCTTGCAAGCCTGGGGTAATGTTCTCAGGAGTCTGTATATGCTCTAAATCACCATTTAAACCATGGTGCTATTTCTCCCATAGCCTAGATTCATGGGTCCAGGAATCAAGAGGTGGAAATGGCAGTGGTACCACTCACTCTTACCCCTACTGATCCGCTAGCAAAAGCTTTGCTTCCTGTTCCCATGACCTTACGCTCTGCTGGTCTACAGGTCTGAGTTCCAAAGGCAGGAATGCTTCCACCAGGAGACACAATAGTGATTCCATTAAACTGGAAGTTAAGACTATTCCCACCCGGCCACTTTGAGACCCTCACGCCTCTGAATTGACAGGCAGAGTCAGGCGCTATTGTACTGGTGAGGGTGGTTGATGTTGACTCCCAAGGGGAACTTGGACTCTACCCCACAGCAGAGATGAGGAAGAGCTTGTCTGGAATCCAGGAGATTGTTTAGGGTCTCAGTACTACCCTGCCCTGTGGAAAACGACAATCCAATTCAGGCAGGACAAGTCCTTTCAGGAATGCAGGTTTGGATCACCTCACCAGGCAAAGAACCATGACTAGAAGGTGCCTGTTGAGGAAATATGGAAAGAATAGTGGAATAAGGTAGTTATAAATATCAGCTACAGTCACATGACCAGCACAGACTATCACTGTTATGCGGACTATCACTGTTGTATTTCTTCCTTACTTTGTTATGAATATGTCTCTGTAGGTGTATGTAGCAAACATTTTTATTTTCTTCTCTTTTCCCCTTATCATCTAATACAGGCTGAGTTATATTATATTATTATATAATATAATAATTATTTTATATATTAATATAATACAGATATATTAATAGTAGTTCACTTTATATCATATTATTTAAGTTATAGGATATCAAGAAGACTGAACATCACTCAGGGACCTTGCACCCTCTTCTGTAGAAAGGGTAAGCATATTTTTTGCTGTCCACAGGATCGTTGTACCATGTAAGCTTGTGTGGTGCCAGATGGGTAAAGAGTTGGGTTGGGTAAAGAGTGAAATTACATCAGGGTTATGGTTTGGAAACCACACCAACAATGAAGAGGGGCAAGAAAATGATCTCAGTGATTGACCATGGATTTTAAGCCGGCTATGAAGGAAGCAAGAACAGGAGAGGAGTGAGTAACCGTGAGGAGATGGTGAGATCAACGGGTGGAAGGTTCCACTGGATCCAAGTGCGTTTGGCACCAGGGCTTTGCTCCTGGCCAGTAACTTCACCGTTGTCGTCATTCACACATTAGATTCCCCTTATTTCCATTCTAAGGAGGAAGGCATAAATTAATATTCAAATAATAAATGAGATGATTTTACATAGTGATAAATGCAAGCAAACAAATAAAGCAGGGTGCGGGCATGGAGAGGTGAGGGCTGTTTACCCTTGTTGGTCACAAAGACTCTGAGCTCAGGCACTTGCTCTGCAATCACCGTCTTTTGCCAGGCTCCTCCCCCTCTTTAACAAGCCCCAATCCCACTTCTGCGTCTTATCCCACCCTTGCCAGCTAACTGTGCTTCCTTCTTCCCTGGGAAGCATCCCCTAGCAATAAGCTCCTCTGTGTTTCCTGACCTCTGCCTCCAAATGTTTTCTCTTTTGCTCCAGCCAGGCCACATTTCTGTCTCCACAAGTGAAAGACCTCTCTCCTGGTGAAGGACACCCTCTCCAGCTCGCTCCTTGCCCGGCATGTTTGATCTTCTCCTACTGTCCTGCTTTCAGACAACACAGATCTTCCCGTGTGGAAAAGAATATTCTCTTGAACTTTGGTGCTTTGCTCGGGAACACCCAGAAAGGGACCCCAACCCTGAGTCTCCTCACTTGGGAAATACTGAGAGTCTGTGCTGTGGACCGATGTGGGCGCCCACCGAAAATTCACATGTTGAAACCCGCATCGCCAATGGGACAGAATTTGGAGGTGGCCTTTGGGCGGTAACTAGGGTTACAGGTGGTCATGAGGGTGGGGTCCCCGCAGTGGAAGAGGAAGAGATATACTACCTCTCTCTGCCATGTGAGGACACAGTGGGAAGGTGGCTGTTACCAGCCAGGAGTCAGCTTCCACCAGACACCATATCTGCTGGCACCTTGACCTTGGACTTTCCAGCCTCCAGAACTGTGAGGAATAACTGTTTGAAGTCCCCCAATCTAAAGTACTTTGTTATAGCAGCTCCAACTCACTAAGATAGTCCCTGCACCTCTCATCTTCCTCCACAACGCAGCTTTCTCTCTGGCCTTCCTCTTTCTTCCTTTCATTCTTGGCTGTGTATCTAAATGACTTTTCTCTTTTCTCTTTTCTTTACTTCCAGCCTTCTAGTTCCAAGTCTTCTTCCAAGTTCCCTCACAATGCATCTCGCATTTGTTCTTCCAGCTGTAGTCCTACCGTCCCCATGAGAGTCCACGCCCTTACCACCCAAGACTAAAAATCTTTAACAGCCTTCTAACTTCAGAATCACCTCCTGCTAATCCATCCTGCACAGATGAATCTTTCTAAAATACCATTTGGGTCGTTTCCTGCTCAAAATCATTGGCACCTTGCCCACGAAATTCCAGACTAAGGAGTTTGGACTTTGACCTGGAGGCAAATCTCTGCAAACATGGCTTCAACCTATCTGTTTAGATTTGTTTCCCATCATACCCCTCAAGGACCCTTCTGCCATTGTCTGACCTGCCTTCCACCATCTCCAGGCATCTCCTGAATGCAGCATCGCTGTCTGCCTCATCACACCCTACACATCTCGTGGCCAGTGACTTTCCCAGCCAGGAAGCACCACCTCCTGCCTCACAATAACTAGAGGACTTGCGGGCTGAGTGCAGTACGGCAACTTTTGCATAATCATCCCATAATTTTAGAGCCAAAAAAAAAAAAAAGACCCTCACACTCATACGTAAGATCAAGGACAGAGCTAGATGATTGCCCACACCAAGAGGGAGTCAGAAACTTGCTGCAAACCAAACAGGGATAAGCAGGCCAAAAGTGTTTTACTGCTTTCCTAGCACCACTTGCCTCACACAGACTAGCTCCTGAAGCCTGTATCTTTCATTCCAACAACACGCTAAGCACTGCTCTGTGCTGGAGATGTAGCAATAAACAGTGGAGAGCCCTGCCCTCACAGAGCTAACATTCTCCAGGAGGGAGTTAGACATTAAGCAAAATAAATGGAATATCTAGAGTTTGGGGTGTACGTGCTATGGAAGAAGGAAAGGAAGTGTGGGTGGGGGGCTGTTGCAATTTTGAAGAGTGGCAAGGGGCGATGTGAGGGTGCAGACAGGAAGGAAGGAGGTGACGGGGGAGCTCTGCAGGCGTCTGGGGTCAGAGAACAGCAGGCAAGGGAGACAGGTCTAAGGTGGGAGGCTTCCTGCAATGTGCAGTGGACAGCAAGGAGGTCAGTGTGGCTAAGCTGAGAGGCCAGGTGGGGAAAGAGTAGGGGACAAGGTTAGAGATACTTGGAGACACCACTGGAAGGGCGGTTACAAGGGCCTGAGTGAGATGGGACACCACTGGAGGTCTCTGAGCTGAGGACTGAGCGACACGACAGAGATTTTTAACAGCATCCCTCTGCCACTCTGCAGAGTAAGCTACAGAAGGGCAGGCACAGGGGGATCAGCTAGGAGCCATGGCAACAACCAGAGATGAGATGATGGTGGCATGGACCGTGATGGGAGCAGTAGAGGTGGAAAGGAGTGGTCAGTTTCTGGATTTATCCTGAAGATCACGGCCAACACTCTTGCTGGTGAATTCCATGTGGAGAATGAGAGAAAGGGTTTAAAGGCAACTGGAAGGTTGGCTGAGCAAACATAAGAATGGGGTTGCTCTGAAGTAAGAAAGTCTGCTGGAGGAGGATGGGAGAAGATAAGGAGCCAGTTTTAAACAAGAACATGAGATGCCTCAAGGGCTTTCAAGTGGAAAGGTTGTGTAAGAAGTTAGATGAATGAGCCTGAAGTCCAGGGGGAAGATCTAGGTGGAAATATAAAGCTGAGAGTTAACCACTTACAGGGAATACTTAAAGTTTGAAATTGGATGAGCTCACCAAGGGAGTATGTGTGTGTGTGTGTCCTTACCCTTGTGTATCAGTAAGTTTCTTGAAAGCAATGCCCATTGCCTGTATTTTGTAAGAAATGTGTATATATCAGGGCATGAGATGTATTAAACAATATCTGTTAATCTATTCCCCTTTAAGCACAGATCTCAAAGAAGTAAAAAGTACAACACAAATTCATCAGCCGAGAACTTGAGAAGGGTAGGATGATTTTCAACTCTGCACAGACATACAAGGAGGAACAGTAAATTTAGCCATGCTTGGAACCTAGTAGGCTTGTAATAAAAGTTGATTTTTTTCAAGTGATTCGTTAATGAATTGGGGAATAAAAAGACTCTAGTCTTTAGATTACCAGTTACTTGCATGACTATGAGCAAATCACTTCTCCTCTCTGAGCTTCTGTTTCCCCGAATGCAAAAATGAGAGAATGAAACTAGATGACCCTTAACTCTCCCTCTCAGACTAGAATCTCTACTTAACCTTTCTTGGAACTTGTTTGTTTTTCAGCTATATGGCTCCCCCAAGTGGTCGATGGAATGAATGCAACTTGCATTTTAGGCCGTGATTATTAATAATTGAGCTCCACCGGTGAACCACTGTGGTCACCATTTTGGATGCATTTTCTCATTAAATTTTCACCAAAACACTGAGAGGCAGTCACTGCTTTTATTTCTAGCTCATAGATTAGGAAACTGAGACACAGGACTCAAAGTGGCAACAGTAAGTGATGATCCAAGATTCAAACCCAGGCGTTCTTAGTCTGAGAAAAGAGAGGAAAAACTCCCCAATTCATTCTGTCAGGCAAAAGTAACCTGATTTCAAAAGAAAAAAAAGTCTCAGAGGAATGGAAAAGTACAGGATTATGGATTATGGATGTGAAAATTTTAAACACAACTGTGATTATTCTAGTAATTAAGGAATGGTTTAAAGGATGATTGAATATTAGAAAAATCCATAAGTAAAATTCCCCACAGTAATAGATTAAATAAGAAAAATCATATACTGATCTCAGCAGATGCAGACAAATCATTTGATACACTTTAACCTCATTCACTAAAAACAAAACAAACTCTTCATAATTTAAGGTAAAAGGAAACTTCCTCACTTGGTGAAAGAATATCTACTAAAACAAAACAAAACAAACAAAACAGGGCAAACATCATGCTAAATGGGGAAATGTTAGATCCACTCTCATTAAGATAAGGAATAAGACAAACATGGCTTTTATCCCCCTTCTATTTACTGTAGGATTAGAGGTCATAGCCAGAAAAATAAGATAATAAAAACAAAATTAAGGTTTAAGGAAAAAAAGAAGGAAATGAGACATTCAGTATTTGCAGATGATATAACTACTTAAATAGAAAACCCAAAACAAACTATAGGCCACTTATCAGAGAAAAAAAGGGGAGTTTAGCAATGTGATGGATGTAAGATTCATATATCAAAATTCAATTAATTTCTATATACAAGTAAAAAAGATAAAGAGTAGATCATATTATAATACCAGATAATATAAATTACCTAGTAATAATCTTACTAAAATGTGCTAGACCTCTACAGAAAACACGATTTTATTGAGATATTAAAGAAGACTTAAATAAATGGAAAGATACATCATGTTTATGATAGGAGGGCATAATATGGTAAACATGTCAATGCTTCCCAAATTGATTTACAGCAGTGGTTCTCAAAGTATGGTTCATGGACCACCAGCATCAGCATCACCTGGGAACTTGTTAAAAATGCAAATTTTGAGGCCCCGCCCAAGAATCAGAAGCTCTAGGGGTGAGGCCCAGCAATTCCTGGTTTAACAGTCCCTCCAGGTGATTCTGTTATATGCTAAAGTTAGAGAACGACTGATCTATACATTCATTGCAATTCCAATAAAAATTAAAACAGAATTTTCAAAGAACTTGATGAGATTATTCTAAAATCAGAGAGAAGAGATCAACGTCTGCCATAACATTAAGAAGGGCTCCACTGACCCCTCCCCAGTGAAACTGGTGAAAACAAAATTTTATTTTTTTTGTTTTTTATTTATTTTGTGGTACTCGGGCCTCTCACTGCTGTGGCCTCTCCCGTTGCGGAGCACAGGCTCCAGACGCGCAGGCTCAGTGGCCATGGCTCATGGGCCCAGCCGCTCTGCAGCATGTGGGATCTTCCCAGATTGGGGCATGAATCCATGTCCCCTGAATCGGCAGGCGGACTCTCAACCACTGTGCCACCAGGGAAGCCCCCAACATTTTTTTTTAAATTTTAAGCCTCTGCTAATGGTCCTAAAGGCAAAGAACAAACAAACATCTATTCAAGAAAACCTACAAAAATTCAGTAAGAAAAGTCAGTCTGTGGTATTTGAACCAAGACCTGCTGGCTCTCCCCATCTCACTTCGACAAGGAGGAGGCTCCACTGCAGCCAAAACCACAGGCCCCTCCTTCCCGCTCCCAGATAGACTACTTTCTCCCCCAAAGGCGCTCGTGCTGCCTCCAGCTACTTGGAGCCCAAGTCCCAGGTGAGTCTGATCAAGAGGGGTGGGCTCCGTTTCTCCATCCCCCGCTCAGGAAACAGAGGCTACAGTGCGCATGGGGCACTGAAAACATCTGCTCCCTGATGGCTCTGACTGTACTGGAGAGTCTGGCCAGGGAGATTAGACAAAGAAAAGAAACAAGAGTCATCCAGACTGAAAACGAGGAAGTGCAACTATGTCTATTTGCAGATGATTATGATCTTGTACATAGAAAACCCTAAGGAATCTACAAAAATCTATTAAAACTAACACATGAGTTCAGCAAGGTTGCAGGATACAAGATCTCACAAAAAAATCAACTGTCTTTCTATACACTTGCATTAACAATCTAAATTTGAAATTAAGAAAACAATTCTGTTCACAATGGCATCAAAAATACTTAGGAATAAATTTAACAAAAGAAGTGCCAATTTTATATCCTGAAAACTATACAACATGGATGAAAAACATTTAAGAAGAGCTAAATAAATGGAAAAACACCCTATGTTCATGGGTCGGAAGACATAACACTGTTAACATGGTAAACTGACCCCCAAGCTGATCTACAGATTCAGCACAATCCCAGTAAGAATCCTAGCTAACCTCTTTGCAGAAACTGAAAGGCAGGTTCTGGAATCCATATGGAATCTCAAGTGATCCAGAATAGTCAAACAACCCTGAAAAAGAAGAACAAAGTAGGATGGCACATACTTCCCAGTTTCAAAACTTGCCACGAAGCAATGATAATCAAGTAGGGTGGGACTGGCACAAGACATAAAGGAAAATGGAATAAAATTGAGAGTCCAAAAATAAACCTATATATCTATGGCAAACTGATTTTCAACAGTTTGGGTGCCAAGTCTATTCAGTGGGAGAAAGAATAGTCTTTTCAACAGGTGATGCCAGGACATCTGAAGAGCCACACACAAAAGAATGAAGTTGGACTCTTACCTCCCACCATAAGTGATGATTACATGAAATAGGTCAAAAACCATTTGACCTATATAAAAGTTAAAACCAGGGGCTTCCCTGGTGGTGCAGTGGTTGAGAGTCCGCCTGCCGATGCAGGGGATACGGGTTCATGCCCCGGTCCGGGAGGATCCTACATGCCGCGGAGCGGCTGGGCCCGTGAGCCATGGCCGCTGAGCCTGCGCGTCCAGAGCCTGTGCTCCGCAACGGGAGAGGCCACAACAGTGAGAGGCCTGCATACCACACACACACACACACACACACACAAAAAAAGGTTAAAACCATAAAACTCTTAGGGGAAATAAAAAGGATGTGGAGAAATTGAGATTCTCATACATCACCAGTGGGGATGCGAAATGGTGCAGCCATTTTGGAAGACAGTCTGGCAGTTTCTCAAATGATTACACAGAGTTTGCCATATGACCCAGCAAATCCACTTGTAGGTATATGTATGAGAGAAATAGAAAATACATCCACACAAAAACTTACAGCAGCACTACTCATAACAGCCGAAAGGCAGAAACAACACAAACGTTCAGCAAATGAGTGGATAAACAAAATGTGGTAGACACGTACAGTGGACTGTTATTCAGACATAAAGAGGAATAAAATACTGATACTGTGCTACTTGGATGAACTTGGATAAACCCTGAAAATATGCTAAGAAGCCAGTCATAAAAGTCCACATGTTATGTGATTCCACTCCAGAGTAGGGAACCCCCATAGAGACATAAAAGTAGATTAGCAGTTGTTTAGGGCTGAGGCAGGGAGGGAGTTTGTTGGGGGTCATAGCTTAAGGGTAGCAGTGTTTTTGTGGTGGTGAAAATGTTCTAAAATTGACTGCGGTGATGGTTGCACATATCTGTGAATATACTAAAACTCACTGAATTGTACACTTTAAATGGATAAACAAAATGTGGTAGACTCATAAATGGAATATTATTTAGCCATAAAGAGGAGTGAAGTACTGATTCCTCTTTGTATGGTATGAGAATTAGAGCTCAATAGAGCTTTTTTAAAAAATGTATATAGAGGTGGAAAGGTCAAGAATAGGCAAGACACCTGTTAAAAAAGAAGAGCAAGGGCCTCCCTGGTGGCGCAGTGGTTGAGAGTCCGCCTGCCGATGCAGGGGATGCGGGTTCGTGCCCCGGTCTGGGAGGGTCCCATATGCCGCGGAGCGGCTGGGCCCGTGGGCCATGGCCGCTGGGCCTGCGCGTCCGGAGCCTGTGCTCTGCAACGGGAGAGGCCACAGGAGTGAGAGGCCCGCATACCACAAAAAGAAAAAAAAAAAAAAAAAAAAAAAAAAGAAGAGCAAGAGGGGATATCAGATATCAGGGTTTATGACGGAGCTGTAGTAAAGACAATGTGGTATTGGTGAGGGAGGGACAAAGCGACCAATGGGAAAAAATTGAAAGCCTAAAATCCCATGCATGTTTGAAGCTTTTTTATATGATAATGATAGAATGTCTGATCAGTATGGAAGGAAATGATTGTTTAATAAATGCAGCTGAAAAAAATGATTATCACATGGAAAAGTTGAAATTATATTTCCACCTCACACCATTTACAAAAATCAATTCCAAATGGAATTTATGCTTTATTAAAAAATCAATAAATAAAGCATAAATAACCTAATGAGAAACTGAGCAGAAACATGAATGAGGACAACTATCTGGCTAATAAGTGTGTATATAGGCATATCATCATTAGTGATTAGGGAAAGTCATATCAAGGTCACAGTGGGATACCCTTTAAACTTCTTCAATTGGAAAAAAATTAAGTCTGAAATACCAAATGTTGGGAAAGACGTAAATTAGTGCAATTACTTGGAAAACAGTTTGGTATTGTCTCTTAAAGTTGAACATTCAATGCATGGTTTCTGATCCCACAATTTGACTCAAGCACCCAAAGGAAATTTTGTCACTTGTGAAGCAGGACACATGGACAAGAATATTCATAGTGGTACTGTTCACTCTAGAAAAATCTGGAAATACCCAAAATGCCCATGAATGGGAGAATAATCCATTTTTAATGCAATGGAATATTATACAGCAATTAAAATGCAATATGGATGTAATAGGGTATTAAGAGGAAAAATCCTACAATAGTATAGACAGCATGACTTTTCGATAAAATATAAGGCCTAAACTCAAAAATATGCTTGATCTATCTATCTACCTACCTACCTACCTACCTATGGAAGGAAAGAAGGAAGGCAGGAAGGGAGGAAGGGAGGGAGGGAGGGAGGGAGGAAAAAAGATAAAATAGAGAGGAAAGCAAGTGAATGACCACCACGGGGATTCAGGAGGAGGATTAATTACCTTGTGTCAGGAAAAGCAGGGAAATGTGATAATAAGTAAACTGTGTGGTTAGATACAGGTTATTGTTAAGAGTTATAACTTATATTTTCACAAGTGTTCATTATATTCCTATTGGTTAATAACCAATCATCTAAATAAAAGTGAGGGGGGAAATAATCACTAGCTAGGCAACTATATGCCCAGATAAAACTCATGTTTTTATTGCTAAAAGGAAGGAAAGGAGAATAGATTCTGGGTGGGTGGGGTGGGGGAAGAAGGAAGAAGTCTCCACGCACCACTCACTTTATTACTTCAATCTCTACATTGCTCAATTAGAGAAGTTTTATTGGATCATTTTCACTTCTTCTTAATAGACTTAATAGTCTCTTATTCCTGGGCTCATATTTTCAAGCTTCCCACTTGATTTCTTTAACATATTAAACATTTATTTTATATTCTTCATCTGATAAGTCCCTGTTACTGCTTGTGGTCTCTGCTGGTTCTCATTCAGCATCTTGTTTGTGTCTTTGTATTTTTGACTGTGAGCTATTCATTTTCCTTTGAGCCTTACGTGTGGTAATCCTTCCTTTGAACCTGAGTTGAAGGAGAGTTCCTCCAAAGATGATTTTGATTTGCTTCTGCAAATCACCTGGGGACGATACTAACCTAGGTCCGTTTAAACTCTCTGCTTGGGTTTTTTGGACCACAGAGGTAGTGTGAATTCAAACCATGAACCCACATGGAAGTTGACTTGTGGTTATGGATGCTTGGAGATTTTTAAAATTTTCCTGCGTCCAGTGCCAAGACGAAGGCAAGTATGTTTCCATTCCATCTTCCACCACTTGGCAGACTTCTTTGTCCACTTTATACTTTGTACATAGCCCTTTGAAGTCCCAGCCTTCCTGGAGGATTTCCTAGTAGATATCCCACATGCAGCAGGCACCACACCTTACTTCCTAAGCCCTGAACCCTGCATAATTTTAAACACAAAGTTCAAGGTTACAAAGGTTCAACAGAAACTCTCAGCATCAGACTCACCTGTCAGCACTTGGTTAGACAACTTTCAAAAGGCCCTCACATCTTCAGGAACAAAAGTTGCTCAGAGCAAGTTCTTAACACTTTTTTCTGTCCTCAACTGAAGCAACTCTTCATGCTTTGAGAATGGATTTACTTTCTAGAAACAGAAGAAAGCAGGTTGGGATAAAGAGCTCATGTTTCTTCTCTTTATGGGGGTGCCTCGGACATTCCTTACTTTTGTGCCAACTGGGGAAAGCATTTTAAAATACGTAATTTTATTTTGTAGTTACCAGTGTAGTTACTCCAGTTAGGAGTACTGTTAATGGTATTTAAGCTGTCAGAAACAGACATCACTAGTACATGTTAATGACAGTTGACTACTTCTGTTCACACAGGACCTAAGACTGGGCTGCTAACGATTGACTGTGTGGTGCGCCAACTACAGTCCACGTTCACTTCCTTGCTTTTAGCAGAAATATGCCGTGGACGTGTAAATCCAATTCACTTTGTGCTGTTCTAGGAAAAAATCATCTAGGTTCAACAGGGTGAAATGCTATCTTCAGGTGTGAAAAAATCAGGCTTACATGTCCTTTTTAACTGAAAAGCACTATAATTTAGGACGGCCACCCTGACTATACCATTGGGCCACGAAGATGACTGACCTCAAATAACTCACAAACGAGTAAGGAAAGAGACAACTAACGAAACATGATTAAATGCTGCACAGAGATTTTTTTTTTTTAAAGTGATTAGAGCTCAGAGGACAGAATTGGGAAAGGCTTCCCAGAGGGTGTGACATTTAACCCAGGTCTTAAAGAATAAGCAGGTGCTTTCAAAAGACAAGTGAAGGAAAGAATTACAAATGGAAGGGACAAGCTTAGGCACCAAGAAGGCCTAACAGAGCAGAGAAGAGCAGGTTCGGTAAACAGTGAAAGGTTGTGAATGGCACCCAGATTCTGTACAGAAACCTTAATCACTCAAGCCGGAAAACAACTTTCTTCCAGGCTCCCACCCCACCCCTTTCTTCCCCTCATCAGGAGCCGGTCAGCTAATTCCGCCCCAAGCTGTCGCTTAAATCCTCTCCTGTCCATTCCACTACTTCACCTCCCCCAACTTTTGCCTAGAATATTCCAAGTTTCTTAATTGGTCTTAGATCTCCCCACTTCCATTCCAGCGTACATAGTCACTGACATGATTTTTCCAAAGTACAAAACACATCAAACCACTTGCTTGCTTAAAATCTCATCTGGTTCTCCAGCACTTATGAGATAAAGTCCTTCCTTGCTTGGCATGATGTACAATTCCCTGTATGATTATGACTTAAGCGACTTACCTATTTAAGACTGGTACCCTGTAAGACTGAGGAAACAATACCCTTTTGACCTCAAAGAGTTGTCTTCATATTAAATCAGTAAGTGCTATGAAAAACTAGAAGTCCTATCTCACAGTTCTTCAGCAAAATGTGTATACAGAGAGAAATTTCACATGCAGATAGAAATTTGACTCATTACACATTATGATGACTCAGTTTTGACTTTACGCTATGCTATATATGGATTGACAATTTTAAACAGCAGAATGACATTTTACATTTAAGAAATATAAATACACTTTGGCATATCATCAGAAAAAAATTTGTTATTGCGGATATTGAATTATTCACCCATATGATGATTTCAAGGTTTGAGATGACAATTCCTGGATATTCATTTACCTGAAAGATGGAGAAGACTAAACAGTACATCACTTTAGTCTGTAGTAAATCCCCAGAAGATAATGGAAGCTGATGTTTCACAGACTATAGACATTCCTTACACTACATGGTCTCATACCAACTTTCCAGGACACCTGTCTTACAGTGGACCCTCAGAAGGAAGCCATCCATTGCTGATTGGATTTTCCCTCTAACCCGTTAACAAGGTATTTAAGGGAGCCAACAAGGTCAAGACCAACGGTTTTTAGGTTCTTTACCCCTTGCATCTCAAGTAACAAGCACAGATGCTGTGGATGTGACTGGAGCATACAGCTCTGGCTAAGAGCTGGGGACACAAAGCACCACTGCACCTCTAAGACGGGCAGCCAGCATCTGGGCACTTTCAAGACTTCATGCATCCCTAATCTATCCTCCTGCAGCTAAGACAGATGGATGGAATCAAGAAGTGAAAGGGAGGGCTTCCCTGGTGGCGCAGTGGATGAGAATCCGCCTGCCGATGCAGGGGATACGGGTTCGTGCCCCGGTCTGGGAAGATCCCATCATGCTGTGGAGCGGCTGGGCCCGTGAGCCATGGCCGCTGAGCCTGCGCGTCCAGAGCCTGTGCTCTGCAACGGGAGAGGCCACAATAGTGAGAGGCCCGCGTACGGAAAAAGAAAAAAAAGAAAAAAAAAAAGTGAAAGGGCATTTTAATACGAAAGGAGCCACCTCAAGGCCTTTTCCTGCCTCAGTGACTGCCACATTACATCATCACGTTGATGGGGACCTCAAGGTTTCTACATTGAATTCTCAGATGTTGCACTGAAGAATTAGGACCTAGAGTTCTCTGGTTGGTTCTAAGTAACTACCTTCTACACAGCTGCCTTCACAGGGGTCACTAAGCCCCAGTGTGGCCCCAGAACCTCGGGCTTCAAGACAGCAAAGCAGGCCTTGGTAAGGCTTGTGACCCGGCGCTCAGCTCAACACGTTCTTGATGGCCGTGTTTTTTTTTGTTTTTTCTGTTTTTTTTTTTTTTTTTTGCGGTACGCGGGCCTCTCACTGTTGCGGCCTCTCCCGTTGCGGAGCACAGGCTCCAGACGCGCAGGCTCAGCGGCCATGGCCCACGGGCCCAGCCGCTCCGCGGCACGTGGTATCCTCCCGGACCGGGGCATGAACCCGCGTCCCCTGCATCGGCAGGTGGACTCTCAACCACTGCGCCACCAGGGAAGCCCGATGGCCGTGTTTTAATTAATGTAATTTCTTACGATAAGTGTTGGATGTGAATCTCAGCTCTCCCCCCGCCCCCTGTTATCAGAGCCAGAACTTCACTTCTCTGAGCCTTGTTTTTTTTCTAATCTCTAAAAAGGGCCTCTACCACCTGACTCCAGAAGGCTACAGTCAGGATAAGCTGAGGTTAGCAAACATAGGTAGTGTCCACGAAGCACGGAGTACACGGTTCACCTACGACACTCTGTCTTGCGCACAGCTGGTGCTCAGTTGGGATCTGGAAACTCCACAGGGTCTCCGTTTCCCAGCAGATAAGGCTCAGACAGAGGGGCCAGGATGCCTCTGGCCACACCCTTCCTTGGACAATGCTCGATACCTACCACACCTGCTTCTGTAATGGTGTCTCTGCCTCCAAGATCAGGTTAGCAGCAGGCACAGGAAAAGGGAAAGGTGCTGGATTAGTTAGTCTACGTTCAATGAGTCAGGATGTCCTCAATGAGCGACAGGTGGGAGCACAACAGGTCAGCCCTGGGGCTGGAGCTCCAGGGTCTTCTCTGTGGTAGTTCCCAGGCCTCTATGGCTTTTTGCTCATTTCCACTGTCCTCCATCCATAAACCTCCCAGGTCTGACCTCGGCAGGGCTTTGACCCAACAATCTCCCTCCTACCTCCTCCTCTCTCGAGTAGCCGTGAATGAATGCATGAGCTGACACCTGATGCCTGCCCAGCAGCCACAGGACTGGGAGCAGAAAGCAGGGCTGGCAGCCAGATGTCGGGCCGAGGCAGGCCGCGTTCTTACAGGCTGTCTCTCCACCATGACACGGCACCCTCCTCCTTCAGCAGTAATAAATGCTGGGTCAGGCCAGGGCAACCAACAAAGAAACAAATCTGAACTGACTCCACCATCACGCCCGCTCAAACAGAAAGCAAAGATTTTTTCCAAGAAGAATAAGCAGAGAAACAGCAACCAGAAGAAGGGGGGACAAAAAGAAAGAAGCCATACACACTTCCAGAAGAAGAGAATTTTCCCCAATATGAAATGCACAGATAATTTAATGGAATTGACTTGATTTTCCCCTCTCAGGGTCTGACTTCAGAAAATCAAATTACAAAGTCATCATCACATCCTAGATTTATTACAACTGACCTGCAGGCAAAAGGATAGAACTATTACATAAACACTTCGATTCCATGTATATATCTTAAATAGAGGAAGAATTCAAACAAGAATACAGGATAAAATATTCCAAAGCTCCAAGAAGCAGTTATGTTACTGAGCTCCATTTTTACAGACAAATAAGGCAATATCCCTGCACATTAGCTTTTTGATAATTTTTATACATTTTTCTATGGTACAAGAGAAAAATAACCAGAGCTCACAATGTACAGTTCTTATACTATTTTCACAGTTTGTGAACACTATACACCCTTTTGTTTTAATAAAGATACATTGTAATAAACTCCTTGCCCTTAAGTTTATAGTTTATAATAATCTATGATTAATACACTAAAATTGCCTTTTTATGTGGTCATCCACACAACAGAACGGTCAGATTAGCTCCTGGACAGTCAGAATTGCTTCTATCTCCATTGGTATATGGCAAAGTGACCCTATGCTGAGCCAGACAGAAGGCTGACAGCAGAGATGCAGATTCTTCTGGAGTCCCCGGGAATGGTGGAGGATGATGGCTTGGTGTGGTCAGAGGCAGACACTGCAGGGCCTCCTGTAGAGCACTGGGAAGCCTGGGCTTCAGGTGCCATGGGGGAGAAAACAGGAAAACCAGGCAAGTGGACCAAAGCGATAAACCACGGGTGAATTCTGAAATTTACAGGGATGTAACTGTAAACAGCACCATTCTCCCTTTATTGTTGAGAAGTGTTTGTGACCGTCACCTGGGAGGAGACACAGCAACACCTACCACCAGTTGGTTCCGTCGCAGCCCCATCTGCGTCTCAGACCACGGCAGCTTTCTACTCCAGTGTGCGTGAGCCACTCACGGTGCTGCCTGACCGACTGTCACACAAACGCTCGGGGCCAGGGAGGCCAGAGTGAAACCACGGAGATCCGGCCCATGGCTAAGGGAGGAAGGACAGCAGAAGATGGCAGATTTAAATGACCTCTTAGAACTATTCTGGGGTTCTTCGGGGGTTTTTTTGGTTTTTGTGTTTTTGTAGACTCCCAATTCCAAGACATGGTGGTGATCTGCTAGAGATTCTCGCAGGTGATGATCTCACCTAAGAGACTGCCGTTTCCCATCCTCCTCTGGTCGAGCGGTATCTCTAGAAAAGATGCTCCTTCATCACCTACCACATCAGCTGGGCCCCACGCTTCTCAGCCTTTTAAACGGTAGAGCATGTGAGAGATTGGGGGCTAAAAATCCTTGGTAAGGAACATCCTTGGTAATTATAAATGTTTCTGATATAGGAGAAAAAGGCGAAATATTGGATTAAGCAAAAGTCACACAGTGGCAATAGACCACACAGGTGGGTAAAGAGATGCAGAAGCTGAAGACCTGGGCCAGTGATGTCGAACAACTGAGATTTGGTCTTTTGCTGCCTAGAAGAAATCTTTATCTAATCAATCAAGGCACATTGCTACCAGCTACTTCTCCCTGTTAGTGAGTTATGATGGCTAAAGTATCAGGCTTGGGACCAATGGGAAATATATAGCTGCTACAAGTTGTTCCAGATAAGATTCTAGGATTAAAAACATCTGTAAACTTTGCCCTCCATACTTTTTTCTTCTTCCAGTCCAGGTGGTCTGTGGCAGGTGGAACATCCAGTTGGCAGCACACCGAATTCTGAGAATGAAAATTCTTAGGATCAGCACCTTCTCTGACAAGTGGCAGACTCCTGAGTCTCCCCCGTGAAGAGCAGAGGACTGGGGAAGGAGAAAAGAACACGTTCTGTCCTGTCTCAATCTTTTAACGTTCACCTCTCTGAACGCAATGTGGTTTTTGGTAAAGATAAATTCCCTCTGATTTAACATGATATCTCAAACAGGGAAGGAATTTGGCTAAGTACATCCATCCCCAGACATTGACAGTGGCTGTAAAGCAACAGAATGTCACATCAGTAAATCTATTGCACTTGGTGAAGACAGTAAATCCCTCCTCCGTCTCCCAGCTCCAGAAGGCAATGTGTCTCGTTGGCTGTGCCCGCTCTTCTCACTCCAGCCCGAGTCTGTGTTCAGACACAGCGCATCCATCACCGCATCCTTCCAGTATTTGGAAGTCTAACAAAACACCATTCCAGTAGCTGCGTCTCCAGGTTTCGAGTCTAGAAATGAATTTAAGATGTGATCTAATCACGGTCAACAAATTGATCATACTAACTTCCACATTTCATGAATACGTCCATCACGAAAGAGCAGGATGAGGTCTCTCTGACCGGCACTAAACACTGTGTGATCGCTCAGGTATTACAGGGATGCACGTTCTAGGTGACGAGAGTATACAGACATGATGGAAACGAACACCAATCTTATTGCACATGGTGTCTGGGCGAGCAATAAAAACACTGTGGTACGGGATGAAGATTCTTTACGTCTTGCTTCCTCTCAGCCCTTTTGCCTAGAGTCTGACGTAGCAGCGATGTCAGTCGACATACATGGGAGAGCTGGGAGTAGCTGGCATTTGATCCAGGATTTTACAAACATAGCATGCGACCTCGACAGCGCGCTCTTCATACATCAAAATAAAGGGATGTTTCTGCAAGAATATTGAAAAACAGAAAAAGAAAAGAAAAATGATCAATATTCGCATCAGAGCTCACACGGAACTTTTCCCAGTTTCGACACAGCACAGAACTGCAGGCTCCGGCCAGGTCGAGCTGTAAATGACTGTAGCAAGGCAAGCACAGTCTGCACTCCACGCAGACGTGTTAATGGGTGTGAGCCGCTGAGATGCGATGCAGGGTGTCAGGCTCTGGAGGAACCGCCCTGGCTGTGAGGTCTGCAAGCTTATCTGTGTACCAGGACAGTACGTTCCTCAGCACAAAGCATAGCTGGAGCCTCCGCCGCCATCTGAGAGCCAAGAAGAACTGCGTGAATCCCGGTCGCTATTCCTCGTGGGACACAGGCATAAACTCCAACCTCCCGTATCTCCCCACATGTAGCAGAAGGACCTTACAAAAAGGTTTCAGTTTCGACCCTTCTGACCCCCACTCCAAAAGAGGCACAATGGAAACTTCTCCCCTGAGCTTGTGCGCTGTGCTCTCCAAAGCCTATGGCTCTGTATCTGCCTTGCAAACTCACTTTTTCGTCCTCCACCCCCAGTGATATTTTTCTTTCATAGCTTTGCTAAGTACACTGACCAAATACGTTGAGTCAGTGCTGGGGTTGACTGGAGTTCTACCTAACATCCTTGGAGAACCAGAAGCTAGTGTGACAAGTGGGTCTTTTCCTAAAATATTCCCACATTATTACGTCACAGGACTTTCTTCACTGCCAAGACCAAGGCCAGATCCGGTAGACTGCTTAAAAAGTCCGAGTTCCACGGAAGGGTGAGAACTTTCAAAGAAATGAGAATTGGCCATAGGATGTCAGTTTGTGTGAGAGCTTTTAATAAAGGCAGGATAAGCACAGTAAATTCCTATGGCCGTGTTACACACACAGACCACGCGGTGGAAACGGCTCCTCAGAGTGAATGTTCAAACTCCTTCGGGTAGCTTTAATAACATGTAAAGGCCAAAGTTTTCCATGAGAATCTAGCTAGTAAATTAGTAGGAAAACTAGACCTACAAATTTTCTCTTTCCAAATCTCTTTGCTTTAAAACATTCTTTAACAACACTCATTAAGGTCAAGCAGTCTATGACAGAGAGGCCGGCTGCTTGCTTAGTGAACCAGCATGCCGGAGGATTCAGGAGTGAGGAGATATCTCCAGTTCCCAAAGTCTCAGACTCACCAGAAGTTCTTTATACTTTGGCCTTTTGGATTCATCCTTGGTAAGGCTAAAATAACACAAAAATTAACATCGTTAAAATGGACACACAGCTACCCAAGTACTTTTATTTTCACAAACAAAGTATTACAATCAAATAAGTAGGTTTTTTTCCCTTCAGATACAAAGTCACAAAGCAGACAACCTGCCAAACATAAAAAACACACAAAAAATTAGGCAATCTACAATCTAAGGATTTATCCTTAAGATATTCAATGTAGGAGCATTAGTGAAAAATTAGAAACAAGTTAACTGGTGAAAATTGGATAAATCATGGCATAGCTACATGTTAGAATACTATGTAGTTAAATGTATGAATGCATGTATAAGTATAAAATTATAAGTGTATATGTCTGTATGCCTGTGTGTTTCTAAATATATACACATATATACAGAAACTACCCTAAGAGAAACTTGTAATCCAGCGAGTCTGGGAGATAAACTACATATGAATTTTATAAACTTATCCTTAGAACTAAAACATTTTTGCACTCTGTATCTTAATTCTGTGTTCTTTGTTCCAAAAGTTTACAGTAGTATAACTTCACTAAGGACTATACTGATATATTAAAAACCTCTGCCCTCCTGACATTTTCCCCTTGAATTCTACCTTGTCTAATTAATGTTGCCAGAAGTGCTTTCATTTTGTTTGTATTTTCCTGATCTATCTTGGACCGTACCTTAATCACCACTCTCCTCCAACCTCAATTACATTCATTTTTTTAGTATCAGACGTGAATCTGGGCAACAGAGGTCCCCTATATCTAAACTCGGTGCTGTTCTTCACAACTGCACCTTCTGTAGTGGACGCCTCACTGTGCTACACAGATGCTAAGTAAGAAGGACTTACTCCTCCACTGCCGGGAGGTCTGCCAGCAGTCAGCCCTCGGTTGTGGCTTCTAAGGGATGGCATCAGTTGAAGAGAGCCACCCTGGCTTTCTGGCGCCAGCCTGTATCTAATGACTGATCCACAAAGGGGCATAAAAATCCAAGACCCTCTTCCCGAACGAGTCAACCTTGGAGGGCCAGCCCAGCTTCACAGCTTCCTACAGGGCTGGTGGAGGCTTGGGCTGAGGCTGCACTGCAGCCCAACTCCCCTTTCTGCCTAGCCTTGCTTTCCCTCCCTTTGCTGTTTGTTGACCCAAAGATCACTACCTACCACTTAACCAACTTCCTGTACACTTATTACTGTCCCCAAAGCCTGCTTTCCAGGGAACCAACCTGCAACACCCTTTTGCTGGGCTTACTTTTCTTCTTGGTCAAATATATCTTTTCAAAACAACCTATGAATGGTAAACTCTCAGGCTTTCCCTTCCTGGAAAAAAAAAATCTATACTTCCTCCTTATTTTGAATGATAATTGAGTGCCCATGTATAAAACTTCAGGATGAGGTTGACAATTATTTTTCCTCAGCACTCTGGAGCTATGACTCTACTGTTTTCTGGCAACTAGTGCTGCTGATGACGAGTCTGCTGTCAGTCTGATTCATTCATTCTTGCAGGTACTCTAAGTTCTCCTCCGGCCAACTCTTACTTTATCATTGTTCTGCAATTTTGCTTCAGTGAATTTTCGTATAAATTTACCTTTATTTATCCTACATGATACAAACTTTAACTGAAATCTGAGCACCTATCCTAGATCAATTCTCAAATCTTTTCCACTATGATCTCCTTAAATATTGTTTCTCCACTTTCAGATTTGTTTTTCATTTCCATTACATACATCTTAGAATTACTCATTCTCTTCTCACTGATTTTTAACTATTTTCTTTCATACATATTAGTCTACATCATGCTGGGGAAACCCTTCAAGTCCATCTTCCAGTTCCCCAACTCTGTCTTCAAGTGTTTCCAGTCCAGAGTACATCACATCTGTTGTATCTTTGTATCAATAGCTATGTTTTTTCATTTCCAAGCCTTCTAATTAATTAGTTTTCATATCCAACTGTTTCATTTCTGTTTACTTCTTCCTCAGTTTTAATGAAACTTATACCTTTACTTCCTTGGGCATCTTAAATATACTTATTTTAAGTGTATTTTAGACTATTCCATAATCTCATCTCCATTAAAAGCAGCTTTATGTTCTAGTCTGTTGCGTTTCTTTCTTTTTATTTTAAATTAATTTTTATTGGAGTATAGTTGCTTTATAATGTTGTGTTAGTTTCTACTGTACAGCAAAGTGAATCAGCTATATGTATATATTTATCCCCTCTTTTTTGGATTTCCTTCCCATTTAGGCCACCACAGAGCACTGGGTAGAGTTCCTTGAGCTATATGGTAGGTTTTCATTTGTTGCTTTTCTTAGCATTAGACTTCATGCTTCATTTTTTCATTATTACCCTCTCTTCCCATGACAGTTAAATACTGCATATCTGCTACAAACCATTATACTATGCAAGGTTTTCTGGCTCTCCTGAACAAATTTTTGTCCCTTGGGGGTGACAGCACTCCATTAAGAAGGCACATTCTAAACAGTTTTCAACACGAAGTAATGATTGGATAGACATGCATCATAAAAAAATACAGCTGTGACAGAAAGAAGGAAAATGGCTTGGAACAAGGTGGTATTGGATTAGGAGGAAACCAAATAGGAATCCGAATGATCCAGGCCAGATAACAGAAAATGCTCAGGGATAGTAGAAGGGAGAATGGACAAATGTGGAGAGCTGATATGAGCATATCACAAAAACAGATAATACTTCAACTGTAAGACCTTAATGATCTGGAATGAGATGGAACTACATACCTACTCAGGGAAAACAACGTGAGATTCAAGTCTATAACCATTATTTATGGGAGAGAATTTGCACCACGGGACACAGAAATAAAAAGTAAATATAAATATAAAAATATATATACATATATATATATATATAAAACAAGACCAATAGAGAGATCAGGAATTAAGAAGAAAGCAATCCTGGTGGAGTGTTCCCAGGTGATTATTTTAGATATTATGCTCATGACTCACACAGATTCTTTTAACCAAGTATTTCATTAAAGTGGAATATATAAAATGATCACATTTTGCAATTATATACTGTATATATGTGTGCAAACTGGTAAAAGTAGATTGTTTTTTAAAAGGAAAAAGCAGCCAATTTGAGTCATCCTTATGGCCCTCTTCTATCTAAAAATCTTGAGGTATTCTTCTCCCCTCTGAAAACCAACACAAAAGTAGAATTTGGTTAGAGAAGATGAAAGGGACTTGAAAACTGGAGTCAAACAAATGTTTTCTACATATTCAAAAAGAGGGCAATGCTAGACCGTGAAACATTAAGTCTTAGTCTTATAGGACCTAAAAGAGTAGAGAGAAAACAGCATTCCTGGAAAGAAAAAATTAAGAAAAAGAAAAGCATTTTCAAGAATGAAAAGAAGAATATACAAAATGCTCTGGCTTTTTGCTCATAAATATATCTTACTTTTAAATCATGTTGGATAAACAGAATAATTATCAAAAATATTCAAATGATAACAAAACAGGTTTTATTTAAAATTTAGATAACAAGGCACGACTGTCCTGTTGCCATATCAGTGTATATTTATTCTTACATGCTACAAACACATACACACCTGTAAAAAGGGGAGTGAACAATATCAGGCGTGGGGTTCCTAGAATAAGGAATCTTATTGGAATAAGGTTCCTTGGGATAAGGTCTCTGTGAGCCAGTATATGGTTCTACCGACTGAGCTTTGGGCCTGACACTACTACATACACCCAGCTGGGTTATGTGTCAGGTCAGAGCAGAGAGCCACCCCTGAAAGTCTGATCTGGCAGGATCTTAACTTAGTAAAAGCTTCCAAGTGATTCTGGTACAATTTCATTGTTAGAACCACATCAGAATAAGATGATCAATCTCACCTAGGCTGTATTTCTTGTACAAGGTACTAGAAATCTGGAGGCAGCAGCTTCTCCACCACCCACATCTGTTTTTCATCAGTACCTGAGTAGCAGAATAAGAGAGTGATGCCTCTCCAGGCTAGCTGGAGCCTTCCATGTAGCCATAGCGATCCAGAGTCCCAGCTGAGAAGACAGAGCGATATGAAGAAGGCTCCCCTTCCCCAGTATAAAGTACCAATGTTGCTAAGATTAAGTAATTACCTCACTATCCTCTCACCGTATATCTCTGAGCATTCATAAATCAAATACTCACCACAAGTTGACAAAGTTGATGAAACTTGGGGAAAATTCCCTTTCCTCAGAATTACTCAACTGTGGTGGGTCTCCTTTCACAACTTGTGTTAGTTGATCAAACACACTATTCCACTTTGGATAAGGAAATCGGCCTGTGGCCAATTCGTACTAAAGAGAACACAGAGGAAAAAGCAAAATACACTGGGCATTACTTATTAATCCAGTACTTATTACTCCTCACTGGAAAGGCCACATTGTAAATCTAAACTCCAAGCAAAACTCTTGAAAAAGCCTTGACTCAAATCAAGATCAGGCTGAGGTGCAATCTTCAGAATTATTATGGCTAAGTGGAAGGGATACTTAGAAATCAAGATAGTACGTCCATATCTGCCACAGGTCAAACATATTTGTGAACTGTATTCTCATCTTTCTCCCACTCTGTTCTGAGGACAATGGAAACCTAGAAATTGTGCTTTTTCCAAGAACTAGGTTTAAATCTGCAGCATGGCCTAAATGAACCCCATTTTACATGCACTGACAGGCGACCCCAAACTTATCAGAGATGATGGCACATGACAGACAGAGCACTATCTGAGAAGACCGTTTTGGAGCTTCTTCCACTGAGATTTGATTTTGTCAGTTTAGTCAAGTATTAAAGTACCAGTTTGCACAATGAAAGGAAGGTGAGCAAGCAATCATAAAGCCGTCCTCCAACAGGAAGCTGGTACGGGAGGGCCTTCTTCCCCAGAGGAGGCCTCCTCCAGCTCAGCACCATCTCCACTTGTACATGCGCCTGTGGGAAAGCAGGCAGGTGGGCACGCACACACACGCGCAAATCCACTCTTTTGGCTGAGGTTTCTTTTTGATAAAAATACAAACGCTTGGGAAGAAGTAAACCTCCTTGATTACTCACAGCAATGGGAATTGCTTCATTAGATTCATTCTTGAGAACAGGTTTTAATAAGAGAAGGAAACAGTAGGATACAACATCATAAGGTGAAAGACTTAGGATCTTAGAAGTTAATTTCACACATCTCATAATTTTTTAAAAATTATATGAAAATAATGTCTCTATGAAAAATTAAAAAGCAATTATAAGTACTGAACGTCTTGCTTTTAAACAAAGTTTAGCCAGAGGTACTAAAGGAAATTGCTAAAAAAATTCCTATGTTAAAACCTTTCACAGAACAAAATTTTGTTTTTACAATGAAGTAAAAACTTGCTTTTTAAGCATAACTGGCTTGGACATAGATAGGTATTTCTGAATCGTGACTATCCCTTATATGCAAACAGTTGTCTCAGTTGGTAGCTATAAGTCTTGCTCCAGTCACCAGACCTAAAAGACTCCCAAGTTCTGTGCTCTCTCCTGACTAACTGGGAAGGAATCCCCTTTGGTTAGTGGCTTCACATTGAGAAAAGACTCCACGAGGTATCTCCCATGTCTGCTCACAAGGGAAACCAGATGGAGTCTTGTGCAGAGCTGAGCTGCCAGCCTTCATGTCTCTAGACGGAGAATTCATTAGGTGTGGCACAGTGACTCACCAAGGACAGCTCACAAGGGTGTGTGATCCTCAGGAAGAGGATCTGAGTACCATATAATGCCAATAAACAAATGGAGATTATTTAATAAGCTACAGGAATAGTTCACTGCTCTGAACCTGGTGTCTCGGGGCTCTGGGGTCTTACTGAAGATGGGAGGAAAAGTTTTGGGTTGCCTACCAAACAGGACACAGCCCCACCTATACTGATGGAAAATTCACATCCAATGTGGAAGAAGCTGCTCTGTCTGAGATCAGAAAAATGCCATTCAGCCCTGGTAAAACAGCAAGCACAAGAAAATAAATCTAAAACTTCAAAACAAATTTTGGTGGTAAGGAAATCAGCAAATAAATCTATTTTTAAAATAGAACCAAAATTTCAATACAGTCCACAGGTGAGACAGTTTATTTCATCGTGCTTGTTAGTTACAAACTAAGTAGTCTTCTTACTATTCTCGCTCAGTGTTGTTCTAAGGCAGAACTTTCACTGAGAATTGTCACCTCGATGGTTCTTGTCCTTCAACAATGGAATTACTTTCAGCATGTGTGACTTTTCTATTCGGTGAATAAAAGATTCCAAGTAGTATATAACTACCTTCATACATATAAGTATGTGCACCTAATACACACACTGTCCACAGTATTACTGGACATACGACTCCTGCTTAAGATGGGGACGCAGCTGCACTGCTGCACTGACCGCAGGTGAGCTGGCCTCCCTGTTCCTGCTCTGAGCGCAGTTCTGACTCCTAGTATCTGTGGCCAAGAGATCCAGGGTCACTACATTAAAGAGTCCTAGGCGCTTCACAAAACCACAAGGGGAATAATCAACTCTAGCTTGAGTTTTAAGATAAAAACTTGTTTTTCTACACTTGGCGGGCAGGGAGAAATAGGTATATAAAATCAAAGACTAGAAGAGACCAGATATGTTATGAGTGGTGAAAGACTGGTTATGGTTAAATTTTCTTTTATCTCTAAATGTCTTATAACACGACAACGACAAGGTTGAGTGAACACGAACATACCAATGTGATCCCCAAACTCCAGACATCAGAGCGGACGTCATATCCTTGTCGTGACGCACTTGGGTCTATTCTTTCAGGCTAAAACACAAAGAGAAATCACAGTCATTCATTACACACACCCTCCAGGAGCAAGTAATGGAAGCAGGAGCTGGGTAGGCAGCCAGAATGCCAGCACACTACTAGAGGAATCCATGTCTAGGGACAGACTGGGAGTAACAGGAAGCCAATATTATACTGAAAATGAACAGCAAGGAAAGACCCAACTCAACGGCTTCCTCCATAAAGGGAATACAAGCCTAATTTTTCCCCCTAAGGACGCACAAGAGTTTACAAAACTGAAGCTGATAACAGACAGAGGGAGAAAAGGGGAGGAAAAAGGAAGAACATAAAGAATTACAGGGCCAGATTAGTAGCAAGTAATGGTAAAAAGAAGAAAAAAAAAAGACTAAGTTTTAGGATCTTATCACTTTTTGCTTCAGTGAATAAGGACATACCACAGTATATTTGAGACACAAAAGCAAGTATGAGCTAAATTTATTATAATTGCTCCACTCACTCTTTATCATAAAGCTAAATATCTATACCTTTAAAGATACAGGGACTTACGGGACTTCCCTGGTGGTGCAGTAGTTAAGAATCCATCTGCCAATGCAAGGCAAATGGGTTTGAGCCCTGGTCTGGGAAGATCCCACATGCCATGGAGCAACTAAGCCCGTGCGCCACAACTAGTGAGCCTGCGCTCTAGAGCCTACGAGCCACAACTACTGAGCCCACGTGCCACAACTACTGAAGCCCACGCGTCTAGAGCCTGTGCTCCACAACAAGAGAAGCCACCGCAGTGAGAAGCCCGTGCACTGCAACGAGGAGTAGCCCCCGCTCGCCGCAACTAGAGAACGCCTGCGCGCAGCAACGAAGACCCAACGCAGACAAAAATAAGTAAATAAATTTTAAAAAAAGATATAGATTTATATCTATATCTTTAAAGATATTTGTCAATTAGTCTAATTGTTAACCAAATTAAGGCATTGCCAGTATCATAATATATTATTCTATCATAAAACCAGCAAAAATCATTTTTAGTAATTTCTATGAAAGGAGCATTTTTACATTTCCTTGAAATAAGGGACCATTATTTACATAGTGTGCCAGAGATGGAAAAGAAAAGAGAGAGAGGGTATCAGTAGCACAGAGCTGACAATGGATCCTTAGCTAAGACTGACAGTAACTGCTGTTGAAAGAAATGTCCAGAGACGCATAATGGTCACTGTGTTATGTTCTCTGCATGTCAGCAACAATTAGTTTGGAGACCTATGCATTTTGTTTTGAATATGAGTACTGTGTTGCATAAATATTCATTGGAAGCTCTTCACTTTTACTTTTAGATATAAATATATTTATTTACCTGATAAGATACACATTACATAAAAATCCCAGATAGTCAACCACGAGAGAAAATACTCCATCCAACAACAGCAGAATACACATTCTTCTCCAGCTCACATGGAACATTCACTAATATAAACCATAATCTGGGCCATAAAACACACTTTATGTTTAAAAACTGAAATCATGCAAGGCATGTTCTTAGATCACAAAGTAATTATATTAGAAATCAATAACAGAAAGATATCTAAAAAATCCCCAAATATTTGGAGACTAAACAACACACTTCTAAATAACACATGGATCACAAATGTATGGATACCAAGGGGGAAAGGGGTGGGGTGGGAGGAATTGGGAGACTGGGATCGACATATATACATTATTGATACTATGTATAAAATAGACAACTGATGGGAACATACTATATAGCACAGGGAACTCTACCTAATGCACTGTGGTAACCTAAATGGGAGGGAAGTCCAAAAGGGAGGGTATATCTGTATGTGTATGGCTGATTCATTTTGTTGTGCAGTGCAGGCTAACACAACATTGTAAAGCAACCATACTCCAAGAAAAAATTAAAAACAGAACACACTTCTAAATAACACATGGATCACAGAAGAAGTCTCAAGAAAAAATTTAAAAATATTCTGAACTAAATATTATTAAAATGAAGTTACAAAATGAAGTAATCAATGAAATTATTTATTGAAATAATTTCAGTAAATTATTTCACAGTACTCATGTTCAATTTCAATGAAAGTGAAATCACCAAAATGAAATTACCCAAAGTTTGTGGGATGCAGTGAAAGTACTACTCAGAGGGAGACTTATGGCAGTAATTGCATATATTAGAAGAGAAGACAGATTGCAAATCAACAGCCTAACTTGACAGCTTTAAGGAAACTGAAAAGAAGAACAAATTAGACTCAAAGCAAGGAGAAGGAAGGGAGTAATAAAATGTAAAGCAGAAGTAAAACAGCGAACAAAAATCAATACAAAATGTCAAAAGTAGAAGTTGATTCTTTGGAAAGATTAGCAAAATTGGCAAACTTCTAGCTACACTGATGAAGAGAAAGAGAGGGAAGACTCAAATTATTAAAGTCAGAATGAAAGAGGGGATATTACTATTGATCTTACAGAAACAGATGAAATAGACATCCTTTGAAAATGAAAAATAATGTAGAAATCTGAATAACTGCAAAACTTTTTAAATTTTTAAATGAATCTGTTATTAAAGACCTTTCCACAAAGTCCAGACCCAGGTAAGTTTACTGGGGAACTCTTTCAAACATGCAAGGGAGAAATAACACCAGTCTTACTCAAATTATTCTCAAAACACAAAAAAGGAGGGTATTCCTCTCAACCCATTTTATGAAGCCAGCATAGCCATTTATGAAAACCTGACCAAAACAAGACAATTAATATCCCTCATAAATACAGACACAAAAATTATTAAAATATAAGCAAATCTAATCTAGCAACATATGAAGTGGTAATATATCATAATCAAGTGGGGTTTATCACAAGAATATAATATGGGCTTAATACTTGAAAATCAACGTAATGTACCATATTTATAGAATGATTTTAAAAATCATATGATCATCTCAACAGATGTAGGATTAGAATCTGATAAAATTCAACAACTGTTAGCATACTGAGAAGGAAACCTCTTATTTCATAAAATGTATGTAAAATAACCTACAGCTAACATCATATTTAGTGGTGAAATACAGAATACGTCCTTCCTAATTAATACTGGGAACAAGGCACTGCTTCTATTCAGCATTATATTGGAGGTCCCAGCCAGTACAAAAAGGCAAGGGGGGAAAAGCATGGCTTTTACTCACAAACATTTGGATTTCTATCTACAACTGTTTAGTTAGAAAATCCCTACTAAAATTAATGGTGAAACCAGCAAGATCATAGGACACAAGGTCAAAATATGCAAACCAGCTCTATTTCTCTATAATAATAGCAAAATATTGGGAAAAAGTTAAAAATCCCATTTACAATATTAGCATCAAAAAACATGAATTCCTCAGGAATAAATTCAAAAGGTGGTCAAGAGATCCACACTGAAAACTATAAAACATCACTGAGAGACAGCAAGAAGATCTAAATCAATGGAGAAACATAACAGGTACTAAAAGACTCAGCAACGTCAAGATACTCACAGTGGAATGGACAAATAAATTGTGGTCTACTGATACAATGCACAACTTCTCCACAATAAAATGACTGAACGACTAATACACATAACAGGTACTAAAAAACTCAGCAATGACAAGATACTCACAGCAGAATGGATAAATTGTGGTCTACTGATACAATAACAACTTCTCTGCAATAAAAAGGCTGAACAACAAATACACACGGACAGCATCGATACATCTTCAAAAGAAAGCACACACAAACAAGCACAGACTGTAGGATGGCATTTCTAAAGAACTCGAGGAAAAGCAAAGCTAACCGACAGTGACAGAAAATAGAACCAATGATCCTATAAAATATGAGACGTATTTTATATCTTGACTGATGTGGTGATTACATGACTAACTACATTTGTCAAAATTCAAATTGTATGCTTAAAATGGGCACCTATTATTTGTGGTTACAGCGCTAATGTCATTCTAAAACTGCTGTATGTTTATGTCACAAACAGCTGTAATGTCTAGCATGTGTGTGTTAGAAAAACTTATCCAACAACGGGAAATAAATCCAAAAAAGGATTCCATTTCCTTTCAGTGTCACAGTGGAGCACCAGCAAGCCTGCCCAAGTACTGTGTAAGTGTACTTGTTTCATTAGGGCCCAGACACTTAAGTTACACAATAACCTGCAGATTTTTGTCAGGTAGGGATGCAAATGATTTCTGTCCAACAACCCCAAAAGTTATTATTTTATTAACCTGGAGATAATTAGCAAATTTATATATATATATATATATATATATATATATATATTTTTTTTTTTTTTTGCGGTATGCGGGCCTCTCACTGTTGTGGCCTCTCCCGTTGCGGAGCACAGGCTCCGGATGCGCAGGCCCAGCGGCCATGGCTCACGGGCCCAGCCGCTCCGCGGCATATGGGATCCTCCCAGACCGGGGCACGAACCCGTATCCCCTGCATCGGCAGGCGGACTCTCAACCACTGCGCCACCAGGGAGGCCCCGCAAATTTATATTTTGATTAGCCATCTTGTTGCAATATTCCTTCTTTAGTGACTATAAATACAAAATTATGCAAATATTCTTTGAGCCAGTTTCACTAACCTGTCTGTCCAGTTTTCTCATTAATGAGTTAAATATATTTTTGACACATGTTCGTTCTTTATTTGTACATGTAGTACTTCTAATATTTTGAAAAGTATTCTTTGAGAGGAGTAGAGATTTAAGATCCATGAAACTAATTAAAGACCCTGTATCTTAAATCTAAGTCAGAAGTACGGATTTGAAAAACAAAAAGCTTTTTAAAATTAACTACAAGAGGAAAATATCAACTTAAAGAATAGGGTCTATAATGTTAACAAAAACAGCAAAAACATAGTAGATAAAACAATTTTATATCCAAAACATATAATTTATAATAAATACACAACTCAAGTTACTTTGTATTAAAGTATATAAAATAAAAACCAAGGAAGGAATAAGGAGAAATTGACAATCTCAATGTTTTCAAATTTTGAACTCCTCTATTTTTTTAGATTAAAGTGGCAAAAAAGTGCTAAACAGGGACCTCCCTGGTGGTGCAGTGGTTGAGAATCCGCCTGCCAATGCAGGGGACATGGGTTCGAGCCCTGGTCCAGGAAGATCCTACACGCTGCAGAGCAGGTAAGCCAGTGCGTCACAACTACTGGGTCCACGCTCTAGAGCCCACAAGCCACAACTATCGAGCCCATGTGCTGCAACTACTGAAGCCCACACGCCTGGAACCCGTGCTCTCCAACAAGAGAAGCCACAGCAATGAGAGGCCCACGCACTACAACGAAGAGTAGAGCCACTCACTGCAGCTAGAGAAAGCCCGCGCACAGCAATGAAGACCCAACACAGTCCCTTACCAAAAATATTGAAAAATAAACAGTTAAAAAAAAAAGTGCTGAATATAATTATAATACAGAACAGACCTTTTCCAATATTTCATTTTTTAATTGACCATTTATCATGCTAAAAGAAGAATTTTAATATGTCCCGAAAGGCAGAAACCGACTAAAATGCTTTGAAAGCAAGTAATAAGTAAAAAGATTAACATGAATCACTTTGTACTGGTTAGCTATTTGTGTAGCAAAGCACCGCAAAACTTAACAGCTGACACCAACAGACATTTATTATTTCAGGTTTCTGTGAGTCAGGCTTCAGGGAGCATTTTTGTTGGTGGTTATGACTCAGGGTCTCTCATGAGACTTCAACTGAGATGTCAGCCAGGACTGTCAGCCTCCCTGGGGCAGGAGGTCTCGTCACCAAGCTCACTCACACAGTACTGCAGGAAGCCTCTGTTCCTCACCACATGAGTCTCTCTGTAAAGCTGCCTGAGTGTCTGCACAACATGGCAGCTGGCCTCCCCCAGAGTGAGCAATCCAAGAAAGAAAACAAGAAAGAAGCCACATGCCTCTTTATGACCTACTCTCAGAGGGATGCACTGTCATTTCTGCCACATGCTATTCATGAGAAGTGAGTGACGAAGTTCAGTCCACACTCAGGGCTGTACTTAGCCACCGCCTTTTGAAGGGAGGTGTATTAAAGAGATTGGACAGATTTTAAAACTACCACATACTTGGTACTTAAAACACTGCAGTAAACAGCTCTTACACCCAACATTTAAAACAACTAAGAAAAGAAAAGTATGTATATGTATACACATGCACACTCACACCCACCCACGCATATGTGTGATGCTAAGGAAACAGTAAAATTTCACAGTTTTCAAAGAATTATGGGGACTTCCCTGGCGGTCCAGTGGTTAAGACTTCACCTTCCAATGCAGGGGGTGGTGGTGCGGGTTCGATCCCTGGTCAGGGAGCTAAGATCCCACATGCCTCACGGTCAAACACCCAGAACATAAAACAGAAGCAATATTGTAATAAATTGAATAAAGACTTTAAAAATGGTCCACATAAAAAAAAATCTTAGGAAAAAAAAAGAATTATGTATCTTTCCCCAAAGACTCCTGGCCAAGATGGATTTCAACCTCAAAGAACAGAAAACTATACTATCACAACTGTTCTGAGCTCTGGGGAAAATTTTCTGAGCTCAAGGAGGCCAAAGTTATATTTTTGATCACTAGGTGATCAATACTTTTTTACTGTATGAATAAAATAAAGATGAAAATTTTCCCAATTTGATTTTTAAAACTTGCATAACCCATCTAAAACCTTTACAAGGTACACTATAAACCAATCTCAAACATTTTTATGTAGCAATCATAAATATTAACATAGCACATGTAAAAATATATTAAACATATAAACTATGAACCATGTAGGGATTATTTCTGGAATGCCAGAATGGTTCAACCACAGGAAGTATATGTTACTATGATGTGTCATATCAACAGCTGCACAGAAACATTTTATCAGACACTGAATGATGCCAAAAAGGCATTTAATAAAATTTAATAGCCATTTCTGATTCATTCTTATTCTCTCTCTCACACACACATTCTCACACACAGATATATACACATACACTTAGTAAACCAGGAAAAGACATTTGTTTTCAAGTCAAGCAACATAAGAATCCTACCATCAATACTGTCATTCAACACTGATACAGTTCTAGGCAAAGCAACAAAAATAAACATGAGAAAAGTAACAAAATATATATAATATGATTATAGGTAGGTAGGTAGGTAGGTAGATAGATATGAGAAAGACCAATAAATACGAGGAATGCCAAGGCAAAAATTACCTGCAGAATGGTACCTTGAGTGCCATCTGAAACCTATTCAAAAAAGAGGTAGGGGCTTCCCTGGTGGTGCAGTGGTTGAGAATCTGCCTGCCAATGCAGTGGACATGGGTTCGAGCCCTGGTTCTGGGAAGATTCCACATGCCGAGGAGCAACTGAGCCCGTGCGCCACAACTACTGAGCCTGCGAGCCACAACTACTGAAGCCCATGTGCCACAACTACTGAGCCTGTGCTCTAGAGCCCATGAGCCACAACTACTGAAGCCTGTGCGCCTAGAGCCCATGCTCTGCAACAAGAGAAGCCACTGTAATGATAAGCCTGTGCACCGCAACGAAGAGCAGCCCCCACTCGCTGCAACTAGAGAAAGCCCATGAGCAGCAACGAAGACCCAACACAGCCAAAAATAAATAAATTAAAAAAAAAAAAGAGGTAGATCAGTATTTTGGCTGGTTACAAAATAAACATATCAGTATAAGTAGCTTTCCTGTGCATCAGCAGGTATTAAGCGTCTCAACCTGATGCTCCAGGTTGAGAAATAACTAATGCCTCTACCTTGCACGTGTCAGTGAGTTTCTCTTACCTCTGAACATGCTATTAGACATACTGAGTTCTATGAGGAATTCGGCTTCCCGTTCTTCTCTAACCAGAAACAGCACCACTTACACTATCAATATGTCTACTACAATTGTAAACATACAATCAATTGTAACATTGATTGTAAACATACAATCAATATGTCTACTACTTGACTGTAGTACCTCCTCCAGTCAAGACAGCATATGGGGGTCTAGAGATACAGAGAGGCCTTCTGAGAACTAACTAGAATATAATGAAAAAATAGTAATCAGAAAAGACCATAAATGCTCAGTGCCAGGCAAGAGGAATACAGTAAGACAATGAAACAGGAGTTCACTGGGATGATTTCGCCAAGTTTCACAGAAGAGCTAGAACTGAGTTTGGTCTTCGTGGAAGAGGAGAATATTCTAGTATGGTGAAACTGCACGACCAAAGCAGATTCCTTAGTAGTACAGCACCAAAGGGCACAGGATCTCTGTGCAATGACTGTCAAGCAAGAAGGTTTGGCCTTTGCACTTACTGCCATGTATGGCCTGCACCCAGCATCTCTTGTCTTGGCAATGGAGTCCACAAGCTGTCCACTGATGCCGAAGTCGCAGAGTTTAATATTTCCACTTCTATCCAGAAGAATATTGGAAGGTTTGATATCTGCAAGACACAGATGTCACTCAACGTTCAAGTAATCAAACGAGCTATATTCTGAAGTATTTCAAGGAAAAATACTGAAAAACCTTACAAAACATAAGTGATCAAGTCCTTAAAATTCAGAAGATGAAAAAAGTTTTCTGAATGCTAAAAACTCATTATCAAAAAACTCCTCATATTAAATTTAGGCATTCTATAAAGTTTTCTTCGTTTTCATCAAGAGACATACTCATTTACTTGTTTCAAATTCATTACTCAACAGTCAAAACATGTAGGATGAATTTAATCTGTAAGAGTATACTAAGCTACTTTACAAACGTGTCAAAGATTATACAACTAAATGCAAAGTATACAAATGATAAACTCACAATTTAGTTAAAGGAGAGCTTTATCTAACTTCGGAAAGTATCCAATCCAGTACATCTAAAAGACCACAAGCTTCGGGATCAGACAAGCAAAGGTTCAAGACCTGGGCCTGATGTTCACAATGTGACCTGGGGCAAGTTCCTGAACTTTCACTTAGCAACCACAATTCCCTCATCTACAAAATGTAAGTAATAATTCCCAACTTATAGGATTGTGGAAATGAAAACACCTATTACAGAAACTGAACATTGTTAGTGCTCAGTAAATGCATCCACTTAATAATTATTTCTCCTTGAGAGATTTTTCTGATCTTAGATGGCTTCATCAAGTCTCTCCCAACCAACCTTCTCTAAGAGTCATCCTGGAGAAACCAGATTCATTTTTACCATTCTCAGAGTGTGTGTGCTTTCCCGCACACCTGAGAAAGCTGAATCCTTTCCATTCAGTTCTCCAGGTTTTATACAGTCTCGTCACCTTGGCCCCTAGGTTATCACCTCCTCCTCACTCACCATCAACTAACTCACTGCCAGTGTGTGCAAATCAGCTAGCTGGACAATTCTCCCCGCCTTGCTCACTAATTCTCTGTCCCTATCTCAATCCTTCGAGGCATTTCATTGTCCCTGTCATGGCTCCATGAATAAAAAGGACAGAAATAAATACAGGATACAAAAATATCTGCCTGTAACTCAGAAGGGGACCTACAAAAAAATCCAGAAAAGAACGCTTACCGTCACTGACACGGCTGACTGCTTATCAAACACCCACCCCTAACCATGCCACCATCCTTTCTAATGGAACTTTCATTTTACTGAGATCCATCCTCCTCTGTGTACATCTATCCGCACCTCCAAACACGGGGTCCTGATTGGTCTAAGCTTATCAGGGTAGCCTCGTGCTCCTTGCCAGGGACTAGTTTAGGTAAGGGCATAAAGGAGACAAGAGAAAATGTGAGAGACAAGTAAGGAAGAGCTCCCTGCTGCTAAGACAGCCGCACAGAAGAGACAGCTTCTTCTTCAAGAGGCTGTTATGCTAGGCGTGACACAGGACCTGCTTTAGCTGTTACTACCCTGAGGATGGAGCCAACATGTTAAGGAGAGCAGAGCCAGAAGAAGGGAGCCTGAGCCCTAATCACATCGTGTTGGAGCCACCCTATCTTTGGACTTACTACGACAGATAATGAGTTCCCCTGAAGTTTAAGCCAGTTAACAGGATTTTCTCTTACTTGTAATCAAAAGCACTCTAATTACAGCAAAAAAAAAAAAAGCTAACTGATCCTAGCTGGTAAAAAAGACTGCTATAAATTCATCATTTTACTTAGTCACAGGAAAAGCAAAGTTATTTTTGAGGCCTTTCCCTTTTATTTAACCTTGGGCAATGTCTTAGTGCTTTACTGTGATTGGTGAGAATCCCTAAGGTAATTGTCAGATGCTCTAAGGTAATACTCCCATAATTACCAAATATAGCCAAAAAAAAAGGGCGGGAAAAAATCCAAAACAAGAACAATATGAAGTACAAGAGGAACAAAATAATTTTGTTTAGGGACCTAATCCTACATGATTTTAGGCCAAAAGAGAAAATAGGAAGCCTAGCCAATATTATTTTTAACAAGCATTAAGCCAGGCAAAATTAAATGAAATATTCTGATGTTCAAGGTTAACTAATTGCTGTGGTCCAGGGTCAACCTCAAATAAAAATTACTTAAATCAATGCCCTAATTACTAATTTCTTTAATCACAACCTTAGAGCCCTTTAACCTTAGAATTCAAGGTTTTTTGCATCTCTGAATACGACTGTTTCCTTTCTGTCCTGTGTTGTCAGGCTGAATCACACACTGGCATGTATTACCTTGGGTTTGTCCACTACAGATTTACTGAGGGTACAGAACTATGCCTCTTCAAAGCCACTGCCTCACTACCCCGAGTCTGGCATAGTAATAAGACAGAGCAACTACTTAAACTATTTGCTGAATTAAATTCAGGAATCCCACTGTCTCCCAAAAGACAGACACCAAATGTTTGAATTTGGACCTGTGTCTAAATAAGGCCAAGATCACTGTTTTCACAAATATAAATGTTTTAGAGGAACTTCAATGTAAAATACTAATTAAAGAATCTTTCTCAATTTACAAAAATATCCTCCCAAGTAAAGAAGAAACACTTGATAGGGACAGTAGCATGCCTTTAAAATGATCGAGGGTGCTATCCTGCAGATCCTTCTTTGACGGTCCACAGGTTCACCTTCCTGCCTTATTTGTATAGACAGAGAAACATTAATTATCTATCAGGCAAATGAATAATTATTTTTCCACTAAGCCCCAACATTCTAATAAGTTAGACTGAAATTTATAGAATCCCAAAGGGAAAAAAATCCTAAATTAATAATAAAGTTTTAGGGTACATATAGTATGTTTTGCTAAAAGTACAAGTATTTTAGGAAAAGTTATACAATGCACTGTAACTGTTAATTTTTTTTCCTATTAAGGAAAAACGTTAATTTCTAGTCTAAAAAAAAAAACAATTCATACCCACCTCTGTGAATGATTTTCAAGTTTTCTTTTAAGTGGTTTAGTGCTTTCACAGTCTAGGGAGGAAAAAGCAGAGACGGATGGGATAAACAATCAATTTCCTTCTAATCAAACAGCACAATAGCTTACCGTAAAGTAACAGCTCGGGTAGCTCTCTGCATTCTTTTGGGCTTAATATTTCAATATTCTGTCCATTTTTTATGTTAGCTGAAGATGCTAAATTATTATTTTAGATCTGAAATCATAGTTGCCTTTACACACCCTTCCCTGACAGCTAAAAAAACAAATGGGTAACTTACAATTTTTTTAATAAGTCATTAAAAAGTTGTATAATCTTTCTCATACCATCGAACTTTTTAGGAACAGATATATTTAGTACAAAAAGGTCCAACAGTCTGGTTCCATTATCAACCCTAATTTAATAAGTTTTTCCAAATTCTCAGTTTCTCACAATCATTCCCCCTCACTGGGTGTGGAGTCTGCAAAGTAATTTTTGCAGAGCCAGAATTTATCCTGTTGTTTGATTACTGTTCATGATCAGGAAATCAAAGATTTCTCCAGGAATAGAGGAAACAGAGACTTGAATTAAAATTTCTACAACCTCAAACTAAAAGAGATGTGAAGCACAGGCCTACAATTAGAAAAGTCAAGTCTCCGCTGCCATCAAGCTGCTGGGTGCAGAACACAAACTCGCAATGTTTCAAGCAGCCAGGCTTGTTCATGGGGTTATTAATTAGCAAGAACGGATTTAACACAAACTAATTTTAAATGTTACGCTTAATATAAAGGATGATCACCAAGTCTAGAAACACAGGCAAATATACAATAAATGATTTATTAGTGTACATTACATATATTGCAATATAGGCTAAAATAATTTTATCTATGTTTTCCAACTTCATGATCATCCTGTCGTGCAGTGGTTAACAGCTGGATTCTAGGACCAGACTGCCTGGGCTTAAATCATTTACACTTACAAATGTATGAATTTCAAAGCAAATTAATTACTTAACCTCTTCATGCTTTAGATTTGTCATCTGTAAATAAAAAGGGGGTTACACTATTTACCATTGAGAGTTGCTATGAACATAAAATGTCATGAGATCTTGGCCTGACACAAATAAACACTCAATAACCATGGGCTATTATCATTATTCTACTATTGTTCCATTGTAATTATTATGAATAGTAAAAAGTTCCAAGATAAAGCTAGGTTTGGTATACCGAAGAGAGATGACTAAAGTGATCAACATAAAATTTCATACACCTGTCTGAATAATGAAGAAGTTTCTAGTAAAACTTGTTTATACTAGACAGCTTCTTTATAAAATTATATGAAAGGGTATGTATCTTAACAGCTCATAAAACATTTAAATTAAGCATTAATTCAGGTAAATAATTTAAAATATTAACATGAGACCTATTAATCTTAAGATTATGACTAGAGTTTAACCTGACTTTTTAAATCCCAGTTATACACACATACCTCTTACAACTAAAATACAGTTCAGAAACTGTCTACATATTTTAACATTGACCCTTAATGATTAAACAGGATAAACTGACAATTAACAGGCAGACTATATTGGATGTGGAGGATGCAGGGAAGAAAGAGGAAATTCATGCAACCAGAATATCTATCTTACAACTTCCTATAAAATTTAGTTTACACATCCACTAACCCAGGTCATGTCATGAGTTCAGATTCTCAGGGGTTTCTAAGAAACTTACTAACTTTACTCTATCAAAAAAATTTGTTTTTCTTTCTGTGAAAAAACTGTGAATGACCTTTGTTAGCTAAAAGAACAAGAAAGAAAATGATCATTAATTCATTTTCAAAACTATAAACACGTAAGCAAAACAGTGCCTCTTTTCTTTTTTGGTACTATGGTAAAAATGATTTGACCAAATAAGTAGTAATGCTGGTTACTGAAATTGCTAGTCAACAATTTAAGTAGTTTAGACAGAATAGCCCAAATCTTAAACCACAGGAAATATACTTTGTCTAAAGAGTTTCAATTAAGGGATTTCAAGGAGACTGCTGCAATTCTGATTAATTTAAGCGGAACTGTGATAATATAACCTATTTAAATACAGTTAAAGTAACAAGGGAAAGAGGAACAGAAAATTGCTTTTTCTAGCCTTATTTACAGCACAATCTATTATGGTCCACTCTGATTTTAATGGAAAGAATACTGTAGTATTTATTACTGAAATGTATGATTTCAATATGTACTTTTCAATAATGAAAAGTGTCTGTAGTATTTTGAAAATTGTTCTTACTACTTGTTGTGTTAATTACCCCACAGAAGTGATTTTTGTCTCTTTTCCTACTATAGTGATTTTCCAGGAAGGTCAGTAACATTCTGTGAAGGGCATTCAGATGTGTGCATTCAAAACTCCAGTAGCATCTTTATGTAAGAATGTATACAAGGAACAAAGTGAAAACCAAGTACTTACTGCTAAAGTGATTTTGCCTAAAATTTCTTCTGGAATAACATCATCTAATACACTATATACATATTTGTAAAACTTATCAAACGAGGTAGACATGAGTTCCATACAGATCCAACAGTCACCCTATAAAAAAACAAATATCGGTTATTCTTATACATCTTAACATTAAGTACCACCTTCCCTTTACTTAAAATAGAAATACAATGAGAGAAGCAATCTTCTTCTTCTTCTCTTTTTTTAAAAAATTTTTGTTCCTTATCAAAGTGCTGGACAGAATATTCTCCTCATGTTCAAACACAAACTTAGTTGCCCAATTTTCCCCACTCTTAATTGTAAGGATGGGCATAGTCCTACATAGAAAACCTTTCGACTTTTATAAAAATTTTCAAACTCTGCCATGATTAAATAGAAAAACAGAAAATATGTGGGAAACTGTTCATTCTCACTAACAAAGGAAATAGATTACAGGAGTCTTGAGAAACTATATCAACTTCTTAAATCAGTAAAAAAGAAAAAAAAAGTACATAAAGCAAACTCAATGCCTAAAGTCCTTGCTTAAATGCCACCTTCTCAGTGGCCGACATTGAAAATGCCCAATTCAAAATGCAAGTCATCCCCCTCTCAGCATCCCCTTAACTGCTCTACTCTGTAGAGCCTTTATCATCTTCTAATATAAAATATAATTTACTGGGGCTTCCCTGGTGGCGCAGTGGTTGAGAGTCCGCCTGCCGATGCAGGGGACACGGGATCGTGCCCCGGTCCGGGAGGATCCCACATGCCGCGGAGCGGCTGGGCCCGTGTGCCATGGCCGCTGAGCCTGCACGTCCGGAGCCTGTGCTCCGCAACGGGAGAGGCCACAGCAGTGAGAGGCCCGCATACCACAAAAAAAAAATATATATATATATATAATTTACTTATTATGGTTTTCATTGATCTTCCCTATTAGAACATACAGTCCACCATGACGGGCTCAATAAACATTCCTTAAATGAACAAATGCTGGCTATAATCAAATCAAATCATTCAAAAACTATTGGCAGCATTGTAGAGTGTTTTAAACCAGTTTGAAGGCAATTTGACAATAAAACAAGAGAAATAAAAGTGCCTATACCCTTTGATAGAGTCATCCCATGACTGGGAATCTAACTTAAACAAATAGCTCGTAAATTACAAAAAGAAAAAACAAAAACAAACTAAAAACCTCAACTATCTCACAAGATGAAATGGTACATTATTAAAAGGATTACCTGAAATTAAATTATTTTGAAAACTATACAGTTCATGAGGTATGCATGAGAAAACACAGGCTATAAGCCGATTCCATGTTTATAATGCTGTAAAAGTATGTGGACATATAAACAAGGACTACGAAGTATCTTGTGAGAGTGAAAAGAGCTATCGGGATGATGACAAAAATTACCTTTAAAAAATTCTGTATATGGTTACTAATTTATGGATCCAGCTATATCCTTAGAGATCTTCTACCACTAACCTCCCTCCCCTAACATCTGGCTTGCATTGATCATACGAGAGATCTATGCCCGTTGAAATAAAATGGCTTGCTCAGAACAGCACTGCTAATTAGCAACAGAGCCATGAACAGAATCCACTTTACATAACTCCTTTCTCCTATCAACACCTCCAATGCAAGGACATTTAACTTATATGTAGAGACAGCACATGCTGTGATGACTGCTGAGATGAATGATCCCACTCTTAAAATAGAAGCACCTGCTGCAACATCCCTGTAGCTCCATGGCTTCACAGAAGGCTGATTTGCAGAGCATATTTCACTTATAGTTACTCCAATCTTTCTTCTTAGGTCTCTTTTTCTGGGTGCTCTTGCAGAATAACCTTCATAAATGACTAACACTATTAACCCAAAACACACACTTGAATTTATTTCAATCTAAAGACACCATCTCAATAGATTTACTAGAATTTTTTAATTAGAGAAAAGGATAGCACATTTAACTCACCTACTTAGAAAAACAGCGTGGAAGGAACTTAACTTCAGTAATATAGCAAAGTGGGACAATCATTGATTAGAGTGTGAAGGCCTGACTTACTCATCCAGGCTCTCCCACTTTCCACTTATATAAGCTTGGGCCCCGTCAACTCCTAACTATGAAATGGGATCGCCCCACAATCTTCAATGGACTATGATAAAGATCAAATGAGTTAACATATGTAAAGCACAAAGTAAAGCGCCTGGCAGCTGCTAAAAACTAGAATTAAGAAAATGAGGGGAGGGCTTCCCTGGTGGCGCAGTGGTTGAGAGTCCGCCTGCCAATGCAGGGGACGCGGGTTCGTGCCCCGGTCCGGGAAGATCCCACATGCCGCAGAGCCACTGGGCCCATGAGCCATGGCCGCTGAGCCTGCACATCCGGAGCCTGTGCTCTGCAATGGGAGAGGCCACAGCTGTGAGAGGCCCACGTACCACACACACACAAAAAAAAACAAAAAAAACTAAAAAAGAAAATGAGGGGAGAAGGGGAAAGGATGGAAAAATAGGAAAGCAACCAAAAGAGAAGGAAACACAAGGGAACAAGGGAGATAAAGGGGAGAAGTAAACTGAGGTGAGAAGGGCAGGCACAAAGGAGCAATTAGCCCCAGGGCGGGAAATCTTTGTAGTTTCTAAGGCACATAACCTAATGTAAATGTATTTCTTATGGCAGTTCCTTTTGGCCATAACTGAGAATAGACAACAGCGTTAAAAAAAAAAAAAAAAAAAAAAAAAGGAATGGTTTGAGCTGCCTCAAAAGCAGTGACAGCAACATTACTTTCATGTTCAAGCAAAAGACAGGACAACCACACAACTGAAATACAAAAATAAAAATTACTGAATATGGATTTACTGAAAAGGAAGGTGGAGGATAACGAAACTGAACTACCAAGATCAAGATAAGGGTTTCAGAGACAACATCCAGATAAAACCAATAACATAACTTTTATACCAACAGGAACAACTTAGAAAATAAAATGTTTAAAAAGACACCACTCACAGTAGAAAGCAAAAAGCACCTAGGAATACATCTAACAAATTAGCCTAGCCAGACTAATCAGGAAAAAATAGAGAAGATACAAATTACATCAGGAATGAGAGAGAGAGGGAGGTAACATCACTGTAGATTCTACAGATATTATGATGATAATATAGGGCTATTATGAATAACTTTATACCAATTAATTTGACAGTTTAGATAAAAGGCACAAATTTCTGAAAATAAAATCAAACTACCAAGTATCACTCAGGGAAAAACAGATAACCTGAAGAGAACTCTTTGAAAGCAACTAAACTGCAAAATAATTATGCTGAGTAAAAGACAACAACAACAACAAAGAAGGGGGTACATGCTGTATGATTCCATTTACATAAAATTCTAGAAAATGCAAACTCATCTACGGTGGCAGAAAGCAGCTCTGCAGTTGCCTGAGGATGGTGACAGCAGAGAGGAAGTGTGTATAACCTACGGGACACAAGGAAACTCGTGAGAGGTGGGTATGTTCATGACCTTGATTATGGCGATAATCCCACACGTGTGTACATTTGTTCCAACATATCAAATTGTATACTGTAAATATGTGCAGCTGATTGCCAATTTTACCTCCATAAAGCTGTACTTAAAACTTGCCGGGGCGGGGAAGGAAGGGGAAAGGACAACATGAGCAGAAGTAGGGGTAGAAAGGGAGGAGGTGACTATTTGGCTAATATCACTGCCTTTTTTTTTGTTTTTTGTGGTACGCGGGCCTCTCACTGCTGTGGCCTCTCCCACTGCGGAGCACAGGCTCTGGACGCGCAGGCTCAGCGGCCATGGCTCACAGGCCCAACCGCTCCGCGGCATGTGGGATCTTCCCGGACCGGGGCACAAACCCGTGTCCCCTGCATCGGCAGGTGGACTCTCAACCACTGCGCCACCAGGGAAGCCCTATCACTGCCTTTTACATAACCTGATGAACTCCTATAGTCACAGATTACTCAGAACAGTATTTCCTACACTGGAATTTCCCCAACCTCCAAAGATACCTTAAATAAGGGATTCCTTGCTATTAAATTCTGAAAATGTATATATTAAAAGACATTTTAAAAGTGCTTCTAGGGCTTCCCTGGTGGCGCAGTGGTTGAGAGTCCGCCCGCTGATGCAGGGGACACGGGTTCGTGCCCTGGTCCGGGAAGATCCCACATGCCGTGGAGCAGCTGGGCCCGTGAGCCATGGCCGCTGAACCTGCGCATCCAGAGCCTGTGCTCCGCAACGGGAGAGGCCACAACGGTGAGAGGCCCGCGTACCGCAAAAACAAACAAAAAAACGAAAAAAAAAACCCAAAAACAAACAAACAAAAAGTGCTTCTAAGTCTCAGTATTGATAACATAAATAGTAGGTCTGGCCTTTATGTAAGCTACAGGCTAAAAGTCACTTTCATTATTCAGTACTGTCAAGCTCTTTTCTCCCTGTCTACCAAGTCTGAAAACGAATTTAGAAACCTGTGCAATTAGATGTCTTCATAAATTATCTAAATAAAATCCAAGTTGTATTTTGGACTTCTTATCCTCATTTAGTTTCATCCTAGAAAGAAATATACACATGGTTGGAGATAACAGCAATAACTGAGTTACCAACTTCAGTATTAAATGTTATTTATTCACTGCTCCAAATAAAGTTATGGAACTTTCAGAGGCTCAATATTACCCAATGGCAAGATTAACCTCTACATTGTTGGTGCTAAGAAGAAGAAAAATAACATCTCATGGCTCCGTGATTGTTGGTTGACTGAATCAGACCAAGAGTTGATGTCCTGTGGTCATATAAATCATGTGAAATGAAATACTATGGAGGCTTTTCACAGGGATGGGAGTTACAAGCATTTGTCTCTCTCACAACAAGTCCTAAATGCGCTCATTCATGTCCAGTCTCTTCCTTTCATAAACCCAGAATTCTGTGTCTATTATCAAAACTGAAGGTCGGGCTTCCCTGGTGGCGCAGTGGTTGAGAGTCCGCCTGCCGATGCAGGGGACACGGGATCGTGCCCTGGTCCGGGAGGATCCCACATGCCGCGGAGCGGCTGGGCCCGTGTGCCATGGCCGCTGAGCCTGCGCGTCCAGAGCCTATGCTCTACAACGGGAGAGGCCACAACAGTGAGAGGCCCGTGTACCGCAAAAAAAAAACAACTGTAGGTCATGTCACCAAAAAAGGATCCTTTTCTTTTAAGTGATCTAGCTCAAAAATCTTTCTCCAAACCATTATTAAATAAATGCTTATTATTTTTCACCATTGTAACTTCAGGAAAGTTACAACTGTGACTATGCACATGCACTCTTCAAGGTGAACTTGCTGCTTCTAAAACTTCATTATTCAGAAAGTACCTATTACTTCCTGCATTCTAAGATCTAAGGAAGGCGGGGGGTGGCTTCATGTTCAGCCTAACTAGGCATTTTGTGACTTTACACAACTTAGCTGTATAGCTCCTGACCCTTCAGCTTCTCATACGCAAAAACTGCAATGTTTAAAAAGCAGATTATTTCTTAAATGAAGCTCAAGTTCTTTATCCCTGGACCACTTGTGGTATAACAGAAAGAACAGTGAGATTTTTGTCTCTGAAGTCCTGTCCGTGACACTTCTTGGCTGTGCGACTTTTGTTAAATTACTACTCATATCTCAGTTTCCTCCCTGGAAAGAGGGGATAATATCACCAACCTGCCCGAGACTGTTGTGAAAGTAATAAACGTGGAATCTATAGAGCATTCAATAGATGTTAGTGCTTACAGATGCATATCTCAATTCCAGTCAACCTTCCTGAGATATGAAACTGAATTTTACCCAACTATTCATAAGGAATCGTAACGATCCTGTTCAATACTATTTTCCAAGCTTTTTGTTTTGTTTCCAGTAACTTTTCAATCATGGATATCACTCTGCTTTCTTTTCATAAAATCAGACTTCACACTATCTAGCCTGGAGCTACATATTTAAATGTTGCTCAAATGAATTATCAAGTAAACGAACATGAGAAATAAACTGGCATACTTGAGCACTATGGAGGTGAATTAGGGCTGGGATAGAGCCCATGAGAGTCTACGGAGACAGTGAGCACAGCATGGAAAAGCTGACTGTGGCATCCAGTTAGGAGAGAAAATCTAGTCCATTCCAGATAACTACTGCTCTTCATGAGATGTGAAGAGTAGTGTGGCCAGGGGATTTATGATTATGAAGAAGAAATTCATGGTTTGAGGGAAGAAGAGAGGAGGAAATGACAAGATTCCTGTGCAACATGAAGAAAGTTCCAGATTCATGATCTTACAAACAGAATAACAGTATATAATACTTCGGTGCAGGATAGAGTTACCTGCCTGAATACACGACTGTGTGCGCTGATGTGATGTAATACTATGTGACATGGGGAAGAAAGTTAACAAATTCAACAGATCTGGTCATAAAAATGAACACTCAAGTCAAAAAAGTACAAGGACAGGAGGAGAAAGAAGCTATGTGAGTCTAAAACTAATAGTGATTAATTAGTGATTCAAGAAAGGGATGGGCTCTATCAAGAAGGAGAACACTTCTGGTTAATAGTGTTATCTATTAAGGGCACAGAAAAATAAATAAATATTTCGGGACTGGGTGAAGAATTAATTGACGAACCTTTAAGGTCTTCTCCAATGATAAGATTTCATATCTTTCTATACAGTGTGACATTCAGTCCTGTCTTACAACATAGTATTTTTTAAGTCAATAATGATAACAAAACCCCCAAAATGACACCCTCTGTGATCCAGTCCGAAAAAGAAGGGCAGGGTGGGATGCAGTTTTTCCTCACCAGTTCATAACAAACCCACCAGTACCAGCTCATCCTAACATTTTCAAAATGATAATGGATATATTTTTTTTTTTTTTGCGTTACATGGGCCTCTCACTGTTGTGGCCTCTCCCGTTGCGGAGCACAGGCTCCGGACGCACAGGCTCAACAGCCATGGCTCACGGGCCCAGCCGCTCCGCGGCATGTGGGATCTTCCCAGACCGGGGCACGAACCCGTGTCCCCTGCATCGGCAGGCGGACTCTCAACCACTGCGCCACCAGGGAAGCCCTGATAATGGATATTTTTTAAGAGTATTTAAAATGCATAAGAGTTCAGTTCAATTCCCATTCACCTAACTAAATATCACAAGTGTGTGATAACTGTCCAGGACACCATAAAGTATCTGATTCACTGACAGCTCCACCTTTACTTCCTGACCCTAACTCACTTCCCTGCTTTAGGGAGTGGTGTGACTGGAAATGAGCAAGTGCACTGACAGCTGCAGGCAGAAGTGATAACCTGTAGCAGGATACAGGCGAGTCAGAGACCAAAAGAGACACATGATCCTGACACCAAGAAACTAAAGTTCTAGCTTCTACATAAAAATCTGGATAGCAGAATTAGATAAAAGAAATTCTACTGCAGCTGTTAATTTCCATGTCTGATGAATTTTATTGAGGATTGTGGGTGGACACGAATAAATGCTTATGCTAAATGCAGATACACTGGATGACAAAAATTAATGAAAGTTTAAAAAAGGGGTTGGGGAGGGCCGAGGGAGCTCAAGGACAAAAGAGATAGATCTAAATACAGTAACATATTTAGAAGCCAGGTGATTTGTCAGGTTCTTAAAAAACAGAAAATATTTACATATGAAGAAGGAAATATGGAATTCACAAATGACAGCCATAAAATACTTAATTAACTAATATAATTAAAGTATGAAATTCACCCCTTAACCAAAGGAACATGAAATTAATGTGTAAATTATCATGGCGATATACTAAAATGTTGAGAAATCAATGTATTACTAAAGTACAGCATTAAACTGAAGATTAGAATCAAATCCTGCCATCCTCTTACTTATTCCAAGTAGACGTCCACTTGTCAGCTAAGACCCCAGCTTAGGTTTATTCCTACCTCTCTGAAGAGTGCACCATAAAACTGAACAATGTACGGGCAATCACTACTTCGCATCACTACGTCCAAATCCATGAGAAGCTGTTTTTGCTCTTTTTCATCCACTGTTGACCGAATTCTCTGGAAAAAAAAAATGACAAAAGATGTCACAAAAACATAAAACAACTTCAGAAACCAAAGAAAAACCACTACCACAAGACTAAAAATTCCGAGCAGACTTCACAAATACTAACCAGACATAAAAATTATCGTCTTCCTTATACTTTACAAGAATAATTTTATCACAGAAAAATAAAATAGCACTTAGAAAAAAAATTTTTTGACAAAATAGCACTTAGGAACTCTTTAAGGGACACAGGGCTTTTTAACCACAAGCATTCACTGAAGATGATGGAAGGAATGCCCTGCAGGCAAATATAAAGAAAATCTTAACAAGCCATCCTCTAAACAGTTTACACTGAATAATTATCAGTAGTTTCATACATACTTTTAAATCACCATTTCAGAATTGTATGGAATCTGGGCATTCAATGCAAGAACAGCCCTCTTCACTCCCTGGCATCCTTAACGGCTTAGCATCCTCCTTCTTTAGAGGTGGAAAATAGCCCAGAACAGGTAAAAGTGAGAACTAGCGTAGGGGCAGCACACAGACTACGATCCATGTCTCCCAAATCCTGTACTGGTACCTTCCCCCTTCACCACACTTTCTGTATGTTAAAAACAAAAAGTTCTACCTGACTCTCCAACTCGTGAGTCAGAATGCAGGGCAGCATAAACATGTGGCGGAAAATCTAAAAACGAGGAGACAGAGGGCTGTTTGTCTACTCCTCAGATGATGAGGTCCTCCCCTGTACACTGCAGACCTGGGGTATATCCCCAACCCACCTGTACAACGACGACTCTGCACAATTCTAAAAGATTCCCACAAAAGATAAGCGTCCCCAGCCCTGCCACCCACCCAGGAACTGTACAGAACATGGAGATGTTCAGAGCGACAGCTCCCACTGCACTAGAGACAGGAAAGAATCAAATTCAGAGAGTGTAAAATATTAATAATGAAGTTACAGTTTAATGACAAGGCATGCAAACAGCTCTGTTCTCAATGTTCACAATGTCACACCGCGCCACTGTGTATAATACATAGCACATACTTACAAGGCAAGTTAGTATCAAAAAATATACAAGGTGGCATTTTGTCTTCCAAAGACTTCAAGGTATCTGTCCTCAATGTTCTTGAAAGGGTGAAGGCAGTCAATTAAACTCTTGAACCCATTTTACAGAAGAGAAGCCAGAGGCACAGAAAGATACAAAAGATGTATTCCATGTGACACGACAATAAGCAGGTGTATAAGGAATAGAAGTAGGTTCTTTCATTTTCATTTTTCCCACACTAAATGAGGAATTCCATATATTCCAAATACAAACAAACTAAATTTTGCAACTTAAAATTTACAGCCTGCTAGCTACAGTACTTCATACCAAATAAAATTTACTAGCTGGCATCCATCTTGTACAGACTGATTTATTCCAAACTTTCACACTGAATATCCTGCCCAGATAAATAAGAAAAAAATAAGAAGAATGAAAAATAAAAACAAGTAAGACTAGTACTTTTAAAATTAAGAAAATCCCCCCCCCATTTCTGTACTTTCATAGTTTGGAGATTAATAATTTTGCTTTTAAATCAACATCGGCATAATGTCTGCTCAAAAGGGATAGTTTTAAAAAGTCAAATTAGCCCAGAGATGTAATTTGTATTTGTTCAAAACATGACACTGAAATTTCTGTAAACATTTAAATTACAAAACTTGTTTTAAAAAATATAACTTTAAAAGTGTAGCTGTGAAAATAATAATTTGGGAACGCTATTATTTTTAAAAGACTTAATAATCCTATGTATCTAAACTTAAAAGACAAAGAACTGGTAATTAGAGACAAACAGGGAAGAAAAAAGCAAATGATCCTCTGGTTGCAGAAGATTTCTACCTACTAAAGAATTCTCACTATTAATAGATTAAAAAAATTTTTTTCTATTTTTACTATTTTTCCTTATTTACAAGTGTACTAACACACACACTTATAAAACACTATTTTAGAAGATGCCCTCCTTTCTAGTTTATTTTTTGTTTCCCTAAACTGGTTATATGGTTTTCTAAATTTACAATAAACCTCAGTAGTTATCATCAATAACTGACTCTTGGGGACCAATTTCTAAAAACACTGCTGTTGCTACAGAAAGGATACATGTTACTGTGTGAACTGGAGACCTAACTAAAGTCCCAGCATCTAACTGATATAATAGGATTATTACTAACCATACTGGAGAGAGAGTGCCTGGCACAGTTGTAATCTTTGAGATCATCAGCATGGTAGGAAAATCTGTCCATCTGTAAAATATTCTTTAATGCCACTGCTAGCATGAAAGAGAACGTGGCGGGGGTGGGGGGGTGCTGCTGGATGGCCTACTGCTCTAACGATGCCTGTCACCACCTCCTCACGCTTTCTGAACATCTCGTCCAAGTGATGGGCATTGGAGGACTAGCTGCTGGTACTGCATCTCAATTGTTTAAAACTGAGCAAGTACAGCTAGCTCTGAATTATACTGATACTCAAGTTTTAGGGTCGTATTGTAACATTTATTATATGTGAGGAATTAATAAACTAAGCTAATTCAAAAGGCCTGAAGGACTCAAAGAGGAGACTAACTATAAGCATATATCTCCTACAATAGCAGTAGCTTCAAATTAATGATTTTAATTCAGTAATTCAATAAGTAATTCAAGTTAGAAAACACAAATAATCGATGATTCAAATGACAAAATACTTAGTAATAAAAGTCACTACCAGGAAAGTTTTTCTAAGTGAACATCAAAGTAATGTGTATGGAAAAGATTTCTACCATTTGAAATAAGTAAGGCTCGGATTCTCTAATGAAGGGAGCATAATCACCAAAAATGGAACACATCACTGAGAACAAACTTCCCTTCCCCTTATAAAGCTGTCCTTAATGAGGGTACTGGAAAATGCAAATGCAAAGGTGAAGCCAATTACACTACTTGAAATTCTCCTGTAATTTAAATGTTCAGAAATCAAATGTGTTGATAAATGCCTTGAGTTACAGGAAATTTTCATTTATTGATACCATAAATTTAAAGTTAGATAAGGCTAATGTTTATTTGGGCTCAGCAAACCCTTTTTTTAAATTTCTACTTAAGAAAGTAGAAAATATTTAAGAAAATCATCTCAAGAACCTTAAGTTTTAAAGAACAGTTTCACTTTCACCCAGATATCATTAAAATTACTCTTGTTTCTTCATTATGGGGCTATTGAGCTTTTACTTGTCACTGTTTTATTAACCTAGCTTAAGTTATCACATTCTCTCAGGACAAACTAAACTACTTTTTGAAAATCAACCTACATAGCATTTCCAATAATGAAGTATTTTCAAAGTATTACAATTTTACTTTATTTGGAACATAATGTAGAGAAAACACTTTTAAAGCAAAACAAGAATTACTACCCTACTTATATAAAGGGTTTGCTACAGTGAAGAAATTTTATACACCTGAAGGTAAAAATATATTTTTAAAATTGTTGTCCAAATCTGTATACAAAGCTGTTTTATATTTTAATAAAGCTTTAAAAGCAGGTAAATGCCAATAAAAACTGCATGTAGCTACAAATCAGCAACACCAAAATGACTCTCATTTAAAGACACTTAGTAGAGGCAAAGGGAAAAAAAGATAAATTCCTAGTTCCCTGGTTGTATGACTATTAGTGTTATATATGGTTCTTATCTAATTAAAAAAAAAATTCCAGAGCTTCACTTATCTAAAGCAGCCAATCCAACTCATGCCATTGGCTGAAGCAGCCACAAATTCAGTTACTAGAACTCTGTAAGGATTAAGCTACAGTTATGGAAAGTTAAGAAGTTCCATAGGACAAGCTAAAAAATTTAAGTTAGAAATTGCCCTCTTGCCCTCTCCTACCTCATGCACAGAACCCAGCAATGCCCACTTTGAGAACAGTCCCAATCGTACAGAAATACCAAGAAGTGGTTGAAAGTTTGTTTTCCTTCTTCCTGTACAATGTGGCATCTTCAAGTCATTGGTAAATTTAAATGTTGACAGCTTATACCTGGCCTCATCTGGAATGCCTCAATTTTTTTTTTTTTTTTTTTCTTTTCAGTATGTGGGCCTCTCACTGTTGTGGCCTGTCCCGTTGCGGAGCACAGGCTCCGGACGCGCAGGCTCAACGGCCATGGCTCACGAGCCCAGCCGCTCCGCGGCATGTGGGATCTTCCCAGACCGGGGCACAAACCCGTGTCTCCTGCATCGGCAGGCGGACTCTCAACCACTGCGCCACCAGGGAAGCCCTGGAATGCCTCAATTTTTAACAACTTGAATTTAAAGTATAAATACTCCTCTACTGCTATGAACAGCTATTTAAACATGGCACAGTTCTAGATGTCCTCTAATTTTTCACTGGGATTTCACACACACTATTCTCTCTCCTAATCTCCAAACCCTGCCAACCCGACCTCTCAGGTAATTGCTGGTACTCATTAAGGATGCATAGTTAGGGACAAAACTAACACCAGGAAGTATGAAGGACTTTCAAGTTGATTAAGACACATTATTAGCATGGAAAGGGACTGGGGGAACTATTAAAACTAAATTCACTGAAGGACTGGGGTGGAAAAGGCAGAGAGAAAGAAGCCAAGAGGATGGATGAAAACAGGCAGTACACACTCCTAAGGAAACCGATTTCACCCCTTCTTACTGAGATACTATGACCGCATTAGTGTCGCTTTCTCGTTTCTCGTCCTTTCCTAAATTTATTTTCAGAGGTCAGGAGTGACATGGAGAAGCGATAAAGGGAAAGAGTATGATGATGACCCACTCGCTATCACGGGGTAAGGTCAGGATGGCTCAACTGTGGCAAAGAGGAAATGAAAAAAGGCCCACAGGGTAGGTCCTCAGAAGCGGGTCTCCAAGGAGCATTTTGCCTGGGCGCTAAATGAACACCTAGCTGATTCCGGTAGTGTCCTTGCCACCCACTCTGATTCAGAGTTAACCCACATCTCCGTGTCAGAGTTCTCAGAGCTAGCTCAGTTGCTAGAGAAGCCAGGCACACACCAAAGCACTGGGGCCCGCCCTGGAAGGACCCCAGTCTGTGTCTGCCTGTGTCCTATGCAAGAACTCTGGACTCTCACCAAAATCCCAGAGTTGTTCTACCTGCCAACTCAAGCTATAAGGAAAGGTCAGGCCAATGACCAGCTCTATCTGTTGGATAATGTGTGTGTGGAGAAGGCCCTCTGGGTTACCTGATCCCATTCATGTTTAGAGAAGGAGAAAATAGGTCATCACATACTCAAAAGACTCAGGGTAAAGAAGACTGATAAGTCATACATGTTCCTGATTAAAAACAGTAGTTCCACAATGTGTACGACAGATGTTTCTAGGATCTGGGCGTTCCAGGCAAAAAAGATACACGTCACCTACAAACATATCAGGAATCAAGAACCGAGGAGTCCAGGAACTGACTTTAGAAAGACAGACTTGAAAATAGCAACACAGTCAAATAAACTTACAAAATGTCTATCAATTCTAACTGATACTCCATCTGTGTTTTTGTTTTGAAATGGAGAAAATACATGGGGAAAGAGATGTGGGGAACAGAATAAATGGGAAAAATAATGTGAAAGGGCATGACCACTAGTCCTGGGAGGTATAGCCTCTAAACTCTCACATGACACATTCTTGCCGGGTCTTTGAAGGGCTCAGCTGAGGGTCCAGAGGACAGTGTAACAAGGTGCCCGTGTTCATCTGTGGCTGCTTAGAGTAAGTTAGGAATAAGGTATGAGTATTCAAAAGTGAATGAGGGGTGAGTTCCCCCATCAGAAATTTCGGCACGGACACAACGAAACTCAGCAAGGTGATGTATTCAACAACTATAGAGGAAATCAGTGTATGGCTTTACAGATTATTCTAGGCATTGACTAAAACAATTTAACACAGAATAAAGTGATGCAAGCTATTAGTATTTGGGCCATTAGGCAAAGTGCTACTTTCAATTTACCACCAACCGAAATCAGAGCACCAGAAGGTCTTTCCCCTTTGGCAAAGCCGTGGGGGATCCGCTATCACCTGCACGTAGCTTGAACTCAGATCTCAGTGGCTGTGGCTCATCCCTCTAGCTGAGCGCCTCTCACCATCTAAGGTGACCAACAGTATTTATATTCTCTACTCAAGTAATTGCCAAATATCTTGCCAAAATGGGATGAAAGCTTGCGCAATCACTAACAGGGCAGGAATGAGATCAAAGGCTCCCTGTGTCAACTGTGGATTTCTTAATAAGCCATGTGATCTAGCCAATCGAATGAGAGCCTAAGACACCAGACTGAGTAGACACTGATAAGTATCACCCGTGCAGGAATCCTAGCGCTGGTACCTGGGCAAACACAGCACATGGGATCTCGAGTGGACTCCTCTCCACAGAAAACAAAGAGGGATGGAATGAAGGTTCTACAGCATTTCACTTAAAATCAAATGATGATGAGAACAAGGGTTTCTTAATTGATATAATTGTCATAAACGTATTTTGAAAGTATCCAGTTCCTAGGATCCACAAACACCAATACTGCCCTGCCAGAAGGGCAGCCTTCTTCATTAAGCAGTCCCTGCCCTTTGGTTAGGGACTCCTCCTAAGGTTAATATGTGAGAGAATAAAACACAAAGGGGGATCCACTGCCAGTCAGTGGATGACTTCAGATCAACCTAAGTCAGGGAGGTAGGGGATAGGAGAGCAAGGATCACACTCAGATCCCCAAGTGTCCCCTTGGATTCTTACAAACATTCGACCCTTACAACAAATGTGCTGCTTTCCCAGCAGAAATGTCCAGAATTCAGTTCTAATACAAAGTTGGAAAACCCCAGAAACCACTGCAGCACATCAGTGAGCGATCACTTTCCTCTGAGCTGCAGGAAACCCTAGGCATTCTTATTTTCCTAATTTCAAAACAAAGATTCTATATCCCACAGATGCAGCAAGACACTTAACCTTAGCTGCTAAAGAGTCTTCTAAACAGATCACATAAGAAAATGTCCATGATATCTTACAATACTATCACTAATAAGGTCAAAGCAGATGGCAACATTAGCCAAAACAAACAGTGAAAAAAAAAAAAAAAGGCAAAGTGTTTGGAGTGCTGATCACAGATGCAAAACTGTTTTTCATGTCAAAGAGTAACAAACTGTGTGTCTGTTAAATCAATTGTTTTAAATTATGAAAACACATGTTTTTACTAAGGAAGAAAGAAAGGATACTGATCCTTAATTGCAAAACCATCTGAGTCTTTAGGAGCAATTTAATGAACTCTCGATTGTATCTTAGTCAAATTAATTAATTAATAGTAGGACCTCCCCTTCTTCTCACTGAGGATACTGAGGCCCAGTTTAATTCCTTCTACACATTTTGTGCTGTGCACCATCAGAGAACGTGCGAGATCACTTCCAACAACGTATGTGATGTCACATCATGGGAAGACCTGCCCTGAGGACAAAGTTAATGGGACAAGCTTGGTAAGTCTTGACAAGGGTGGTATCATCTTCCTCTTTACTCATTACATCATCCAGATGTAAAGAGCACAATGTTATTTAACCTCAGCACTGAAACATTTAAGGGCCTAAAGATCATAAATGACAGATCCCAACTTCGGTACCCATGACAATACAGTGAGATAGGAGAGAAATCTGATATACAAACAATTACAGAGGCACAGCTATAACATGACAAAGAATGACAGAAACTGTGCAGGAGGTATTGTTCACATATCGTTCCAGAGGGCCCTCATTTAGAGCGAGGTGTGTTAAGACGGGTTCTTCTCCAAATAACTGCATGAGCTGGGATTCAGTCCTATGTCACGGTTCAGTCAGGTCAGTCAAGTGAAGGTAGAGGGTTTCAGAAACTAGGTGTCCAGAATGTTCAGAAACAAAAATGGTTGATGAAAGTTCACCGAGAGCCACCATTTCCAAACTGTCCACGTGGATCCCAAAGGTTCCTCAGCACTCATGCCCCAAGGGCTTCCGATATGGGGAGGCACCTCCTATCCAGCACATCAACCAGAGAGCATTGATTTTGGCTACTTTATTTACTGGGGTCTACATACAATTCTATTAACAGAAAGCATCCACTAGGAGCAACAGCAAAAGAAACACACGCAGACTAGGAGCTCCAATCCCCACTACACCAGGGATTGGGGGGCCGCCCTGCCACATCCTTGGGATCTGTCCACTCCTGGAAGGGCACCACTTACACTTTTCATTGCAATGCCACAACATTCAAGCAACAATAGCAACATAAAATAATATGGGGCAATCAACTGTGGATTTCTTAATAAGCCACATGGATCTAGCCAATCGAATGAGAGCCTAAGATACTGGACTCCAGTCTCAATTCAAAACAAGATAGCCATGGCTTCTGCGTCCCACAAGTGACCTGGATAATCAAATGCTAGCACTGTGGACCTTTGAAACTCAACAAAACTGCCTAACAAAGTTCTCTATACCATCAGAAAGCAGCTTTTCTAATTAAGGCCACGCCTGTCAAGTGTCATTCTACTGCCTTCAGAACACTGTGCAAGACCAACGCTTGAGACTAAAATGGCCCTCCTCCGACAGTGCTCACGGTCCCCACGCAAACTACTCGGCACTGAACTTCTGACAGCAATGGCGAGGTCCCCACTGCCCAGCTGCCTCCCGACACCCGCAGCTCCACCTGCACAGGAGGCCCACCCAGTGAGCAGGCGAAAGCCCCACGCTGCTCTGCTCAGGGAGGGCTGGGCTGTGGGTGCTGATGCTCTCGGGCGGAGGGCGCTGGTCCTTCCCACCAGGCATCGGGGTAACCTGGGTCTCAGCTCAAGCACACTGACGTCAAGACCCAAATACCAAGGAGAGGCAAGAATGCAGGAATCGAGATCGGGCTAGCAGCCCAGGATCAGGAAAAGTTAAACCAGCGCAGCAGGAGACTTGGAAGAGTAGAGGAAGAGCACCGAGGGTGGAAGGAGTAACACATGTCAGGCAGATGGCCAAGAAAGGGAAACACCTGAAACCCTTAAATATGAGGTCACAAACTGCAAAGAGCCGACTGTTTTTCTGATTAACTCAGGGAACTTCTCAATTAGAAGACTCAAAGCTCATCGTAGTGACCAGCAGTGACAACCTTCACACCTTCCTACCCCATCCAGAGGCCCAGCGTCAGCTCCACTCTCCAGTGAGATGAGACCTTTACTCCCGCGTTCACCCTCCAAGTTCCACTGCCTTCTGTCTTCAGCGACAGCAGTTTCATTCCTTTCTATTCCCTCCCATTTTCATCCTTTCCTACTCTCCCCTGTTTTTTCTCTCACAGCCTACAAACAAGAACAGGGCACGATCCTTCAAGAAGTCAATCCGGACCTAATTAACAGGCAGGCGGCGGTCCAGGCCTGCAGGAGGTCACTCCTCCCTCTGGTAGCCATCTGCCTTTGCTGTCCCACTCAATTCCAGCCATGGGCCTGAACCGTGGCACTGCAGCTACTCTTCCTAACTCTTTACTCCTGTGTCCCTGGATTGTTTTGAGTAGATTCTGATCATCTGTGGACTAACTCTGCTGGGGGTTTCTCCCAGATTTGAATTTCTCTAACCCTAGCTTGGAAACCTAATCCTGATTGCTTCTTCAAACGCTTGGCCTGAATTCTGGGCTCTTCCCAGAATTGGTTGTAATAACCAGCCCTGCCGGACAGCTAAGCAGAGCTTAGCTAAGCCCTACTTCACCTTAGGGGATGGTGACTGTGCGTGTCTAATCTTTTCATTCAGTGGTTATTCCACCATCGTGCAAAACGGGGTGTGAAATAAATGTTATTTTCAGAGGATACTGATCCAAGCCTGAAGTACCAGCCGGCGTCAAAGGACATCCTTCCTGAGCTTTAAAAGACCCTGAGGCAACGATGCCTTTGCCCTCAGCAGTCCCGTGACTCAGTCGCTCAGGCAGAGTTAGACAAAATAGTACAAGACAAACTACTCACAGAAGAGTAAAACCTGCTTACCCAAGCGTGTGCAATTAAAAATGAAGGATTCAAATTTCCCACATCCTAGGTCTAACACAGAACCTCCCTGGCAGCTTGGGGAACTGTGCTCAGGCCAAAGGTCAAGAAACTATCGTAAGTACAACTCTTACATATATTGTGTGTTATCTTGCTGAATCTAATTTATGATATCATAACTGATTTTTTGATTAATTATCTCTTGGAGATAATTATTTCCTGTAACTAAGAACTCATTTTTTCAAACATTTCTTATATGTGGCAAAATAAATTTGGGGAAGGGCTCCCTCAAAACTAAAAATGAGGAATAAACAATAATTTTTAAAAATCAGGTTGATACCACAGTTCACTTTGGTGCAGATACTGCAAGTAAATCTTAGGATAATTTCCAGGATAAGCTTAATGTCTGATAAAGAAATCCTCCTACAGAACAGGATAGAAAGCCCAGAGATAATCCACACACATATGGTCACCTTATCTCTGATGAAAGAGGCAAGAATATACAATGGAGAAAAGACAGCCTCTTCAATAAGTGGTGCTGGGAAAACTGGACAGCTACATGTAAAAGAATGAAATTAGAACACTCCCTAACACCACATACAGAAATAAACTCAAAATGGATTAAAGACCTAAGTGTAAAGGCAGACACTATAAAACTCTTTGAAGAAAACACAGGCAGAACACTCTATGACATAAATCACAGCAAGATACTTTTTGACCCACCTCCTGTTTTATGGAAATAAAAACAAAAATAAACAAATGGGACCTAATGAAACTTAAAAGCTTTTGCACAGCAAAGCAAACCATAAACAACACGAAAAGACAACCCTCAGAATGGAAGAAAATATTTGCAGACGAAGCAACTGACAAAGGATTAATCTCCAAAATCTACAAGCAGCTCATGCAGCTCAATATCAAAAAAACAAACAACCCGATCCAAAAATGGGCAGAAGATCTAAACAGACATTTCTCCAAAGAAGATATACAGATTGCCAACAAACACATGAAAGGATGCCTAACATCACTAATCATTAGAGAAATGCAAATCAAAACCACAATGAGGTATCACCTCACACCGGTCAGAATGGCCACCATCAAAAAATCTACAAACAAGGGACTTCCCTGGTGGCACAGTGGTTAAGAATCCACCTGCCAATGCAGGAGACACACGTTCGAGCCCTGGTCCAGGAAGATCCCACATGCTGCGGAGCAACTGAGCCTGTGCGCCACATCTACTGAGCCTGTGCTCTAGAGCCTGCGAGCCACAACTACTGAGCCTGTGTGCCACAACTACTGAAGCCCACGTGCCTAGAGCCCGTGCTCTGCAACAAGAGAAGCCACTGCAGTGAGAGGCCAGTGCACCGCAATGGAGAGTAGACGCAACTAGAGAAAGCCCACGTGCAGCAACGAAGACCCAACACAACCAAAAATAAATATAAAATAATAAATTTATTTTTAAAAAATCTACAAACAATAAATGCTGGAGAGGGTGTGGAGAAAAGGGAACCCTCTTGCACTATTGGTGGGAATGTAAATTGATACAGCCACTATGGAGAACAGTATGGAGGTTCCTTAAAAAACTAAAAATAGAACTACCATACGACCCAGCAATCCCACTACTGGGCATATACCCTGAGAAAACCATAATTCAAAAAGAGTCATGCACCACAATGTTCACTGCAGCACTACTTACAATAGCCAGGACATGGAAGCAACCTAAGTGTCCATCGACAGATGAATGGATAAAGAAGATGTGGCACATATATACAATGGAATATTACTCAGCCATATAAAGAAACGAAATTGAGTTATTTGTAGTGAGGTGGATGGAGCCAGAGTCTGTCACACAGAGTGAAGTAAGTCAGAAAGAGAAAAACAAATACCGTGTGCTAAGACATATATGTGGAATCTAAAAAAAAAAAATTAGTTCTGAAGAACCTAGGGGCAGGACAGGAATAAAGACACAGACGTAGAGAATGGATTTGAGGACACGGGGAGGGGGAAGGGTATGCTGGGACAAAGTGAGAGAGTGGCATGGACATATATACACTACCAATTGTAAAACAGATAGCTAGTGGGAAGTAGCTGCATAGCACAGGGAGATCAGCTCGGTGCTGTGTGACCACCTAGAGGGGTGGGATAGGGAGGGTGGGAGGGAGATGCAAGAGGGAGGGGATATGGGGATATGTGTATACGTATAGCTGATTCACTTGGTTATACAGCAGAAAGTAACAACATTGTAAAGCAATTATACTCCAATAAAGATGTTAAAAAAAAAGAAATCCTTCTATATTAAGTGCATAAGACACTTAGTATACAGCTACTTCTAGTGGGTTTCTCATTTCACCAACACCAAGGAAAACTTACAGGAGTGTGAACCTCTGTCTCACAGTTCCTTTAAATCTCCCCAGTCCTCATCTCAGAGATAAACCCAGTGTGTGCTCAGGAACAGAGCCATCTACGTGTAAAATGTCAGATCTAACTCCTCAATCGTACAATGCCTCTGTGTATCTTCACTCGTCAGTCTGGTCTGTGTGCCTAAGTGAAGAGTGAATAAACTCTCGGTATGATGAAGGGCTAAGTTTTTTCAGTGAGACCAACAATAATACGTTTTAAATTTGTAGTAGATGGCATATACTAGTCATCAAATTGGTATCCAATTTTAATATATATTAATGCACAAACACTCTTCCAGTATTATACGAACTCATGAAATCCAGTCCTTACACACCCCATCAATATGTTGACTGGAATGTCAGATTACCAAGTTCAGTGAGAGTGTGGCCATATCTCAGTTTTTCCTTTTTCATTTTAAATTGCCCTGCCACCACTCCCATGCTAAACTATGATGCTTGCTCAAGAATTCAAGGTGACAAAGATACACAGCATCACCTGTGAGTACAGACGTGACAGTTATCAGTCTGTGGGTCCCATCACCACCTGAGGAGTACTTCTTAAGAGTAGGGGTTTTTAATAGCATTTCCAACAGGGGATCTCAAAATAAGATCAGATTACAAATGGCAGACAACAATTTCCTGTTTTCACTCTTAAATTCTTCCAAAATTTGACTAAGCATTATACAGTTGAAATGTTAGCAAATTAAGAAAAACTTTAACATCCAAACGAAGGAACTTCTTTATTTACCTTTAAAACCTATTAACCATGATTAAAGTCTATCCAGATTACCAAAACAGTTTATGATGCTGATCAACATAGTAAAGCACACATAGCACAGACTGAAAAAAGCAGGACATAATTATTTAAAAAGTAGCTTCCCTGGTATCTGGGAGAAAAGTTTAGGACTTTAGTTATATAGGATAGCTTTCCCTTAAGCCCCAGCCAAGTAAAAGTGAGCGTCATGCACAGACAGTACATAAGGGCAATTCAACACTCATGCAGAAAAGTCTAAATAAAATGACTTTCTTTCCACTCACACTACAGTTCACAACATAAAAAGAGAGAAATTATTTTACATTCCAAGAAAAACAACATTTTATTTCAACAGGTTAATCCAAAGCAGAGGTCTTAGCCTGGGCATCTTTAGAGGTCTGTGGTTATACGCAAAATTTTGTATATGTATCCATCTTCCCAAGAAAAAAGTCTACAGTTGTCACCACATTGTAAAAGAAATACGACCAAAAACAGGTTAGGAGCCCATAGAGAGAATCCTAAGGTTTCTCCCCACCATTAATTTTTCATTAGTTTTATATAACCCAGCAAAGAGAAATGCTCAACAGTGAAGGAGGCTAAAACAGAGTAACATTTTGCTCACAATAAACTTCAACACAGGCAGCATTTTATATTAATGTGACACAAATCCACTCCCAAAAGTCAAGTAGGAAACAGGTCACTCCTCTCATCAAGCCATTTTGATAAACTCTCAAAATAGGGAGGGGACTAACAGGAAGAGGATTAGCTTAGACTGTCGGCAAACCCATTCTCAGTTCTTGCAAACTGGGAAAGTATCTGTTCCCATAAAAATTTTAAGTTCGATGAGAGTGTGGCCATATCTCATTTTTTCCTTTTAAACTGCCCCCCTCCCCCCATCGCTGACTTTCCTGAAATATCTTACACAGAGCAAATATTCGTTAAACATATGAACAAACACATGAACAAGTTACAATGACGTGGGCCCCCTAGGAGTCAGACGGAAACCATGAGTTCCCCACAGGTACCAACATAAGCCTGCCAGGTACAGTCTAGCGGCCAATCTCCACTTCTGGCCATTCTTGATGTTTTTGTTTGAAATGAACATATTAAGTGGCACGACACTCACAGTAATGACAGACGGGGACAGCAGCATCACAGAGTATGCGTTTCAGTACAACCTTGGAGCCAGGGCACAGGGCGGTACTGAGTGGAGGTGCAAAAAACAGAGAGAAGCCGAGCCGGTCAGGACCGAGTAAGGTTGAGGTTAGTGGCAACAGCATGTGCGTGGTTTCCGGGAAACCGTCAGCGAGCCTGCTGTTAGCCCTAGCCCCGCACCCTGCCCAACCCAGTGCGCCGCGTCTCCGTGCAGCTCTGGCGCGGCGCGGCACTGCCCGGCCCCCAGGGTGCGGCCGCCCCACCGGAACTCACCTTGGCAGCCAGCGGGAGGGCCTGAAGTTTAAAACATGTTAAAGGATCATGCCGAAAGTGCAGGGAACATGCACACCTCAGGACTCATGTCTCCCGAGAGGCAGGAAACATGCCACCGATAAGACAACCTCTATACAAAACACCCTCAAAAGGATTCGGAGAAACCATTTCAGGAACACCCATATTTACCATACCAGTAAGAAAAGAGCAGTAGTGGTGTTACTGCACCAAAAAATTGCACCGAGTGGACTAAAGTACCAAAAGTAATCATGGGCATCACCTACTTTAACCGCCATTATTTGCCCACTTGGTTTGTGGACCATTTTGTTGACAGAACCATAAGCTCCTCGTCCAATTTCTCCAAGGTCTTTCAAGTCCTCTGCAGTGAAATCCCAGTGTTGCTCAGGGGAGATCTTCAGTTTTCCTGACGATTCAATGCTGTGTGTTCTCAGTCTCTCTCTGTTAAAATATTGGGAAGCAATTTTTCCACATTTTAAATAGGTTTTGACTTTTTTCTTTTAGCTAGCACTGATTAATGCGTGGGAAAATTTGTTTTCTCATCAGTTACTAGAACAGTCTGCGCTCTGGGTTTCCGGGGATTTTTTTTGTTGTTGTTCATTTGTGTCATCTTGGTTTTTTACACACTGAGTTAATTAAGAAAGGCCTAAATTCAGGGAGTCAATAAACTTAGCTTTTACGGGATTCATAAAACCAAATTTCCATTTACTGAAGAAACTAATACTGCAGACCAGTTTCATTTCCAAATACGAGATCTTCTCCAAACTTTGCAAAACTGCATTATAAAATGCAGAATCGCAGGTGCTACAAACCTCATTTCCAAAAAGTTCTTATCCTACCTTACCCAACATTAATTATTCCAGGTCCTCAATCCTTAATACAGCTGTTCACAAACTTTGCTGCTCATCGGAATCACCTGGGGAGATTTATTAAATCCCAATGCCCAGGTATCATCATATAGCTATTATATCAGAATATGTGGGGATAGGGGTCAAAAAACAGTATATTTAGAGATACCCAGATGATTTCTAGCGAAGTTTGGGAATGAGCACCTTAGGATACTGCCCTATTCATGCTAAAGCCGTGCTGAGGTGGGAGAAGAGTTAAACAACTAGCCAGCTGGCTCTAAGAGGAAAACTACCATGTGCTATTCAAAATTGAGCCTCTCAGCCCTTGATCAACAGATAGAGCAATGGGGTGAAAAAAGAATGATTTATGGACAGAAGCGCTCACTTGTTACAGATTTTCATTAAATAAAAAAATCATCTCCAAAATGCCAGCACGGAGATCAAAGTATTAACTTCTAACCATACTTTGTAAAAAAGCAAATCCAATGAAAAATGTAAAATCAATCTCGTTTGTGTCTGTCTGTCTCTCTCTCACACACATACCAACGTGTAGGGATGAACTGTATCAAGTCAGAGAGTGCAACAGACATAAAGAAAAAGATTCCATTGAATATCATCTACATTTCTTCAATTTCATATTAAATGATCAGAATCTCTTTTAAAATCTGATCTAATGACACAAGCAAGAACATGATTGGTTATTTACTTCTTCTTCCAAAATTCAGGAAATGTTTTCTCAGATTAGTAGAACTGTTTTTTGTAGTTACTTTTAAGGTTCTCATATATTTAGAATTTTAAAATCACTCCCCCAGAATAATCATTTATACTAGTACTGATAATAATGATAACCAAGAGTCAAGGTCAGAGTTAAAAAGTTACTACGCTTTGTCTAAATAACAACTTAGTGAACCAGCATTCCAAATGCCAGCTTCTCAAATCATAACTTTAGTAAGTCTTGAGACCAGCTTTCATTCATAACAAGTTCTTTTCAGTTTACAAAATACTTTCACCAATATTATATATACCCTAGCATGTAGAGTCAAAGGAAGCCCAGAAAGCAGTGGCATAAGTGACCATTCAGGTATGGAGGTGAAGCTTGAACTGGCTAAGATGGAAATCAAATCTAGGCAAGCAGATGAAGCCCAGTAACTAATTTTCTCAGTAATCTTTTTCATGAAGTAGACAGATTAAGCCAGGAAATATTCTAACATAAAGAAGTTCCATGAATAATGACTATTGTTCTACGATCATTGGCAAGAAAACACCATCTTTATGGCTCAATTTAATCACTGGTGAAATATACAGCACTAGCCTACTGCTGACGGTAGTGGCAGCCAGGCTCTAAGGTGCTGCCCATGACCTCCACTTTCCTGGCACCTACATCTTTGCATAAGCTCCTCTGTTTGAATATGGATGGGGCCTGCGACTTGCTTCTAGCCAATAGAATATGGCAAAGACTATCACTCATGATTACACTGTATCATATAACGTCTGTTGCTAGCATTCCTGAGAAATGAAATGAATATTTCATTACTGCATAAAGTCAGAGAAAAATGAGTTATAATATTGTCTATCACACTGAAGATCAAATTTTAGAATTATGAAATATCTCTGCTAATAGTTTAGCTTACTGTAGGACTGCTGTATGGTTTCTGGATAAGATTCTTTTTTCTTTTTGAAAGTGAACAGATTGACAGATAAGGAATGTGAGTTATCTTCTTAGGCTAATGAAAATGTTCAAAAATTGAGTAAGGTGACAGACGTACAACCCTGAATATACTAAAAGCAGTAGGGTTATACAGTTTAAATGGGTGAGCAGTATGGTGTATGAATGATATCTCAATACAGCTGCAAAAGAAAAAGATGAACAGGAGAATGTGATTACTACCCAGAGTTCCATTTTCCCACTTAGACAGGAAAAGAGTTGTGAAAACCACGGAAAAACATGCTACGGTTATGCCATCACCAAGGCATGTTCATAGAGTCTTCATTCGTACTGGACTGGCGATCTTTCCAATGAAACTGAGTCAATTTCACAGCTACTGTTATAAGAGTTAGTCCAACCATGATTGCTTCCAAAGAAGAACTGTACGTAGATAAAGCACTGTAGTAACCAGATCTGGAAGCCTGACTTGAACCTTTACCATGAAACTCTAGCAGTCAATCACTGAGGCAACTGTACCAAGCGGCCAAAACCCTAGTTACAGTTCTTTAACTTTAAGCAAATCTATCAAACAAGATTTAAGTGTTACTTCTATTAGACAGTATCAGAAACTCCCAGTCATTTCATTATTAATTTCTTACCTGGAAATTACTTTGACTCAACTCCACAAACCTGTAAGTCATCCTCAACGCCTCTGCCTACCAGTAAACAAGTTATTTACTCTTATATTCCTTCTAAAATAGGGTAAGTGCTCTACATGGGCAATACTTAACCAGGACACCCCTCCAATGTTTTTGCTGGGTCCACTCAAGAAACAAGTAAAGGACTGAGGTTCCAAATCTCAAATTAACCCAAGTCTCAGAAAGGAATACAATCCCAGCCCCCTATCTAGCCCTCTACATAGGAAAGTCCAGTAGAAAAAAGTCCATAGAAAACTTAGTAATATTCTCCTCTGGATTTAGAGGTCTTTAATATGAAAACAAGTTTTAGTAGTCTTTGTTATATTAGGACTTGTAATTAGATTATCAAATGATACACATTCCAGGTAAAAACTCAGCTACACACTTATATTTTTTTAATGCCTTACAGATCACAAATCTGAATTAAACGCATAATGTATCTCTTGAATACAGTATTTCAAACAGTATATATTTTTGGATAGATATTAACAGCACCAGGGAAGCTGTTTAGATATACACTGATGTTACCATTAATATATTTTCTCCTATATAAAGCTAGTAGAATTTTAGTGGTAATAATAGACTCTGGTGAAATCTACAGACACCAACACAAAGGATTAAAACGTAAAAAAAAAAAAATTAATCAACCTTATCAATTTTAATCAAATTTGGAAAATCAATTCATGGACGTACCATCTCTTACCAACAGATATTCAACAGCTACTATAAACAGGTTGGGTATATGTCCCATGTGGTCAGTATCTTCATGTTCCTTTTCAAACGACAATATTCCCTGGCTTTATAAGAAGATGCCATATGAATGACTGGAAAATATCAAAGATTTTAGGGCTTACCTCTCCCAATTGTTGAAGGGAACACTTATTCCTCCCACGCCTCACTGTTCCATGCAGAGGGATCTGGTCTCTCACCTGAGGCCTTACTGACTGATCAGTGAATACAGAGAAGAAACTGAACACACTCCATTCAATTCCTCTCTTTCAGAGCTAACCCTACAGGGAGGGTACACATGCTCTGGCAATGTCTCTCTCATGCCTTATATCGGGCTGCCGCTCACAGGGTGGGTAAGTCTACGTATTCAAGGGCAGGGGGAGTTAGCACCATAAGTTTGTTTTCTATGTCTGTGAGTCTATTTCCATTTTGTATATAGATTCATTTGTATTATTATTATTATTTATTTATTTATTTATTTATTTAATTTATTTATTTTTGCTGTGTTGGGTCTTCGTTTCTGTGCGAGGGCTTTCTCTAGTTGCGGCAAGCAGGAGCCACTCTTCATCGCGGTGCGCGGGCCTCTCACTATCGCGGCCTCTCTTGTTGCAGAGCACAGGCTCCAGATGCGCAGGCTCAGCAGTTGTGGCTCACGGGCCTAGTTGCTCCGCGGCATGTGGGATCTTCCCAGACCAGGGCTCGAACCCGTGTCCCCTGCATTGGCAGGCAGATTCTCAACCACTGCGCCACCAGGGAAGCCCCTGTATTATTTTTTAGATTCCACATATATGATATACAGTATTTGTCTTTCTCTGACTTACTTCACTAGGTATAATATTCTCTAGATCCATCCATGTTGCTGCAAATAGCAATAGTTCATTCTCTGTCATGGCTGAGTAATATTCCGTATATATATATCATCTTCTTAAACCAGCTGTCTGTTGATGGGCACATGGGTTGGTTCCATGTCTTGGCTATTGTAAATAGTGCTGCTATGAACCTTGGGGTGCATGTATCTTTTCAAATTAGAGGGGTTTTTTTCCAGATATATACCCAGGAGTGGGACTGCTGGATCATATGGTAGCTTTATTTTCAGTTTTTTTTTTTTTTTTTTTTTTTTGCGGTATGCGGGCCTCTCACTGTTGTGGCCTCTCCCGTTGCGGAGCACAGGCTCCGGACGCGCAGGCTCAGCGGCCATGGCTCACGGGCCCAGCCGCTCCGCGGCATATGGGATCCTCCCGGACCGGGGCACGAACCCGTATCCCCTGCATCGGCAGGCGGACTCTCAACCACTGCGCCACCAGGGAGGCCCTATTTTCAGTTTTTTAAGGACCCTCCATACTGTTCTCCACAGCGGCTGCACCAATTTACATTCCCACCAATAGTCCTATAGGAAGTTTCCTTTTTCTCCACATCCTCTCCAGCATTTATTATTTGTAGACTTTTTGATGATGGCCATTCTGACAGCTGTGAGGTGGTATCTCATTGTGGCTTTGATTTGTACTTCTCTAATAATTAGTGATAATTGAGCATCTTTTCAAGTGTCTGTTGGCCATCTGCATGTCTCAGTACTTTCTCTCACTGAGCTTCTGGACAGAAATGAGCAACTTGTCCGTTTACTATTTAATACTGAATCATCACTACTGTATTTTAATTACCATCCCTTCATTGGCCCAGACTAATCCATGAATTTCTGAAATCCTTCCTATTCCAAAACAACTAAAGAACTGTGACATAATGTTCCAGAACGTAATCAGACTGGGCCCTGAGAAAAGCTTTATTTCTACCTCATGTGTCTGATAAAGCTGCCTGGGGGTTTGTATGTAGGTGGGTGGGCTTGTTTTTTAAAGAAACAGAACAGCACGACCAAGGTTACCTGGGAGAGCTCTAGCCCCAGCCCACTATCTACTAAACACAGGGTTCTGCTGTGCAAATTCAGCAGCAGGACAAGTTCCTGAACCTCTTTTTCCAAGCAGACTACCCAATCCTAAATCCCTCTCACAGCTAGACAGGTAGAAGAGAAATTTAAAAAGAAAAATCAATCATAATCCAGAGAAAAGCACTATTAACAATTCACTATAGATCCTTTGCATTTTTCTGTACTATGTGGATAGGTCACCGAATGACCTGTTGCACCTACTGCTTTACAGACTTCACTGAGTGCATCGTTGACGTATCAGCCATTACAGGGTCCACATGGTTGCATAACGCTGCCTGGAGAGTTTGCGCTGACTGAGCAGCACCAGCAGGGAGAGCCTGTGCCTGGCCCATTGCACCCTTTCCCTCAGGCCAACCGGAAAGGTGACTGGGGTTAGATCTCTCACTCTTAAGTGGCATTTTGATTTATTACTCTTGGAGTTGGATGTTCTGAGCTATTTGGTAAACAGCGTTTCTTTGGTTAACTACCTGAGATAACATCCCCTTAGCCAGAGCCCTCCTAGACGGGTGTCTGTTTTGCTGTCGCTGTTTCTGCTAAAAAGTTCTTTTTCTATTAACATACCTATCAACCCTTCCTCCTGTATTGCAAATATTTCTCCAGGGTGTTGTTTACCTTCCGATTGTATTTATGCATTTACATACGTAAAAAATGTGGTACTTTGTATGTTTTCAAATCAATTATCCCCATCACATTCTTTTCTTTTGCTGTCATGCAGTACCATTTAAGTTCCACATGCAATATGGATTTCATTCCACCACTGCATTTTCAGTTCCCTAGCAATGTCTTTTTTTCTCATCTATCACCCTTTTCAGTAATTCTGTTGCCTATTTATCCAAATTTGTTCTCTCCTCAGTATTTTCCAATCCTTTTTTTATGAATGCCATGATTTCTTCTACTTTATTACAAATGCTGATTATTCTTGTAAAAAACGACTTTGAATGCTGGAAAATATCATATTCAGAGATGCTCTTTCTCAAAGCATTGAAGATATTATTCCCTAATTCCATAATTCTCCTCCTATGTCACGATGAGTGTCTGTGGCACTTGTGCTTGGGCTATTATGGAGCATCAGGAGACAGACTGATACTCACACCTGAAACAACTGAAAAAAAAAGACAATACACGGGAAGGTCTTGAAGACCCTGGACAGCGGACAACAAAAGGCAGCGAGCGAGCGCTGAGAGGCAGGAAATACACGAGGGGAGCCCTGCAGCCACCCCAGCGTGCGTACTGCCTCGGGAGACTGCACAGACCGCAACACAGGGGGGCAGATCCAGCAGATCCTCACGAGGAGGCGACGGACCTGGGAGTCTGGGGAGACCGAGCTCTCGAGGCAGAGCACTAGGTAAGAGGGAGCCGCACAGAAGGAGGACCCCACAGACGTGCAGGGGCCCCCCTTGACCAGCACAAGCTTATGAGGAACCTACACAAGGCTGCGGAAAGAACCACCCAAAAGCACTAGAGGGAACGATACCCAGGCTCATGCAACAACTCCCGTTCTTGCCCACAAGAGTGGAAAACTCCACAACTCATGGGGGAATTCAGGAAAGCACGCCGAAGGATCTGGTCTCACCTACCGAAGCTGAAGAAAAAGACCCGAAAGGATCAAACTGTTTCCGAGGAACTTAACCAAAGGACAGAGCTCAAAAATATTTATAAGATACAAAAACAGCCAGCACCCAATGTCTGGCATGCAATCTAAAATCATCAAGATGCAAAGAAGCAAGATACTATGACCCATCATAAGGAGAAAAAGCAACCAATTCAAAGTGACCCAGAAATGACAGAGATGCTAGAATAAGTAGACAAGGACAATGAAACAGTGTTTATTACTGTATTCCATATGTTCAAGAAACTAAAGAATGGAGAGAAGAACCAAATCAAACGTGTGGATATAAAAGCTACAAGGGGGCAGGAGGAAGCTCTCTGGGGGATGATGAATGTGTTCATGATGTTGCCTGTGGTGGTGGTCTCACAGGTGCACACACACCTCAAAACTCAGCAAATGTGCACCTTAAATAGGTAGTTTATTACATGTCAATTATACCTCAAAACTGTCAAGAGAGAGAGACTGAGTTTCCTTGGGCCCCACTCTGTGTGAAAGGGATCTGCCTGTCCCACGTCTACAGCTGAAAGCACGTGTACAGTGTGAGGCATCCAGGGCTCAGTGCATTCAATCAAAGCACTCACTGCTCCAAAGGCAAATGCTCCTCCCCGCAACCTCCTTGTTCTCTAATGCTGTGCTCTCAGCTGACGGCAGCAAATATAAAAATACAACTCTCAGTCTACTTTGCTGCTACAACCCTTCTCTGCGTCCACCTACAACACTTCTCAGAACGACCACACTATCCAGTGGAATGTGTCTGCATCCACCTCTCCTCCTCCTCCCGTCCCTCTCCAGGTATTTTCTGTAGTTACCAGTGACGGGGGGAGGGCAGGAAAGAGAATGAAGATGCTCGGTCTTTGAGACTAGAGGCTCAGAAGGGGCCCCCTTACCTCAGGCAGTCTCTGCAGGAATGTTGGAAGAGAAACCCTGGGTACATTTTTTCTTTACCCTGGCTGTTATTGTTATTAGCAATAAGAATAGCGTTTAGCATTAAGTTGTCTTAATTTTCTATGTTTCATATTTTCACCTTTGTTTCTTAAATATTTTAGCAGGCAGCTGCTACTCATACATCATTTTGTACTACAAATATGAAACTGCTTTTATAAAGTCATAACTTTAGTTCCTCAAGCAAATAAGAACCAAGGGTCTGAACCACTATTTTTATTCCTAACCTGTAGCTTATTTTTAGTACTATTACTATGTGAATTATCTTTTAAACACATATCTATGAAACAACTAGATTCTCAAGCTTATTTTTATTATTTTGGGGGGACATTTATCTAAATAAGTCAATGAGAAAAAAAGATTTTATAGAAATAAATTTTATTAACAGACACGTTTTGCTATGTATCTATTTTATATAATATATCTACTTGAAATCTAGTATATTTTTGAACCCCTTATAGTACTTAAATTTTAGCTTTTATGAACTATGATCAACCAGCTTAATTTAATCCCAATCTATGCTTTAAACCTTATCTCATTCTATTTCCATACATAGATTCTAGATGCCAACAGAAAAATTAAAAGTTAAAGTAATTGTAGTAGGGCTTCCCTGGTGGCGCAGTGGTTAAAAATCTGCCTGCCAATGCAGGGGACACGGATTCGAACCCTGGTCAGGGAAGATCCCACATGCCACGGAGCAACTAAGCCTGTGTGCCACAACTACTGAGCCTGCACTCTAGAGCCCACGAGCCACAACTACTGAGCCCGTGAGCCACAACTACTGAAGCCTGCGCGCCTAGAGCCCGTGCTCCGCAACGAGAGAAGCCACCGCAATGAGAAGCCCGCGCACCACAACGAAGAGTAGCCCCCGCTCACCACAGCTAGAGAAAGCCCCCGCTCACCACAGCTAGAGAAAGCCCGCACGCAGCAACAAAGACCCAATGCAGCCAACTAATATATAAATAAATAAATAAATTTATATAAAAAATAAAGTGATTGTAGCTAAATTTGAATCTTTCTCTGAAGCTGTTTAAGCTGAAGCACACAATTCAACATGGGTGGGACTTAGTATACAAAACATCTTGTTAAAGGAAGAAGAAAAGAAAACTTCCATTCCTACCGCTTGCTAACATCTCAGTTTGGTGTTCAAGATACACACAGTCACAGACTAACAGAATTCAATTAGAAAGAATATACGAACTTCATCCAGTCTTGCCCTTCAGGAAACTGTGCCTGAAAATCCTGGCTCAGGCTTCGTGTTCCTCCTCTGTACCCACATATGGTGAAATCAAGAAACACCCAGCCCACGGCAAATTCCTGATCTACAGCCCAGTAACGTTTTTTTGTTTTTTTTTAAGTATAGTATGCTAGTTTGGTACTGCTTATTCTTGGTGAACCCTAATTTGGATCCACTTCTAACCATCTTTGCTTAATTCTGCTGGTGATTATCTCCATCAAGTCTATACCAGGGGCTTCATTTTCAGGTGCACAGCTGAGGACGCAGGCACTAGGCTGGGGTCCCTGAGATCACAGAGTGAGGAGGATTTTCTCTGCAGCTCCAGCACCCACCCTGGAATCCCCTGGCTACCACGTGATTCGTCAGCATGGGCATGTTATCACTGCTTAAACATTTCCAAATATACCCAAATATGCTAGATGAAACTTCCGAGGGATGCAAGGATAGAGATCTACTGTCATTACTATGGCTTATAAATGTGCTCAGAAGGTAGAGGAAACATCACAGACCTCGCCTGCCTAGGCCAACAGTCCATATGCTCGTATAAGGATACAAAGGCTCTCTAACCAGAGTCAAGTCTCAAACTTACAGCTCTGTTCACTCTACTCATGTATGGAATCTACTTATTTTAAATCATATATGTATTTCCCATTGTCATAATCTAGTCATGAGTCTTATCTCTCAAAATTCTGATTCTCATTTTGGTTCCAACTACCTTTCATTAGATTTCCAGATTCACTTTGTTGTTTTTTAGGGGGTGGGAGTTGAGGAGAGACTGATGGAGACATGTAACGTTAGACAATGCTCATGGTTTCCTGTGAATATTTTAGTACCTTTTCTCCTGCGAATATTCCAGTACTACCTCTACCCAGCTGCTTCTGTTTGCATCACAGAGGCTGTCTGCTATGATTTTTAACTATGCCTGTATTGTCCGGTCCTTGAAAAGTAAATTTAACACCCTCTGCAGCAGGTCAACAAGTCTACTTCAGAGGATATGTCTCACAGGTTTCCAAAGGAAACCTTAACACAGAATGTAGTCTAAGAAGCCAAAACCCAGTTCTTTAACACCACATGCAGTGGGCTGAACTGTAGCCCCAACAAAAGGTATGTCCACCTGGAACCTCAGAAGGTGACCTTATCTTTACAGATGTAATTAAGAAAATGGTCTCGAGAAAACACCATCCTGGATTAGGGTGGACCCTAAATATAATGATGAGTGTCCTTAAAAGAGACAGAAAAGGAAACAGAGACACACAGAGACAGGGAAGTAAGGACAGGCAGCAACTGGAGTTATACTATCAAAACCCAAGGGACACCAGGAGCTACCCGAGCTAGGAATAGGACGGAAGGATCCTCCTCTAAAGTCTTCCAAAGAAGCACAGCCCTGCCAACACCCTGACTTCAAAATTTCTGGCCTCCTGAACCCCAGAGAATAAATTTCTGTTGCTTTAAGCCACCAAGTCTGTGGGAATTTGTTACAGCAGCCCTAGGAATCCAATACACCATCTAAATCACAAGTCACCAAACTTTTCTGTAAAGGGACAGACAATAAATATTTCAGGCTTTGCCATCTACACAAGTCTCTGTGGCAACTGTGTAACCAAATGGGTGTCGCTACATTCCAATAAAACTTTATTTTCAAAAACTAGCAGCAGGCCACATTTGTATTCATCTCTAGATGAATACTCATGAGCTGTAGTTTGCTGTCTACATAACCTACATGACATCTACTCAGCTAGATATCACCTATCATTTAAATGACCTAAATCCTATCTATTTTTCATATCATTTCTCTTTCAAATTTACAATCATGCTCTGGAGGATAAGAAATTCCATTTATCTACCCAAGTCCTATAGTTTTATTTCCAGAATTTAATCTCGAGATACATTTCAGGCTTTTTCTTAAAAATCCTCCACAAATCCACAGGGAGTAGGACTGAGGGTCTAACGGCCCTTCCCTTACTCTCCCTGCGTGCAGGGGAGGACCCGAGGCGGCAGCACACCTCCCCACGCCCAGAGCAGCCCGCACAGCTGCGCATCGCCCTTCAGCAGGTGGCAGCTCATTACCTTACCAGCATTCTCCTTCCCGTACAGGAGAACGTGATTCCCTGAGCTTGCCAACGCCTGCTAATTTTCCTTTGATAAATAAATATCTTCTTGTGTCTAGAACCACCATCTATCTGTAAGACCCCTTTATTATCTAATCAGTTTGAAGTGTGTTTTCTCCTCTTATTTCATTATCACATTCTTCTACCTCATTGATCTTTATCTTGATTTCCTCCCAACGCTATCAAACACATCTTTCTTCCCAAATTATTTTTCCTCCTTTTTCCCAAAGCTTCTCTGATTTTAGCAAGCCAGCATATATACTAAAACGCCTCAAGCTGTTTTACCCTCTCCTCATAACTCGTAATCCTCCTTAGACAGGAAAATAAACATAACACATACCCTGCACAGCACTGCAACTGTTCTTCTGGGTCCATACTGTTAGGATCTCTAGATGAATAGTGCTTTATGCATCCTTCTGCAATGCAGCTCTGTCAATTCCGGAAATTTCCACAGTAAACGCAATCTGTCAGTTGCCATGGAAACTGCCTGCTTCCTGGCACTACTAACAAAATGAGTATCTTTGCTAAGATCTAAGATGAGGCAAGAGGAAAAACTGAAAAAAGAAAGATTTCTACAAGAATTGCTCAAAGACTCCAGAGATCAACATTCAACTTTTGATATCCATATTCAGTGAACAGAAGGTATTAATTGTACAAATCTGCAGTATGCTGCAGTAGTATTGACTTATGAAGTAGAAAGCACTTTTTCTTTAATCAACCAGGAAGACAGTAATAGAACACACAAACATTCACGTTTACATCTTGCTGCATATTCCCTTTGAGCTGATGTTTCTCACCTATGCTCAAAGCATACCACTGAAATGGTTTTTCTGGCTGTGCTCCTTATAGAAAAGGTTAGGAAAGCAGACCTAAACCAACAGGTTACAAGTTTTCATAAGATCCTTTCCCTATTTGGGCTCCAATCTCCACTGGTGGCTAAAACCCCATCCCCCCAAGTATTACAAGAAATCAGAGTAGTTTAAAAGGGCATCTCAGGAGTCATCACTAGCAAAGCAGCCTTACCAGTACTCTCAGAACATTAGACCTAGCTGACCACCCCCCACCCCCGCCCTCGGAAATGATGCTCGGTTCCCATGACATCACCCTCTATGGATTTGCTTCCTACCTCTCAAACGTCTCTCCTATCTCAGCCTGTTGCTCCTCTTGTATCCAGTTTCTGAACGTCAGATTTCCTCGGGGTTCAGCCCTGGACCCAACAGTCTCATCAAGATACACTCTCTTCCTAGACAATGTTATCATCTATATGCTGACAACTCTCAACTTTTTATCTCCCATCTGTACCCTTTTCTCTGCACACCAGACTCTTATTTTCGACACCAGAGTATGTGTCATGTTTATTTCCTTGATATCTCTGATAGGGTATTTCACAGGCATCTCACACTTAGCACATCTAAAGCTTAACTCTTGCTCTTCTGTGCTCCCTTGTCCACTGAAGCTCCAGACACATCCAGTGGCCCCCCATCAGTAATGGCAACTGAACCCATCATTCAAGCCAGAATTCTGGAAGTCACTATGAATGCCTTCCCCTCTTCACAACCCACATTCAAATTATTACCAATTTCCGTGAATGGTGCCTCCAAAAATCTCCGGAATCTGTCCATTTCCCTCTGCCTCCAACGTCAACTCAATGTCATCACCACCCATATATTTCAGCTACACTACTACAGCCTTGCTGGGTCTCCCTAATTCTATTCTTGCCTCTCTCCAGTGCGTACCCCAAACAGCAGCCAGAATCATCACTTCAGAACGTAAATCAGATCATGTCACTCACCTGCCTATAACGTGCCACAGCTTCCCACTACACTTTGTACATCACCCCAACTCTGCCTACAAGACCCTGTATCATCTGGCCCATGACTACCTCTCCACCCTTACTTTAAATCCACTTCTCCTTCTCATTCAATTATTCTCCACTCAAACTGGCATTCTTTCAGTTCCATAAAAAGCTGAACCTTTCCCACCTTGATATTTTGAAACTTCAAATACATGCTCTTCCCTCCGCCTGGAACACTCTTATCAGCCCCTTCCCCAAACCTAGTAAAAAGCTACACAGGTTTAGAAGCCTTCCATGGCTATCTCTTCACCATCTCCACTCCAAATTAGGCCCCTCTTTCATTCTTTCATGGCATCGGGTTATAGTCCTTCAATAGCAGGTATACTATTTATAATTTCATTCATTCATTCATTCGCTGAATGTCTGTGTCTACCTCTAAACCTTAAGCTTCATGAAGCAGCACTCACATCTCTTTTTCTCAACATGAAATACCCAGTGGCCACCACAGTACCTAGTAGATGGCAGACATTCAATAAACAGTTGCTGAACATATGACAGAACACCTATTGGGTTGCTTTGGTTTCTGACAGCTGTCAGTCGCTCACAAAACTGTGACGCACTCCCTGGGCTCTATGAGATATCCCTATATCCCTTCCCTACATTCCCCTTTTTTGCACCCATTGAAACCCCAAGCTAAGGAGGAACACATCTCTTGTATCTGACTTCTGCAGCTCCTCCATCAGGAGAGGCAATGGCAACCATCCGGGTGTACCTGCAATGCTGTGTGTGTCAGTGGTCCTCAACCAGGGGCAACTCTGCACCCCAAGGGTCTGGAGACATTTTTGGTTCTTACAGCTGAGGGAGGGGGGGCGGCACCACAGCATCTAGCGAGTAGGGTCCAGAGGTGCTGCTAAACACCCTACAACACACAGAACAGCCTTTACAGCAAAGAGTTGTCCAGCCTAAAATGCCAATGGCGCCAGGGCTGAGAAGACACAGCTGCGCCTTCCAAGTCTCCTAACATAGGAGAAAGGCCAAAAACTGTCAATCTATAATCATTAAACATTTTTTAATTTAAAAAAAATGCAATATTTCACTAACACAAAGTTATTCTTAAAACACTGTTTTTAATTTAAAAATGAAAATAATCTAAATTGGCTATAACATGCAATGAAAGGTACACAACTGACTGAAAAATAGGGTATGTGCTAATTTAGAAATATCTGCAAGATGTACTATGTGAAAAAAAAAGCTACAAAGCAGTGTATAATAAAACTACTTTTTGTATAAATATTTTCATGGTTTTATATAAATTATCACATATCTGGATATATGAACAAGTTTTTCTGAAAGGACATATTATACTTTATAATAAAGTTGTATCTTCAGAGAGCAATATTAAGGACATGGAGCTTTTCATTTTATAACTTTCTATACCAACTGAATTCTCTTACTAGAAGCATATACTACTCATTTTTTAAAGGGTAACATCAATTATCTGGACAGTAAAATTATGGGCCATTTTGGTTTTCTTCTTTATACTTTTCTATACTTAAAAACAGAAAGAGAGGGAGGGAGGGAAGCAGGGAGGGAGGGAAGCAAACACCACCGGTAAATGTGCTTTTAAAAGCATAGTAAAGATAACATGTCCCTGCACCTTGTAACTACTTAAGGGTACACCACACCTCATGTGACTCGATGAATGTTCCAGATTAATCCTCAAAAGCTACCTGATAACCTTCTTTAAGTTTTCACTCTAGGTCTCTTTCAAACATCATGACAAGGGAAACCAAATGGGCAGAAACAAAATTTGTCACAGGCACAGGAGCCAAATCCAATAAAAACACAGGGTGCATATACTTATCAGTGACTGAGGAAACACAGAGGTGCTTTGAGAACAAGAACAGAAAGCCACAAGTACTGTTTAGTGAAAGTAAATAATATACTCATAATTTTTTTTTTTTTTTTTTTTTTTTTTTTTGCGATACGCGGACCTCTCACTGTTGTGGCCTCTCCCGTGGTGGAGCACAGGCTCCGGATGTGCAGGCTCAGCAGCCATGGCTCACGGGTCTAGCCGCTCTGCGGCATGTGGGATCTTCCCAGACCGGGGCACGAACCCGTGTCCCCTGCCTCGGCAGGCAGACTCGCAACCACTGCACCACCAGGGAAGCCCTATACTCATAATTTTTATCATTATAGTTCTGGCCTTTTCGTAATTGAAGTATCATTTTCATATAGTGAAATGCACAAACCATTAAGTACTGAGTTTGATGAGTTAACAAACACGTACACCCTTATATCTCACAACCCTAACAAGATATAGGATATTACATCACCCTGGAAAGTTCTCTTCAGCCATGCTTTTCAGTCCCCTCCAGAGACACATGCTGTCTCATTTCAGCCACCATAAATTAGTTTTGCCTCCTTCAGAATTTCATAGAGACAATCAGATGGTGTGTTTTCTTGTGTCTGGTCTCTTCTGCTCAGCATTTTCGGTGATTCATCAATGTGACTGTGGGCATCAGTACTTTGTTCTTTTTTACTGTTGAGAATTTCATTGAATTATATACCACAATTTGTTTATCCATTCTTCCATTATTAGACATCTGGGTTGTCTCTAGTTTGAGGGCAATTACGAATAAAGTTTTTAATGAACATTTGTATGCAAGTCTTTCTGAGGACATTTTCATCCTGGGTAAATAATGAGTAGAATTCCTGAGTCATGAGGTAGATGTATGTTTAACTTTATAAGAAACTATCAAAGAGTTTTCTAAAGTGATTGTACCACTTTCTACTTCCCCAACAATATGTGAGAATTCCAATTACACCCTATACTTGCCAATATACTGCATGGTCTTTTAAATTTTATGCATTCTGACAGTATGTATGGTATTTCCTTGTGGTTTTAATTTGCATTTCCCTAATCAATGATGTTGTTAAGCACGTTTTTCATGTACTTATTATCCATTCCTATACACGCTGGGGAAATGTCTGTTAAGTCTTTAACCCACATTTTTCTTTGTTTTGTGTTGTACTTCATTATATTTACTAAAGTTCTTTGTCAGATATATTAACTGAGACTATTTTCTCCCAGTATGTAGCTTGCCTATTTATTTTCTTAAGAAGCTTTTGATGAGCAGAAATTTTAAATTTTGGTAAAATCCAATTTATCATTTTTTAGTAGTTATTTCTTTCTTTGTCCTGTCAAAAAAATCTTTCCTTATGCCAGATCACAATCTGATTTGGATATTTTCTTTTATAAGCTTTATAGAATTTTTCCTCATAGATCTATGATCCATGTCAAACTACTTTTTGCGTATGGCATAAAGTAGGAATCAAGATTTACTCTGTTCCATTCCTTCTTCCAGTTGTTCCATCACCATGGAAATTCTCTCCTTTTCCCCACTGAACTGTATAGGCAGCTGATCAAAAATAAGTGGATTTTATCCATTCCTCTGTTGATGGACATTTAGGTTGCTTCCTGGCTATTGTAAATAGAAGATGCAGTACATATACACAATGGAATATTACTCAGCCATAAAAAAGAACAAAATAATGTCATTTGCAGCAACATGGATGGACCTAGAGATTGTCATACTGAGTGAAGTAAGTCAGACACAGAAAGACAAATATCGCATGATACTGATTACCTAAAAAAAGGGGTACAAATAAACTTATTTACAAAACAGAAGTAGAGCCACAGATGTAGAAAACAAATACAGCTACTAGGGGATAAGTGGGGGAGGAATAAATTGGGAGATTGGGATTGACATATACACCCTACTATATATAAAATAGATAATAAGAACCTGCTGTACAGCACAGGGAACTCTACTCAATACTCTATAATGGCCTATATGGGAAAAGAATCTAAAAAAAAAAAGAGTGGACATAAGTACTGATGTACATATAACTGATTCACTTTGCTGTACACCTGAAACTAACAAAACATTGTAAATCAACCATACTCCAATATAAATTTTTTTTAAAAAATGGATTTTATGTCTACTGGACTTTCTATTCTATTCTGTTGATCTATTTGTCTATCCTTAATGTCCTTCCACAAAGCCCTAATTACTGTAGATTTATAGCAAACCTTGAAGTTTAAGTCCTCCAACTTATTCTTCTATAAAACTGTTTTTGGCTATTCTAGATCCTTTGCATTTCCATATAAATTCCATGTATTTACGTCTTTAAGTTCGCTCAGCAACATATTATAGCTTTGTAGTTTCAGTGTAGAAGTCTTATGCATTTTTCACTAAATTTATCACTAAGTATTTTACACCTTTTCATTCTCTGACAATCATTTTTTCAATTTCACTTTTCAGGTGTTCCTTTACTAATATGTTTTAAGTTGATTTTGGAATAATGATCATGTATCCTGCGACCCTGCTAAAGTCACTAATGTTTTGTAAATTAACTAGGATTTTCTACACATATAGTCATATCATCTGCCAAAAAAAAAAAAAAAAAAAGACTGGTTTGCTTTTCTTTTAAAGATTATTTATTTATTTAATTATTACTATTATTATCTTTTGGCTGCGTCGGGTCTTAGTTGCGGCATACGGATCTTTGTTGAGGCATGAGGGATCTTTCACTGTGGCGTGCAGGCTTCTCTCTAGTTGTGGCAGGAGGTTTTCTCTTCTCTAGTTGTGGTGTGCGGGCTCCAGAGCACGTGGGCTCTGTAGTTTGCAGCAGGAGGGCTCTAGTGGAGGCACTCGAGCTCAGTAGTTGTGGTGCACAGGCTCCGCTGCCCCGTGGCATGTGGGATCTCAGTTCCCTGACCAGGGATCGAACCCACGTCCCCTGCATTGCAAGGCGGATTCTTTACCACTGGACCACCAGGGAAGTCCTATGGTTTGCTTCTTTCTTTCCAATCTTCGTGTCTTTTAATTCTTCTGCTTACCTCATTGCACTGGCTAAGACCTCCAGTATAATACTGAATAGAATTGGTGAGTACAGATATTCTTGTCTTATGACTAATCTTGGAGAAAGCATTAAGTCTTTTGTCTCTAAGTATGATATTAGCTATAGGTTTTTCATAGATGTACTTTGAACAGCTGAGAAAGTTCCCCCCTCTTTTCCTAGTTTAATGAGAATGTCTATAATGAATGGATATTGAATGTTGTTAAATGTTTTTTCTGCATCTACTGAAATGATTATGCCATTTTTCTCCTTATTTTATTAATGCAGTGAATTATATTGATAATTTTCAAATGTCAAATTAAGATAAATCCCACTTGGTCATGACATATTATCCTTTCTATATATTGTTGGATTCAATTTGTTAATATTTTGCTGAGGATTTTCAAGTGTATGTTCATGAGGGATAGTGGTTTGTAGTATTTTTTTTTTTTTTTTTTTTTTTTTTTTTGTTACGTGGGCCTCTCACTGTTGTGGCCTCTCCCCTTGCGGAGCACAGGCTCCGGACGCACAGGCTCAGCGGCCATGGCTCACGGGCCTAGCCGCTCCGCGGCATGTGGGATCTTCCCGGACCGGGGCACGAACCCGTGTCCCCTGCATCGGCAGGCGGACTCTCAACCACTGCGCCACCAGGGAAGCCCTGTAGTATTTTTTTAATAATATCCCTTTCCAGTTTTGATATCTGGGTTACACTGAACTCATAAAATGAATTGGGAAACGCCCCCTACTCTTCTATTTGCTGAAAAAGTTTGTGGAAGTTTAGTCTTATTTATTCCTTTAATGTTTGATAAAATTTACCAGGAAAACCATCTGGGGCCCCAAGTTTCCTTTGAAAGTGAAAGTTTTTCACTCTAAATCCAATTTTTAACAGATATAGGGGTATTCAGATTTTCCATTTCTTCTTGGGTTAGTTTTTATTATTTATGTCTTTCAAGGAATCTGTCTATATCATTCAGGTTATTAAATTTATTGGCATAAAGTTACTTATTATACTTCCTTAGTATGCTATTACTGCCTGTGGGATCTGTAGTGATTGCCCTCTTTCATTCCTGACAATGATAACTTGGGCTTCTTCTTTTCTTTCATCTGTCTTGTTAGGGGTTCATCACTTTTATTGAACTTCCCAAGAAACCACTTTTGAATTTGTGACTTTCTCTATTATTTGTCCATTTTCTATTTCATTAATTTCTGCTCTTATCTTTATTATTTCCTTTCTTCTACTTACTTTGGATTTAATTTGCTCTTCTTTCCCTAGCTCCTTAATGTTGTTTATCATTACTCTGTCTAGTGATTCTGTGTTTGTGCCTTGCCTAGGCATTTAAATATTTAGGAACACTGTTATAACACTTTTTCTTTCTTTCTGATTCATTTAGAATCTGTAATCATTCTCTCAATTGAGTTTAATCCATGCCCATTTCTTTTTGAAAAAAGGACACTGGGTAATTCTCCAAAGGAAAAAACCAGGCACCTCTTCTTCACCTCACTGTGAATATCACCAAGCACATCACAAAGCTTCCAATCACCTTTTGGTTGCCTCTTTTATGCATGTGTGTGTGAGACAACCAAGGATCAACCAAAGACAAACAAAAAGTGAAAATACATACGAAGTTGAAGGAGAAAAAAAGTTGATAAAAAGAGGGACTCCAACTAAGAGGTCCAAAACCTAAAGTGGAGTTCCAGCAGGAGAGCTACCAGAAAGGAGAAAATCAAAAGAACAGGAGAAAATCAAAAGAATAAAAGAAAAATAAAGCATATATCCTAGAATGAAAGATAGTGGTTTCTAGTTTAAGAGAGTCCACCAAGAGCTCAGTGAAAGGAAAGAAGAAAGGAAGAAGAGAAAAGGAAAATAAAACCAAAGCAGATTTCTGACACAGGGGAAAAGAAAAAATCCTACAATCATCCACAAAGAAAAAGCAGGTTATATTCCAAAGTTCAAGAATCACAACGGCATATAACTTTTTAACAGTAACGCTTGAACATTGGAAACATTGGAGCAACGCTTTCAAAACTCTGAAGAAAAATATCTACCCCAGAATTCTATAGTCAATAAAACTACTAATCTATTAAGAGGGTTAGATAAAGGCATTTTCAGACATGCAAAGACCCCAAAACCTTACTTACTAAGAAAAAACACTTATCTTAGGAAGCCATTAGAAGATATACTCCCCCAAAATGTGAGAGAAAAACTGAAAAAGAAAGAGAAAGAAAGAGAGAGAGAGAGAGAGAGAGAAAGAGGAAGAAAGAGAGGAAGAGAGGAAGAGAGGAAGGGAGGAAGGGAGGAAGGGAGGAGGGGAGGAAGGAAGGAAGGAAGGAGGGGAGGAGAGGAGGAGAGGAGGAGGGGAGGAGGGGAGGAGGGGAGGAAGGGAGGAGGGGAGGAAGGGAGGAGGGGAGGAAGGGAGGAGAGGGGGAAGGGAGGAGAGGGGGAAGGGAGGGAGGAGGGGAGGAAGGGAGGAGGGGAGGAAGGGAGGAGGGGAGGAGGGGAGGAAGGGAGGAAGGGAGGAAGGGAGGAAGGGAGGAAGGAAGAAAACATGAAATCCCTGAAAAAGGGAATCAAATTCAGGAGAGTAACATAGGCATTCACAAAACAATGGCACCAGCCATAAAGTGCAACCACTCCAGAATACAGCAAGAGTACTGTATAGATAGACAGATGACTCTAGAAAAAAAGAACTGAGTGATCACCTAAGTAGTTAATGATGTGGAGAAGAGATTCACAGTGAACCATTTAATGAGGCAATTATTAACTCTGGGGCAAACACATTTGCTCAAGAACAGTAATGTAATTATACTGTGACTCAATTTTAAATAATAATAAGAAGAAAGAATACTCTGAAAAGAGATGATGTTTCCTTTAAATGGTAGAATTCCTTATTAGTAGACAGAAGTTTTCAGAAACATGCCTACACTACAGAAGCAAAGGACTTCTATAACATTACGAAGTAAATCAGAACTCAAAAACTTGCTGCCTGATTACAAATGGTTGGAAAACTCATCTAAAGCAAAGCAACCAGACATTTCTTTAAAGAGCAGAACTTTGCAGTACTATAGGTAAAGAACTACGGATTATATATTTTAACGTCTAAGTCTCCGATTCGAGAATCAAGATGATTTAAAACACCAAAACTAAGTTCATTTTCGGGAGACAAGCAACTCAACAGCATTTATCACATTAATTTCTTTAAATAAATATTTCAGAATTAACATCCAATACCTGAGTCCAGCTTAAGGAGAATTATACTAGTGACTCTCCAAGGGTGGAGGGCCACAAAGAGAATCAGCTCAGTCACACCTAGTACCACTGCCCTCCAAGTACAACCATCAGGTGCATGGAGGTGGAGTGTGGAACTGAGGGAAAGATTAAATACCTCTGAACTTTAAGAATGCAAGTTTTGAAAGATTATCTCACACAGCAGCATTATTCACCATAGTCAAAAGTCAGAAACACCGAAATGCCCATCAATGGATAACAAAATGTCATATATACATACAATATAATTCACCCTTAAGAAGGAAATTCTGACACATACCAGAACACAGATGGAGCATGAGGACATGTTGAGTGAAACAAGCCAGTCACAAAACAACAAGTATTGTATAATGCCACTTATATGAGGCACCTAGAGTAATCAAATTCACAGAGACATAAAGTAGAATGGTGGTTACCAGGGGCCAGAAGAAAGAGGAATGGGGAGTTAGTGTTTAGTGGATACAGAGTTTCAGTTTGAGAAAATAAGAGTTCTGGAGATGAATGGCAGCGATGGATACACGACAACATGAACGTACTTAATGCCACTAAGCTGTACACTAAGAAATGGTTAAGATGGTAAATTTTATGTTATGCATATTTTGCTACAGGAAGAAAAAAAAGTTCGCTGCAGTAAATCTAAACCAGCCCAAAATAAGTAGATTACCCCACAGAATTTGACACATTTGGCCTTTTTTAATTTGGGGTACTAATTTGTACCTATAAGTATTTCTACCATAAAATTACTGCCATTATGTGAAAGGGCTCCACCACAAAAATGTAGAGATTACAAATGACTATGATTACATTAAAAATTTCAGAGATGGAAAAAATGTTTTAAGCTCAAGTAGACTAATGGTTTTCACACTCAGGAACTGACCAGAGATGTCCTGGGACTATTTTGAGGAATGAAGGTAGACAAGACCACAGAGCTCTCTCCCACCTCCACAAACAGCCTGTCAGCCTCATGCACAAGATTTTATTTCAAGAAAGGAGCACAACACTAGCTTGATTCATATTCATTCCTATTCATATTCATTTTCTCTCCCCCACCCCCTGCCATTCACCATACAAAATAATGAAAGTCACTATCCTAATTCAATGCCTGAACTAAAATCAGAGTTAAGTGACACACTGAAGGTCACAGAGGCCGTGATGACGCTGCGATAGAAACCAGGACTCCAGCAGTAACAAAACAGTTAATCCAAGATAATAAGTTTAAAAGATAAAGCTTCCACAATTTAACCAGCAATAAGTGCCTACGTAATTTATAATTACTGTTCTGCATTTTAAGATGATGCTCTACTGAGTAGGCTCATCATGGAATTAAGAATACTAGTGATTGGGCTTGCCTGGTGGCGCACTGGTTAAGAATATGCCTGCCAATGCCGGGGACACGGGTTCGAGCCCTGGTCCGAGAACATCCCACGTGCCGCGGAGCAACTAAGCCCACATGCCACAACTACTGAGCCTGCGCTCTAGAGCCCGTGAGCCACAACTACTGAGACCATGTGCCACAAGTACTGAAGCCCGCGCACCTAGAGCCCGTGCTCCACAACAAGAGAAGCCACTGCAATGAGAAGCCTGCACACCGCAAAGAAGAGTAGCACCCCACTCGCCGCAACTAGAGAAAGCCCACGCACAGCAACAAAGACCCAATGCAGCCAAAACTAAATTTAAAAAAAAAGAATACTAGTGATTAACTGGGGACTTCAAAACTTCTTTTAGGGCTTCCCTGGTGGTTCAGTGGTTGAGAGTCCGCCTGCCGATGCAGGGGACACGGGTTCGTGCCCCGGTCCGGGAGGATCCCACATGCCGCGGAGCGACTGGGCCCGTGAGCCATGGCCGCTGAGCCTGCGCGTCCGGAGCCTGTGCTCCGCAACGGGAGAGGCCACAACAGTGAGAGGCATGTTCTATGGCACAACTGAGCCTTTTTCTGTTCAAATATAATAAAGAAAAATGAGATCCTCTTGGTCTCAACAACACAGAGCCCCTTAAATTTACAACATATGGTTCCCAAATGTTTAGCTTAAGCCCCCAAATGTATCTTTACTCATCATTATTTATTTCCAATGTTAGCTTTTAAGCTGGTGGTTCTTCTTGTACAATCCTGATACGTTGTGAAGATAAAAGGGCTGTTCTTTCAGAATAACAATCGTATCTGGTGCATTCTAAATGATTCAGCACACTGAGAGCGCTCACACATCACTCAGCATGATGAAAGCACAGAACACAGCAGTGGAATATCTACTTCTGTTCATGTCAAATTTTATATACAGAACATGATTTTAGCACAAGCCTGCCACATTTATAAGAATACCCTTGGGGTATCAAAAAGACATATAGTGCCTAGTATAATCCAATCCTGATGGAAATGTCAGAAGTAGCCAAACATTTTTTTCCTTTCATCTTTCCTTGCACTCTTTAGTTTTACAGCTTAATCTTTCATTTAAAGAGCCAAATGGCACAATGCTAACATCTCTTACATCTAGGTAGCAGGTACAAGAGTCTCTAACACTCACTTTTTCATGTGTTGGAAATACTGATAATTTTAACCAATGATAATTAAAAACCAAGGTTTCTTGTTCAGGTTGTCTCCTCACTCTCTAAGGACTCACATGAAAAGAATGATTTTTTTTTAAAGGAAATAAACAATAAAGAAACAGAAATTTAGACAAATTTCTGAACACCTGAAAGCAGACAAAAATATCTAGACAAAACAAAACTAAAAAATTCCAAGGGAAGGGACTCTGTAGTTTCAAAAACTTGTCAGCCAAGTGCAGTATAAAACCTTGTTTAGCTCCTGCTTCAAACTTGAAAAAAAAAAAGTGATGAAGTAATCTATAATACTTATTTGATGATATTGAAGAATCATTTATCCTACTAGAGATAATGATAATATTATGATTGTGTTTTTAAAAAGGAGTCCTTGTCTTTTAGAAACTCATCCTGAAATATTTATGGATGGAATAATATGTCTGAGGTTTGGTTAAAACTAAGGAGGGTAGAGGAATAGACAAAAATACTATCGGCCATATTAACTGCTGAAGCTGCTAAAGCTGACTGATAAATACATAGAGATTCAGCTACCACTCTCCAGTTGTGGATATATTTGCAACTTTCCATAATAAGGGGTTAAAAAAATAGCAACAGAGAAAACTAGCACCCATAACACATGGTGGGAGGGGAGCATGCCGCCGAGACGAGAGATGGGTAATGGTCCCAACAGAACCTTAGAGAGGATTCATAGCTGGAAAGTACAAAAGCCTGGAAATGGAAGAGCGATTAAAATTCTTTCCAGAAGAAAGGCTTACTCAGCTCCTCCTTTCCTTTCCACCTGCCCCAAAATGAAAAGAGAGCATGTCTCTAAAGAAAATAAACATGCTATCTGGAAAAAACAATGCCTCCTAGGGCAAATATTGCCCTACTCATTATGGCATCTAGAGTATTCCTGGCCTAACAGCCAGCACTCAAACCATTCACAGAAAAGTCAAGTCAAGCCCACCAGTTGGCTGCCTCTAACCAGAGCTTCCAATAAGTCTTCTAATTTCCTCATCCTCAACTATCAATGGACAACCAAGAACTACTAGACATGTGGAAAAAAGCTGACACAAAGGAGAAAGACAAAGATAAAAGAAAAAGCGACCCTTGAGGAAATAGATTACCTAAAGGATAGGAAAGAATTTTTAAATTCCAGACTTTACATCCATAAATTAAGAATAGAATACTAAGAAAAAGCCAGAATCAACTCTTAGAAATAAAAAATCAATTCCCAAAATAGAATATTCTATAGAAGGGTCAGGAAATAAAGGAATATAAAGCAAGAAAACAAAGAGATAGAAAATATAAAAGTCAAAGACCAAGAGAATTCAGAGATACAAAAACCAAATAACACACATTTCAGGAAGAGAGAATAGGAAAAACATGAAGGAATCTATCAAAAGAAAAGCAGCAGAAACTCTCTCAGAAAAAGATATGTGACTCTTCAAACTAAAACAACTCATCCGGTACACAGAAAGGTGATCCAAACCTAAGCATATTCTCATATAATTATGGAACACCAAGAATAAAGGCAAAATGCTGAAAAGTGAGAAACAGGTAATCTGTAACTAACATCTCTGCTACAATGAAACAGATCTACACGTGGCCCCCAAATTCAGCGTGCGCTGACACTCACCAGAATGCCATTCTCCCCTCTCTCCACATAACCTCCTCTAGGGGGCTTTCAAAATCCAGTTCAAACCTTGTTCCTTTGTGAAACTTTTCACCAAGTTGTTTATCTGAAGTGCTCTTACCCCTCCTGCACCATTCATTTGACTTTTGATCTGTATTACCTTATGCCTTACTTCTTGAATTTCTGTCTTCTTGAAAGTTTATTTAAACTGCTATTTCTCAGAAAATAAGGACACTGTCTTAATCTTTTTGTTTTTAATCGTCCACAGAATCCTGCACCCAGTAGACATCAAATGTCAGTTGGATCTGAAACTAGTCCCTGGGACAGAACTTCATTAGTTACTTATATTTCATCTTATCTTTTCCTAAACTCATTTAAAAAGTTTTATATTTATAACTAAAGTTCAAGAAGAACTGAATGCAAGGAAATTTTAAAAGGAGGAAACACATATAAATGGCATAGAGGTGTCTTTTTCAAAGCCTCCACCTACTGCAAGTTATATCTTCTAATTGCAAACTCATCCTAAGCAGTGATCAACAGTGGTTTTTAGTGCCTGATAGTATTCAATACACAGGAAGAATACAGAGGATCCCTGTGGAAGGCGGTGGGAAGGTAGAGAAGATATGCTGCCCTAAGCAGGGAAACAACTGTCTCTGACGGGTATCAATTCTCGTAGTTGCCTATTCCTGATCCAGATAACAGACCAGTGCAATAATAAAACTCAAAGGCAGGGTCTAAAACTTTTACATAGTAGAATCAAATTCCAAAGATTCTATCACAAAGATGCCTATTACTGTGTCCTCTCAAACTTTTAACACCTTCTGGGAAGAGATAAATAAGAAACCTAGCCAGTTACAGGATTATTATGAAGTAGTTTTAAAAAAAGAAACAAGAAACAAACAAACAAACAAAAACTGAAAGACTCAAATTTTGGAAGAAAGCTTTTTCTTCACCACCCTGTTTACTGTTTAAAAAAAAAAGATTCTGTCCATGAATTCCCCCAGACATGAAGAAAGGCTAATGGGGAGACAGTACAAATATGTAAATGTTTTTCTAGTTCTAAATGCAAATCAGGTTGTCTTTCTCTTTGTCCAAGGGGGCTTTTAAAAAAAGAAAGAAAGAAAGATTTGTTTAAGTTTGGCGATTACTACATATCCTTCTTTTTTAGACTTCAAATGTGTGGTTCAGCTGGCAACCAAGGCAACAGAAATGGAATATGTTCAAGAATTAGTTTTGTACTAGCTTTCACTAGAAATTCTAGGAAATGAGGAAGGAGGTTCTTTTAAGGTTCTTTTAAGTTCTTTTGTACTAGCTTTCACTAGAAATTCTAGGAAATGAGGAAGGAGGTTCTTTTAACAGTGTTTCCCTGCTGCTGGAGCTCTGACTAATTAAGCAGTACTAAGAGTTTCCTTCCTCAATATGTTGCAGAGAAGGTAACAAGGCTGAGCTCTGACAAGAAGTCTCACTGTGAACAGCAGTCTAATAAAGCTGACAGACACCACTCCCAAGCAAATAAACTGCGACTCAGTTTTCATTGAAAATCTCTTTCATTCCCCTTTAGGTGATAGGTGTAACCATAAGAGCGTACAGACACACGTACATGCTGCTTCCTTCTAGACACTGATGTTTTAAAAATAAAACATTTTCAACATTCCTACTGCAAGACAGTCTACCTTCTACCAATGTGTTACTGTTTGCAAATACAATGTATACCAAATGTCAAACAGCAATAAATGTGCCTCTTCGGGAAAAATAAATGTATCTGTAGTCTAATAAAGTTTGAATACAGATTGTTGAGGAATTATTACAAAACTATAAAATAATGGATTCTGACAGCTTTTTAAACCATACCTTCCACCACTTGCTTTATAGTTCTCAATACTAGAACTAGGTGAAAATTATTTTTCTGGACATTAGTAGAAATACTTTAAATCCACTGGCTTTGACCCTTCATGTTCTTGCCAGGTTTGAGAAGAAGAAAACATTATTATTTAATACTTCACTTCACTTTGATTCAAAGGTTTCTGTAAAATATTATTATGGCGAGATTGTTTTAAATTAACTAATATATTTCTAATACTTTTCAGTAAAATGCTACAATATCATTTCTATTTTTTAATTTAAAAATATTAAGGGAAACAATTTTTTAAAAGATCACTGACATGTACACATTCTTTCAATCTACTATGACATGGAAAACTTATAGACACTCAGTATATTAAGAATGGAAATCTATTTTGTCACCTAGTAAGTGGGGATGATTTGTGCAGATCTACAGGAGAGTTGAGTTTTCTAAATACTACTTACAACTTAACTGGAAATCCAGAAGGAGAGGTAAAAATAATATTCTCAGAGTTCAATAAGAGAGAAATTAAAACGATCTAAATGTAACTGGATCTTCAGCTCTTCCTTTCCCTTCAAGTAAACTTTAAAAAGGAAAATTGTGTTTGCCTACTTCAGACTACAGAATCAACAGCTTTCTATTTGAGTTCAAACAGCAATATTTCAAATGGCCCAGAGGATAACAGAAATACCAACCCCTCAACTTGAAAAAATTCATAAAACATAATAACTTTAAAACCCTTGCTTGAGTTGAGCCTTTTATTTAATTACCAGGAATACTCACATGTGTGGGTTTTGAACTCCTGCAGGATTGGGATTCAGAGTAAACCTTGCTGTAGATTTGAAAGGTGGATTTGCAAAATTCAACTTCAGTGCTTTGCGTTTACCTAAGAAATAACAAATAAAAAGTAAAAGTTTCAAGTACTATAAAACAGGTAGGATTCTGAGGGCAAAAGAAATTCACACCAAAAGGCAGAAAATTTTGCTTTAACATATAATTAATATTTTGAAAGGTGGCAAAGAATTGCTCAGAATTAAGAAAAAGTAAATAAAAATGATCTAAAGTTGTTACTAACCACAAATCACTCATTATCTCCAAAACAACAGAAAACAATGCTCAGTGTTTCCAGTTTATATTCTTCAGAGATGCTAAGGCTTTTGTAAGTAAAAACACCACAATAAAAATCATTCCCCTCAGCAGATATACTGAAAAATACTAAAATATTAGCATCTTTCCAGTGTTACATTTTACTTCCTTAGTTTAATAAAAATCATGTTCCCTCGAATGTAATATAAACAACTGAGTTAAGAATATGAAGCATTCTGCAATCATAATGGCCTAAAAGCATTATGGTACAATCAACTTCAAGTTAATAACACAGGTATATCAAATAATCATTTTGGGGGAGGCAATTTCTTTGGTATGGGAAGGGAGAAAGTATCAATACCTTATATTATACCAAAAAAAAAAAAAAATGTCCTTTACAGAAAAGTCAGAAAATTCAGAAAAGATAAAGAAACAAAAATGTATAAAATATTATATATACACCTATAAATATATAGGGTTTTAAAAACTTGTATATACACTTAAAAGTCCCGTTACCCCAAAACAATCATTATCTATTGCACACTATTTTCTATACATAGATAGAGGCATTATTTTTTCCTCTACAATTAAAATTGGACCACACAATACTGTTTTGTAACATGCTCTACTCACTGACCATATTTTTTTCTATGTCAATAAATCTTACAAAATCATTAATGCAGGGGTCTACTATATGGAAATTTTGTAACAGAGTTGGGTTTTTCCACATTTTTAGTACACCTTGGTTTCATGTACATATTAAGGATACTTTTCCTAGCGCTCACTCTTCGCACTTTATTATACATATACCAATCAATACCTATTCCAACAACATCTCTGCCATCCAAGCACCTTCCCACCTCAATGGATTCAGAAAATGGATTAGAGGGCTCAACCTGTTCAGCCCGGTGCTTTCACGAGACGTGGAAGGCTGAGCATGCCACGCTAGTCGGACAGGACTGCAGGACAAGAGCTGGATCAGCTCTCAGGGATGGGCCTTTCTACAGGATAATGGCAGTTCCTAAGAAGCCCACTGTCAGACATAACCATAGTACAACATGAATTTTCCTCATAAGTTGCCCTTTTGGGTACCAAATTTTTTTTTAAATAATTTTTATTTGACTGCAAGTACAGAAAGGATATTCAAACTATACATGCGAAAGGTACTCTACAAAAAACGGCAGATTTGACTGTATTAAAAAAGCAAACTCTGTATTTACCAAAAAACCTTTAAAAAATTAAATGAAAACTTGGGAAAATCCTTATAATACAAAATCAGAAATTCTAAATATATAAAAACATCACACAAATCAAGAAAAATAGAAAAATTGGCAAGGGTATGAAAAATTAAGCAAAATTGAGAAAAAATTATGAAAGGTACTCGTAACCCCAAAAACAGTTAAAATTTTGGTTCATGTGAAATTGGGAAAGTTTATAGGTTTTATTTTGTACACATACTTTTTTTTTTTTTTTTTAATGATAACATGGTGATCAGAGTGACCAGGTAAAAGAATCACTAGCAAAATACACTGCTGGTAGAAAAGTAACCTCTGGTGAGAGGTTCAGCAATGTACAAGAAGCTTTAAATGAATATGTTCTTTCACTTCTTGGAAATCTGTCTTTAAGAAATACTTAAAAGCAGAGGATTATTCGCAGGCCCTGCTAGATTCTAAAATTGCTTGGGACTGCTTGCTCACTCCTCTGGTCCTTCAGTTTTCTCCCTTTTTGAATGGGAATCTCCATCACTGTTATCCAATGCCTGATCCACCACTGTATTTTGGAAGCAGATAACTCATCTTCTAGCTACTAGGTTCACAGATGGAGAAGAATTTTGTGTCACAGTGGATCATACTCAAGAGTCTCACCCCATACCTGATTTAGATGCTTTTGATGATGAGATTTAGGACTGGTGAGCTGATGATGTCTAGATGAGGTCTGAATTTGAGCTGATGATGTAATGAGTTAAGACTTCTGGGGATGATGGAGGAGGGTGAATGTACTTTGCATGTGGGGCAGATGTGACTATATGGGGGCCAGAAGGCAGACTGTAGTGGACTGAAAAGGTGGCCCCCAAAGTACCAGAAGCTATGAATGTTACTTTATATAACAAAGTTTCTGGAGATACAATTGAGTTAAGGACCTTTGCAATCATAAATCTGAATGAGCTCAATGCTTACGAACTCCCCACATCAAAAGCTGAACGCCACCTGCCACGTGTGTGTGTCTGAAACTACCTGGTACATCACCCATGTTCTCTATATGGTGAAAAGTGATAGAAGACTAAGATCAAATACTAACGATAATAACAGAACATAGAATCACTGTGAAAACTATCCAAAGAAAAACACCAAAACTGGCCCTCTCTTCAAAAGCCCAATTTGACAGGACAGTAGCTAACCTTCCCGGGCAAATAAAGTATGTTTTACTACAGTTAAAACGTACTCAAACTGTTCTTTTGAAAATAAATATTTCTACCTAATACACACACACACACAGATTCCTTTGCACACTGCATTCACATTTAAACAAAAATAAATCGAGGTCTTTAAAGGATATTTACTGCATAAATGAACAAGCACACAAGTAACAGAATGTGACATAACTTACATAAATTAGACTTAAACACACTCTATACTTCAGAAACATCTGCAGCTATCTTGAAAACAGTCCAAGTATATATTCTGATCTCTCACCAACAAAATATGCCAAAGAATTCTATAAAAGTTCAAAGCCTCTGTAAGCAGCAATGACTCAAGAGCCTGAGGTCGAGTTACACAGCCTGTTCTCAGCAGCACACCCCAACTGCCCATCGAGGAACTCATACAGTGGTCAGCCTTGAGGAGGAGAAGGAAAGCTCCAGAAAGTCCATCAAAGGTGAGATTCCGGGACAGGTAGAAGGAGGCAGCTTTTACAATACCTTAAAGGCTATTTCTGAATCTCTGTAGGCATGAGCCTTTTTGTTTGTTTAAGCATCTCTTCCTCTCCCATTCATTTTCTCTAACTAAGAACCTCTATTAGGTCTGGTCTTTCTCATCTTTACTTCTCTTTCTCAAGGGGCTCAAAAAACTAAACCCTAAAGGCAACCTGTCACCATGTATTCAGATATTTTTAATAACAAAACTACAAACAAATAGGATATTAGATCAATGTGGATTTTTTTCAAAAGCCTGCAACAACTTCCACAGGGAGAAAAGGGTACAAGGAAATAAGCGATACTATAAATGGCCAGTGGAGATTTTTCGAAGCTAATAGGGAGTAAAATATTTGTACAAGTAATTTAAAGTGATTATCAAGAAAGACTATAAATCTGTGATTATAATTACCCCTTTGGTAAGACTGTCAGCAAATAATCAATTCCTAACCAGTCAACAGAGATAAACAGACCCTCCCCTTTAAATACAGTAGGATAGAAACAAAGTATGTCAAACATCTTAAATTATTCATATGGAAGAAGTTTCCCATCCAGAAGACTGTCTTTGTATACTTAAAACCCAAGTTCAGTGCCTGATACAGAAAATACTTTCAAATGTTCATTGATCTGGGAATAAATTTGACATGGAAAGACCCAGACAACTATAGTGTGGGTTAAATTAGCTAGAATAAGTTTCTGTTGTTTGCACCCAAGAACACTGACTGATAAGGAAAACAGTATTTGTCCTCATCCCACCACATTTCCGAAGTGCTGCTGTATCCTTTGGGGCAATACTGCCTAACTTTTTTCATGCCATAGCTTACAAAGAAAATGAGGACATTTGTTCAACACAGCGAGAGAATCAAAATCATAGCTGGCCCGAAAGCTGGCCGAGGTGTTTCAGCAGCCTCAGGCCCCACTCAGCCACTCCGAGGACTGAAGGGCCAGCCTTTCTGCATCACCCTTGAAATTCTGGTTTCAGAGCTCCGCCTTAAGAGAACACCAGTAATATTTACACAGACTTTTCCATATCATGCATATGCAATTTCTTCCTCACAGTTCTCATGAGAGGAACGTTCCTAAGCATGGGATCTTCAAGAATACTCAGAACCATGATTCTGAAGAAGGATTTGTCCAAGTACATCCATACTCACTACAGCCTAGGAATACCTTTTGCTCTAATTCTGACCACAGAACAACTCAGACTCACAGAATATTGAAGCCAAAAGGAAGACACCTTTCAGCTTTCAGACCACTGTGGGTTATGTGGTAGATTGTTACAAAAATAGCCACCAATGAATCACAGCTCCCTGTGTCCACGCCTCTTTGCAATGTGACTTTGCTGCTCTTCCCATCAACAGGTGGCATCCATTTCCCTCTCTCTTGAATCTGGGCAGGCCTTGGGACTTGCTTTGACCAGAATAATAGAGCAGAAGGGATGCTATATGACGTCCAAAGCTAAGCCTCATGAGCCCTTGCAGTCTGCACTCTCACCCTCTTGGAAAGCTACCGAGACTAAATGGAAAGCAGTTCAGTCAGGCTTCCTTGATGCTGAAAGAGCACATGGAGAGGCCCAGAAGTCCCAGTTACCCCACTGAGCTGAGACCGCCCCAACAGACCCACTAGCTGAATGCAGACATGTGAGTAACAAACAGAATCATGAAAAATTAAACAGCTGCTCTTTCAAGCCACTACTCACATGCTAAAGGAGCTGGGTAGAAACAATGAAAAAGCGATCAGAACCAGTCCCTCTGAAGGGGCTCCTACCAGCACCACAGGGGACTCCCCTGACCCAAGCACAGGAGAAAGTGGGAACTTGAACTACAATGGACAAATCACTCATATGATACCAAGTATTCCAAGCATCCCACCAGGGGTGGGGGAAAAAGAATTGCCTTAAATTCTCATTTCTCCCTTGGCTCTAACTCTGAGTACCTAATTTTCAAAACAGAAAGAGTATCCAGAATAATTTTTTAAATTATATGTAATCACCGGAAAAGAGGAAGACAATTCCAACTATGCAACCTCAAACAATTTCAGAAATGAGGAAATAAAGTGGTAGACAAGAACTTACTTTCATTCCCTTTTCTGCCTAAATTACTACCGTGACAAGTGCCCTAACTTATTTCATAAGCTCGAGAGAATAAGAGAGGAAGGATGTTGACTTGCAGTTAGAAGAAATGGGCAACTCTGTACATTTTAGACTTGCAATCTCAGGCCTTCCAAGTAGTAAATGAGCTACTACCAGCTAATATTATATTACTCCTCCTCTGCCAGCCTTTGGTACATCAGGGTGAGCAATTTCCAAAACTTCACAAAATCTCACTTAGAACACTGAACTCTCATCAGTAAAATAGAACACCGTCATTCATCCATGCAGCTAAGCATTTTGGAAACTGGACAGCGCTGAGTTTAAGAAACCAACAGCCCCTTTCGCACATTTTGACACTTTTGTGTGTGAGATAGATTTGGGGGAAGTCCAGTGTAATAAGTTACATAGCCATAGGTGCAGAAATATCACACTTATACACAAGGTGGTTTGCCAGGCAGTGGGGACAAAAGGATAGACAAGGTAGTGACATAATTACAAAGACTATCTTCTTTGGCATCCTGCCAAAATTAAAAAGGAACATGGTGGGAGGAAGTTAAAGGGTAGGAATGGGGGGGGAAAGTACTTTTGCTAGATGCTAAATGACCACCAATGAAATACTGATAAAGATAAAAAGAGGGATATTTCTGTGGTCTAGTAATTCACACATCTGTAAAACCAAGATAAAAACCACCCCTTACTTGGCAGAACTACTGTGGTGAGGACTAATATGAGCCAGATGTCTATCACCAGCAAACACACATAACTCCTCAGACTAAACTAGCCAATTCCTCACTAGTCCAAACTCTTCAAAAACACCCAGGGAGCAATGTAATTCAGGAAGACCCTCTTGGCATTACCAAGACAGCACAGATGTCAAGGCTTTATTGAGATAAACAGGGCTTGAGATGCCTGTCCACACAGTCACGCAGACAGAATCAAACATTCTGTTGAGCAGCATCTTGGCTTTGGATCTCCATGGTCCCAAGCTCTCCTGTGAGGTCCCCAGGTTCACTGAGGGGCAAAGAGGAAATCCTTCTGTCTGAACTACAAAGCCCCAGCTGAAATCATTACCTTCTGAAATGACAAGCTGCGAGAGAATATAAGGGCCTTACTGATCAGTAGGACAGCAAATATCCCAATTAGAAAATACACAAGGAGCATGAAAAGGTAATTAACAAAAGAAGGAATACGAACAGAACAGAAATAAACCATTAACATGAAAAAATTATCAAATTCTTCTAGCTCTCCAAAAAATTAAAATTCATTTTTTGCCTTTAATACCACACATAAATAAAGAGTCCTAAAATGAATGTTAACAAAGGGTATGAGAAGCAGCATCCCTTCAGAACTTGTCAGAGCTGTACTTTTACACCATCTGTGGTTAGGTGATGCCCACCTTGCCCACTACACCCTAAGTTTCAGGGGTGCAGAAACCATTTCTCATGTGCCTCAATGTCTAGAATTACACCAGACACATAAATCCTTAGCACTTCTTCAGTAAACAAAAGGACACAGACAAATGAATGAACAAACAAAGCACTGCTGTGAGATAAACTGGTTCACTTTCTCCATAAAAAGGGCCATCCCTAGCAAACATCTCAAAATGTCTTTATGGCCAACCCATTCCTAAGAATTTATCCTTTAGGAAGTTAAAGGCTATGAAAAGAAAGTTATTCAAAGCAGAGACATCTGTGTTAGATTAGTTACAAAAATTATGGCACACCCATAATTGGAATACTACACTACTACCAAGAAAACACACCATAAAGACTATTGACATTAGAACTAACTTTAACAGTGAGAGTTCTTTTTTTTTTTTTTTTTTGCGGTACGCGGGCCTCTCACTGTTGTGGCCTCTCCCGTTGCAGAGCACAGGCTCCGGACGTGCAGGCTCAGCGGCCATGGCTCACGGGCCCAGCCGCTCCGTGGCATGTGGGATCTTCCCGGACCGGGGCACGAACCCGCGTCCCCTGCATCGGCAGGCGGACTCTCAACCACTGTGCCACCAGGGAAGCCCAAGAGTTCTTTTTTAATCAGGCAATAAGTAATGTGTCTGATAAATTGTCATTTTAGTAAAGCACGTGTGCATATGATAATCTATAGTACACACACAGGCCACATTCTCCAGAATATCACTGGTGATTAATTCAAAGTGCTAGAATTATCAGTGACTTTTTTCTTTTTCTACTTTTCTGGTTTTCAGCACTAAGCGTTTTTTGTCTCTGTTTTAATTATAGCCTCCTTGCTCCTCACATCAGAGTCTTCTAATCTGTTCTCTAAACCTAATCTTACTGAGCCCTAGAGAACAAGTAAAAAAAAATGGCCTTAAAAGTACAAGTACGCGGGGCTTCCCTGGTGGCGCAGTGGCTGAGAGGCCGCCTGCCGATGCAGGGGACACGGGTTCATGCCCCGGTCCGGGAAGATCCCACGTGCCACAGAGCGGCTGGGCCCGTGAGCCATGGCCGCTGAGCCTGCGCGTCCGGAGCCTGTGCTCCGCAACGGGAGAGGCCACAACAGTGAGAGGCCCGCATACTGCAAAAAAACCCAAAAAAAACAAGTACACATAGGCACTCTGATATACCTGCTGATACAACTTGGACATATCCATACCACTATCATCTTGTAATATTTCATAAGTTATATCATTTGAGATTTTTCAAGGTATATGAATCAGCTAAGTTAACAATAGTTTAATCTCCAACAAAACAGGAAAACACCCCCCCCCACACATACACACAATGCCATGCTCCTGCCCGTGCAAGCACAGCCTCCATAGGAATCTAAGAGTGGGAATTCCAGTTACACACCCACCTTGAGAAGGTTCCAAATGGATACTCAAAAGGTGGCAGCCATACTGTCAGCACACCTCCACCCCCAGGTTAGGGGAGAAGAGGAAGACGTTCTGAGTCCTTCACGTGCTCGCACTCTCTTTTATCATCAGCCTTCACAGTCCTTGTACGAAAGGCCTAACCCACTACACACCTGCACTACTTCCCTTCACAGAGAAGCTCAGAGGCCACACGCAGCGCTGACAATCCTAATCCTAGTCAGGGAGGGGAGTGTTTGCAGCACAGTAAGTCAGTAAAGGTCCCCAGCACCTTGTCCAGGAGCTCAGAACACTTTACATCCGTGTAATGCCCCAAACTCAGCCAAATCCACATGGCATTTTTGTTCTTAAGCTTCAAATCCGTGAACATGTCAACAGGGGCCCCATGGAGACAAGTGACACGCAAACACTGTGTTGACCAACTCCAACCAAACTTTCTATGCAGGTGGTCTGTGGTCTCTTCTCCTGTGATGTGCAGACCTCCCAATCGGACCCTTCAACATTCTAATGAAACTCCTCATCAGCTCCCCAAAGGTTTAGGTTACTGTCTCACCACGCACCCAGAGCAAGATGTTAGGATTTCTGGAAAACCATCCACATAAGGAGTCTTCCTTGTCGGTAGCTCTCTTTCTAGTGGGACAAGGCACATAATATGCAAACTTAGGAAAACCATGTCAAGAAAAGTCGTGAAGCTTGTTCCAGTTTTCGTCCATACCTCGAGCCCATGCTGCGGCTCTGTGGAGGCACAGGCCACACGTGATGTTCTCACGGCGGCTTGCTTGAGCTCTAACGAGAAGCCAGAGTGCCCACTGCGCTTATATCACGTACACTCTCCCTGCTCGGGAAACCCACAGCATCCTGCCGTCATCATTTTAACACCCCACCACCCAGAAACGAAATAAGCTCGTTAACCATATTTTCTAATAATACCATCAGTATTTTTTCAATCAGTGCTTCAAATCTTTTTTATATGTACCTCGGTGTTAAGAAAAGCACAGGTGCACAACACAATGAAGGAAAAACAAGGCTGTTCTTGGCTAAGCACCACTGTCCTAGAGCTCTAGTGAGTGGCTCCAGGCCACAGGGCAAGGAGATGAATATTTCAGCCAACAGCAGTGCCCAAGTCGGGGAGCTACTAAAACAACCAGATCTGACTTCTTAAAGAGTTTACTTAGAATAATATTATTAACCACACAACAAAGCCAGATTTTTATCAAATGTTAATTTCCTCCCTTATCTAATTTCTTTCCTCATCTGCCCAAAATGCCAATAAGGATTCCCACACAGTCATAAATAATTAACTCTTCTAGACTCTATAAGTTAGCAAGTAGATTAGGATACAGAAAGCTGTATTTTTTACAGACAGTTTAGCATCATACTAGAGGTGCCACTTTAGTCCTAGCAGACAGGACATCTTGATCCTTTTCACGACAGAAAATCAACCATCCACTGGCCAAAGTGATAGTGGGTACCTACTCTTCTTTCCAGGTAACTATAGATTAGCCTGTCTAGAAAGCTTACTGATTCAAAGCTATGCGTCTATTATATGCAGGTAGTTTTGCTACAGACATTGTCTGTGATATAATAAAAAATATATTTGGTATTTGTTGGAGGTTCCTGGCACAGAGCTCCTACAACCCTTGGAATTTCCTAAGTGATGAGCGTCTTTATTATGCATAACAAGCCTCCTTCCACTATATCAGAGTTTTTGCTTATTAGGTGGGGGTGGGGAGAACCTCCAAAACTCCAGGATGGGAGGGCTGATCTCCAGAAAAAACAGTCAAGTGATCAGAGGGTTATAACTTCCAGCCCCACCCACTAACCTCCATGTAAGGCAGAGGGTCTGGAGATCGAGTTCAATCCCCAAAGGCCAACGATTTAATCAATCATACCTATGTAATGAAAGTTTCATAAAAACTCCTAAAGATGAGCTAGGGGAGCTTCCTGGCTGGTAAACACATCAAAGTGCTAGAAAGATGACAAGCCCAGAGAAGGTGTGGAAGCTCTGCACCTCCTCTCTCTCCACACCTTGCCCTGTGCATCTCTTCTATTTGGCTGTTCCTGAGTTACACATTTCTAATAAATTGGTAAACATAAGTAAAGTGTTTTCCTGAGTTCTGTGAGCTATTCTAGCAAATAAGTGAACCTGGGGGCGGTGGGTAAGGGAACCCTGTAATCTGCAGTCAGCCAAGCAGAAGCGTGAGTAGCCTCGGCACCCCATTTGCAGCTGGATCTGAAGTCAGGGCAGCTTTATGGGGCCGAACCCTTTAACTTGTGAGATCTGATGCTAACTCCAGGTAGATAGTGTCAGAATTGAATTGAATTGTTGGGCACCCAACTGACATTGGAAAATTGCTTGCAGTCAGAAAACACCTCAGAGTGGCAAAATGTGAAACACTGAGAAGTGAGGACTATTAAGATTTCCTAAAGGCAGAAGAAGTCAGTTTCAAGAAATAAATCTTTCCTTATTTCCATTAATACCTGTAATTGATTTTTTATGCTATCCAAACCTATAAGCAAGCCTGCAGCTTGCACCACCTAAAGCAGAAGGGAAGCTTTATTTCAAAGATGACTTCCCCAATTCTCAAACACCATGAGTAGTTCAGCGATAATTTAATAACTGCAGAGGAGGGGCAAAAAGCCCCACACTATACAATTTTCAACTAGTCACCGAGAGCATACCACCTTTGTTATATAACAACCCCTTGCTTCTTCGGGAACACAGTCAGCCTCTGAACATAAGCATTCTCATACTCATCTGGATGACTTTTGACCACTGGAAATTAGATTTAGCACTCTGGTGACTTTCCATAAAAAAAGCACCTGCGTATCACAGGAACTCAAATATTTCTTGAATAAATGAATAATCCAAGCTCAAGTTTTGATTTAACACCTTTAGGACAAACAGTTTCACTCAGACATCTTGACTGGGGGTTTTATCCATACTTCCCAATAGATCTAATTAGTTGCTTCTTTTGTTCTCATTAATCGAAAGATGCGTAACTAGAAGTTAAATAGGTTCTCTGAAAAAGTTAGCCAGCAAGCTTCAACGAGAGAAACGCTCCTAACTATAGAACTTCATGACACATGGATTAATCAGCCATCCTCTGGCTTTAAAAAAAGATAGCTGGCATTTTTAACTGACTTGCGTTGCATGGCTTGTGATCATCTTTTATACACTCAACCAACTTTTTCCATTTCAGTTCTGTATTACCCTATACATCTTTTTAAAGAAATTTTAAGTAATAATCCACAATCCAAATTTAAATTTATATCCAACTGTGTTACTACCAAAGCAAATAACAGAGGTGGAAAACGAATCAGCATCTTCCATACAAAGCTAATATTGTATATGTATAAGCAATAACTACAGCACTATTATACTCCTCTCACCAACATCCAAATAGCTTCTTTGTACCCCACAGAATAATCCTTCCCGATTAAAAAAAAAACATTAAGATGTGACTAACACTTTCACTTTTCAGTGGACACAGTTAAGTACTATTTGTTGCCCATAAATGTATTCTATAAATTAAGGTTTTTAAAAGGTTAGAATAAAGTAAGATTAATAAAGAGAGTTAAACGGCACTCAAAGAGGATATATTGCACCCTATCTACTTTCTGAATATACAGTACATGAGAGTATCCTGACTGAAATGTCTCTGATTTGTTATTTACAAATTGTGCAAGGTCAAATCAGTGTTAGAAGATCACCACGTGGAGACTTTAATAGTGTAGTTACAAGACGGGTGACTGAACAGGGATAGTGAAATGGGAGAGTTGCTTAAGACAGCTGGAATCTGGTTTGGGACTTTTAAAGATCTCTTGATCTCTGGTGAAGTCGAAGAACCAGTGGGTATGTGAAACCAGTTCTGCCAAATTAAGATCAGTCCCAAACCGGATTCCAGCTTTGCTCATTAATTTATATTCAGTGATTAGAATGCTCAGGTCCTTCAAGCATTATCTTGCCAGTACTTGGGAACCAGAGATAGTCATCAAAAGGCAGTTTGATGAGACAAGAAGTAAATAGGAGTTCTCATCCAAGATATAAAACACACGTGAACTACTTGTGTTCCAGTTGGCAATTACCTTCTCAGTGACTGGTATGTACTTGTCCAACAGGTGTCATTCTTCACCTTTTAGTAGTGACAATTTCTTAAGCAACTCTTGCATTTCACTAACCCTGTTCAGTCACGTACTTCATATCCTTCGGCACTGGTGCAGTTAAGTCATAGATAATCAATGCAATAATTTGCATTTGATAGTATGCCCCAAACACAAACTTTGTTTCTTGGTTGACAACAGCAACTATTTGCAGAGCCCACAAACGTTTAGAAACACAAGTTAACCAGTCCCGAATGAAAGAATTAATGTAGACAAAAATCACTGATGGTAGCCAGAACCATCAGGTGAAAGGCTGATGGGGAACTTTATTCCATATGAAACACACTGACGGCACCAAAGCCCACGGATCAATCTTAACAAGAGCTGCAACCAGAAATCATATGCCTCCTGATGTGACGCAACAAAAAATACACAGCACAGGGGCTTCCCTGGTGGCGCAGTGGTTGAGAGTCCACCTGCCGATGCAGGGGACGCGGGTTCGTGCCCCAGTCCGGGAGGATCCCACATGCCGCGGAGCAGCTGGGCCCGTGAGCCATGGTCCCGGAGCCTGTGCTCCGCAGGGGGAGAGGCTACAGCAGTGAGAGGCCTGTGTACCGCCAAAAAAAAAAAAAATACACAGCACCACCTACCAAGTGTTCTTGCCAAAAATTTGAATATCTATGTGATCAAAGGCCTTATTTCTAACTACAAATTAACAGGAAATACAGGGCAATGTGAAGCACTAATTACTAAAAGGATGTAATCAGCCAAATCCAAAATGTGCAAAATGCTACAAAAAACATGACCCATTTTTTTTCAATGAATAAATGGCAAGAAAAAAGGAGAGAAGAGGTAACTACTGTAAAGAAAGTTGAGACATATGAACCAAATGCAGTATGTGTGTGGACCTTGTTGAGATGTCAACTTGGAACAAATCAACTGTAAATAAGGCATCTGTAGGGCATTTGAGGAAATCTGAACATTGAGTGGCTATCTGATAATATTGTTTTGTTTATTTAACAGTGTGATAATGGCATTAAAGTTATGTATTTAAGAGTCCTTATCACTTAAAAGATGTGTGACAAACACATTTGTGGATGAAATCATGATAATCAGAATCAGCTTTAAAATTTTTTAGTAGAGATAGGTAGAGGGAGGAGGAACAAATGAAATAAAATTGGCCATATGCTGGCAATTGTTGAAGCCATGTAATGGGTACATGGGGTTCACTATACTAACTTTGAAAACTTCTATCATTAAACGTTTTTTAAAAATTAAATAATGTGCTTTCTTCCACCCCTAACTATAACAAAGTAGGAGGGACATAAATCTGAAGACATCAATTCGTCTTTAAGAGCCTGTACACAGATCTGTCCTCACACAGCGCATGGCCACCTTGTTCACTGACTCTCCAGTCTCCTGACCTACTCATCTTGGTCAGCTGTTCCCCAGACACACAAGTCGTTTGAGAATCCCAAAGCAATCCATTCTCTGCATCTGTCTAGGCCAGAATAATTCTGATTTTTTGAAAATACTTTCTCCCTAGTGGTAGATCCCTCTGTCCCTAGCTTTGGAGCCACAAGAAGGAATCTTTCCACTTAATGTTCAGTCAGGCTTGTTAGATAAAGTTTTGAAACTCTCCAGGGCCAGAAAATCAAAAATGATATATAAATGTTATGTCCAGATCTCATGACAATTTTCAAGTGAAGACTCCTCAAAAGCCATTTGGTTTAGAAAATCATTCCTATGAGTGCTCACCGCTTTCTTTCAAGAATCAATAAAACACTATGGTTTATAACATGTAACCTGTGACCAAACCAAGGTCACACAGTCTGCTACTCCTTAGCTGTATGACTTTAGAAAACTCCCTTAAACTTTCTGTGCTTCCGTTCCTCATCTATAATAACTATTATACCTACTTCATAAGATTGTTGGAAGAAATAAAGAGTTAATAACTTACTTAGATAATTTAAATAAAGTGATAGATTAGATAAGATAAATAAAAAGCTTAGAACAGAGTTTGGCACACCGTAAATGAGAGTTATCTGTTGTTATCATTTCAACCACATAGTCTGTCTCTACATGTTCAATTTCTCCAAGAACATAAACTTCTTCAGAGTAGGCTCTAGATTTAATCCATCTTTAAAGACCCCAGTGCCTCTTACCATTAGCAGTATAGATATGTTTGTTAAATGTTATATTTGTGCCTCCGTTTATTTAACCTTTTAAGAGGTTCTCTGAAGGGGAGTAAATATGTATACACTTGATTTTCACTTCTGATTAATGTTCACTGATTTCTACCTAATGAGAAAATCAACACCAACATGGCAGGTCCAAGTTTCTTCTAGAACATCTTTTCATCTGGACACTTGTGTCTGGATTTTGAAAGCACTCATAAAATCATGCAGTAAGAATTCAAGTATTTACTATACCTTGTTTGAAAACCATCGCCCTAAATATATAAGCTAAATTGAAAACCACTTTGATTAACTGGAGAGTTAGTTGGGAATAATTTCTGGAAACTTCTCACAAAAGTTTTGTCAAATATCCTTTCATTGCTCATAGTAAAGTTCAACTGGCAAATAAAAGGAAACTTTCTGCAATGTGGGAGAATCACTAATTTTTTTCTCATTCAAAAACACCACACAGTAAGCTTCTCCAAATGATTTTTAAGGTGCAACAGATACTTGAAACCTTCCTTCCTTTAGCAACAAAACCAATTTTCAGGAAGAATTAATGTTCCCACCACTTCCAAGATCAAAGATAATTAGGTAGCATTCCCCTTGGAATGGTATATGGTATAAAGGGGATGCATGAACCTTGACTCTGCCTATACAACGATTCTTGGGCTTCAATTAGTATAAAAGCTGTTGGAAAGCTTGGGCTTTCCCCTGGCAGTTCATCATGGTCCACAGACAGTGATGAATGTACTAGACGCTCAGTCCTAGGGGCTTACGGCAAACCCTACAGTAGTCTCATTTTGTAACTAAGTTCAGCGTGTATATAGATTTAAATAAACCATGTTACCCTCCAGTAGTAGCAAATGCGGTCATTCTGTTTCTTAGGATTGCTGAAAAACTTAGGTGAGCTTAATAAATTCCAAACAATAAAATTTTAGTCATTGGGTATAGATTTTTGTTACATAAAATGGGAAATTAGAAGTTTAATTAGTTGAATGTTCTAAGCTCTTAGTTTTCAACACAGGACAGCTTGACCCTCCCTCCACTTCTTCCTTTCCGTGGTTTTCTATACTCCACCTCCAGTAAAGTCAAATACTCTCTTGAGTGAAACATCATCTTTTACAGAACTTATCAGGTCAGTAAACTTATTAATGACTTCCTCAGACTTCTGGAAAGATTCACAAAACATCCTTCCTCCTCTTTACTGTTTCATTTTTATTATTACCAATTTAAAAACAATTTGGGGTACTTATTTAAAAAGAATAGTTTCACGATGAAATGAAAATCTGTCATTAGGATACCTCCATTTTCCCCCCAAATACTTTGGTGTGCAGGGTTACCAAAAGCGATCAATACCTGTAATCTAATTTCTATTAGTGACTTCAAGGATAACAGTCAGCTCTGCAACATGTAATTTTCTAAATAAAGATCCTGTTGCTATGTAAACATTCTCAAGTAAAACAATTTTTTAAAGCCATTAAATCTTTTTAGAGCTATCAAAAGTAAAAAAGGCAAAGCTACGGAAACTCAACACTACCAAAACTTGTCTTTAGCACTCAAAAACTCTACAGCCATGGGCGGAAAATGCACTGCAGTAAGGGGGGAAAAGAAGGCTAAAAGTGCCCTTGTATGAAAACTAAATTATTAGGAGTATTTGCCAAATTCCTAACTACTCTCACTTTAATCGGCACAGGATTCTACTAGGCATTTTCTGAGGAAAATCCCCGTGCCCTGGGATCTTTAATGGGTCACAATTCTCATACAAGCAAAAAGTCAAAATGCCGATACACTAAGGTAAATTTGACATTTACAAAACCATATCTCAAAAACTGTTTCTAGGCAAGTCTCCTGCCCCCCTCCCCCCAAAAAATTGGTTTTATAAAGCAAAGCAAATCATATTCTAAAGAACTATGTTTTCAAGTTAGCTCATTAAAGCCACTGAGATATGATCATTCAAACTGAGTCATAAATCACATAAACATATTTACAAGTACAAAATCATTATCTACAAATGGTAAATGATGAACTAATCAACCTTCTAAATGTAGGAGCTCTGCATGGGAAAAAAACATTTTCCCCTGATGTAGTCTTACATACAGACCTTAGAAAAATTCAATAATCTAACAGTGTTAAAGAAATATAACACTGTTGGCTCAAATAACAATTTTATATTAAATATATATTATCTTATATATACTTAGAAAACCAAAAAGCAAATAAATGCAGAAACTATAATTGATAAAAAAGAAAAGATCATGAGGTGCAAAGTGGATTTTTAGTGAATTTCTATAAAAATCTGGTTCCAAAATTAAATATGCACTCACACTATTTGTCTGTGTGTGTGTTAAAAACCTACACACACATCACCAATAAAACGCCATTAACTCGTAACAGGCAATTGTAATAAACTGATTGGAACAGTAATGTAACAATATAAAAAATAAAAACTATGTGTAAGTCAAACAATGGGGGAAAATTAATCCTTCAGAGCTTCCATTAGTCATCAGAATCATCTCAAAATAAGTCTCTTTGGTTTATGATGGAGAATTGAGCATTTGAAGCAGACTCAAACATGGTGGACTTCTAACAATATGGACTTTTGTGTTCTTTGTACTCTATCCCCTCCTACAACTACGGTATGCTATGTAATTATTTTTAATGAATTAAACTGTAGTTTTCCTGAAAATTCTGAAACACCCTTAAAATGAAACTGGAGATTCTGGCACTAGAGTATGCCCTAATAGTTAAGAAAACATTGCTTTGGTGATTTCAAGCCCTTTATTTTTAAAGAAATGAGTGGCTACTTTTAACATACAGTTAATGACTATATTCCAGAGCAAACTGGAAGACTGATTTTCTGCAAACATTACCAAATTGCACTTATAATTTTTAAGACATGCAAATCATAGGACCAGCTTGGGAAAAAGTGTTAATATATGTAAGCAACTGAAAACTAACCCTAAAATATAGGAACCAAGAGTTCAAAAATAAATGCTGTGACCTCAGAGCTGGCCCTCCGTACCATCATTCCAGCTCCAACCCTCCCCCACTTCCTCAAGGCTTCCACTGAGGTCCGAGCCAGCACAGACAGCTCTGCTTGACTCCAAAGCAGGACAGGCCATTGTTGGATCTCTGAGCCGTGGTCTCCAATCAGGAAAGCAGCTATCGTGAGACCCCACAGCAGCCCTCATGTTAGTTCTCTCTTAGAACAGAACAGGGGAAGCAAAGGTACCCAGTGCATATGCGCTCCTGCACCACCTCATCCTGGGTTCAGCTACTAATCGATCTGCAGCATCAGTAGTCGTATGCTTGCAACCAACGCAGGAACAGCCCTAGTCCACTGCACTAAGAGCCCGCTAAGGGCAGAGACCTCTTCTATTCACTTCTGCCCCAATAATCTCCCTCATGTGACGGTACCTATGTGTCCAACATGTGCTCTGTGAATGCATGTATAAAACTGTATGAATTCCCAAAGCTGGAAAAGTAAGAGAAGGACCTCCCAAAGACAGAGGCAGAAATAAAAGGGGAGATATGAGAAAGCAGTCACAGTGTAAAGAGGTAGTGAAGGCAACCAAAAGCGGGCATCAAGCGGGAATACACAGTTAGGTTCCGCCACGTGTAATAAAGCAAGCAGCACTGCAAACCTATCATTTCTGCAACAATGGGAGAGGGACAGTACCATTTAGAAAGTCTAAAGGCATTTTTACATCTACCTACAGAGCCATTTATAGTCACTGCATACACAATTTTAAATTTAATAAAATCAATGTTGGGATTCCCTGGTGGCGCAGTGGTTGAGAATCTGCCTGCCAATGAAGGGGACACGGGTTCGAGACCTGGTCTGGGAAGATCCCACATTCCGTGGGGCAACTGGGCCCGTGAGCCACAACTACTGAGCCTGCGTGTCTGGAGCCTGTGCTCTGCAACAAGAGAGGCCGCGACAGTGAGAGGCCCGCGCACCGCGATGAAGAGTGGCCCCCGCTCGCCACAACTAGAGAAAGCCCTCGCACAGAAATGAAGACCCGACACAGCCAAAAATAAATAAATAAAAATAAATAAAATTTAAAAAATAAAATAAAATCAATGTTTCTCTTGTTTTATGTTCACAATACCACTAAGAGAAAAAAAGCAACAGTGCAAATGCAGTTTAAAATTTTTTAAATGTCAGCATTTTTCTTAAATTAGATTTTATGTCAATATGTAAATAAAAATTTAAAAGTATATTAAATATTAACAGAAATATTTAAACAGAAAGCTAAAAACTGTCATAGTAGATGTGTTAAAATTAAAATATAACATAGGGCTTCCCTGGTGGCGCAGTGGTTGAGAGTCCGCCTGCCGATGCAGGGGACACGGGTTCGTGCCCCGGTCCGGGAAGATCCCACATGCCACGGAGCGGCTGGGCCTGTGAGCCATTGCCGCTGAGCCTGCACATCCAGAGCCTGTGCTCCACGATGGGAGAGGCCACAACAGTGAGAGGTCCGCGTACCGCAAAAAAAATAAATAAATAAAAATAAAAATAAAATAAAATAAAAAATAAATAAAATATAGCATAAAATAGAAGCTGTAACTACATTACATGTAGATATATATCATATATGCAGGTTCACTATGAGCAGGAAATCATATACTATTTTTATTTAAGGTAAGAGAAGGATGACAATGATGGACCAATTAAAATTTTTTATCCGAGGATCTAGCTGCCTTACTCTATTGCTCATTATATATTTATATCATGGATAAACCAATCAAGAAACAAATTTTTGTTAACTACTTTTCAAAGGAAGTCACAATGTTCAACCAATGGAAATTAAGCATTTTGATTCCATCAGAAAATTTAAAAACAGCAGAAATGTTTTCTCCAGGTTAAACTTTATTTCATTTGACTAATTTACTTAAGAATGATACATATCAGAGGATCTAAAAGGTAACAGCATGGTGACTACAGTTAACAATACAGCATTATATACTTGAAAGTTGCTAGGAGAGTAGATCTTAAAGGTTCTTACTACAAAAAAGAAATACTAATTATGTGAGGTGATGGAGGTGTTAACTAACCCTACTGTGGTAATCATTTCGCAATATGTAAGGGCATCTGATCATCATGCGTACACCTTAAACTTACACAATGTCATGTCAACTACATCTCATAAAGCTGGGGGGAAAAGACAATGATGTACATCAAAAGGCGGTCGTGGGAGTTCCCTGGTGGCCTAGTGGTTAGGATTCCAGGCTCTCACTACCGTGGCCCAGATTCAATCCCTGGTCAGGGAACTGAGATCCCACGAGCCTCGCGGCACAGCAAAAAAAAAAAAAAGCAGTCATTATTCTTTCCCACACTATGAGTCAACAAGCAGAAGATGAATGCATTATATTTTGGGATATATTTATGTTAACTGGAGAATAGCCTTCTTGAGTTGGGATTTTTAAAACTGCATTTTATACAAATGACATTTAAGTTTAAAATGCATTTGTTTTGGCTTTATAAATTTTGCTTTCTTATAGAAAATCTATTCTGTAGTATATGAAGACTGGTACCCTAATATACAACCCTAGTCTAAGGCTTCCCTGGTGGCGCAGTGGTTAAGAATCCACCTGCCAATGTTGGGGACACAGGTTTGAGCCCTGGTCCGGGAAGATCCCACATGCCGCGGAGCAACTAAGCCCACGGGCCACAACTACTGAGCCTGTGCTCTAGAGCCCGTGAACCACAACTACTGAAGCCCGCAAGCCACAACTACTGAAGTCCATGCACCTAGCGCCCGTGCTCTGCAACAAGGAAAGCCACTGCAAGGAGAAGCCCGTGCACAGCAACGAAGAGTAGCCCCTGCTCACCGCAACTAGAGAAAGACCGCACGCAGCAACGAAGACCCAATGCAGCCAAAAATAAATAAATAAAATAAATAAATTTATTAAAAAACAAACAAACAAAAACCCTGTCTATGTTGGGGGGTGGGGAGGAGGAAGAAAAAAGCTTTGTTTTAAAGAAAAAAATTAAAATTCATTAAATGTATCCTTTAAAATAAATCAATTTTAAAGCATGAGGTCTCAGAATACAGTTATACTGTATACTTTCTGCACTCCAATCTTAAAAGTGAACTTTCCTCAACCTGTGGTTTAAATTATGGCTAAGTCCAAATATCTATGTACGTCTTTCTATATAACTATATACATATGAATAGATGTCTTTCTACACCTGTATACATCTTTCTAAATCTAGTACATCTTTCTATAGTTACATACATTTGAATACCTACATATGTTTCTCCTATTTCAATTGCAAGTGAAAGCAAGAATATAACACAGTTGTTTTGTTTTGTTTTTTTTGTATTTGGAAAATGAATGAAAAATGGAAGCTCTTTTAAAGTAAAATTGGCATGGTTGGTTAGTTGAAACAATAGTGGACACATTCCCAATACCAAGATGGATATAAAAAAATTAAGTAGCATAATATCATAAAATTTGTAGCTTACTTTGTGCCTTTTCACAGAAGTTTATCTGAAAGCCTAAAGTAAAAGAGATAAGTTCCAGTTCATTTACTGTAAATCAAACAAACCAAAATTAGAACATGACATAGCATTTTTATAATACATTTAAGAACAGTTCAAATCACATAACCTCCACCATCACAGATAGAACTATAACATACGGGCTTTCTTCAAAAACTCAGCTCTTTCTGACTTAATTGTACTTTATTATACGAAACTGAAATCAAGTTTAAATTATAAGAGTTATGTTGTCTTTACTGTTAATTTTCACATCTATTCAATAAGAAGAATAGCTATTAGCCCTTGGAAGTTAAGAACAACTTTTAAGACAGTTTTGTCAATTTCTTCAATCTACAAGTTCAGAACACATCACAAGCTATTTTATTAACTCAAGTTACTGACTTGGAATTATTCGATTAACTACTACCCCTGATTCAAAAGCTTTGGTAGTTGATAAATTGTGAAAGCTAAACACACATAGGAACATTCTGCCAGTGAGCTAACCTCAAATGATAAGACAGTGAACTACTAAAGAGGTGCTTAAATTCCTGTGAAGTAGGCCTGAAAAAAGACCATGTCCCTAGAAACGGTACATAGGACTGTAGCAGTTATGAAAACCTCTGAATTCTCCTTAGAAACATAAACATATTTTCCAAATTCAATTGGGCCTGGTTATACCTTATGCATATATTTATACAGATGTAATTTTGTAAAATGTGCCCAGTAAAGTAAGCTGTTCAAAACAAAAGCCTTTCCAAAATATTCATTTGCCATCATAGTCTATTGGGTGAATTTCTGGTTTTCTCAGTGGTCTACCTATGCTTGTGTTTATTATTGCTTTGGGGAACAAAATGGGGAAAGCAAATTTAGAATGAGTATCACTCAAGTTGTAGTTATATACATTCAATCAAAACTTGCAGGAAAAAAAAAGCCAGGACTAAAAAGGATATGTTTAAGTAGTATTTCCCATCCAGCTTTGAAATTCCTAGGATTTTAAGATATAGTACCTATAATGCACAAAACCTGAAAAATGGCTAATGTAGCTACTCTGACATGAAGGTACCTTTGGGACACAAAAGTAAGCCTCTGCCTACTTACTACCTGATGGCAAAGTGGGAGGAAGTGGGAGTGGAGACTTCAAGGGACAGAAGTCCTGGGGGCAAACTTGAGGCAGTGCCCTGACACTTGTCTCTCTACTGCTTAGGCTCCATACACGTGCTGCCCGCCTCCTCGCCCCCCCACCCCGCCGCCCCGGCCAGATGTGCAGCAGGAACAGACTTCAGAAGGAAACACAAACAAACAAACAACAAAAAATGGATTCTGTGGATCTTATAAGCCTAAGCAACTAAACACCAGCCAGCCTCCTACCAGGCAAAATGAGCTGGCACAAGTCAGGAGGAAAGGGAGCTGGCAGCTGGCACTATGGAAGCAGCAGTGGAATAGGAAACACGGAGGAGCCTGGCCACAGCTCAGAAGCCCATCTCCCACCCCCTCCGCTGGAAGAGGGAACAGAAAATTCACCTGGAGACTAGAGAGGAAGCTGGTGAAACACTGAAACAATTTCGAGGGATAGTTACTATTCTCTTTTTAGCTCTAAATAGGCTCAATAGTTGCTACTAGGTAGCAAAAATAAAAGGTGAGCAAAGAGGTGAACTAAATAGCAAGATGAATGGGGAAAGGAGCAAGAAAAATAAGTCTGAGAAGTATGTGAAAAAGAATGAATTGGATCTGTATAGTTGTATAAAAATAAGTTAAAGGATAAAAGTATAATGAATAGGAAAAAATTTAAGGTATATGTAACTGGGAATGTTAGAACGTCACCAATTACTCCCCTAACACATCAGAAGTTAAGCCCCCTTTTAAATGCTACAAAATTCTCAAAACTTGAAGTTCTGTCATCAGTACAGAATCCATACATGTAGCTAAAAGGGAAGGGGTGAAATTCTCAAAGCATAACTACAGACTTGCTCTTTTTACCTAATTATGGATGAAGTGACCAGATGAACAGATTCTAAGGACTCATACCTACATCTATCTCTGCATTATTTCTCACTCAGAAAAGACTTGCTAACTGACAAGCACAGGCTAAAGTAACTGGAACAGATGGCTCACCTTTTCCTTGGAACTCCATGTAATCTTATCAATTAAATCAGATTAAAAGCCATTACCTAAATCTTTCTAGACCTCTAAAAGACTATACAAACACACACACACACACACACACACAAACACACACATGGGGGTGGGGCGGGGGAGAAACTCTATAGAGAGAGATTATATATATGGAAAAGAACCAGGGGGACTTCCCTGGTGGCACAGTGGTTAAGAATCTGCCTGTCAATGCAGGGGACACGGGTTCAATCCCAGGTCCGGGGAGATCCCACATGCCGCGGAGCAACTAAGCCTGTGCGCTACAGCTACTGAGCCTGCGCTCTAGAGCCAGCGAGCCTCAACTACTGAGTGCACGTGCTCCAACTACTGAAGCCCGCGCGTCTAGAGCCCGTGCTCCGCAACAAGAGAAGCCACCGCAATGAGAAGCCCGCGCACCGCAACGAAGAGTAGCCCCCGCTCGCTGCAACTAGAGGAAGCCCACGCGCAGCAACCAAGCCCCAACGCAGCCAAAAAAAAAAAAAAAAAAAAAAGGAACCCGTAAAAGTCAGAGAGTTGGTGCTTACAGTATAGATGTGGGGAAGTACATGGCCCCAGCCAAGTTTCTTTTCATTAAATCTCAGACCCCCAAGAATAAATATTGAGATGTACAGGGCAAGGTGCTAGTAGGCCTACCAAAGAAATAAAGCTCTGTGGGACTTTTTCCCCTCCTTTTTCTCACCAGGACTCTCCCACCACATTTCCCCCTCATTCTCACCGTCCAACCTCAATCTTGAGAGTCCTTAACTGGCCATAACTGGAAACCTACAATTTACTGTATTTACCAAATAAAGTGAGCTTGCCTGTATCCATTTAAAAGGCTGTTTAGGATGTATATAAGTGTATATTAAAACCAAAGGCAAAGAGTATTTGAGAAAGTAGAAAACAAAATGTGGAATGTCAGACCAGGGTTCTAGTTCCAACTGTGAAACTCAAAAGAGGCATCTTGCTTGAGCCCCAGTTTCCTCATTTATATATAAAATTAAGAATAATATCAAGCAATCTTAGAATTTGAAACAGCGTGTGCACGTGTAATTTTGATTGTCTAGTGGCCCTCATGGGGCACAGCAACCATCCGCACTGCCCTTCGCCTGGGCTGAGGGTATAACGGGCGGGAGGGCGGGACAGGGGCGTAAGCAGCTTTCCACCTCCTCAGTAGCGCCTTATAGTTTCCTGGACACCCTGGATTCTGGTAATGCTGAAAAGGGATAATGAACTCCAGTATGAAGCCACACTGATACAAAGAAAACCACAGCTGCCTGCCTTACTGGGTCAGGCCCACAGACCAAGCTCCCAAACCTTCCTCTGCCACAAGCATGAAGAGGCCAGCAGCTTGCCGCCTTCCAACTTCAACCTCAAAATTTTGGCATGCGCCTTCAACTGTAAAGTTACTCATAGTATACCATTATGACTCTAACATCTCAGCATTTATCTAAGCTTATCCAAACTTTGTATTTTCATTGTACTTAGAGTGAGTTCCACAAGATTTCCTGCTGTGTTACTTCCTTGAGCTTTCCTGACTTCACCTTTCTCAAACTTAAAAGGGACCCACCCACCTTCATTTAGTAATTCCAGGTTATTTGCGTCATCCAGAATACTGGATGCGTCATCATTTGCGTCATCATGATTTTATGAATACTAATCCTTTCCACATTTTAAAAAATTCAGGATCTTGTCAGCTCTCATATGCCAGTTCCATTCCTTCCTGAGGCTGATGACCACCTAATTCACTCTCCGGTTTGTAACTAAGCACTGTATTACCATCGAGTCCGTTCAAGGAAACCCAGTACACCCGGGGAGAGCAACTCATCAACCATGTGACTGTGGGCAAGCATCTAACCTCTATGAGCCTCAATTTTCTCATCTGTAAAACAGAATAATAATACCGGAAAGTGTTCTGTGATGATTAAATAAGGTAATAAATGCAACACAGAGCCTGGGATAGCACAGGTTAATGTTATCAGACTCATTATTATTCCTGGTCTCTCCCTCAGGTGAGCAACGATTATGGTACCTTCCCTATCAGACCAGCTTAACCCACACAAAACCAGTCCCTCTCCTTTCATTTCCTGTCACCAAGAGAGGTAAAAGCAAAGGATTCCACACTCTGCCTCTCCGTTACAGCCCTTCCTACACCCAGCCTGCTGTCCTGAGGACTTAACTCCGGAGTGGGTACTGTCTCCTGGCAGGAACCTAACCCAGATCTCAGAGACACTGGCAAACGCATCAGGAGAGCCATTTAATGTCGCTTATTTTTCAGCAAAGTCAGGCACAGATAGACACATATATAAATATATGTCAGATATACAACAGAGATCTATCTGGCAACCCTTTTCTAGCTTCCCCCTTTTGAAAACTTTGGGTGACTGTTGGTAAGATGAGATATAGTACAGCTTGAAAGAGCTGCTGTGGTGTCCACTTCCACCATCCTTCTCCCTGGTGGGGAATGCCATGCTGTTCTTCAAGAATCAAGCCGTGCACGATGGGACTGCCAGCTTCTTTGTAAAGGTCCATCTTGAGCTGTGCTAACTACGGGCCAGTGCTCCCTCACTGCGCGGCTGTTAAGTCAGGCCAACCTCCTCTCTCCTTGCCCTTGAATCCTTTCTACGGGTTCATGTTAATTCTCAACCTTGCCAAGAGTGTGAAGAGACACATGGAGACTTCCTGGAGTTGGGGAAAAGGGCCAGAAGCTAACCCATGCCCATTATCAGGACAGTAAGTTGCCCAGATGACAAATTTAGCCAGGATGGCAACGTATGCTATTAACTCTTATGCTAAGTGGGTGCCTTTTCCATACTATGCATAGTGTTGAAAGAGTTCTATTACCTTTCAACATCTAATTAAAGTTTTCTACTTGCCTGTAGATTTGCAATCAAAATGCCCCCGAATTCAAAATGCCAGGGTAAACGCCCCAGCAAGTTCAGAACTCTGCAACACAAAGAAGCATCAGGAAGCCCTGAGGCTCCAAAATCAACCCAAACATGGCTGGATGCATACAGCTTCCACCCCCTGACTGAAACCTAAAATAATCTCTTCCTTCTATTCCTGAATCTGCATCACTTCTGGCAAAGATTCTTCTCTCAGACCTGAATGGCTGAAGTGACTTAAATAGAGCTCGGAGAAACCATGTGAACCTGGGTAGAAGAGTAGAAAGAGCAAAGGCTGCCTGTCACCAGGTGGATTAAAACCCACTTCAACTAGGGCAAATTCCTTAATTTAAACGTCAGTTCCCTAATATATGAAAGGAGACCATGCCCATCTACCCTTAAAGAGCACTTAACGAGCATCAAATTAGGTAAAGACAGTGAAAAAAGAGCTGTGTTAACTATTAGTTTCCCTTCTTAATTTTAAATGTGAATTAAACTTCCTCAGGTTGTACCATGTGGGCTGTCTCTATCTACTAGAGATGCAGACTGACCTGAATTATGTGTGATGGAGTTGATTTTGACCTCCAGACCCCTAAAAATAAGAAAAAACTCTATGGGCCCAAATCAACCCAGCTTCTCAAATTAGTTAACAGAAATTGAATGGAAAAAGAGAAATTTGCAAAAAAGGAAACATGATTCAAAATACAGGGTTCACTAATATCCCATCTTAAACAAGTTTCAACTCACACTCTAATAAGGGGCATTAAAAGAAAATGTGAGAAAATCAGTATCCTGAAAGCGTTATATTTTTCTACTTTTTAAATTTTAATACTAGGGTTGCTCTCCTTTTTAAGGAACATACAGAAATGCAATATGTGCTTTGAGGAGGGACCAATCTCCTGACCTGGACTTTATTTATCAGGTTATGTCAAATAAATGGTGAAAGAAATAGTGTGCAACACAGTGGGAAAGGCAAGCAATTCTAGGGTTTGGTACCTTATCCACTGTCAGCACAATTCAGTTCTTTAAACTGGGATAAAGGCACCTCCTATGGTTCTTGAAAACCACCAACTAAATGGTAAAAACAGAAAGACAGTCAAATATAATCACAAATAGGGCATTTCATACTAATTTTTTATATTCAAATATTATTGGGAGAAAAAAGTACACTGATTTTAAATCTTCACTTTTTCTTAACAGGTATGTTTCATTACAGTTGAAGGTTGTGTGTTTTCTTTTATTTTGTAAATATTTTTACTGAGGTATGATTGACATACATTATATTAGTTTCAGGTGTACAACTTGATTCGCTATTTGTACATATTGTGAAATGATCACCACACAGTAAGTCTAGTTAACATCTGTCACCGCACACAGTTAAATAATTTTTTTCTTGTGATGAGAACTTTCAAGCTCTACTCTCTTAGCAACTTTCAAATATGCAATATTATTAACTACAGTCGCTATGCTGTACATTATTTTGCCCATTTTTTAAAAGTAAAATCAAGCTATCATCTTTTTACTTAAATTGATATTTATAAAATGTTCAGCTGAGGGTAAATGGGTAAGGACTGGACTAGTCCATAACTTTTCTGTTATACATCAATATTTGAGACTCAAAAAGAAAAAAAGAAAAACTACCTACATGAGCACATTAAGAGAATCAGAGGCACTTAAAACATATACTTTATAACCAGTTCCTGTAACAAGTACTTTACAAATGTCTCCATGTTTTTCAGACTCAATTATAGATTCTAACTATTCTACACATTTTTTTAAAACTGACATTTCTCAGCTATCCAAGTAAAGTTTAAGGAAAAGTTTAATTTTTCCCTGCTTTAAGTCTCCTATAATAAACTTAACTTCTTGTGTTCATGAGATTTTTTAAAATCTGCTACATTTTAAGGGTTTAGTAACTAAAGCATTTAAATAGCCATGTCTAATAGCAATCCTTATATGTATAGATATTTTATAATTTTCAAAGCGCTTTCATGTGCATTAATAATGTGATTCTCACAACAGCCCCGTAAGGTATTATCCCTATTTTAACAGATAAGAATCCCAGGTGAGTTCAGAAAATGTAGGTAATTTCCCCAAGGTCACAGAGCTTGTACACAGCAGAGCAGTTACGTGAACCCAGGGAGGATAAAGACTCATCAAGAATACTCTGACCAGAAATGCTCAATAATGAAAAATGGAAATAAACAGGGTAGAGTAAAGGGTAGGACCCAGTAATAATGAAGCTAAAGAAACCGTGTGATGGATCATGAGGCGTTAGGGACTCATCTGCTAATAATGAAAGAGACAATTAATTAGACCATTACAAATAAGAGTATTGTTGCTATTAACAATGATGATGGCTAACATGTATCAATCACATCCTTACTGTATGTCAGGCCCACACTTTATATGCATTCTCAAAGTTCCCGTAAGGTAAGCATTATTCCTGCTTCCCAACTGAGAAACTCAGGCTTGGAGAGGTTAAGTATCTTGCCCAAGGTCACAAAATTCTTAAGTCCCGATGAGGGGATTCAAATGCAGGACACCAGAGCTCTGGCTTAACTCAAGCATTATGATATTAAAAAACCAAAAAAAATCAATAATTCTCAGCTGAGACCACTCTTGGGCCACAAACCTCAAGCCATGAAAAAATGTGCAGGGTGACCCAGTGCCCAGCACGGTGCTTCTCACACAGAACGACCACCAATGTTTGTTAATATGACATGTATTCCATGCATCCCACAGCTAAACCCTGCTATTGGAAAGAGCTTGGCCATTAAAAGGTCCCAGAGAGACAGTGCTTTGGGGGTGGCAGGTGACCATGCTTGCGGGGGTGGGGGGGAGTCGCATTTACCAAACATCTTCTAAGGACCTGAAGTATGATCTAAAGCCAAAGATCTGATAGGTGAAGTAAGGGAGGCTGGGCTCTAACATCACAAGACAAACAAAAAAGATCCTACACAGCTGCTTAAGCTCAAGCTTTGTAACTTGGATTGTGCGAGAAAACGTCCTGAGAGTTTCAAGTGCTTCTCTTCATTCTGAGTAACTGAGAGAGGTTCAAGAAGATACAACAGGTTCCTGAGTCAATCAAGGCTAGACACAGTACTGATAAAAGAAAATTCATCAAAAATTCAAAGAGAAGTCTTATGTCCTCCCTCTCCCTTTTAAACTGGGTTCTGCTTATTAGAAAGTTCAGTTTACTGGGTATCAAAACTCAGGGGTGGGAGAGGAGAATGGAGCGCATCAGAATAATTCCTCAACACGATGACTTCCTCTGAGTTCCTAGAACACTCTAAGCTCTTTCCTACTTTGGAATCTTCACACACACTGTTCCCTCTGCCTAGAACCCTCTTCTTTATCGTAACAGAGTCCTCTTTCCAGACAGGTCTTCTGTGACCATCTTACCAAAGCAGACTGCCCCCTCCCCCATTAACTTCTAACCCAGCTTGTTACCTTCATAACACTTTTCTCAATTAGCAATTTTTTAAATTTATCTGCATATTGTCTTCCCTCCCCAATCCTATCAGGAGGGTAAGCTCCATCAGGAATGAGACCGTCTGACTCACTCTTTTCTGTATACCCAGCACTAGAGCACTACGTCTGGCACTAGGCAGATGCTCAGTAAACATTTTTTTTTTTGGGGGGGGGGTTTCTGCGGTATGTGAGCCTCTCACTGTTGTGGCCTCTCCCGTTGCGGAGCACAGGCTCCGGTTGCACAGGCTCAGCGGCCATGGCTCACGGGCCCAGCCGCTACGCAGCCATGTGGGATCTTCCCAGACTGGGGCACGAACCCGTGTCCCCTGCATCGGCAGGCGGACTCGCAACCACTGCGCCACCAGGGAAGCCCATCAGTAAACATTTTTGAACAAAAATTAATTTCTACAGCTTTTTCGAACTATCAGCCTCCCTACTCATCCCCTCCCCCCCACCCCACCCCCCAAAAAACTTGCATTTTTATGAGCTTTGTAAGTCACCTGTTTTGGATATGCAATATAATCTTAAATTGTCATTTTGCTGTTTCATTTCAGCACCACCAACGACAACGAGACTAGAGCTGGAAGATCAGGAAACCCATCCTGTACTTCATCTGTATATTGTACAACACAGTGGCATCCAATAACTAATTTAATTTGAATTAATTATCTGAGGGCCTGCACAGAAAGTGTCCTCTGAGCTCTGACATCATCCTGTATATATCTATCACTGTTCCTTACGTATATCCCATGGGGAGCGGGACAGGGATATAAAAATGAATAAAATCCCGCCTCTGCTTCATGAATCACCTTCTCATAAACCCGAAATACTCAACAAACGTCAAACCTAACCAGACAGACGGTTAAGATGGACCTCGGAGCCCTTTAGGAAGATTTTAATCAAAGAGTAACCATGGTCACACGGACCACGAAGGGTACCCCAACTGACGCTGCTAATAATTTAACGCAAGCAAGTCTGCAAAAGTTGTCAAGAGATTTCTGAGATTCCCTGTTTTCAAAGATAACATTACTACTCAAAATTCCCCAGTAAACTCAAGGAAACGGTCCCTCACGGGCTGGGGCCTGGTATTTTCACAACAGCCCCTGTCAAGAGCCACATAGAGCTAATAAGCATTCCCACTGGGGAAAGTCATTAATTAGGAGGGCTGCTTCAGATGTGCAGTCCCCGCAGAGAACCACTCTGACCCCTGCCTTTCGATTTCCCGGATCTCTGCATTTCAACCGAGCTCCCTGTTTGTTTTATTTATTTATTTATTTATTTGGTCTGCATGCCAGGCTAACACAGAAACCCCCGGCCTCTCCCAGGCCAAGGGCTGTCTCATCACCTTACAGGTGGCACGGGCCTGAACACCCCCGCCCCACCCGCCCAGCGCGCAGAAACCTGCAGAAGTTTGGAAACCGAGGGTCCAGGAGGACCGCGGAGCCCAGAGGTCAGGCGGCGGCCGGGCCCGGCGGCGCCCGCAGGGAACCAAGATGGCCCTGAGCGGGCCCCACTGCGGCGGCGGCGGGGAGCCGGGCCGGGGCGCCGGGGCGCGGGGCCGAGGAGCCGAGGGGCGCGGGGCCGGGACGCCGCCGCCGCCGCCGCCGCCCTGGGCGGCCGGGACCCGCGGGCCAGGCCCCGGCCGCCTCCCGCCGCCGCAGCCCGGCCGCGCGTTCCCGGAAAGGCGGGCGGGGCGCGCCAGGTAAGCGGCGGCGGCGGCGGCGGGGGCGGCGGCGGGGGCGGGCCCGGGCCAGGTGGGCCCCCGCGGGCGGCCGGGAGCCCGCCGGGCCGAGCGCGGGCGGAGGCCGCGGCCCGGGCCTGCGCGGCCCGCCGCCCGGAGCCAGGCCAAGCCCGGGGCGGCCGGCTCGGGGCGGGAAGAGGGGAAGGAGGGAGGCGGACCGGCACGGGCGGCTCGGTGGCTTCCTCAGCCGGGTCCGGGGGCGTCCGCGGCCGCGGCGACAGGCCGCGACGACGCCGACGGCCGCGCCGGGGGGCCGGGGTCTCGGCGCCGCCGCCTTCCTTACCCTGCATGCTGCTGACGGCCGGGTGGCCGGGCGCTGGGGACCCCACGGGGCCCGGGGTGCCGCTGCCGCTGCCGCCCCCGGAGCCGCCGCCGCCGCTCGGGCTCGGAGCCGCCATTGTTGGGAGTGAGGAGCCGAGCGGCGCCGCGGCGGCTGCAATGCAGCAAGCTCGGCCTCTCGCACGGCCGAGGGGCGTGGCCAGAGCTCGCTTTGTGCCCGCCCCCGGCACGCCCCCAGCCCGCCCCCGCCCGCGGCTGAAGCGGAGCCGCACCAGATGCTGAGCGGCTGAGCGGCAGAACTGACCAGGTCGCCGGTGCGGGACCCCAGAGGCCGGCAGAAGTCCTGCACCGGGGCTGCGGGCCGCCACGGGGCCTAGAGCGGTTTGCGGAGTGAGGAGTGTGTGCATTTGGGGTATAAAAGGGTACACAGCTTCTATCATTCCTACAGAGGTGTGTGACCCCAAAAGTTTAAGAAGCCCCTGTTGGAATCTCAGAACCCAAAACCAGAATCGTAAAACTGAAAGGGATCGCAGAGCTCGTGCTTCTTGTCCAGTCTCTGACACGGCACTTCCAGAGGGGACTTGGCTCTACCTGTGGTTCCATCTGGAGCTCCCACTAAGCCTTGCCTAACACCCTGACCCTCTACACTGCCCTGGGAGATCCTAAGGAATGCTACTGAAAGTACCGTCAATGGACCCATCCCAAGAAGACTGAATCAGAATTTACATTTTAATAATATCCCCAGGTAATTTGTATGCACATTAAATTTGAAAAACAGTATCTTAAGCATGCAAGCTCCCTGGCCTCCCGAAATATATTATCTATATCACCGACTTCCCCTAAATACACACTGGATTCTCTCCCCCACCTCTTCTACACCTTATAAGACGAGCCATATAAATTATATAATTTAAATATGAATTATATAAGATGGCAACTTCACAGAACAAAATCAAGTTTCTTCCAGTGCTTGGCACAGAGACTGGTTTTAGGAAGGCAGCAGCTAAAAGAAAAAAAAAAAAAAGGTCCTTTATGAGGCTGGGGGTTTGTGGGCCAACAGAAATGTAATTGGAACGGTAAGGTATGGATCTCTTGGCAGAGGTATGTCTCGTCTATATATAGAATGACCAACTATACAATATGCCAAGTAGTCTGAAACATGGAGCTGGATGTTTCCTGCCCTTTGGAAGCACTGAGCAATCTATACCAGGACATCCTTCCACACAGACCTTATCTGTGCTGGAACTTCCTCGGGGCATCTTGGTAATGTCCCCTCCATCAACAGAAGCCTTGCCTTCTTGCTCCGAACCCAACCTCAGCCATCATCTTGACTGCTCACAGGGGCTAGAGTTAGGGCTTAGGGAAAGTAAACTGGGGAGGCAGTGAAGGCAAACTGAAGGTGAGAGCATGTAGGTGTGCTTAAAAGTGGAGAGCCTTGCATTCCAGCCTGCCAGAACTCTCCTCTGAGGGCCTGGCTGGCAGAGCGACATCTCCATTTCCAGGTCATTAGAAACACTGCCAAATTCCCATCTGGGAATCAGTATCCCAGATTGCTCTTCTTGGTCCTGGGGAACCATAAAAGTGGGGTCCCCAGAAAGGAAATATAATCAGAACCTGGAAGGAAAGTGTCCCATCCAGGCTGTTCAGCCCAGAGTACAGGCTAAATACTCAATCTGCGTCTTTGACATGGTGCTGATGGGAAGAATAGCAACAAATGACAGAGAAAAGGAGGAGCTGAGGCTCCCTAAATGCTCTTCTTTGGAGGTACAGATTGGAAGACAGCTTTCTTTTCTTTGAGGTTTATGTTTTAGTGCCCGGAGGGGTTAATATCAAAAATCAAATGAAATTCTTCTCTCAAAACATCAACACAACTTGCCAACAATTAACAAAGATTGATGCAAAAATATAGGGACCCCACCACCACCATCCCCAGGCAATAGTTTTGCACTTTCCTTGGCTTGGCCACTTTAACATCCTGGGAGAAAGCATCAACAGCCTCATAGTTTTTTGGCAAACACACCAAATGTCGTCATCAGACTCCAGATGCAGGATTACCAGACACCAAATAGTTCTATCTGAGAAATTTTCTGACACTTTATTCCAGTACCTGCCAGTAGATTTCACAACCAGTTCCTGCTGACTAAATGTCACTGTTGTGTATGCCATTTCATTTCTCACTTGCAGTTCCTTGGGTTTTGGAGTGGTACCAAGAAATGACTTGGAAGACTTCTAGTCTCCCCACCCGCATTAGTACCATAAGTATCCCTCCCCCATTTTTTGATGTGGACAATTGATATACTTACAGTCTTATGTAAAATGCTACTAGTCTCTTTTTCCAATTATACATATTTCTTTAATAGAAACTTATTATTTAATAGAAATCCTAGAGGCAATACTAGAGATTAGTCAACTATTTAGTAGGAAAAAGTTTTCCAATATTATTTTAGATTATATAGGTTACATTTAAGATTGTTCAAGAAGAGTTTAATCAAGTAAGAAAAACATTGACCTGATACAGTTAAGTGAACTTAAATGAGGAAAATATGTGTAACAAATAAACCTAAAGGAAAACATTCCAACTAGGAAATTCATTCAGGAAAGTTGAATTAAAAGAGTAAATATATTGTGGGATCTAAAATATGAGACAAATGAACTTATTTACAAGACAGAAACAGACTCACAGACATAGAAAAGAAACTTGTGGTTACCAAGGGGAAAGGGGGTGGGGGAGGTATAAATTAGGAGTTTGGGATTAGCAGATACAAATGACTGTATATAAAATAGATAAACAACAAGGTCCTACTGTACAGCACAGGGAACTGTATTCAATATCCTGTAATAAATGATAATGGAAAAGAATATGAAAAAGAATATATATATATATGTATATATATCTGAATCACGCTGCAGCATGCCAGAAACTAACACAACATTGTAAATCAACTATACTTCAATGAAAAAGAAATTTTTAATTAAAGAAGTACTTTAAGATAAAATGGGACAAAAAGAGTCTAAAGAAAGCAGAAATAAAGGATGCTTTCAGAGAAGAGTAATATGTAACTAATTAGTTTTTTGTTTAATAATGCCTAATGCTGCGCTTGTAATAAAACAGACAGTATACTTGGATTGCTGTTAGTATTGTTAACTAGTGCATAAGAACCAGGGATAAGAACCATCAGGGACTTCCCTGGTGGTGCAGTGGCTAAGAATCCGCCTGCCAATGCAGGGGACACCGGTTGGAGCCCCGGTCTGGGAAGATCCCACATGCCGCGGAGCAACTAAGCCCGTGTGCCACAGCTACCGAGCCTGCGCTCTAAAGCCCAAGAGCCACAACTACTGAGCCCGCATACCACAACTACTGAAGCCTGCGCGCCTAGAGCCCGTGCTCCACAACAAGAGAAGCCACTGCAATGAGAAGCCTGCGCACCACAACGAAGAGTAGCCAGCCCCCACTTGCCACAACTAGAGAAAGCCTGCGTGCAGCAACGAAGACCCAACACAGCCAAAAATAAATAAATAAATAAATTAATTAATTAAAAAAAAAACATCAACTAGGTCTGAGTTTGGGCAAAAACAAGAAAGGATCTTGGCTTGTTCAAATTGATGAAGCTATGAGCTTTTTACTTTTTCTATGCTAATTTTTTTCTTATATATTTATGTTTTATGGTTTCTTATAGACTGAATTGTGTCTCCCCTGCAAAAAAAAATTCGTATGTTGAGGTCCTAACCCACAGTACCTCAGAATGTGACTGTATTGGAGATAAGGCTTTAAAGAGGTAATTAAGGTAAAAGGAGGTCACACTGGGCCCTAATCCAATATGACTGGTGTCCTTTTAAGGAGAACAGGACACACAGAGAGAAGGCTGTGTGAAGACACAGGGAGAAGACGGCCATCTACAAGCCGAGGAGAGAGGCCTGAGAAGAAGGCAACCCTGCTGACACGTTGATCTGTACTTCCAGCTTCCAGGATTGTGAGAAAATACATTTCTCTTGGTTAAGCCTCCCAGTCTGGGGTACTTTGTTATGACAGCCATAACAAACCCATACATGGTTCAAAATAATGAATCGCTTAAAAGAAGTACAGCCTTTTTAGTAATATACTAGTAGCTGGCATAATCCTTGGGGAGCGGAAAAGGCAATTAGGCAAAATATGTTTCAATAACCAGCAAATTCATGTTTATAAGAGCTCCTTGACAAAAATCCCTAAAGGGGCCTGAAGTTCTTGGCTCTGTCATGTAATGATTTTTCCTTCCCACTGGAGAGGATGGATATAACAGAGTAAGGCCATTGCTATGAGCAATGTATGACAAGGTCAGAGTGACATCTGTATACCCCCTGCTTAGAGCACCTTTGCTTAGAAATGTAGCTTGCTTGTTCTTCTTGATACAGGTCTCAATGGTTACATTAAGAGGACAGTTTTCTCTTCACATTCCAAATAAGGCAAAAATAAACTGCAATTGATTGACACTGCTGTGAACACTTGTGTACAAGTTTTTGCATAGGTTTTCAAATTTCTTGTGTACATGCCTAAAAGCAGAATTGTTGGATCACACAGTAACTCTGTGTTTAACCATTTGAGGAACTGCCAAACTCTCTTCCAAAGTAACTACACCATTTTACATTTCTACCAGCAGTGTATGAGTGTTCCAGCTTCTCCACATCTTAGGCAAACACATTATGATCTGTCTTTTTTATTAGAGCCACCCTTATGGTAACAGTGTATTTTGAGGCATTTCATCTATAATAGCCACTGAATTGGACATTGGCAGACATTGTATATTTTATAAACTTAAAATGAAATGTGTTCATTTCAAGAGGAACTACCACAACATGAATTCCTGTGACCACAGATGACTCACTTTTGGTACATCGGTCCATATCAAATCTACCAGTCAGAGCTCAAGGAAACTGTGCCCTTTTCTGAGAGGTACAAACAATTTGTTGGCTTCCTCTAACCATCAGAAATCAGTAACTAAATTCTATTAGTAGTGGATGAAGCATTTTATCAGCGACATAGATGAACGAAAAAATTAATGCTGGACACATAGGAAATTCTCTATTTTTGGAATATTGAAAAAAATTCAATTATTCAACAATAGGAATTAATAATAAAGTTATACACTATACACAGCACAAAAATATTAATGAGCAGGAGAGAAGATGTCACAAGAACAAAAAGTCTGAATTGCGTTTTATAAAAAGATAAAGTGGACACTTAGGAAAAATGCAATTTACCTTATATTAGTCAGATGCTAAGAGCTTCTCTAAGTCTAAATACACCTCTGAAAACTACACCTCATTATACCCCAGAAGTACTTCATATGTTTGTCTGTAATACATAAATATAAAGATATATTTACTTATATATCTAAAGAACGTATGAACCAATAAATGAGCACCAGCAATGCAATAGAAAAAAAAATGAGTAAAAGATAAATAAATGGCTTCTAAACCACTGATTCCAAATCTCGTTCATAATTATAGTAGTATGCATTTAAATAATAATGGTATATAATATTTTCCTTTAAAAATTGATAAATATATTTTTCTGTTGACATTTCTAACTTATGAACTACCTCAGACACAAGCTCCCATTAGTTCGAAGAAAGGTCGTATTTAAACTCAGTTCATTCATCTAAAGTCATTCTCTCCCTGATCTTGTCTTAGGTCGTAGATAAAGACAGCCTCTGATGGCCCACAAAACAGCCACATTCCAGTACCAATTTATTCTTTTTAATTAATTTATTTATTTATTTATTTATTTTTGGCTGCATTGGGTCTTCCTTGTGGTGTGCGGGCTTCTCAGTGCAGTGGCTTCCCTTGTTGCAGAGCATGGGCTCTAGGCGTGGGGGCTTCAGTAGTTGTGGCACACGGACTCAGTAGTTGTGGCATGTGGACTCAGTAGTTGTGGCTCACGGGCTCTAGAGCGCAGGCTCAGTAGTTGTGGCGCACGGGCTTAGTTGCTCCGCGGCATGTGGGATCTTCCCTGACCAGGGCTCGAACCTGTGTCCCCTGCATTGGCAGGCGGATTCTTAACCACGGCGCCACCAGGGAAGTCCCTCCAGTACCAATTTAGAGTTGTAAAACTTTCACATAATACTGCATCAAAATTTAAAATTTGTTATAAAGAACTAAAATTTCAAAAAGAACTAGAATTTTACCACTTCCTATCTGTTTTATTCATCTTTCCTTTCTCCATATAAGTGACTGGGCAACTGGATTTGGAGAAAGTCTTTTGATAATAAACTTTTGGTAGCTTATGAATTGTGAATATTGTAAATGTAATACCTAATGAAAATTATTTAATATGTAGCTAAATTGAGATTGATAGCTGTCCTTCTGTTGTTGCAACAAGCATTCTTTTATGAGTTACAAAGTATTGATTACCATACATTTATATTCTTCTAAGCAGTTTCATTTAAAAACTAATCAGAAACACAAATTATTTTTGAAAAGTCTGTTTTATAAAAAGATATGTTTTTTCCTTATTTTACTTACACAAAATGTTTCTTTTCTTCTCTTTATTGAACAGAAAATAAATGTACCGAGTTTCTAATCTCTGCTCTGGTTCTACTCGAATAGCAATTAATTGCAAGATACAGAGATGATAGATCGTGTAAGAATTTACTCAGTGAATATTTATTACTAGATCAATAGAGTAAAATTTTTGATAGTACTTTTTTTACTTAAAAGTCTTTATTGGTTCCCTTTAAGCCTGAAAATAAAGTTTTGTTAAGCTACCCTCCCCATTTCTCTCTGCCTATTCTAACCTGTTCTTGACAGGTGCTACTGTAGAGCTTTCATGCCATTTTTGGTCTATTATGCCTTATTAAATCCAAGCCACATGTGCAGTCAAAGAAAAATGATAATCTTTTTGTCATTTCTAAACTACTCTCTCCTGATGTTACATATATAAGCCATGTTTTAGCAGGTTTTTTTTCCCCTACCATCTCACAAGTCTGTGTGCTAGAATTCGGGAATATATTTTTAGACAGTTTGGTGCAGTTCAGTGGTTTTCAGGAAGCCAAGTTAAGGGATTTCTTTGTTCTTTTCCCTCTCAGCCAGGCTGGAGCAAGGAGACATGATCTTAAAAGCTCAGGAGTGTATGACGACACAGAGATGGGTAGCATTTGTCCTGGAGGACCACAGGACGCCACAGGGACCTCAGGAGGACTCACATCACTGTTTCACGAGGTCCAAACGATGCCACTCGGATGTGGTTGCCTTGAACACAACTGTCCTCCGGCATCCATGCGTGGTCCGGGTGGTCCTAGGGGTGGCCTTGGAGGGCGACACAGGCTCACAGACAAGGTTGTCTACACCAGACCATGTCTCCTTGACTACATATGTTTTCAGGTATGTGGAGGAAATCCAAGATCATTCTTCATGGAGAAAGAAGTCCAGATCCCAGTTTATAAGAGAGTGTATCCATGAGACAAATGTCTAACTCTCCCAGATAGGTCTTGAGGATCTAACTCCTTCTTTCTTTTTTTTTCCCCCCTAGTGGACTCTGATTGAGCTCTAGTGCTCACAAGTCATGAATCTTCCAGGACAGTCACAATTCAAATACTACGTTCCCAATTTTTGACCATGAGGTCTGAATTTGGGTCCTGAAAATACAGTTACATACACCTAGGATAAATTCTTGCTGTTGCTCTTGACTGATTCCTTCGTATTTCTCTCTTGGGAGCTGCCCTGAATAACGGGGATCTGGGGAAGGACCGTTCCTAGACGCCTGGTGCCTGGTGGAGACAACAGACTGACAAGAACATGGCCAGTGCTCTGGGGGAGAAGGGCTCTGGGGGAGAAGGGCTCTAGGGGAGAAGGGCTCTGGTGAGGCAGTGCCCTCCCCAGGCTGCAGTGGTCAGCCTTGCCTCTTCCCCTGAAAGCCCTCCAACCCACTGGCCAGCTGAGCCCTCAGGCATCCCCAATGAGCTCTAAAACCCAGAATCCAAGGTGGGCATCATTAAACTACCACCTCCTCTGAGTTCTGGAGAATATTACTGAGCAGTTCTGTTCAAACACCTTTAGAGACCAGGTTAAAGTCCTGGAAAATGTAAAGAGACTTGATTTACAGGGATGGTCAGCGTATGTCATACACCATAAAAGGTGTTCCCAATTCAAAATAAGAATTTAAAAACTGTGCTTGCCAAACGAAATACATGCTTCCAGTTTCCAGTGCCTGGTTTGGAGGGTCCACAGCAGCATCAGAGGAAAGAAGGAATCTTTGGTAAAATTCTGCAAGCTTTAATGAATACACTCTATGCATAATTCTTGGTATCCCAGCTTCTTCCAAGATGAGGTTATGTTCTGTGCCTTTGGCCACATGCCGTTTCTTCTGCGCATCTCCACGGGCAGCCTGAATCTCTCTGCAGTGGCCCTCCGAGACTTCCTAAAACACACTGCTGCTGCCCATTAACTTAATTTTCTCTGTGTTCTCCTAATACCACATGATGAATAGACTATATTCTGGAAAATAGGGTTTTTTTTGGTATTTTCTTTTAAACCCCAGTGTCTGGTTCATCCCAATCCTTTTCTCTCTGTGTGTTTCCCAATGTTCAGACCCTTTTTGTTAATTAGCAGTGACAGATGACTCACCCGTCTTGCTGGCTCCCCAGAGGAAGAAAAAGCTTGCTTCTTCTATTGATCTCAAGCCCTTCAAGAGTCACCAAACGCTCCTGGAAGCTTCTGTCACAGGGAGGAAAGTTCAATCTGAAAAAACTTGGGCAGTGGTCCAGCCATCCCTCGCATCCGACAGCAAGGACAGATGGGCCTCCCACTGCTCGATGCTGGTGGGGTTTTCAGGAGCCCTGGCCATCAGAAAGAGGGAAATGTCACAGATTCAGCAAGGGCAGGGGCTGGCTGTCCAAAGCCGGGAGGGTCATCAGCTCAGCAAGAGATCAAGCAGCTTGAAGGGAAGGAGACCCATGGAGGCCACAAGGGACCGCGCGGAAAGCAGAAATCAGTAAGAAGCATCAAGATGAGGCACCTAAGGGACCAAAGAAGGAGAATTCTGGGTGGTAGAATGTTTAAGGGAGTCTGAGGCCTCTTACTCAATCTCCCTGAAATTGTTAACCAGATAGAACTCTCCAAGCTTTAAAGGGCCCCTGATCGGTTAATGGGATAAAGAATCATCTGTGCATCACACTAAGTGAAGTAAGTCAGAAAGAGAACAAATACTACATATCACTTGTATGTGGAATCTAAAATATGACACAAATCAACATATCTACAAAACAGAAACAGACTCTCAGACATAGAGGACAGATTTGTAGTTGCCAAGGGGAAGGGGGGTGGGGGAGGGACGGATTGGGAGTTTGGGATCAGCAGATATAAACTATTATATGTAGGATGGATAAACAACAAGGTCCTGTATAGCACAGAGAACTAGATTCAATATCCTGTGATAAACCATAATGGAAAAGAATATTAAAAAGAATGTATGTATACTTATAACTGAATCACTTTGCTGTACAGCAGAAATTAACACAACATTGTAAATCAACTATACTTAAATAAAATTAAAAAAAAAAGAATCATCTATAGGATTCAGAAGTTTTCCACATCTGTACCTGAAGGCAGGAGCTCTTTTTCTGGCACGAACAAGAGACGGATCAATTACATAGAGAGTCTTGACGAGGTGAGATCCCAACTTTTAGTAAACATTAGGCTCTGTGGTTGAAACCCTATCCAGAACACGAAGATAATTTTCAGTGATGCTTAAGGTTATACAATATCCTACCAGGTACTTTTTGGAATTTCTTAGTAGGCACATTTCTTCAAAAATTGCTTAATTAACAGATGGTATTGAAAAATGAAAATGTTTTGCCAATGATGTACTTTTTCCATTTGGAGGGTTTGTGAAGTTTCTTTTTTAATTTATGACAGCCATTAAAACTAAGTGTTGAAAAAAAAAAGTAAAGGTAGAACAAGACCTGAAAAATCTCTGTAAAATTAGAGTATTAAATCAAGATTTGCTCAACTAAGGAGGCCTGTTCCATCTCATTTTAAGTGGGAATTTTATTCAACAAATAAAATAAGTATTTTGAAAAATTATTTTTTCATTCTTACCTCAGTCTTTGTTAACTTTTATATTCACGTTTTATTATATAGAATATGTAGGCAAAATAATACATGTATATTATTTATTAATAAATACATATACAAATAGTGGCTCTCTAGCCTCAAAATAGTTTTACTGGTAAAGAGTGCTTGATCAAAAAAGTGTAGCGACCACTGCTCTAAATCAGGGTTTCTCAAATGTGGCCGCAAGTCAAACTCACACAAAAGGCATGTTAAGCCCAGATTTCTTGCCTTCTCCTAAAATTAGGTTCTCTGAGAAGTGGAGCCTCGAAATACAGTTTTTAAGCAAACTTCCAAAATGATGCTTTTGGCACTGGTCTGAGGAGAAGCACTACAATGCACAGTTAATAATAAATAATTGTCTCAACTCATACTTCAAGAGACTAACAGACCTAGTTAGTGGCCAAAACTTTTATGGGCAGGAATGATGATCACATATCACAAGGAGCAAGGTGACAGTTTATAAAGAAATTATTAAACTGCCAAGTGTAACTTCCATATCAAGAACCATCTATCAGAATTAGAGTTTTCAACCTGAAGTTCGTGGGTTCCAAGGATGCACTTCAGGGCTCTGTGAACTCCCTGAATTTGTGTGCAAAATTTTGTATATAGATATGTATGCGCACTTTCCTTGTGAAAAGAGTTATAGCTTCCATCAGATTCACAGAGGGCTCCGTGGCCCAATTAAAGCTTTCAAATTACTGTTATCTTCCTTGGATGTTTATCAGCTAAAAACTTAACATGCTAAAGATAAAAACTCATCATCTTCCCTTTCCAAACCAGCTCACCTCTTGAATTTCTTAGAAGCAAAGCACCTTGGTGTTGGAAGTAACACCCTCTGCAAGTGTCTCTCTAAATGTTTCTGACAAATTGTTACCCATGTTCTGCTCAGGAACTCAAAAAACAGCTTTGTTACACAAGTCGCCTTCAGAAACTTCCACCTGGGTTAAGCTGAAATAGTATTTTTCACTATTTTCGCCGCAGAGTGGGTCTTGCTCAGGTCCTGGGGCCTAGAAAAACATGCTGAATCCGTTTCCCACTGGTCAGTTTTTCAGATATGTGAAGACATCATGACCCACCCATCCCCCCCTTTGCCCAAAGCTTTGTTTCTTCAGAGATGTCTCCCATTCCTGATAACCCTGGGCAGGGTACTTCACTATACTGACAACTCTTTTTTTTTTTTTTTTTTTTGGCGGTACGTGGGCCTCTCACTGCTGTGGCCTCTCCCGTTGCGGAGCACAGGCTCCGGACACGCAGGCTCAGCGGACCAGGGCACGAACCCGTGTCCCTGCATCGGCAGGCGGACTCTCAACCACTGCGCCACCAGGGAAGCCCCAACTCCTTTTTAAAATGCTCTACGGTTTGCCAATTGCCCGTGATTGAACATTCATACGATACACACGTAACTCCAGTCTCTCAGATTTGGACCTGATACTTACTACTAACACAGCTTTGTCCCACAAGATGACTGTGTGGTCGAGTGCAGGATGGCCTGGAAATGGGCAAGACCGAAGTTCTGAAACTGATGAGGGCTTCACCCGTTATCCCGGTTAGAAATGACGGGGAAGGAGGTAGGGGTAGAGAGTGGACAGAGCGGAGGTGTCGAAGAGATAGGCGGTAAAATCATAGGACTTGGCCATTGTTGGCACGTGGGAAAGGGAAGAAGGGGAGGGAGGAGGCGAGGAAGACACCACGTTGAAGGCGTGAGGTGAGGGGGGCAGGCAGGCAAGAGACAAGGTGGGAAGAGAGGCTGGCACCCTACTGAACTTCAACACTGAAAGAGGGAAGGTGGAAGGAGAGCGCCCGGGAAATGCAGAGTAGGTGAGAGCTGGAGAAGCGGGACAGAGCAAGGTTGGGGCAAATCATATGCCCCTGGGAAGCCAAGTGAGGTGAGAACCCCAAGGACGAGAGACTCCGGTAAGAACCTGGGATAGGACCCGAAAGCTTCAGCTCTGGGTGTGGGACTGGCAGAGGGGTCTGGGAAAGTCACGAAAACGACCTCTGCAGCCCTCGCAGTGCTTGGTCCAAGTGCCCGGCCCAGACCCGGGGCTCACTACACATCCAGGTGAGGACTGAGTGACCGCGCGGAGCTCGAATGAATGACACAACCGCCCGCTGCAGACGACGCACAGTGGCCTCGGCGCCGCGGAGGCGGGGGCGGGGCGGAGCGACCCGGACGGCCAATCGGAGCCCGCACCTCCGCCCCGCCCCCGCCCCGCCCCGCCAGCTCCAGAGGCGCGCGCAGCCTCCCGTCTCCCGGAAGTGCGCCCGGAGCCGGCGCTTCGGGTTGAGGTGAGCGCACGCGGGCTGGATAGGCCTGGCCGCGGCAGCCCGGGGTCTGGCCTGGCGCCGCCCGCGTCCGCGCCGGACTCGGCCGGAACTCCGGGAGCGGCGGTCGGGCCGGCGGACGCGCGCCCGAGTGCCCGGGAGCGCGCGCGGGGACGCGGCGAGTACGGGGGAGGGGCGGCGGGGCTGTGAGTGGACTCTGGGGTCGTGGAGACCCGGTACCCCGGACCGGGCCCTGTGTCCCTGAGCCTGTGGGCCCCTCCGGACTCTCCGGCCACGTCTCTGGACTGGGACCGAAAAGGGGCCCCTCCCTCCTGCCTTCCCTCAAAGGCTGGAAGTGAGCCTCGGGAAGAGGGAACCCGGATGGGCTGATGCCCGGAGTCTCTTTCCCGGCGCTGTCGGCGTCGTGGGCGGAGGGTGGAGAACGCAGTGGGCAGCACTGCCCGGCGCCTGGCAGGCCTGGATCCCGCCTGGCCTCCGGGGCGCGAAATGCCTGTAGCTTCTCCTCTCCTCCAGCCTTTTGTGACAGCTCCCAAATCCGCCCCCCAGATTCAAAGGTTTGCAGCTCTCCTCCCCAGAGCACAGGCTTAGAGCCTCCTGGGTTTGAATTTGGCCGCCGCTGTGAGCCTCAGAGGTTGCCGATCTGTACACTGTAATACTCACCATGCTGGGTAATTGTGAGGATTAGAAACGACTTGAACCGGGCCTAATAAGGAGCTGATGCATAGTGTTAAAGAAAAAGTTACTCAGAGACTCGTTAAAAACGGTAAGGCAGACTATTCAGGGGGGCTACCGTGGGACTTTGTGGTATTGGAGCGAGAGATGGAATACAACAAGGACAAATGGAAATTTATAGCCAAGGGGTGGGGAGGGCTCAGTGGGTGGAAAATTACTAAGAGGAAACATCTGGGTTAAGGGGGGATTCTAGCTAAGCCAACTTGACCGGTTTTGTTGAAGGCAGGCCAGGGCGATAAGGAATTTGACCAGATACCAAGGGATGTTGAATTTGATCAAATGTCAAGTCTTGCTGACTCCCTAAACTGGAGTCAGCAAGATTCTTGCTAAACTGGACTGGAAGTGACAAGGACAGAGTCCAGGGGCCATTCCTAGTCAAAGAGATTGACTCAGGCAACTTCAGCTTGACTGAAGTTTGATTAAGGAGACAGTCTTTGTCAATCGTAGGTGCTCTGCAAATGGTTACTTATATATGAATGTATAGTGAGTATCCTTACCTAGATGTTCATTTAAAAATTCATTCTAATTTGTTATAGCTTTAATAAGTATAGCAACTATACATTTGGAATATCTTTAAATTTTTTCTCATAACTAACAGGAGCAGATTCTCAAGAAGTCATTGGGATATCAATCTATAAAGCATCTGTCAAGTAATTTAATTATAAGCGAGTCATTTCCCCTACCATTATGTGAGAGTATAATTGCTGAAGTTAGATTTAAATGTTTTATAAGATCTATAGTTTTCCCTAAAAGTCAGTTTCCATGTTATCTAAACTGCTATCTTAATTTGGGAACTAAGTAAATGTGAATAATTCTACTGATAAGTCTCTTGCTATCTGAAATCTTGCTACTTGTTATTTGAAACTCAGGATCCAAATAGATCTAGACAGTGAAGGATGCGTGTATATTTATTAAAAATTTTAACATTTATTTAAAGCTGTTCATTTCTCTAAGCAGTGCTTTAGCTGTTTCCTACAAATTTTGATATGTTGTGTTTTCATTGTCATTCAATATGAAAATATATTTTAATTTCCTGTGTGGTTTGTTTTCTTTGGTCATAGGTTATTTAATATTGTTATTTAACAATTTCCATATATTGGGATAGTCTAGGTATCTTACTGTTATTGGTTTCTAGTTATTGATTTCTCTGTGGTTAGAGAATCTATACTTTAAGATTCCAGTGTTTTGAAACTTAATTATGCACATGGTCTGTTTTGACGAATGCTTCGTATGCACTTGAAATGAATGTGTATTCTGCAGTCGTTGGTTTAAATGTCAATTACATCAACTTGGGTGATAGTGTTCAGATTTTCTATATCCTTACAATTTTTTGGTCTATTTTTTTCTATCAATTACTGAGAGAACAGTGTTAAAATCTTCAACCATGATTGAGGATTTGTCCCTTTAGACCTGATATTAGGTGCATACACATTTAGGTTGCTTTGCGTTCTAGATGATTTGACCCATTTATCATAATGAAATGTCCCTCTTTTTCTCTTTGTCATGAAGTCTCTTGGTCAGATACTAATATAGCCATACCAGCTTTCATGTGCTTGCTGTTTGCATGGAATGTCTTTTTCCCACCACTTTATTTCCAAACTATCTGTGTCTTTATACATAAAATGTCTCTTGTAGACAACATATTGTTGGGTCTCGCTTTTTTAAATTTGACAATCTCGACCTTATAATTCAAGTGTTTAGTCCATCTACATTTAATGTAATTATTGATATGGTTGGGTATTAATCTGTCATACTGTCTTTTTTCCATTTGATCTTTCTGATTTTTAGTCTTCTCTTGATCCTTTCCTGTATATTATTGACTGTTTTTTAGTGTTCGTCTATTGGCTTTTAGCTGTACCTCTTTGTATAATATTTTTACAGCTAACAGTATGCATCCTTAAATTATCAACATGTAACTTATCAGAATATACTTTAATATTGTACCACTTTATAATTCACATTTCTTATTTCCTGCTCCTCACTTAACACCTTTACATTTCCCATCTGTCACTTCACCTGACACCACTTCTTACTCCCAACTTTCTAGCAGTTCATGAATGTAAAAACAACAGATTAATTCCATTTACCCTCTCCTTTGTGCTATTTTTATATCTTTTACTTCTACTTATCTTATGTTCTACTTATACTATTGTCATCTTTGCCTTAACAGTCAGTTGCCTTTTAAGGAAGTTAGGAGAAATAAAAGCATGGTATCTTAAACTTATTCACCATGTATATACCATTTCTGGAGATCTTCATTCCTTTCTGTATATATGAGTTTTCCTTAAACTGGAAGAATGTCCTTTAGCATTTCTTGTAGTACAAGTCATTGGTGAAAAATTCTCTTAGCTTATTTATCTGAAAAATGTCTTTAATTCTTTCTTTGAAAGGTGTTTTTGTTGGATGTGGAATTCTGGGTTGGTGGTTCATTTTCTAGAATTTGCATTTGTTTCTTTTTATAATTTCTATTTCTCTATAGAAAGTCACTATCTCTTCTGTCATAAAGACTATATTGTTTTTAAGTCCTCAGGCCATCTGAAGTTGGTTTCTCTTGACTGCTTTCCCTTGATTTTGAGTCACATTTTCCTGTTTCTTTACATGTGTAGTAATTTTGGATTGCATCCTGGATATTGTGAATGGCACATTGTAGACACTAAGGATTCTGTTATCTTCCTCTGAAGAGTGTTGATTTTTGTTCTAGCAGGCAGTTCAATTACTGACTGATCAACTTGTGTTGGCTTGGTTTTAGGGCAGATCTTTGGAAAGCCCAAGGTGTTTCCCAAATTCCTTTTTTTTTCTTTTGGCCGTGCTGTGTGGCTTGTGTGATCTTAGCTCCCCGATCAGGGGTTGAACCTGGGCCCTTGGCAGTGAAAGCATGGAGTCCTAACCACTGGACTGCCAGGGAATTCCCCCAAATTCTTCTGACTGGATCAGAATAGAGCAGTAGACTGGACCTCCTCTGTGGATCTTGTTGAAGCTTGGCTTTAAGTTTTTTAGGGCAGGTTTAGAGTAGGTCTTTCTCTAGAGCAAGGTCCTTACTCCTAACATGTGGCCTTTCTGGTATCTCAGGATGCCTTGAGTGTTAATAAGGTCTCTCTCCTCTCAGGGTCAGAAACGCAAATGTCTCTCATCACTGACTGGCCTTTTGTATCCCTCTTTTGCTCCTTTAACCTGGTAGCAACTGCTCTCTGTTGAACCTTGCAGTTTCACCCTACTGAGTGCAGCCCAGCCCTTGGCCAGAACTCACAGGGGACCCCGCACAGACTTCCACCTCTATCCCATAGCTCCCTCCTCCCTGCTGCCCTGTTCTTCCGATCCCAGCCACTTCAGTAGCTCCAAATGCTGATCTCTGCCTCCTCAGTTTAGTGAGACCTCTGGTCTCTGCTTGAGCTCCAGCCTCCTGCACTGGGATTAGGAAATCATCCCCCGGCAGACAGCCAGGATGATCGTGGCCCTCCTCACAAGCTTTTCTTCTCTCAGGGATTCCATTCTCGCCTTTCTGGTGGGCCAGTGCTTGAAAACAGTGGCCTCTTAGGTTTTCTCCAGTTTTGTCATTGTTTACAGTAGGTGGGCTGCCATGACCAGAAACAGAATTCCTGAATTATTGAGAACATATGTTGCTGTAGCACTCTGGGTGCTGCGTGAATATATGAATGAAATATATGGGTCTCTGCATAAACAAAAAGTACAGTTAGTGAGATCCACATGAGAAACATAATATTAAATCGATCCCTTTTACCTTACTCCTTCCCTTTTTGTACCCTTGAAAAAAATTGCTTCCTTTTTTTGTTTGTTTTATTTTTAAATGATGTTGTGATATAGGGTGGATTGTTTGGGTGAAGTGGTGGGGATGAGGACGTTGCTCTTACACCTCAAGGAAAAAGCAGCCTTCAAAACTAGTGTTGTACTGATCTCTGATTAAGCCAGACACCCAAGTGATTGATTGTTGTGGTTCATGTTATGGAGAAATGATGACCTCTAGCTCCTTCATAATATTTAAAGATAGACCCAATAATCTAATATTAGGATTACATGCAAGAAAGCTAGCTAGAAATAGTGCATGCTCCTTTAAAAATATCTTAATATTAACTTTGCCATTTAATAGTTCTCTTTTCACTGTCTTAGTTGCTGTCTTCTTTTTTTTTTTTTCTTTTTGCGGTATGCGGGCCTCTCACTGTTGTGGCCTCTCCCGTTGCGGAGCACAGGCTCCGGACGCGCAGGCCCAGCGGCCATGGCTCACGGGCCCAGCCGCTCCGCGGCATATGGGATCCTCCCAGACCGGGGCACGAACCCGTATCCCCTACATCGGCAGGCGGACTCTCAACCACTGCGCCACCAGGGAGGCCCTTAGTTGCTATCTTCTGAATTTTGATACCACTCACCATAAAAGAGTGATTACTTGCTTCAAGTCTGTAGGAATGTTGTTGAGGTAGTCAGTATTTATTCTAAACCTTCTTTCAGTCCAGGGTTGAAAATTTCAGTGTGACAGGTTTTTCATAAATTCCCCGTTGTCAACATGGCATTCAAAAGAGGTCACTTAGAAATTTCATTGCACCTTTTGGGGAAGAGTTCTCTTCAACCTCCTATTTATTTTGGAAGCATCTGATCATTTCAGCCTTAGCCTTCATTCCTAGGGCATCAAGGTCTTTGTTCAGCTCTATTTTTTGGTCTGCAGACACACGGATGCAGACATTGGAGTGTTTTGCAGAAGAGCTGTTTACCTGGAAACCCACAGTGAAAACGCTTAATGTGGTGCGTTCATTCTTCTACTTGGTCTGGCCTTTTGAAGACCAAGACAGAACGTTGTAAAAATGGTCAGGGTGATGATGACAGTTTAGATATGGTAGTAGTGGTTTGCTCTGCGGCTTCAAGTTTACCATCTTTCAAAATAGATTAGTGTGTCCACTGATTTCAGAAGATGCACGGTTGCCTCCGAGGCTTCTCAGGCAGGGCGTGTGAATTTGTCCTTTCTGAAAGTGCGTCCCTCTCATCCGCATAGCATCACTGTCACTCCCCCTCCAGTGTCCCTGTGAGAGGCTCTGTGAAGACCTGGTTCTCCCAGGGAAAACTCCGTACCAGAAGCACATCACCTAAAAGGACTTGCCAAGCCAGACGATGCCCGTGGAGCTGGGGCAGGCTCCAGTCCTGCTGCCGCCACTGGCCAAGGCCAAGGAGTCCGCGTTCTCTGGACCAGATGACACCCCTCGAGGGGAGCCCTCCAGCTCTGAGACTGCACGCCAGCTTTTCAGGCAGTTTCCTTACCAGGTGATGTCCGGGCCCCACGAAACCCTGAGACAGCTTCGGAAGCTCTGTTCCCAGTGGCTGCAGCCAGAGGTGCACACCAAGGAGCAGATCCTAGAGATCCTGACGTTGGAGCAGTTCCTGACCATCCTGCCCGGGGAGATCCAGATGTGGGTGCGGAAGCAGTGTCCAGGCAGCGGGGAGGAAGCAGTGACCCTCGTGGAGAGCTTGAGGGGGGACCCCCAGAAGCTGTGGCAGTGGGTGAGCAGAGAGTTTTGTGATCTCTGACTGAAGCACAGGGCTCCTCTGGGGTCTTAGCAGGGGTGTTGTCTGTTTTTCTGGCACCAGATATGTAGGCTTTTCCACACCAACAACCAATTCGCTGACACTGTCTGGCTTGGCTCTGACCCCAGAGGGTAAGGGCTAGTCCCATAAGACTGACCCCATTTCAGACCCCGTCACAAGCTGCAGGGGCCACCCGTACTTATGACCCACTGGCTACAAATTTGAAGGTTCCCACAACCCCCTCCTCGGGTTTCATCGTTTGCTAGAATGACTCATAGATCTCAAGGAAACACTTTACTCATATTTTCCGGTTTGTTATAAAGGATATGATTGAGAAACAGCCAAATGGAGGAGATGGGGGTGGCACAGGGCATCCACGCCCTCATCTAGGCATGCCATCCTCCTGGCACTTGTATGTATTCACCAGCTCAGAAGCTCCCTGAACCCCACAGGTTAGGAGTTATTATGGAGGTTTCATTACTTAGGCATGATTGCTTCATCATTGGCCATTGGTGATTGAAAATCTCCAGCCCCTCTCCCTTCCCCAGAGGTTGAGGGGTGGCGCTGGAAGTTCCAACCCTCTGACCACCTGATTAGTTCCTCTGGGGACCGGCCTCCATCCTGAAGCCGTCTAGGGGCCACCAAGAGTCACCTCATCAGCATCAACTCAGGGATGGTTGAAAGGGGCTCCTTCTGAATAGGAGGAGTTGTTCCTGGCACTCCTGTCCTTCAGGAAATTCCAGGGGTTTTAGGAGCGCTTGCCAGGAACCTGGGACAAAGACCAGTTGCACATTTCTTGTTATACTATCTCAGTGTGTCCCCACACCTCACCTGATTCTAAGACTCCCTGAGATTCTCCACACTTTTTAGCCATTAGGGATTGAAGCTAAATCTCCCATATCCCATTCCATCTTTAGAATGGAAACTGTCCAGTAGAAACACAACATCAGTGGCCTGTCGGAAGGGCTCCCAGGCTATGGCTTCTGGCCTCTCTCAGGATGTTTCCCTCCCTGGTTCCCGCTGGACCAGAAGTAAATGCTGGCTTTTTTCTTTCCCTGCCCCATGTCCCTAAGGACTGCCTTATGATGTGTTCTAGAAGGTTAGCTTTGTATCTTGCAGAAATCCTTACTCTGGATCTTTCAGTAATTAGTACCATGTGGTCTCTAGATCAGCATCCAAGTTCTGGGACAGGAGGTCTTATCACAGAAGGCAGAGCCTGAAAGCTGCCCACTGGGGGAAGCGGAGGCCCATGTTGAAGTGCCTCAGGAGCTGGGGCTTCAGAACTCAGCCTGCCGGTCGGGGGAGCCACTGAGCCACATCGTGAAAGAGGAGTCCGACTCGGAACAAGGACTAGGTGAGGGGCAGGTGGTGTGTGTGGTGCCGTCTTGGAGAAATTGCGGGATTGTGGTCAGTAGGCCTAAGAGTGAATTGAAATGATGTGCCGCTCGGATTGGGGTGTCTCTGGGAAGTTCGGAAGCAGGGTAGACATACAGGAATCACTCTGATTTGGGGATTCAAAGTCTGCAATTTAAACCACTTACGACAGGGCCAAGCCTTTCGGATTTGGGTTCTGGGGAGGGAGGTGGGAGGAGACACACGGGTGAGGCAGCTGGGAAGGTAGGGGGAGTCGGAGTGGGTTAGGGAGGCAAGCACACGTCTGAGATCACAGATGGCGGAACAGGCGTTGGTTCTGTTGGTTCTGAGGTTTGCACCTGTGCCCTCTGGCTAGTGGGTGACAGGACATCGGGATTCTTTAATCTTCCTGTCTCCACCTTCAGCCCTGGCTGCCTCCCCACTTCCTGCCCGACCCGAGGAAAGGCTCATCAGAGACCAAGACTTTGGAGCCTCCCTTCTCCACACAGCACCTCAGGTGAGCGGGGTTCCCCTGCTTCTCATACCCCAGAACCTCGCTCTGAGGGTCTGTCAACAGTCCATGGATTGAAAAGGGAAGCGTTCTCAGAAGCGGAGGAGAGAGGAAGGCCTAGCAAGGATGACAGCCATACATGTCGAATGAAACCCGGGTTTCAATATTTCTTTGAAGGCAGAATGTTTCCTAATTGTCATCTTTAATAATAGAATCTGGGACCTCGAAGAAGTTGCTGTGATGAAGCAATCTTGTCTCCCTTTTTTATTATCTTTGGGTTATGCTGAGAAAAGACTGTTATTTCATTTCCTCGTCTAGGCCTCCACGTTGGGGTCGGTTTGTGATCTCGAATGTTACATGTAACGTGGGACAGGTTATCCTCTCCCCCGACTCACTTATGGAGGTGTGACTGACAAACTATAGAGTGCACTTATTTAAAGTGTACAATTTGATAAGTTCTTGGACATGGTATATACAGATGTGAAGCCATGACTGCAGTCAAGATAGTAAACGTATCTGTCGCCCCCAAAGGTTTCCTTTTGTAATCCCTCCCTGCTGCTCTCCTACTCTCCCCCAGTCCTGAGGCAAGTACTCATCTGCTTTGTCACCACACAGTAGTTTGCATTTTCTGGAATTTTACACAAAATGGAACCCTGCCACATGTACTTCTTTGTTCTTCATGCCACGTGTCTTTGTTCTTCTGCATATAATGTATTTTTCTTGCTTGCTTTTAATAGTTTCTCTCTGATTTTAAAAATTTCGACCATGATGAGCCTTGGAGTCATTTTCTTTTTTTTTTTTTTTTTTTTTTTTTCCTTTTTTTTTTTTTGTGGTATGCGGGCCTCTCACTGTTGTGGCCTCTCCCGTTGCGGAGCACAGGCTCCGGATGCGCAGGCCCAGCGGCCATGGCTCACGGGCACAGCCGCTCCGCGGCATATGGGATCCTCCCAGACCGGGGCACGAACCCCGTATCCCCTGCATCGGCAGGCGGACTCTCAACCACTGCGCCACCAGGGAGGCCCTGGAGTCATTTTCTTCATGTTCCTTGTTCTTGGGGTTCACCGAAGTTCTTGGATCTGCTGGAGTATAGCTTTCATCAGATTTGGAAAAATTCTGGCCGTTATGTCAACTGATTTTTCTGTCTCCCTGCCTTCTCTGCTTCTTTGGGAACTGTGAGAATAGCACACACATGGGACATGTATAATCTTAACGTGTGTATATACACATTATATCTCTTCAAGTTGACCCGCAGCTGACTGATGCTCTGTTCTCTCTCTCTTTTTAATCTCTGTGTTTTATTTTGTGTAGTTTCTAGTTTTATGTCTTCAAGCTCATTAATCTTTTCTTCTGCAGTGTTTTATCTACTTTTAATCCCATCCAGTGTATTTTGCATCTCAGATGTTTTTCATCTCTAGAAGTTTGAATTTGGGCTTTATCATATCTTTCATGTCTGTACTTAATGTGTTCAATCTTTCCTCCAACTCCTTGAACATATGGAATATGTTTATAATATCTGTATTAATGTCCTTGTCTGCTAATTTATCACCTGTGTCAGTTCTGAGTCAGTTTTGATGGATGGTTTGATCTCCTCATTATGAGATGTCTTTTCCTACTTCCTTGTATGCCCAGTAATCTTTGATTGCATGTCAGGCATGGTGAATTTTACATTGTTGGGGCTGCATATTTTTGCATTCCTATAAATGTTGTTGAGCTCTGCTCTGGGATACAGTTAAGTTACTTGGATACAGTTTGTTACATGGCACCAGTAAAGCCTTTAGTCTAGGGCTAATCTTCCCCCTCTACTGAGGTGATACTCTACCTTATGCTTCTTGATAGACAACGTTTTCCACTCTAGCTGCTGGAAATATGAAGTGTTTCCAGCACTTTGTGAGCTCTGGGGACTGTGCCTTCTGCTTCTTTGGGGTAGGGGGGTCTTTCCTTGACTTGCGGGGGACGCTCTGCAGATCTCCAGAGCTCTCTCTGTGTGCAGCTCCCCTGGTCTGGTCTTCTGCCCTGCTGATAACTCTGTAACCCTCTTGGCCTCCCCAGACCCTGAGCTCCTTCTGCTGCTCTGGATGCCCTCTCCAGGTGGCAAGTTTGGGCAACTGTAGGGCACACAGGGATCTCTGTCCTGTTCTTCCTAAAGTATATCATCTGCAAATCATTGTTTAATATATCTTGTCCCTGTTTTTGGTTGTTTCAGCAGGGAGGTAAATCCATTCCCTGTTACTCCATCTTGACTGTAAACAGAAGTCTCAAGAAGAGGTTTATCTTGATTATGTGGTGAACAACTCTGAAAAGTTGCATTTGATAAAAATCAACTTTTTCTGAAGAACCTAGGGGCAGGACAGGAATAAAGACGCAGACGTAGAGAATGGACTTAAGGACATGGAAAGGGGGAAGGGACGAAGTGAGAGAGTGGCATAGACATATATACACTACCAAATGTAAAATAGATAGCTGGTGGGAAGCAGCCGCATAGCACAGGGAGATCAGCTCAGTGCTTTGTGACCACCTAGAGGGGTGGGATTGGGAGGGAGACGCAAGAGGGAAGAGATATGGGGATATATGTATATGTATAGCTGATTCGCTTTGTTATACAGCAGAAACTAACACACCATTGTAAAGCAATTATACTCCAATAAAGATGTTAAAAAAAATCAACTTTTTCAGGCACCTGTAGACCTTAATCAGAGCATTGTTTCAAACCTTTGGGGAACTCTTCTTGGGACTTTCCTCGTGGGGCACTTGAGAGTGAAGGTGAGGACAGGGAAGCCGCTGTAGATGTGTCTGAGCCTTAGCTTTCCAGGCTCAAAAGATTTAGAAACCAGAGTCCGAGCTTTGCAGTTTACCCTGGGCAGAGGATGGGGAGGGGGCAGGGAAGGGATACAGCTTTTTAGTGACTCGAGGGTGCCCATCTTCCTGCTTTTAAGTACGCAGAAACCAAACTGTTAGGCAGGAGGCTGCTTGGTGAAAAAGATTTGGGTATTCTGCCAAATATTTCAGGTTGACTTGGAGGATTATTATTGCTTCTATAGTAAATACAGAGTATCCCTATGAAAGGCATCTACAATTTATTAACATATTTTAACTAGCGGAGTTAAACATTAGCTCTACATTACATGAGGACATTAACCATGACTTGTTCTGGATAGCTGGAAGTCAAAGTATTCCAAATGCTCACGAGCAGCACCATATAAATATAAATGTATGTATATAAATATATATAATATATAAATTACCTATATATAGCCGATAACTGATTAACAGCCACTCACCCCAAACAAACAAAAATCATCCCTACCCGATCCCAATATCCCTCCCCCAAACTAACAACTATTTGCATCAGAAGGACCTCGATGTTTAATGGAGTCTTTTGTAACTAACTGAAGGGAATGTTTAAATATAGTATAAAGAATCATGTCCTCTAATCTGTTCCCTAAATTAGGAACCTTGAGAACAATGGCAGGGTATGAGGTCCACTGTGGTAGATGCCGTGACTGAGTCAGAGACAGTCTCACAGACTTAGGGATGCACTGGCGCCGGTTCCTGTGTCTTCAAACCTTGGGAAGGGAACACAGTACAGATGCCTGTCTGCCAGTCAGTTGTGGCAGTGTCCCACAAACCCACAAGATGGTGCTGTTTCCACATGAAATTGAGATTATTTCCCCATCAAATCTCATACTTCCATCCTTCCAGAATAGGAATTTGGATTTTTTTCTACTCTTATGAAAATGACAGAAAATGAAGATGGCTGCAGTTGGTGTCTTGCCTCTTAAGTAAGGGGCTTCATATGCATCCCTAGCTCCTGGGCAGTTCCTTGAGTAAGTTTGTGGCTTTAATCTGGAGGCACGCCTTCCAGAGACTCCTGAAGCCTCTTTCCTGGGCTTTGAAAGGGCTGATGGTGCCCTTGGGGGTTTTGGTGGCTGTATTCTTTTCCGCCTTGTACTGTGCTGGGTGGCTACTCTTTTGGTGCCCGTGGACGAGGCCTGTATCCAGCGAGCCAGGCGTCCAGGCAGATGTTACTGTGCTTGGCAGCCCGTCCTTTTCTGTGCCAGTGCCAACATGAGGGTCTGTGTGTTTTGACCAGGAAGACCGAGGACTCCTGTATTCAGCAGTGTTTGCTCAAGATGGTTATTTCCAGTAGGCTGTTAAGGTAGCTTCCTTCACAGAAGATTAACAAAGTAAGCTGCTAAACATTCCTACTTTAAATTTTTTAAAATTAAAATCCGTATTTAAAATGTGGTTATAGTTAATAGTTAAACATATAGAGTTCAGTTTTCCACTTTTCACCTTTTCACTTTTTTCACCCTAAGAAATTTAATTCCTCCTTTTCTTTTCTTTTTTTTTAAGCTTAGTATCTGCTAGTTAAAGAATTTTTGGTGTCTCCACTCTCTTTCAGCCATTTCCAGTCCCCTTAATGTACTGGGGGCAGAGTTAATGTAGAATGGGGAATGGCCTCCCTGGGTAGTGGGTTGGATGTGATGGAGGGTGACTTCTCTTCTCATTCTTCCTCTCCTCACTTCTGCCGCCTGTGGCCTGGCTGGCCGTTCATGACAGTAATAGATGGGTATCAACTTTGGGGTTTCCGAGAGTGTGCAGGATCCCTGAATTCTCCCTGTGAACCCTTGGAAGACTGATAACCCGTAGACTGCGTGTGGTAGTGATAGTGAGAAAATAGACCGCCTACCAAGCACTTGTTTGCTAAGGGCTTTGTTTCACCCAGACAACTTATGTTGAGTGCCTGCTCTAGCCTGGGCACGGTCTTGGGAACTGAGAAAGAACAGTGGAGGATCCTTTTCTCATGGTGTGAATGTGCTACAGAGGCAACTATTCATTAAATATGTTCGTGTGTGTGTGTGTGTGTGTGTGTGTGTGTGTACATATATATAAATATTTAATAAACTGTGATGAATGCTATGAATGAAAAGTAGTGGGTGCTTTGAAAATAGATCACACTTGGTTATTTCTGTTAAACCTCCAGACAGTTTTTTGAGCCTAGTACTATCATTAGGTGAGGACTGAGGCCCAGAAAAGTTTAGTAACTTCCTCAAGATCACGCAGCTGGAAATGGCAGACCTGGGACTTGAATCCCACTGCGTCTGACGCCAGAGACTGTGCTGTTCCTCACTCTGCTGTACAAACTGAGTGTCTAACAGTCAGCCTCCTGGTGGGGAGACTGCCATTTGATTCACAAAAGTTGACCGCAGCTCCATGGCCTTCCCAGCGTTGAGTCTCCAGGCTCAGTTCCATAGGATGAGAAGGGCATGTTTGGGGCGCACTCAAGGGACAGCTTGCTCTAGGGAACCCCTCCATTTCCCACTCACCAGAGGAAAACTGATCTGCTGTTAGACCTGAACTCAGAACTGTCGGGAGATTCGAAGTGTGTGTGGCTGCAGCATTTCTGCTCCGAGGCCACAGTCTGTCTCACAGTGAGACTCACAACTCGCCTGATGCCATTCTTTACCCTTCCCACCCCTTCACTGATTTGCACTTGCTTTTCCAACAAATACATTTTAAAATTTCTTTCCTTTCCCTCTTGAATTTCCAGACTTTAATGAAATATGGGGAATATCGGCCCCCTGCTGCTCAAAGACCTCTCTGATAAGCACTGAGAGAGTTAAGCAAAAGGAAAGTGGAGAAAGGGCTCCTGCCTTCTCTTTCTTCTCCACTCGCAAAAACAGGCAACTTAAAATACGGAACTTAAAACCTAAATGTTTTCTAACCACGGCAAGAAACACTGAGGCAGGGCCTGTCGATTTCCCATTGAAGCACCTCCCGTGCTTTCTCAGACCATCTGATGGCCAGGATCCTAAGGCCCATTCCTTTCTCCTCAGCCTCCCACAGGCAGGGAAGGAGGGTTCAGAAACCTTCCCTGGACTCAGGGCATTGTGTTTTTCTCTAGGAGCAGTGGAGGCACCTGGATTCCACTCAGAAGGAGCAATACTGGGATCTCATGCTGGAGACTTACGGGAAAATGGTCTCAGGAGGTACGGGCATGGGTCAGCCTGATGGAAGGAGACATCTTCCGTGTGCTTTAGAGACAGCCACACTGCTTGACATTCTCCGGGTGAAGGAACTCTTTAGAGACACGGCTGGGAACTGGGGAGCTGGAGGTGGCTGGGTTATGGTGGCAGCTCCCTGTATCGAACGTGTTCTGTGTGCCTGGCACTGTTGTGGCTCCTCAGGTACAGTAACTCCTCTCATCTGTGAAACGGGTGATGGAATTCCCATTTTAAGGTGATGAAAGTGAGTATCAGATCAAGTCATTTGCTCACTGTTACGTAGCTCGTAGGTGCTGAGTTACGACGGGGCTCAGCAGTGGCCGACCATGCATGGTCTTTTCTACTAACCACAGTCCCAGCCAACCATGCGTGGGGTCCCAGTCACGACCCTCACACCAGCCTGCCAGGTGGTCTGACTGCTCCCTCCCAGAATCTTCTTTTTGTGGCCTTCACCATATATCCTGGGTTTCTCGTGACTACTGGTGTCTTAGACGCTCTGCACATCCTCAGTGGTCTCCAGAGCTTCCCTGGTTCCCTTTGCACTCAGGGCCCTCCTTTGAGCAACACGGCTTGGTCCCCAGTGCTCCCCATTCATCCAGGCCCACAGATTATCTCTCTCTGTACCAGGCATTTCCAATCCCAAGCATGACCTGACTGATCCAGCTGGGTTTGGGGCAGAGCTGACAGGACCACACCTACACATCAGCGAGAAGATCCCAAGACCCACCTGCATAGGTGAGTGATGGTCTACTGGTCCAGAGCCATTTCTGACCTCCAGTCATTATATTGGAGGTGGCGGGTCAATATCAGTACTTGGTTTCTATTACATTGGTTCTAACCGGCCGTGATCTGGTCAGTCCAGTTTGAGTACCGAGGTGGGTCTCGTCTCTGACTCTTGGGCTGTTGACACATATTTAATCATGGAAGAAAGACCCCGCATCCGATCTGTTGCCTCACTCTTGCCTGTTGTGACAGTTTTCTTTCTTAGAGAGACTTAGGGTTAGTACAGTTGAGACCAAAACAGATATGGGTTGAATTCTATTATCAAAAAAAGATTATCTAACAGGCCACTATTACCCTTCCTAACAAGAAGGTTTAAAGTAACTAGACTTTTCTTACTCTCGTTATGGTGAATGGTAACTGACCCACCCTCAACAAAATAAACAACACAAACAAACAGAAAAATATGGTCTAGCTAATCTCCATGCATCTAAGTCTCATTAAACAGCAGCAACATCAAATAAATGGGTCATATAAATCACATTATTGTAAGACTGGTACGAAGAAATATGAACTTGTTCTGCTGTAAAACAGCAATCACCCTTTGCCTTCTACGTTCTTTTAAAAACATTGCAGTTATGTAAAATCAACTGTCAAACATTCCTGCACACACACACACTCTCTCTCTCTCAAATCTACAAAAGACCCCAGAACCATGGAGGAACAAAAGGACCAAGGATGGGAACTGTATGACAGGCCATTCTTTCTCCCCAGAAGGGTCTGATTAATTGTTTCCTTCGCTAATGTATCAATACCACAGAGAGAGCAAGCATCACATGAGACATACGGTTTTAATTTTAAGCAATATATTTATCATAATACTACTTCACAAGGATTCCTTTGGAGCAGTATTTTTAAAACTGCATTTTGTGACCAGTTAGCAGGTTGTGAAAATATTTTATAGGGTTGCAACCAGCATTTTAAAAAATGAAATGATAATACCGAATAGAAAATATCAGAATGCAAATAGGAAATACCAGATGTCAGGGTAGGTAGTGTTTCAGGATATTTTTATTCTATATATGTGCATCTGTACTATATTTCGATATAAAAGTATTTCTTATCGTGGGTAGCAGACAAAAAAAAAGTTTGAAAATGCTGCTTCAGAGGTTGTTGCAGTAGGATTTTTGTTTTAACAGACTTCATTTTTTAGAGCAGTTTCAGGTTCACAGCAAAATTGAGAGGAAGGTACAGGGATTGCCCCTGTACTCCCGTGTGGTAGGATTTTATTTGTGATACCTAGCTCATTCTATCTCCATATGGCAACATTCTATTTTTTTTCTTTCCCGTCATCTCACCTGCTGACATGGTCCCATTAGATCTTACCTTGAACCAGACTGTGGAGAGTGTATAAAGCTGGCCTGCCTTGGGCTTCCCTGGTGGCGTAGTGGTTGGGAGTCTGCCTGCCGATGCAGGGGACACGGGTTCGTGCCCCAGTCTGGGAGGATCCCACATGCCGCGGAGCGGCTGGGCCCACGAGCCATGGCCGCTGAGCCTGCGCGTCCGGAGCCTGTGCTCCGCAACGGGAGAGGCCACAGCTGTGAGAGGCCCGCGTACCACAAAAAAAATAAAAATAAAAAAATAAAAAGCCGGCCTGCCTTGATAAGGGAAAGAGATGCCATTGTAGGTTCTTGAGAGAGGATTTGTGGGGAGAGAGGCTGAGGAAGCAGCCGCGTGCAGGACAGCCCAGGAAGGTCCCCTTGGAGGAGGGGAGCCCTGTGGGCAGCCGACGCAGGAGGCCAGGTGTGCAGGGACGAGACAGTGATACCAAGACGGGAAAGGACTAGTCCAGTCTCAAAGGTACAAGAGTGAGCAGTCTGGCAAATCTGGACTCAGAGCAGGGGGCGGATGTCCCAGGAGAGGGTAGCTATGCTATTTTGTTTGACCATATGGAAGAACAGGCTCACAGTTAAAGAAGGTCAGCAGGTGAGTAAGCCTCAAAAAGCCTTATACTCATACCTCTAATCAAATTCCCAAAGGATTAAAATTATATATATATATATATATATATATATATATATATATATATATGCAGTTGACCCTTGTATAGCAAAGGTTTGAACTGTGCAGGAACACTTATGCTCAGATTTTTTTCAATAAATTTGTACACGATCCGCATTTGGTTGAATCCACGGATGCAGAACCTGGATACTGAGGGCTGACTATAAAGTTACACTTGGAATTTGACTGCACCGGGGTGGGTGCCCCAAACCCCTCGTTGTTCAAGGGTCAACTATATTTGGAAAAATGATTCTTAAGTAGTTATCAGGAAAAATACTGCAAGAACAGTAAAAAGGTTTGAAAGAAGAATGTTTCATCAGTGTTGGGTCTGTAAATATTAAGAGTATATCATTTTAAAAAGGTAAACTCATTACCACAGTGGGATACTGATATAACAATAGACGCACAGGCCAATGGAACAGAAGACAGAGCCTGGGAACAGAGGCTGGTCTATAAAGGACTTTGATATGTGATGAAGGAAGAAGCAGAACAAATCCATGGGATGAGCAAAATAAGGAGAAAAGACTCTGGGAAGAGGAATCAGCTTAAATTTTATGTATGTCATATACCAAAATAAGTTGGAAACAGATGAAAAAGACATAAAATATGAAAATAAAATAATAATAGAGAAGAAAATGGGTAAATGTTTGACTCACGTCAAGCTGGGGAAGATTTTTATTAGTATAAAAGCAACGGAAAAAAATCATTAAAAGATTAATAGACTTGACTGTATTTAAAAAGAAAAAGACTACAACTCCTATACATAAAAATAACCCCAAACAAAATTAAAGTAATAACTAAACGGTGAAAAACTCTTTTCATGAACATGAGAGATAAGTGACTATTTTTCTTAATATAGAAGGAGTTAATGCAAGCTGATAAGAAAAAAAGTGACTTTCCCAGTAAAAAAAAAAGTGGACTGGGCTTCCCTGGTGGCGCAGTGGTTGAGAGTCCGCCTGCCGATGCAGGGGATGCGGGTTCGTGCCCCGGTCTGGGAAGATCCCACATGCTGTGGAGCAGCTGGGCCCGTGAGCCATGGCCGCTGAGCCTGCGCATCCGGAGCCTGTGCTCCGCAACGGGAGAGGCCACAACAGTGAGAGGCCCGCGTACCGCAAAAAAAAAAAAAAAAAAAAAAAAAAAAAAAAAAAAAAAAAAAAAGTGGACAGCAGTCTTGGAGTATGAAAACTAACTCATAAGTGTGAAAAAACTGATCCTTTAATAACTAAAGAATTAAAATTTATACCAATGAGAAGCCATTTTTCACCAGCCTTAATGGCAGATACTTGAGACACAGTCAGTGCTTAGGTATTGAACACTCACCTCCTCTCTGCCCAGCCTCTCAGACCCGAGGATGGCAGAGTCGTTGCGGAAATCGATTTGCCAGTAGGTGTCAACAGCCTTAATACCATTCATGCCCATTGACACAGTAATTCTACTTTGAGGAACCTCCTTTAAGATACTGATCAGAAATGTGGGCAGAATTTATGAAGAAAAAGGCTTATCACATCATTATTTATAGTAGCAAAATATAACAAACAACTTAGATTCCCATAGTAGGAGAACTCTTAAATAAATTATGTTTCCTCTTATGTGTTTATTATGACATCTCCACAGTGGGCCATTATTCAGCTCTTTAAAATGATATTTATAAAGGCTTCTTTAAAGAAAAGAGAAAGTACCTTTGCCATCTGAGAGGAACATGTTATAAGGCTCTGAATTACCAAGTTCAGGTCTGGTTCTCTAGCAGATTCCGGTCTCTAGCTGATAATTTGAAAGACACTGATATAGGAAAGAGAAAGGCAAGCAGCTTCTTTAGATCTACAGGAATAAAGTAATTTATAAAAGTTGAAGATAAATTCTACCACCAAAATAAAAATCTTTACTACATGCATCATTAAGTAGTAATAAGCAAAAACCCAAGTTATGATGAGAAAAACAAACTTTAACTGTTATGTGACGTAATGAAGCACAAGTGAACGCTGGACTCAAGCACAGACCGAGGGGTTCACTTTTACACAGCAGTCTCACTGTGCGTCACAACCACAGTAAAATGACACATGGTTGCATTTCATGAATTTTGGGGTGACTTGTGAAAGGGAGAATCCATGTGGAATTGATAAGTACCACCATCTACCATTTAAAGGCTACAAAGCCAGATATAGAACTGTTTATACAGTATGATATCAGTTGTGTCAGAAAAAAGCACATACATACGTACGTACATACATACATACATATGTATAAATCAGATAAAGACTGGAAGGAAATGTATACTCATAGTTGTTGCCTCTGGGTGGTATAATTGAGGTTGATTTGGTTTTCTTGTGTATGCTTTTCAAATTGTTTTTAGTGATCATATTTATCTTTTATATATAATTAGATAAAAACCAATACTTTTTTAGAGTAGTACTCTCATATACTAGACTTGTTTTCCCTGGGCTCAAGAAACTTGCTGCTTCTTTGCGGGGGTGGCCACTGCGGCCTCTGGGAGCCGTCCTCTGCTGTCACTTGTTCTCCTTGGTTCCAGAGCTGAGTCACAGCCTGGACACACGTGAAGTGAGTGCCAGGTGCTCGGGCTGGACAGTGGTTTTCTTCACTCACCGATGCCCTCTTGGTAAAAAGAATTAATGTTTTGTGATGACCCTCTCTCTGACACATGAGTTGCAAAGCAGGGCAGACCACTGATTGAGCTGTTCCATACCTTCTTTCTCCTTTCAGGGGACAGACAGGAGAATGACAAAGAGAACTTAAACTTGGAGAACTACAGGGACCAGGACCCTCAAGCCTCAGGAGGGCCTCCTCAGACTTCCTTAAGTGGCCTCTTCAGCAAGGATGAGCCAAGATGCTTTGGAGAAGGAGAGAATCTCCCCGAGGCCCAGGAGAACCTTCATGGTGAGGGGACAGGGGCGCAGCTCTCTCCCCGAGAGAGGAATTCCGGGACACAGCTGGGTCAGCATCTGCCACCTCTTCCCGGAGAGCCGTCCACGCCGTGGCTGGAGGGGAAGAGAGAGGCCTCCCCACGACGGCAGCTGAGAGCCCCTATGGCCCAGAGACTCCCTACCTGCAGGGAGTGTGGGAAAGCCTTCTACCGGAATTCCCAGCTGGATTTTCACCAAAGAACTCACACTGGAGAGACGTACTTTCAGTGCCCCACCTGCAAAAAAGCCTTTCTGCGGAGTTCAAACTTCGTGAAGCATCAGCGAATCCACACGGGCGAGAAACCCTGCAAGTGTGATACGTGTGGGAAGGGCTTTAGCGACTTCTCGGGGCTGCGCCACCACGAGAAAATCCACACGGGGGAGAAGCCCTATAAGTGCCCCATCTGTGAGAAGAGTTTTATTCAGAGATCCAACTTTAATAGGCATCAGAGGGTTCACACAGGAGAGAAACCCTATAAGTGCTCCCGCTGTGGAAAAAGTTTTAGCTGGAGCTCAAGCCTTGCCAAACATCAAAGATCCCATTTGGGAAAGAAGCCCTTTCAATAGCCAAGCTCTCCGAGCCCATGTCTCTCTCCCGGTCCATTTAAAAATACTTGGCGGGCTTCCTGGGTTGCGCAGTGGTTAACAATCCACCTGCCAATGCAGAGGACACGGGTTCAAGCCCTGGTCCGGGAAGACTCCACATGCCGCGGAGCAACTAAGCCCGTGCGCCACAACTACTGAGCCTGCATTCTAGAGCCCGCGTGCCACAACTACTGAAGCCCGTGCACCTAGAGCCCGTGCTCTGCAACTAGAGAAGCCACTGCAATGAGAAGCCTGCGCACCACAACACAGAGTAGCCCCCGCTTGCCGCAACTAGAGAAAGCATGCGCGCAGCAACAAAGACCCAATGCAACCAAAAATAAATAAATAATTTATTTAAAAAAACAAACAAACAAACTTGGCTCCATCCAGAGAAATTTCATCTCTTAGAAAATATCCCTGTTCTCTCATTTTTTCATGGATTGGAGAGGAGAGACTGGGACATGGTTTTAGACGCGGAGGATATCTCGGCCTCCGGATCGGATTTCGCGCAGGTTGACCTTCTTGCTTCTGCATCCGGAGAAGGAAAAGTCTTCACGTTCCAGCTCATCTCTTCTCTTGGACCCCTTGGGGAGAACGTGTCACTTGGAGGTCCCGTTTTAGGAGTGGTCTCTGGGAAGGATTTAACTGGATTAGCTGCAGCTGCTGCTGGGAAGAACCTCAGATCCACCCTTTAGAACTGTGGCCCTAGAGCAGGTCTTCTGCTCCAGTGGGGGGAGCGTAGAGGCCAGTGAGCTCAGTGTGGTCTGTGTCATAAAGGTGCAAAGCTAACTCCAAGCGTCCCTTGTTTTCAATAAACTTGGTGGTCACTCCCTGTCTTGTCTGTGTCTGCAGCGTCCACTGTGTGCTGACTGGAACTCACAGACCCTAAGTGGTGGTTGAGCTCCTAGATCAGTCCGTACAAACCCACCAAGTTTACCAGCCAGCAGAGCAGTGATGGGAACTTGCTAGCCTGGTGCCCCGGTGAGAGCTTGGCCAGTGCAGGGCACTCTGGTGTCCTCTTTCCATGCCCACCTCCCACTTGCTCTGGGGCCTCAAGTTGCCCCTCTTTCTCCTGGTGTCCCCCTTAGGCCATCCATCATTTTTGCCAAAGTGTCCTGGCCTCTAAAATTATCTTCCTTATCTCATTTTATCTGTACGTGTTAGGAAGAAATCAATAGTACTGATCCAATTTATAGTGTATCTAGAGGTTTATTAACTCATATATCTAACCTGACCACTTGTCTCCAAAAATGACGTGACCCAGAGTGTCCTGCTCTCGTACCGCGAGACCACTTTCCTTCCATCTTGGTCCTCCTCTGCCTGCCCTCACTGTACTCTTCCCAGTGAGGATCAGGAAGCATGACGCCGATGAGGAGGACAGAGCTATGTCCATGGAAACAGATGAACTGTAGGCAAGAAACTGCAAGTTATTGGCAAACAATGGGAAGTACGTTGCTGGTTGATGTGAGAAGAGACAGCACTTACGTTGGAATCCCTGGGTTCCAGAGGAATTTGTCAACTCCCTTATAGCGTGAACATGAGGAATAAGGCCCTTCCTCTGGGGATGCGGGAACCACAAGGCAGAAAGCAGGAAAATCATGGTGGAATTGGCATGAGGTTCTGTGTTCTCATAGCAGAGGTTTGTAGGAGGGTGGGTTTTTATGTTCTGAATCAGGAGTTCTCAAAGTGCAGTCCCCAGACTTGGAGCATCGGCAATTTCTTAGACTTCCTGAATCAAGCTCTGAAGGGTGGGGGCCAGCAGTCTTTGTTTTAACAAGTCCTCCAGGGGATTCTGATGCCTGCTCAAGATGAAGAACCACTGTACTAAATAGTAATTAATCCAAAAGTAAGTCTCTCCAAGGATATGTGGGAATAATGATCCTAGAAGGAGTGGTGAGCCCCCCCCCCAGACGACTTAACAAACAAGCCTCCCCACAGAGCTCTTTACAGCTCATTAAAACTGTAGACCTCTTTGGGCATCCAGTGAAAATGTGTTCCACAGAGGAAAATCTAGAAAACTTTTAGGTTAAAAAGCTTTAGGTGAAAGATTTCTCCTTGGGCCCCTCTTAAATGATCTGAAGGATGACAGAAAGACAAGGAAACAATCCACCTTGTTTGCAGTTTTGTCCTCAGCAAGTAGTAGATGTTAAACACTTGTTAAATGGATGTGTGGATTAATGAGGGATAAATATTGCATATATACTTCCCTTATCCTCTAGAGCAGTGATCAGCAAAATTTAGCCCACTGCCTGTTTTTGTAAAGTTTGATTAGAACGTGGCCACACCCATTCATTTAGGTATCATCTATGGCTGCTTCCGGGTTACAGTGGTAGAGGTGAGCAGTTGCAACAGAAGCAGTATGCCCTGCGAAGCCTAAAATATTTACTGTCTGATCCCAGCAGAAAAAGTCTGGTGGCCCCCTGATCCAGAGTAACGTTCCTCAAACCATAAAGTGCATACAAATCACCTGGGGAGCTCGTTACAATGCAGACTCTGATTCATGGGCAACGCCTGTGCCGCTGGGCCCCGGACCAGCTGGGAACTAGGGCGCTGCGTGTAGGGCTGTGTAACGACGTCAGGGCTCAAGTGCCTGTGGCTCGTTTCTCTTGGGCTCTTCATGATAACTTAGGACTCTGCAACGCTCAAAGCCTGGACCAGACACAGGTGAAGAACAAATCACTTTATTAGGAAAAAAGTAGTGTTACGAGTCTCAGCGTCACGAGACTCTTCTCCCCTAGTTCCCAGGTCCACACTCCTCTCGCTCTGCCTTGCTTTAGGTCCTTCTCTCCGAGTTCCCCAAAGGAATTCTTCAGAACTGTGAGTGCTTTCAGTTTCTTATCTTTCTCTAGGGCTGTGGTCCGCCCTCTCCACTGGTCCCTCTGGGCAGCCTCCAGCCCAGCTCTGTCGCCTCAGTGGGTCTGCAAGAAGCTACACCTGGAGAAGCAAGGCTACTCCGGCCAGAACCCACTTGGAAGGCTTCTCCTTCGTCTTCAGGTGTAAAGTCCACACGTAGGTGGGTCCTCGCTGACAAGTCTTGTACACAGGACAGGGATAGACACTGCGGCAGTCCTGCTTATCTGCGGGGATGGCCTTGAGGAGCAACACCGGCATGGGGGATGTCAGCTCCTTCAGCTTCCCCTCGGTGATGATCCCAGCCTGAGGACAAGGACACGAGAACATCTCAGGTCAGACCTCAAGCTCAGCCAGCCAGGCTTTCTCCTGTCGGAAGGTCTGGGAGAGAGAGACTGGGAAGACCTGGTTGCCCTGGGCCCACCCCCTTACTAAATTCTCTCGACAACCCACGATGGGGTGCCGTGGACGGGTGGACATCATATTCCCACTGTTTTTCAGCCTGAATATCTTCTTGAAGCAGAGTTCCAAAAGCTGTTGCATATCATTTGCACATTAATCTCTTTGGGGCTTGAATTTCTCTTAGTTTTATTTTGTCATTTAGTAAGCATACCGAATGCAGCTATTTGCCAGGTGTCATGCTAGGTGCTAGGGACTTAAAGCTGAACAAGAAACAGTCCCTGCTGGCAAACGCTTTAGATGTTAAGGCTTTGGTTATGTCCTGTTCCAGCTTCTTATGTGCTGTCCTCCACCCTCTAGAGCATTTTCTATTTTTGAGCAGAGGGAGCTGTGTTCTATCTTCACTCATGTAACAGGGACCTGGCCGTTCTGTAGCTTTCCAGCTGGGGCCTCTCTCTGGTTCTCTGAGATGTCTCCATAGTGCTGTCTGGGGAAGTTTTTTCTAGTAGTCCTGAGAAATATTCTGAGGAACAAAAAGGTGCCTTGGAGAAATATTCTGAGGAACAAAAAGGTGCCTTGGTGAAATAAGCTTACCACACCCTGGGCCTGAAGCTTTACGGTGCATGCTAGTACATTGAAGACAAGAAGTCCTGGCAGTAAAGAAAACAGTTTGACTTTATTTATCCCAGTCTTTCCCAAACTTATTTGACCAAAAGACCCTTTTCTTGCAACCTATTCATTTCCTGTGGCACTAGGATTTTCTGAACATACTTTGGGAAATGATGATCCAGAGTGACTCATGGATTCCTTGCCTGTGCCTAGGTGATTCTGAGCCCCTTACACTGTGGACAGAATTTGTTTTAATTCCCATGAAATGTATTTAACGGGAAGGATGTGCCTCTTCAGTTCTGGTAGAGGCTGACATGAGGCATAGAAAGTAACAGAACTAAGGTAAACAGTGAGGACCCCTTGTCCCCCACACCTGAGTGTTTATGGTAGGGAGTGGCAGCAGGGTAGAACCTTTCTTTTTCCATATATCATAAAACCAGCGCTTTTAAAGTGTACAATTCACTGGTTTTTGGTATATTTATAAACTTGTATAGTCATCACCACTATCTAAATTCCAGAATATTTTTATCACCCCAGAAAGAAACTCTATAACCACTAGCTGTCACCATTAGTAGTGGGGTGTTATTGTCATCAGTTATTATGGTTGAGTTGTCTGTTTCTCCCTTCAATTATGACAGTTTTCATCTCCTTTATTTTGGGGTCTCTTTTGTTAGATGCACATATATTTGTCATCGTTATATCTTCTTGATGGATGGACCTTTTATCATTGTAAAATGCCTTTTTTTGGTCTCTACAATTCCTCTCTCTTCTGTCTTTTCTCTAATAACAATTTTTAAGTCTATTTTGTCTACTATTAGTATAGTCCCCCAACTCTCTTTGGTTACTGTTTTCATGGCATGTCTTTTCCATCTGTTTACTTTCAACCTATTTGTGTCTTTAAATCTAAAGTGTGTCTCTTATACACAGCATGTAGTTGGATCAGGTTTTTAAAAATTTAATCTATTCTGCCAGTCTCTGCCTTTTAATTGTAGTGTTTAATCCATTTGCATTTAATGCTTGCTCTTTTTTCAGTCATTTTTCTTCAACAAACACTGCTTGGATTGCCAAAGCCTTTGGTTAACTTCAGGAGTTCTGATAAGTTTGATTCTGGTATATATATATATGTATAAAATTACTATATATGATTTTGATATATACCTTATTATACTATTATATTATATATATGATATATATTATATCTTATTATATATATCTTTATATACGTGTGTGTGTGTATATATATGTATATTATTATTATTTTTTTTGGCCAATGTTCTTGTTTTATGGAGGAGAGGAATTTTGGACATCCTTACCCTTCCCTTTTTTTTTTAATAGTAATCTTTTATTTATTTGTTTATTTATATATTTATTTTTGACTGTGTTGTGTCTTCGTTTCTGTGAGAGGGCTTTCTCTAGTTGCGGCAAGCAGGGCCACTCTTCATCGTGGTGCACGGGCCTCTCACTATCATGGCCTCTCTTGTTGTGGAGCACAGGCTCCAGACGCGCAGGCTCAGTAGTTGTGGCTCACAGGCCCAGTTGCTCCGCAGCATGTGGGATCGAACCAGGGCTCGAACCCGTGTCCCCTGCATTAGCAGGCAGATTCTCAACCACTGCGCCACCAGGGAAGTCCACCCTTCCCTTTTTGCTGAATGCTTTCTGGGATACAGACTTTGAGAACAAGAGTTCTTGGTGGGCGGGTGTTATTTTTTTGTTTGTTTTTATTGTTTGGAAACAAGGTCATGAAAAAATCGGAGGTAGTTGTTTGGAATCAATATCCTTTTTCCCCCCAGTGCCAGTGCCCCTCCTTCTGAGCTTCCTCCCTACTTATCTTTTTTGCACTTCTCTCATTTTGGCATCTTTAGTGTCCTAGCTCTGGCTACCTTACACCTAATACAGTCCACATGTGATCTCCACTGACAGACTTATGCAAATGTTCAGGTGGAGAGAGAGAAGTAGGATTCCTTCTCAACGTTCAGGCTGCTTGAATACCGTCCCACTTTACCGTCCTTTCTGTTGGCTCTTGACTGGTTTCCTAGGGCTGCTGTAACAAAATTATCACAAAGACAGTGGCTCAAAACAACAGAAACGTATTCTTTCACAGTCCTGCAGTCCAGAAATCTTAAAGTGTAGGTAGGGCTGGTTCCTTCTGGAGGCTCTAAGGCAGAACCTGTCCCATGCCTTTCCCCTAGTGCCTGGTGGTTGCTGCAACCCTTGGCCTCCCTCGGCCTGTAGATGCACCCCTCCAGTCTCTGCCTCCGTCTTCACAGAGTGTTCTCCTCTTATAAAGACACCAATTATTGGATTCAGCACCTACTCTATTCTAGTGTGACCTCATCTTCACTAATTACATTTGTAAAGACCCCTTTCCAAATAGGTCACATTTTGAGGTTCTGGGTGGACATGGATTTTGTGGGGACACTCTTCAACTTAGTACAGCTCTCTATGCATATTGATCTGGACTTGTAGGATCTTCTAGACTTTCTAATAGTTTTCCCGTGTTCCTTTGTATTGACTGCTAGGATAGTTTAGTGCAAATATTGCCAAATGGGATATTTGACTAAGTAGTCCTTCCAGATCATGTGTAGAACCAATGTAAACTTGTCCTAGAGTTATCCATCCTTGTTCATGTCACTTATCCCCGCCACCTGTGCTTGTTTGCTAGTTTCCTATTGGAGACAAAACATCTTTTCTGATCTTATGCTGACTCAAATTTGTATTAGCCTGCAGTGAAGAATCCATTCAAAGTGTCACTTTAAATGATATCACTGGCACCCCTTTGCTAACATGTAGCAGTGTAAAAAGTAGGAGGGATTCCTGCCCTCCGAGAGCTCATGAATGAGGAAAGTGGACCAGGGAGGTGAAATGATACCCCCAGGTCACACAACAAGTTTTGAGCACTCCCTATGTACCAGGCACTGTTCTAAGTGTCTTGCATATTAATTCGTTTAATCATCACAGCAACTCTGTTTTCCCATTTAACAGTTGAGTAGGGACTTCCCTGGTGGTCCAGTGGCTAAGACTCTTCGCTCCCAATGCAGGGGCCTGGGTTCGATCCCTGGTCAGGGAACTCGATCCCACATGCCGCAACTAAGAGCTCGCATGCCGCAACTAAAGATCCTGCATGCCACAACAAAGATCCCACACGCAGCAACAAAGATCTCACGTGCCACAACTAAGACCCGACATAGCCAAAGAAATAAATTAAATTAATCAATATTTTTTAAAAAACAGTTGAGTAAACTGAGATTTTTCACAGAATTAGTAAGTGGTAGTGCTGGGATTCAGATCCAGCCAGTCTGTTGCTTTTAACCTCTCTACTCACTCTGCGCTCTTTATGTCATCCTTGGCTACATAGAAATGATTTGACAGCCTCAAGGGATGCTAAAAGGGCATCCCTGGGCTTCCCTGGTGGCGCAGTGGTTGAGAGTCCGCCTGCTGATGCAGGGGACACGGGTTCATGCCCCGGTCCGGGAAGATCCCACATGCTGCGGAGCGGCTAGGCCCGTGAGCCATGGCCGCTGAGCCTGCGTGTCCGGAGCCTGTGCTCCGCAATGGGAGAGGCCACAACAGTGAGAGGCCCGCATACCCCGCCCCTAAAAAAAGGGCATCCCTTTTAGCAATTGTACTTTACAGGGGGCAGTGTGTATGTAATCAGCCCACAGGGGATGCCCTTCGGCTCATCCCAGGATTTACCTGTGCATCCCAGCGAGCGCCTTCCATGAAGAGGCCATGGATGTAGGCCCCTTCCCAAGGGGGGCTCCTGAATTCCTCTCTGTTCTTCTTTGTCACGTCACATTGCAAGGCCATCTGGTCCAGGGGCCACTCATTCTTGCGGGCCGTGGACTGCATGATGGCGGTCAGGAAGGACTGGGGGTTGAAGAAGCCCGTCAACCACACAGTGGAGGGCATCGTAAAGTCGCCTGTCCAGGCCTCCAACTCCTTGATTCGGTTGAGCAGGTCCAAAAACCAGGCTGCCAGGCCTGCAGTGGAAGGGTAGGCGCACCTGGCCCAGGGCTCCGGCACTGTGTCTAGGTACAGAGCGTCCTGTAAGTTCTCCATGTCGCTGGTCATGGTCAGCTCCCCCTGAAGACAAAGAGTGAGAGGGGAAAGAGTGAGGGGCAGCAAGTCCCTGGAAACAGCTGGCCTCGGGGATCTTTGGAAAGACAGGAGATGACTGCCGGGGTGGGTGACACAATGACAGTCCCTGTCTAGTACTTGATCTGCAAGGTTTGTCTCACAGAGACTGGTCCTCTCCCCACTCCTGTGGTATCAGAGTCTACACGTATCTACTGACAGTAGTTTAGGTCCACTGCAGACCTCAAGCCACCTGTGGGTTCCATATTGATTCCACACTACCCTAAAGCTTGGGCTCCTCCGTTCTCCTCCAGTGAAGGAGGAATCCTCTTCCAATTGCTAGATGAAATCTGTAAAGGAAGATGTACATCGAAAACCATCTTTAAATTAAACTTTGTAACCTTAGTTATGCCAAGTATCTACAATTTCTTGAAGGTGTCGTCTATACTGCAGTGGTTTCTGCACAGGGGTTAGAGTACCCAATAAGGCTTGCCGTGTCTGATATGATGACCATCAGTCCTATGAAGCTATTTAAGCACAAGTGAGTTAAAATTATAAAATTATCAGTCAAATAAGCTACATTTCATGTCATCAGCAGGCACTGTGCCCTTAGCACAGATATGGAACATTCTCATCATTACAGAGGGTTCTATTGGACATCACTGCTCGAAACAGAAAGGCCTAGTTTTCTGTTTGGTAATTAAACTGTAGTGTATGTGTTTTTGCCAGGGTTGTGTTAAAAATTTTGTATGTTGCAATTTTAATAAAACATGTTTATGGGCATACAATAGAACACGCTGGCTAAACTGCAGATAAGAAGATATGTAGACAAATCAAGACTCATTACAAAAAATAAAGTCCAATAGACTTAAAAGGAAAAAGATAGAAGCTGTATTTATTTTTCCTTTTAAAATAAAAATGTTAAGTTTTCAATGGCCAATTAACTCACATAATTATAAAGTGCTTTTATAAATAATACACCAAATAAATTTGCTTCCCCACAGAATTGTCTTGGGTTGTTTTGAGTCGCGGTGTGTCTGTGGAAGTTTTTTGCACCTGTGAATGTTGTTGGCCATGCGAGTTGGTGGGGAGGTAAGGTCCCCCACCCTGGAATCATCCCACAACTGATCTAACAGGACTGGGTCAGCACTACTGGAAAAAGTAGGATGAAAATGTCCCGGTCCTTTGGCACATCTCTGAGGGCCGTGGCAGAGAAACAAATAGAGATGAACTCACATGGAGCCCCGGACTCTGCCAGCCACAGTTGTTTGCTGGTACAGAGAAGTCCTTTGTTGCCTGGTTATTGCCCCTGGCTAATTCAATCACTTACTCCGTGTGACCATGCCTTACACAGAGATGTGCCACTTCTGAAAACGGTGAGGTCCTATAAACATCTATTTCTCTGAAATTCCTTGCAAGAAGAAATCATGTGCTTAAGTTAAAATATATGCAATATTAGGGCAGTGAAACTCTCCTGTAAGACACTAAAATGGCGGATCCATGTCATTACACATTTGTCAGAATCCATAGAACGTACACCACCCAGAGTGAACCCTAATGTGAACTACAGGTGACTTTGGTGATTGCGAGGGGTCAGGGTAGACTTACCAGCTGTAACAGATGGGCCACTCTGCTGGGGGTGTTGATGATGGGGAGGCTGGGTGTGGTCGGGGGAGGGGGATATGGGAACTCTGCCTTCTGCTCAATTTTGCTGTGAACCTACAACTGCTCTAAAAATAAAATCTGATAATAAAAAAATGTATATGCAATACTTAACACTCTTCAGAAATCTAAAATCATTTTGACAGCAGGGAAGCATAAAATGTGTAACTTGCCTTTCTTAAAAATTTCTCACATCTGCTTAGAAGTTATTCTGACAATGATTTTGCATTTACTAATTGAAAGTATGAGTGATGGAGCCTTAAAGAATGTGCTGTCTCTTGGGTTCTGCCCGTTTGAGAGTGAAGCAGGAACGATTTAGGAAAAGAAGTCATTCACCTTGTGGTTACGGTGCTGAACTCAGATCTGCCCATGATCTTGAGTGGACATAGAAATGACTCACTTTCAGAGGAGGGGTTGAGAAGAAACCAGAGAGAACCCCACTCCAAATTCACTCAGTGTAACGTGGGTCCCTTTCTTAGGAAAAGAGGAATAAACCTACAGACTCTGGGACAGCGTTTCCTAAAAGGTGTTCAGAGAAAATTCGTTTCCTCAGGTGCTGCCAGATTGGTGGAGGCAGGGTGGGCAGACGGGAAGTTTCTGGGCCAAACTGTGGGTAAGCAGGCCTTTTGTAAAGACTCCAGCTCCCCGCGAGAGAAACCTGCTTCCATCTGCTCAAGCCTGACCTCCTCAAACTCCCCCTGCCTGGATCCTGTGAAACATGGATTAATGTCTGCACTTATGTGCTCATAGGTCAAGAGTCGACAAAAAGAAAACTCACAAAGAGAACACTAAATCCTTAAGAAGATGATGTAGTTCAGGGTCCTGGGTGACTGGCTTGTTCCACGTCCACATTGCAGGGAAAGCAGGGAGAACTAAAGACTGGGGGACGCTTTATGGTGGGTATGAGGGCTACCTGGATGTGGCCTTAACCACTTTTTTTGTCCCTATAAATAAATGCTTTCAGAGTCTTTCTTAGGGAGAATGGAAGATAAAAACCTGATTTGCCCTCTAGGCCTTCATTGCTTTAAGTCAGTGCGCTTGTTAAAAGCGCGGATTCAAAGGCTCCATTCCAAACCTAAGGACTCCAGCCTCTGGATGGCCAGGAATGTCCATCTGTAAAGGGCATCTCTGGAGGGTCAGAAGTGGCTGGTGCTCTGGGCTCGCAGGCACGTGGCCAGCGTCCGTCACGTGGGGTCAGCAACGCCCACATATGCCCTTCTCCAGGGGCTGCAGGCTGCACCTTGTTCTGAGGGTCAGCCCCTGTCTGCTTTTCCTTCCCTCTGAAGGTGGTCTTTGCAACCAGCTTTCATATGAATGAAACACCGGGAGGTAAAGAGATGGGGAGGGAAGTGGGAATTATGTGGGTTCCGCCCTTCCCAGTCTGGCGTCCAGACTGCGGGCGACAGCAGCTGGTCCATCTGTGCACTCTAGCAGGCATGTGGGCCAGGGCAGCTGCCTGCAGGGTGGTGACCATAAGTCACTAAAGGGCCAAAGCAAAACCTGAACTATTAAGTCAACACACAACGGATGAGAGTAAAGAGCCAGAGCGGTTCCCCAAGTCAGCAAGCTGGGCTTTAAGACTGAACATCTTTCACATGTTTAGAAAAACAGGATTTGTCAATTAGGAGGGGCAATCAGCCACTGAAGCATAGGGGGAAAAGGTTTGATGCCATTAAATATCTGAATAATAGAAAATAGTTCCCAGCCCCAGATTCTGGGCTGGCCATGACTCCATCTAAGAGAGCACTGCCCAAATGAAATACAATGCAAGTTGTGAATGGGTAATTTTACATTTAAAATTCACAAAATTACATGTGCGTAATTTTACATTTTCTAGTAGCTACATTAAAAAAATAAAAAGAAACAGATGAATTTAATTTTCATAATATGTTATTTAACTTAATAGATTAAAATGTCAAATATTTCAATATTTAATCAATATAACAGTTATTAATAAGGTATTTTCCCCTTTTTGTCCTATATCTTTGAAATACAGCATTTAATTTAAACTTACAACACATTTCAGTTTGGACTAGCCACATTTCAAGTGTTAACCTGTTGTTAGTGGCTACCATACTGGACAGTGCATAAGAATCCAGCTTCGCCTGTAGTTTTCCTACACAGGTAGAGAATTTTCTGGTCAGGCTGCCATCAGTCAATGGCGCTTTGAAAGTTATACCTAGTTGTAAAGGATTGTAAAGGAATAAACTGGCATTTGGGAGTTCTGTACATCAGGCTTTTGTGCATTTGGTTAGTGGGAGTCAGTACCTCTGACCAGTCAGCTCTGGGATGCTCACAGGACCTGGTTCTTCATTGTGTAAGGCTGAGAGCCAGATGTCTGACTCTCCTGAATTCTTCTCTGTGGGGACACGGTTGTGGCTGGTAGACCTCTCCCAGGTGGCCACTTCTGTGTGCTGTGGGCTCCCACAGTCCTCAGGGGTTAGAGAGCTGTGCCTCTCAGTTCAGCCAGTACTTTTGGGTAGCATTATGGTTTCCCATCCAGCCAACTATGAATAAAAATTTTGTAATAAAAAGTGCTAAGGGTATTGACTTAATGACTTAAAAAGTCAGACATTTTCTAATTTGGTGCCCAGTCTGGGCAGGGCATTAGGGTTTGCCTGTTTGATGTGCTGGGTAGTGTGGGTTGCCCCATGTCTCCCTGTGCTCCACCTAAAACAGTCCTAGAACTTCAAAGTGACTGTTAAAGAGAAAGAAAGGACCGGAAGGAAAACCTCGCTCAGAATTTCCTCTCCTCCCATTATGCTTCCCCTTCCACGTTCCACTGGGAGCTGGGATGTGAGTTCCTCAGTGCTCCATGTACCAGCCGCTGTCCAGTGGGGCCTTCACGTCTCCCGCACATGCCAGGCTGTCCTGTGAACCCCTCCTGTTCCAGTTGCTCCCTTCAGCCATTTTCTCCTTTCCTCTCCCATTTCTTGCAGCTCAGCTTAACCTCTTCCCCAGACTTGGAAACTTTTCCTTCTCTGAACTCTGCCGCTGTCCCCTTGCACCTTCACTGTTCCATGAAGACATCTGTCCATCTTTTCTTCTACCTACTTGCCTTAATGCTATTCACAAACTTGTCTCGCCACAAGAATTACCCAGCTGCTGGCTAAAAATATAGTTTTCCAGACCCCAGCTCCAGAGGTTGGTGGGACTGGAGGGTGGAGATAGGAACACATATTGGGATGAAGCCCCCAGGGAGTCTGATGACCAGGCCAGTTTGGGGGCCCTGTCCTAATGAGACTGGGTTTTCATGACAGCGTTTTTAAGTGGAGATTGCTCTGTCTGTCCCCCCCGCTCACAGGGGACCAGGAGAAAAAGGCAACATACCGTTGTCCTGACTGCTTCTGGGTCAATGGTGTCACCACCAGTCACCTTTAGAAGTTCACCATATCACTCTTACTTACCTGAGGCGACCCTCTGCTCCAGCCAAACCAAGTTAACTCTTAGAACAGGCTTAGGGTTCCTCACCTTGGGACTTCTAGAAGATTCTTCTTATTGCCTACTCTTCCTCCAAAGCCCCCTGCATGCCACTTTTCCGCTGGGGCCATCCTGACTCCACATACTGATTTCTTCCTTTCTGCTCGCACCTCTCTCTGTGTGGCACTGAATAAACCCTGCCTGGTACTGTAACCCATTTGTATGCTCGTTTTCCCGCCAGACTGTCCGTCTGGAGAGGAAGGCTCCCCTGTCAGTCTCCGCTGTCTCCCCAAGGGCAGAGCACCAGGGCTGGCCGTCCACCAGCCCCGCTCGAGCTAGACTGGAAGAAAAGAGTAACTCCCTCCCCACCCCTTCATCCTCGCCCAGGCACGCACTGGGATCCATGACACCAAACCACAGCGAAGGCTCTTGAGAGAAAAATGAGTGAATGAATTGGAAGTCGGATGGGTAAATAGACTGCACCAAATTGCACAGATTCACTAAGCTAAGACTGCAACAAACAAGCTCAAGATAATTACTAATATATACCTGCGTACCTAGGGAACCGAGCCACATAAAATGACCGGCAAGGTCCTTATTTACGCTTGAGATTGTTCTATGGAATTCTGTATTTCCTTTGATTACAAGCCGGTGCATAATTTGGTAATGTTGCCAAACAGCATCAGCCTTCAACATCCTTTCCCGTCTCTCCTTTCTCCTTATTTCCTTCTATCCATATTGGGTCAGAATGGGAATTAACAGACTGAAAAAGACTCACCCAGATTTCTCAGTCTACTTCATAGTTTCTATGTGAGCACACGTGAAGACGCTCATGGTTGTGTGTCCTCTGCACCTGTGACAGTGGTCATACGACTCCAAGAGGCAGACACAAGGGTGGCAGCACATCACAGGCCTGGACGTCCAGGGCTGGGCTGAGCTTTCACCGCTGCCTACAAAACTGGGTCCTCACTTTCCCTCTGTCTGGGGTTACAATTATTTTGATAAATGTGCCAGTGTAAACTGACAACAGTTACTTTCCTCAGCTCGTCAAAGGCAGCAGGACCTCCCACTCACCTATCATCCAGGTGAACAGTTATAGCGCTTTTCTGTTAGGCTTTGTGCTGGGCATTTGATGGAATTATCTTATGGTGAATAAAGTAGATCTATTTACATAATTGTTGGTATAAATAATAGACCCTTTCGTTGCTCGTGAGAAATGTCAGAGCTTGTGAAGTATCTCGGGCCTTTCAGATAACCATGAGGTTGCAAAAGATTAACGTTCTTTCCTTTCCTCTGAAGGGGTGGTAATAATCATGCCATCAGCTTACACTTCTGGGTACTTGCCACGTGTTGGGCATTGCTCTAAACATTTTATGCAAACCTATTTATTGAATCCTTCCCAAAGCCCTATGAAGTAGGACCACTATCCCTGTTTTACAGGTGAAGAAACTGAGATGCAGTGAGACTTAAGTCACTCTAAGGCCACACAGCGAGGAGGCAGAAGAGCTGGGAGGCGGTGCAGGGCTGTCTAGGACCTGTGCTTTGATGCAGCACACACTTCTACGTCCCATGAAAGCAACACCACCCATGTCAGCAGGAGACACAGGGCATCGAGACTTCTCTTCTGCTCGGCGGTCAGAGCATGGGCTCCCGGGCAGCTTGCCAGTCACGGCTCATTCTGCCTTCCCAGCTTCCAGCTTCAGAGCCTGTCTTACCCTCCCTGCAGCCTGGCCAGACCCTGGTTTCTAGGAGTGGCGCCTTCTTAGGCAGTGAGGCTGCTGTGACCACTGCTCTCCGGCTCCCCTGGCGCCCCTCCCACAAGGGGTTCCCGCTGGCAGTGGCCCTCCCTCCCCCACCACCAGCCTCGCCCACCTTTAATCCGAGGTCTAGCTCTCGCAGGGAGCGCTGAATCTCTCGGGTGAGGATGTTCATCCGTTCGCACTCCTGGAGTGCCACGACCACGTAGGGGGTGTGCTCCTCCGCTTTGGCCATCAGCTCTGGGATGTTAAACTCGTCTGTCACCCGCTCCAATATTTCTTCCAGGACGGCCTTGACCTGCCCCACAACAGGAAACACAGGGTTAAGACGGGGTTCAACTTCTCCAGAAGGCCTCCATTCCCCTGCCACGTGGCACTAAAGATGCCAGTCATCCGTGCCCTGGGCATACCCTTGCCCACTTGCTGAGGTCAGCTGGGTCAGGGGCTGAGGACCAACCGCAGCATGGCCTCCCTTATAGGCTGGCCAGCTCTCTGTGACTTCTGGGACCCGCTTAAAAGGATGAACACAGAGGCCTTTCTGAGAATTGGGAGTTGAAAAACCCAGAGGCTGACCCTGTTCGCTGTGGGAATCGAGCTACGAGGGCATAGGACAGACTTGGCCTAGGGCGGTCGTCTGGAACGACGGGAAGCCGCGGCAATGAGCAGCAGTGACGGAGACATATAAACATTCCATCCGGAATTTCCACGAGGCCCCACTGCAGTTCCTGTCCTTGGGTCCTGGAAGAGGCATCGCCACAGCTCACGTAAACCTCCTCCCACGCCCCACGGACCCTCCTGTCACACGGACTGTCAGCTAATCAGACCAGGGGAGCTAGAACAATCAGGGCCTCTCTCCTGGAAAATTGGAATTGAGGCACCAAGACTCTGGGCCGTCTGGGGGGCAGGCACTGGGAGGCTGAGTCTGCCATTTTGAAGCAAATGAGTAAAGCCCAGGAGCTCTGCCAGCAGAGAAAGAAAAATGAGAAAGTGCAAACTTACTAGAACATGTGGCTGGCAGAGGGGCTGGAGGGAGGGAGAGAGGGAGCCAGGGCTCCAGTTCCAGCCCTTCCTGGAGTCAGGAGAGCTGGTGGACGTGTGTGGTGGATGCTGTTTTGGTTCGTTCATCTCATCCCTCTGCTTCCAATGACGGGTCCCTGTCTCCTTTTGTGAAATTACCTCTTCCCCACTGTTTTGGGGCACAGTCACCGGGCCCAGCCCTCCCCGGACTCAAGTGGGCCAATCTGATGATCTTTCCCAGGAGCATGAAAATTGAATCTCAAGCCCAGGATTTAGGTGCAGAAAGTGGAGGGAAGTGCGATGGTCCACTCTTCTCTCTCCCTGGGACCCCAGAGCCACTGTGGTTTCTATCCTTTCTTCAGTGTATTCCTTTGATACAGTGAGCTATTTCTTGCCTATTTCAGCGAAACTGGCCTCTGTTCCTTGCAATCAAAGAACCCTGACTGAGTTAATATGGCGTCGTTATGTATCACCCGTGTGAATTTAAGCAAGTCACTTAGACCTCAATTTTCTCATCTATTAAAAATTTCCAAGAGCAACTTTCTCCACTGCCCCCTCCCCCGCCAACTCCCAGGGCTGGTGAAGAGATCAAACCAAAAGAGGTGATGAATGTGGCAGCATCTGAAAGCTACCAAGGACCCTATACATGTACAGGATTGTCAATGTTAATTTTGCCTTGTCGTGTTCACAGACAATACATTATCTAGGAAAAGAGCCGATGTTAGAAGAAAAGAAAGTAAGAACTCATTACCGTGTCACAGATGGGTCTCTGGTGCAGTCATAGCAAAAACTGGAATGGAATTTTAACAGTACCTGGAAGCTGCTGTTGAGACAGAAGACAAATGGCTAAAACTGCAGCATAGTTCTGTCTCTGGAGCTGAATTTGAAGAAACAGCCCTGTATCAGCAAGCTGCCATTTGGACATTATTCACAAAGAAATGAAAAGATAGTCTGGAGCTATTGTTTCAAAACACATTGAACATGGGGAAACAGAGTTCTCTTCCGTCACTGATCAGGCCGTGGAGGATTTGGAGACCCTGCCTGAGGAGGGAGAAAATCCACAGACATAGAGAGGACACTTCAGGTGGGAGCAGTGCATGCCAAGGGATGTGGTCTACTTTACTTCCACAAGCAAACACCTCTGTTTTTTTTTCCTTTTGGAAAAGTAATAAATGCTTATCATAAAAATCTAAGTATTACAGATTCCTCTGATATTAGAAGCAAAATCCTCCCACAATTTTGCCTCTTCCTTCAAAGGGGGAGAAAAAGCACTGTTAATTATTGGTTTATAATTTCTGCAGGTGTCCTTCAATGCATATGACTCTATCTATCCATCATCCATCCATCACCCATCTATCCATCCATCCATCCCCATATTTATCACGTCTGCCACATCTTCCTTCCTGCCTTGCTGCTTCTCTTCCCTCTATCGCTCTCCCTTCCCTCCCCACCTCCTTCTCTTTCTATCTATCACAAATGGAATCATAATACACACAGACTTTTCAGTTTGCTTTTTTTTGTGTTTTGTTTTTGTTTTCTTTCGGCCACACCATGTGGCCTGCGGGGTCTTAGTTTCCCAACCAGGGATAGAATCCATGCCCCCAGCAGTGGAAGCTCAGAGTCTTAACCACTGGACCGCAAGAGAAGTCCCTCAGCTTGCTTTTTGCACCTAATAATATATCTTGAACACATTCCCTTGTTAGTACTGATGGATTTACCTTGTTTTTTTTAACAGTATATATTATTTCACTGTTTTGGCATAGCATAATTTATTGAGTCATCCCCCTATTAATGGTATTTGGTCTGTTTATCATTCCTACTACTATAAACAATCCTGCAATAAAGAAATATATCGTAACATCTGTGCCCTTTTGAGTGTTTCCACTGGTTGAATTCCTAGGAATAGAATTATGAGTAAAATATATGAACATTTTAAACTTTAGTAGCTATTGTCAAATTGCTCTACAATTTAAGCCTCTACTAACAGAGATGGGAGTACATCTTTCTTATGTTTTCATCACTGGATATCCTCACGTTTAAAAAATTTTACCATTGTGTGAAAAATAATATTTCACTTAACTCCATTTAGTTATGAGTGATGTTGAGAATATTTTACTATTTTTCTTGGCCATTTATATTATTATGTGAATTTCTTTTGTGTCCTTTTCCCCTTTCCCCTCTTCTTCTCTCTCCTTCTTTTTCCTCCATGGGTAATAACTGTATATTAGTGAAATCTGCCCACTTCCCGGTATCTGTGTTGCAATTGGGTTCTCCTAGTTTGGCAAGTGATTGTACTTCATTCATCTGTGACACACACACACACACACACACACACACACACACACCGTTTCTCGAAGTGGTTAAAAGAAGGGGATAAGAAAATGACAAGAACTAGAAGCTTCCTTTAATGCTGCCCAAAGAATCCTAAGCCTATTACTCACATAGTCCCAGCCTTTTCATTTTTAAGCTAGGAACATTTTTGATACGAGGTGGTTTGGATTCTGGGCAACATAAACTTTATCTTCCTTTTGTTCTCAAATTATATCCTATGCATCAAAGAGTAAAACAGGTTGAGTAGTGGGGTTTAGAGCAGCTTTCTCAAAGTAGGCTCACCTGCATCACAATCGCTGGGCTGCAAGTTCCTGGGCCTAACCCCAGCCCCCAGAATCGGATGCTCCCTAGCTCATTCTGAGGCATATTAAAATTTGAGACTCATTTTAATGACATCACTCCATACCTTTAAACAAACATCCAGCTCCTTTACTATCAGTCAGTTTGTTTTCCTAAAATCAATCCCTGAAGGCTAAAAGTTCGATAATTCTCCAGGTTTCTTAATGCTTAATCTTCCAGGTATGTTTCCTTGTAACAAAGGAACCTCTAACTAAAGGAATCCGGGTAGTGCTCTGGAGGGGAGGTGGGGTGAAGCAGACGCATCTGTGGGAAACTGAACTGCCTTGTCTTAGGAGAGCATCACAGAGAAGGCTCACGTTGGGCCCCTTCCTTTTCTGCCCTCTGCTGCGCCCTCACCAGGAACAGAGCTCCCAGGTTGCCTCTGGTCACCCTACACCCACACGGCACCCTCCCCTGCCTTTCCACCCAACAATTCCCCTGCACCTTCCTGAAGTTTCGGGAAGTCCTGTGCTTAGTAGCACTAGCTGTGCGTTAGGAGACTCGGGGACTAACTGTCCTTCCCACAAAGAGACCGCATTTTCCTCTTAAAGAGGAGCGAGTTCGTCCACACGAGCGTCTAGTTGGCGGAGGGAGGGTGGGGTGTCTAGGGACAGCTCCCCACCCATAACTACTTAGTTTGGGAAAGGAACCATGAGGTCCGTTTCGAGGTTCCCAAACCACGATTGTTCAGCTCTGCCCTTTCTTCACTTTGGCAGACAAACGGAATAAAACCTGCCTGTGAGGGAACGAGCGAAGCACTGCCACACCCAGCGGCTGGGACGTCCTACCACCACGTACCCCGAGGGCCCGTCTGGTCACGTGACTGCGGCGGGTCCCTCGGAAGCGAAGGATTGGCGCGGCGAGGCTGGACCACCCATGCGCGAGGAAGACGCACGCCGAGCAGTCTGCGCTGTGGAGCCCAACGCGGCCGTCGGGAGAAAGGGCGACCTCAGCAGTCCTGGGCTCCCCAGAATATCTCGGGCAACCCCTCCATATACCTTTTCTTCTCTTGCGGCCCCCGCTCCATCTCTGGCCTGGCTGTTCCGGGGCTGCAGCTCCAGCACCGTGCGAAAGAGCTTCTCCGAAGTCTGGGTCAGGAAGCCGATCTCCGCGTTCGGATGGAGGCCGTAGAGATGCGGCGACTCTGGGGGCAGCTCGGCGTCGATGTACTAAAAAGTCAAGGGTAAGCTCACTTGAAAACCAACGAGACGTGTCTCCCATCTCCCACCTGACTAGTCCTCTGCAGGGCAGTCAGTGGTCCGGGGCAGGCCTCAGACGCCGGGGCCCCTCTGGCCCTCCAGGTGGACGCCACTCACCGATGCTGGCCGACCTCACTGTGCTGCCCACCTGTTAGGGCACATCCTTACACCGTCCGTTTGTGTATGCCCGGCTGGTTTTCCAGAACCTCCACATTCATGAGCTCATTCTTTTGGGGGAAGCTTAGCTGACTATCCATCTCCAATCTCAGCCCCTCCCACGGCACCCTGACCTACACCTGTCCCTCCACACACAAGGAGGACTTTTCAGAGTCCCTCAGAGATACTTTTCCTGCCTGGGAATTTTACCCAGCCCTCCCCGCTTAAATTCCTTTTCTCTCCCCTCTGTTTATTTAAATCAGGAATGATAAACCTGAATGCAAACATGGGACCATGTATGCAAAATAAATGTGTGAATCCTGGTGTGGGATGAAGTGAGCTTTGCTTCTGGCAGAAAGCATTCGAATTAAAAACATTTAAAACAATGTGTCTCCAAACACCACATCTCTGTGGTCAGTTGTGGTGGGCCATAGGCTGCCATCCCTAAAAAATCCTCCCCGGCATGTAAAGCTCACTTCCTTCTCCAAATGTTTCTGAGCACTCTGTGCCAATTCTCTCCATTACAGTGAAAAAATATCCCTCAAGTTTAGCTTTGATGATTTCTTGGTGTTAGTAACATCTAGTCTAAGTAAAAGATGGCTCATTCCTTAAAGGCAAATTTGCGTGTTTATTTTTGCATTTCTTCCAGCACCCAGCACACTCCTGGTCTCCTGGTAAGCCCTATAAGCGTCTACTGACAGATTAAAGGGAGGTATGGAGAAAGGGGAACTCTACCGAAGTCATCTGGAAAGTGTTATCATTGCCCATCACCTGCATTTGTTCCACAGACAGTAGGGGGCGCTCTTGCACAACTTTCTTGGCTAAAGCGTTTATTTTAAAAATTATTTTATTTACTTTCAAGAGAATTATTGTTTTTAATTTCTTCTCATAGGCCTAGTTTTTCTGGATCAAATAACTTTTATGACTTACCTTCTTAAATTTTAGGAATTAAAAATTTGTTTAAAGCTTGTAGTTAATGTTCCTATGACCAGTATTTCCCTGAAGTTTGGTATTCAAGAGTTCTTTTAGGGATGTTCAAAAATGAAGCAACAAAAAAGGTTTTTTTGTTTGAATTCCTTTTTAATACATTTTCATGGTAGGGTAAATAGGCAAAGATGCACACCTTAAAAATAGCTGAAGTAATAGTAAAATGAAAACCCAAAGTGAGAGTATGAAAAAACTCCATGAGGATGTTTTCTTGGTATGTGTATGTGTGTCTGTGTTCACAGCAACCAACAGAGAATGGGAGGGGTGAGTGTCTGCCCACAAGACCATGTCCCTCTGAAGATACTGAGAACCACTAATATAATCTTTACCAAAAGCTGGCTAAGTTCTTACCTGAATTTTTGCTCCTAATGGTTGTGTCAATATCCTGAATGAAAACAATCAGATAAATGCCCAAGATGTTGTTTGTAGAAAAGAGCACCAAATAGAATTATCGAGCTAAACATCAAGAATAAAAAGATCTCTAAAAGTTCAACTTTATCACTAATTTGAGGCTAGAAATCCTATAGTAGCTCTTACATTGAACAGGCTGAGCGCCACGCTGATGTGACCTCGGCTCTTTAAGCTGGGCTTCCCCGGCCCTGCATGCGCATCTCCAGTCCTTCCGGGAGAGACCCAGGTCCCTACCTGGTGGTAAGCATTGTAGTCCATGTTGCCTGGGAGGGGGAACCCTGGGGCCAGGGACAGCTCTCCTTCCAGCATTTCTGGTTTGATGAATTCCTCCAGGTAGGTCCTGCAGAGTCTCCTGTCCCACTCATCAGTGATATGGCCTCCGTACATGATCTCACCAAAGAGGTAGCGCAAGTCATCATAGGGGACCTGAGAGACGGGAAGGAAAGGAAGATCTCCACGCAGGCCCTGGGATGGCCCAGTGTGTGGACAGAGGGTGAGCCACAAGATAGGGTGGTTCTTGAGATTAGCAACAGCGTCTTATTCATCCAAGCTCCCCTGGTGCCCAGTGGGGTTGGGCACACGTGGGAGCTCATTAAACGCTGGAGGAATTACATCAAAGAGTGAGAGGAGGTAAGACACCGGCACTCTTGCACACATGCCTTCCCTCTTTCACAGTCATTAACTGTGGCAGTGAAGTCAGTCTCTACCTATGGGTCCTTTAATCACGCCAGTGTCGAACGGAGGAAAGCGAGGGCATGGGTACTTTTCCCATTTCCTGCCATTAATTAGCATATTAATTAATCATCTCCTTGGAAAGTTCAAAGTGAATGAAATACAGCACACAAGTTCATGGGTGTTAGAGACAGGGGTGGAAGCCACCTGGAGAAAGCCACGTGGCCGCGGCAGGTGAAGGGTTGGTGTGCTGTGTGGTGGGCTTCCCAGGACCCTGGAACCGGAGGCAGAGGCACTGCTTCTGGGCTGGCTTCATTGTCCCCCAAAGGATGCTGTGTTTGGTCCATGAACCAGAAGAGCCTTATGGCGTACACATCCCCTTAACTGGAAGAGCGTGGATTGTTAGTGTGTTTTGTAGGATAGAGACATCAGCCAGAGGAGGGAGGAGGCGAGGTGTAGCCAGAGTTTAGCTTCTTTAACTTCCGCAAGACCGTGCTTACGCAAGGAGCTGCGTGCACCACGAGAAGGTCTGCCTTGGCGAGTTAAATTGGGACTTTGTATCAGGTGAGTGTGGGGTCCCTCCCTGCTGATCACCGCCCCCCGCAACGCTGGGAGCGCACAGGGTGGTCTGGGGGGCCCTGAGACTGACACCAGTGGGTGGCTCACACCAGGCGTGAGGCACTAACGGGGCTTCCTGAGCTTTCTTGCCCCCCCCAACCGTGGTACTCACTCCTCAGCCTCACACTGGCCCTGGGGTTGCCCCTGTGGTAAACTTGCACCTGCTCACTCCCCTTGGGGAGGGTGTAGACCTGCCCCGGTGAGCACGCCCCTTTCTGGCCGTGCTGATGCCACATCATCCTTCTCAGAGGTGCCCTCCCGAGCCACTCCGCGCCGCCGGAAACTTTACCTTCACGTTGGCCTCCAGGAAGTTGTAGAGCACGTTCACAGAGATGGTGAGGTCCCCAGTGTTGAAGGGGTAGGAGCGATTCCACCCCTGGGGCCCAAACTTTCTTCTTTCTGCCACCACGGCGTGAAAGTAACAAAGGGCGAAGAGGATGCTCTTAAACTCTGTCTCCCGGGAACACAACTCCAGGGTGTCCTGAAAGGAAATGTTGCTCGGTGTTAGCACAGGGCAGGCCATGGTGTGGGTTAGGATGGCAGGGCTGCTGTGTTCCCGTGAGGGTCTGAGCTCCAGCAGGACCGTGGGTTGCTCTGTGGACAGGCATGGAATCGCGTTTGAGGGGACCTTGCAGAGGGGCTGGGTTTTAGTCTAGAGTCAGAGATAAGGTTTAGATTCAGCTTATAACGGGGTTTGGTTTACAGTTCAGTTTCACACACATGGATGTGCTAATGAGGTTCCCAAGCACAGCTAACGGAAAAAGGGGTAGCGGCCAGGGGAGCATCGTGTTTGTCCTGTTGATGACACTTTGCGCTGGGAGGTGGGAGGGGACTCCCATAGCATCACCTCTGACTTCCCTCCTTCCTGCCATGTTTTTCTCACCCATCATGGAATCTTAGTAGGTGTAATTACTGCCTGTGTGACTGAAGAATCCATGGCTCATCTGCTGGGGGAGCTGCGGGTAGTGGGGTGGGGGTGGGAGTCGGAGCCACAAGAGGCTGAGGGGTGCCGTGCCCTGCCCTTCCCATGCCCTGCCCTTCCCATAATGTCTCCTCTGAAGCAGAGCAGGGGCGATCGGACATGTGGCTGCAGAAGCAAGACCTCCTAGGGGTCCCGACTGCAAAGCATAAGGCGGGAGAGACGGCGTGGCTCATGAAGAGAGGATGAAAGACGGGACAGATGGAAGAAAAGAGGAGCAAGAGAGAGTCCAGAGGGAGTCAGTGGAATTGCGCTTAGATTTTAAGGGGGATGGTGATGATGGTGGGGAGGGGAAAACCTGCATTTTGAAGGGCCGTTAGGACAAGAGCCCTGGATTCTTTGGAATTAAGCACGTCCTCTGAGTGAGCTCCTCTCTGTTCAGGAAGGAGCAAGATGTGGCAGGTAGAGCCCACGAGAGGCACTTTGAAAGCTCACACGAACTGGACTGAGTTCAGCCTTGGCGTTTCTTCTAAGAAGTGGCCCTTAGACGTCGCTTACCTGGGGGAGGAGGAGCGGAGGAGGCGGGAGAAGTTAAGCTTCTGGTAGGTCTGATTTTTTCCATGGAGAACCCGTGACGCAGTCTCCCTATCTTTCTGGATATGTGGGGGTCACTCTGGTGCCTTGGTTGGGTACCATACTTGCCTTGAAGGTATGGGTGTGAAAGGTCAGAGGTGGGACAGAGGGCAAAGGCGCTGCCTCGAGCAAGCAAGAACGTAATAGCTGCTTTTTGGGCAGCGCTGCTCTCTGCAGACATGTAGGGTGTTTCCTGTGTTACCTCTGACATGTGGAAAATCGAGTCCTGCTGAAAAACGCCTTTAAGCAGACAGACAAGAAGCCACACTTGCTGAAGCTGGTTGACAGTGTATACTCACATGAAGGTCAGAGAGAAATAATCACCCCCGAATGGCACAGGGGTCAGGGAAGCAGTGATAAAAAGAGCTCAGTTCTGCAATTTGTCCCATAAATGGTTGGACTAGGGCTCTGAAGGCACAGAGTGAATCATAAGGCATATAAACCAGGCTACTGTTCCAGGGCACTTGTAAATGCAGAAGGAAACATTTAAAACTCTTGTGAACAATGAATCCACTCATAAATCTATCCCTCTTCCTCAGAATGAGTTACTGAAGAGGGCTCTAAGTGGCCCAAACACCAACTGTCGTGGAAGGGATGTTCCAGGAAAAGCCAGCCTCTCTTGGGATGTATTTCCCAGTTGCTTGATGACCAAGGCTGTCAGACTAGACTAGGCTTGCAGGGGGTTTAGCCCAAGGACGAGGGCCCATGGGGAGCCTGAGCAGATGAAGCCGGCTATAGCTGTAGATGATGATACCCCACCCCGAGGCAGAGTTTTATAATATTAATTATTAGAAGCTATTCCATGTGAAGCAGCTGCCGCTCCCTTCCCTGGCTCTGCCCAAGACCCTCAAGGCAGGAGAGCTGGGGGTTCCCTACCACTGTACCCTTCACCAGAGCAGGCTAACTGCACCCTAATGTCTTCCTCCCTCCCCAACTTTTAAAAAAAATTATGGTAAAATATACATATCTTAAAAGTTACCATCTTAACCTTTCTTAAGCCTGCAATGCAGTGGCATTATTACATGCATTCATGTTGCTGTGCTACTCAATGCCTTTTTTTTTTTTTTTCCTTTTCTCTGGTGAGTAGCAGCTGAAAAGATTCTTCCACTGAATTGTATTGAGACATGATTCACATACCACACGTTTCATCTAGTTAAGGTATACACTTCCATGGTTTTAGCATATTCACAGGGCTGTGTGATCATCACCACAGTCTAGTTTTAGACTAGTTAATCACCCTGAGAAGAAACCACATACACATTCATTGTCACTCTCCACTCCCCCACTTTCCCAGCCCCGGGCCATCCCTAATCTGCTTTCTGTCTCTACAGATCTGCCTATTCTGGACATTCCAGATAAATAGGGTCATACAATATGAGAACTTTTGTGTCTGGCTGCTTTCATTTATTTAGCATAATGTTTTCAAGGTTTACCCATGTTATAGCATGTACCAGTGCCTTGTTTTTATTGCCAGATACCGTTCCAGTGTATGGATTCACCATCTTTTGTTTATCCACCCATCAGTTGAGCTATAGTCCCAATGCCTTTTCAGGGCAAAAATGTCTTTGCTTGGAACCAACTACAACCTCCTGTAAAGAAGTCTGTAGATTTCAAAGTTAAGAATGTCTAGTTGCCCTACATGGAATATAAAATCTAGAAAACTGAGAAGCTTTGACCTCTGGTACAGAGCACCGAGAAGTCAAGACCTACTTAGGAAAAAACACAAAAGGAGAAAAGAAAATGCCCCGGACAAAAAAGCACCTTGCCTTCTGTACCATGTTGCAGTGGGAAGGTATTTTGTAGGAAAAATGGCAAGCTAAAATATCTGAGATCTCCTGGTAATGTTCCCCTGCTCTCTACTCCAGGTTATGTGGGAGTTTTGGAGCTGGGTTGGAAAGGTGAGTGCAAGAGGAGGGGGCTGGATAAGTTTCGCTTCTCAGATCCCGGGGAAGCTTCCCTGCAAGTTGGCCTTTGGGCTGCTGCTACGAGGGTATCAGACAGTCAGTGAAATCTCCTGAGACTCGGCTGACACGTGGTCTTCATCTCATGTTAATGTCAATCCCAAAGGGCTGCTGCTCCTGCTGCTTTACGCTGGGCTCACCAGAATGGCTGTCCTGCTGGACGGCCTGTTTCAGCTGACCTAGATGACCTATCTGGGGCTTGCGGTGAGCTTGAGCATGGGTTCCGTGAAGCTAGAGACCCCCTGGTGTTACGACAGGATGATGTCGGGGAGGACCCATCCTAGAACCCCGCCCTTGGACTCCACCAAGGCCAGAGTGGGAGATGGACGTTAGGTGGGCCCTGTGGCCCCCATCCTCCTGGTGTTCACACCTTTGCATACTCCCTCTCCCAGAAGGGTGGGACTCCCCAAAGAAGAAGCGACCAGAAGGGATGCCTTCCTGAGAAGATGCAAGAGGCCTGAGCTGCAGACCTGGCAAGCGCTACTTTATATATGGGTATATAAAGCGGTACTTTATATACCCATGGGCCTGGCCTTGGCTTTAAATAAATACTCCATTACATGAGTCTTGGAGTTCCCAGTAACAGAGATTCCAGTCATGTAGTAGCCCGCGTTTGAACCCTATGCCTGGATAGTCCAAGTCTCACTAGCACAGTGTTCTCCAAGTCGACGGTTGGATAGAATCCCCTGGAGGGGTAGTTAGTGCCCAGAGGCCTGGGCCCCACCCCAGAGAGTCTGACTCACTTGGTCTAGGGTGGAGCCTGAGAATTTGCATTCCTATCAAGTGCCCAGGTGATGCGGATGTTGCTGGTCTGGAGGCCATGCTTTATGAGTCTAACACACGGTTACATTCTAGTCCAGATCCCCACCATCTGCTGCCTGGATTATCTGAACCCTTGATACTCAAGATGCATGCAGACGTCATCTGAACAAGAGCGTCAGCCCCCTGCTTGAAGACGGTGTGTTTAGCTAATAAGTGTGTGACCAGTGCACCATATCAATTAGATTTACAGCACTCTGTCCTTCTCCATCTTGGAGTACTCAGTTAGCCTGTAGATGTGCAGAAAGCTCCCCTACACCTCTTGCCAAAGAAACACCCTAAGCTTGGCTCCCCCAAGGTATATCTGGGAATTGAGAGCTGCACTCGGCGGGCACTGGCTGGAGGTCACTTGCAGAGGGGACACATTTCGCCCATGCCAGGCACTGCTCCAGTCGGTCCCCCACCCCATCCCAGCTGTGTGCCACTCTCCCACTCGGGGAATCTGCTCTTTGTGAGGCGGGGCACTCTTCTCCCCTCCCTCCCAGGGCCCCCTACCTGAGTGAAGTTGTCCAGGGCCTTGTGTAGGTTGGCGTGCATGCCCGTGGGAGGCTCGTTGGTGATCTTGACGGAGTTCTCCAGGATGCCCTGGGGGATGATGTGGCCCTCAGTGGAGGGCGCAGGCTCCGCACTGATGAAGACCCTGAACTCTGGGTGGCTGTTCTCACTGTGCTCCTCCAGCTTCTTCTCCAGGGTACTGAGCCACTTGGCCACCAGGTGGATGTTCTGGTGGGAAGGAATGACCCCTTGATTACAGGCATCTGCTTAAACAATTATCAGGAAGGCGGCTTGAGGAGGGACCTGGCCTTACTTTCAAACAAATCACATCCCAGCATGAGTCTTGGGGTTCCCAGTAATGGGGACCCCTTGTATCCTGCAATTCAATCCTTTCCCTTGGTGTCCTACATCTCTCTAGCACAAGGATCTCAAACTTGACCGGGCATCGGGATCCCCTGGAGGGCTTGCTGAAACAAAGATTCTCGGGCCTCATCCCAGAGTGGTTGATACAGGTGGTCCAGGGTAGGGCCTGAAGGCTCGCATTTCTAACAAGTTCTTGGGTGATGCCGCAGCTGCTGCTGGTCTGGGGGCCACACTTCAAGGGTCTAATGTGTGGTTACATTCCAAATCCAGATCCCCATATCTGACACCTGGATTTTTTTGAGCCTTTGATCAAAAGTGGGGCCCATGGATCAGCAATGTTGGCCTTACCTGGAAGCCAGTTAGAAATGCAGACTCAGACTTACTGAATTAGTGGATTTTAATAAGATCCTCCAGTGATTTGTATGCATGTTAAGACTTGAAAAGCACTGATTTAAACTTCTAGCTAGCTTTCCTTCCTCCCCTGCCCCTCTCGAAACCATTCTGCTAATTGTTGCCAAACTTATCTTCCTAAAACACACTGAGACACTGCTGCTCCCAGACAGAGAAAGCCCCTACTACAAGCCCAAGCTCCTCTGTCTGGTCTTTGAGCCCTTCTCCTCCCCCAACAAAATCCCTTTCTGTCTGTCTGTGTAAAACGACATTTACTTCTTAGCACTACCTTGCAGCATGCACTTTTCACTCTAGCAAGGATAGTCACTTTGCTTCATTGCAATCAGTTTCATTATGATGGATAGATAAAAGCTCCTTGATACATATTTGAGGAAGCCTGCTTGCAGAGAGCCTTAAATACACAGATTGGCACAGAGCACAGTGCTTGGGCCACAGCAATCTGGTCTCTGAGTGCTACTTTCTCTTCTATGAAAAGAGAAATAACAATAATATTTTCCATACTTACTTCCCAGGGTTGCTGCAAAAAACCAAAGGTAATGGATTTGAAAGGGCTTTGTATACTGTGAAATGCTATGCAGGAGTTCGTAGCGATTGCTGAAATGAAACTCTGTTAAATGAAAGCATTCAGTTGTCATCACTCTGTGGGAGCGGAGAGTTTGCTGGCTGCCTGGAGAGCCAGGGCTCCATGAGCCAGGCAGCACCACTGGCCGGCAGTGAGAAACTGCCACTGCTTCAGGAATGCCAGCGTCTGAGTTTCACCCTGGAGGTCTCTCAGAAACCGCATTAGGGCAGCCGGTAGGTAGCAGGGGGAGGAAACGCTCTCTGCTCACCGTCTGGGGGGCTGGGTTCCTGAAGGTGCTAGTGCCCAGAAGGGGGTCTCTTTGGCAAATGAGCCTGAGACAGTTGGGGAGGTCACACCCTCCCAGCACCGAGCTGATCTAGTGGGAAGAAGCAGGAAACCCACTGTCATTCTCTTTTCTCCTTAGATTCCCACTGTTTCTGGAAAAGCGTCCCAGGGAATAGCAGATCCCTCTGCTGCTAGGCTCCAAATAAATAATGGGATAATTAAGGATGAAAACCCAACAGCAAGAAGTGTACAGTGAGTCATCAGGAGACAGAGGAAGTTCTCGGTAATCAAAGCCAGATGGGAGGGGAGGGACTGGCTTTTCCATGTGTCCTTCCTTCACTGATTTCTTCATTGATTCTTTTACCCCACAGGCTTTGGTTGAGTGTCTACTGTGTTCACGGTGGTGTGCTGGGTGCCAAGGGTAAATAAGGAATGTCTCTTTCCCCAAGAAAATGCAGTGAAGGACACAGCCATAGTGTAAGTGGTCTCCACGTAGCCATGGGTGCCCTCACAGAGGTGGCTGCGGAAGAAGAGAGGAGTCAGCCACTCGCTCCGCGCCCCGCAGCCCCAGGATCCATGCAAGCTGCGGAAACGGGAACAAGAGGACAGGCCATGATTCGAGAGGGGCAGCCTTTACTTCTTGTACGTGTTTAGTAAAACACGTACAAGAAGTGCTGTAGGTATTCCTACAATGGTAGGTGTTCCAGATTCCCAACCCCAGCATGAACTCTCAGTGAAGAGGCTCAGCCCTGGTTACACGTGTGATGCTCTAGTCACGCATGTAATGAAGAGCCTGTAACACGTGACACGTGGAAAGGCAGAGCAGAGGAGTGCTCCATGGAATGCCTGGGAAGAGGTCAGCAGCCTCCAGGTGAACGGCGGCCTCCTGAGCACGCAGTGCCGCGAGAACAGGCCTGCTTCTGGACGGGGCGCCATTGAAACCAGAGAGAGTGGGGGGGGGAGCAAGAGTACTGAGGGGGGGCGCTGAGGAGCAGAACACACGGGGCAGGACTGCAGGGAGAAGACTGGGAAGTCAGGGACGAGGGCACGGAAGGAAAGTCAGCCCAGGGGCTGCGGGCGTCGACCCAGAGACGGGGTCAAGAGTGACCCCAGCAGGGCAGAGGGGGCGTACCTGCAAAAGAACCCAGTGGCCTTTCTTGGCAGCCAGGTCCAGCACAGCCTCAGCCACTACCTCCTGTCCTTGGCCCAAAGACACGTTGTGAAAGTTCCGGTTGTTGAAGGTGTATCCGAGTTTTTTACCTAAAAGGGGCAGGGAGTGGTCATTATTGCCTCTAATGCCATTGAGTGTTCACGAGGAAACGCACACCTCCATGCGGCTCCCCCATCGCAGGCTGCGGGAAGCCGTGCAGCCCGACCTCACACACGGACCCTCTTCCTTCACGGCGCGGTGGGGGGGGGGGGCGGTGGTTGCTGCATCTTCCAGCTTTTTGTTCCCAAAGAGAAGGAAGCACTTGTCTCGACAAAATGCTTCACCCCTCCCTCCTCACTTAATCCCTGCCAACTAAAAACTGGCGCTTGCCATCTGCCTGTACAAGGATTAAGTCACTAGCTACTGTAGCCGATGACCTTCAACACCCTATGAAAGGAGCTCACGGTGGAGACCAGGAATGAGGCCCTCTGTGCTCTGGGAAGAACTGGCAGAACAGGTCTTCAGATAGTTAGGAATTCTCAGGAGAAGATTTTATGAGTCCAGTTCTTATGTGTCCTCACATCTAGAAAAGCACTCTAGTCCTTCATGGTGACGTCTGCTCTTCTGCAAACACGTGTGCCTGACTGCATGCCCCCCTCACCAAAACCACACACACACTGACCTCCAAGTTGCTGTCTCCTGGGCTACAGTCCTCATTTTGCCCCCGAGAAAACTTAACTCACGACTCTCATGTCGTGCTTTTTTTTCAGTTGACATCCCCAAGAGTGGGCACACGTGCCGCTGCCCTTCTGTGCAGCCTCCACTTGAAGAGCAGGCATTGGGCCGCCATCCTAGAGAGTGAAAGGCTCGAAGAGTAGCAAGCATGTGGGCATGGCCAGGTCTAACGTGCTTTGTCCCCGGAATATATTAATAATAATATATATTTTCCCTGGAAGCTTACTGCGAGGCGAGGCCAAGAGGACCAGGACTCGGGTAGTTGGGCTTCCTGGACTTTATGCCATATGAACCTCCTCCCTGTTATTCCCACCACAAAGAACCTTGTCATTTTGCATGAATGAGAGTGAAGAGAGGCAAGAGGCCAGCCAAGAAGGGGCTTGGCTGCGTAGGTGTGAATGCTTGTATCTCACTGTCGGGAATGGAGTAAGGGAATGGCCATGCAAATGCACGTGTCACAGCTGGGTCACTGGAGCAAGGCGGATGCTCAAGAGTTGCTCTGCAAGCCCAAGAAAGACTTCACACAAAGAAATAAGCTTAATATAGGCAGCCAGTTCTGCTTGAACACCAGCTATTCACCCAACCCAATAAAGTTTGGAGGGCTTCCCTGGTGGCGCAGTGGTTGAGAATCTGCCTGCCGATGAAGGGGACACAGGTTTGAGCCCCGGTCTGGGAAGATCCCACATGCCGCGGAGCAACTAGGCCCGTGAGCCACAACTACTGAGCCTGAGCGTCTGGAGCCTGTGCTCCGCAACAAGAGAGGCCGCGACAGTGAGAGGCCCGTGCACCGCGGTGAAGAGTGGCCCCTGCTTGCCACAACTAGAGGAAGCCCTCGCACAGAAACGAAGACCCAACACAGCCAAAAATAAATAAAAAAATAAAATTTTAAAAAATAATAAAAAATTTAGAGAAATTACATAATATTCTTTAGACAAAAGGATCAAAAAATGTGTAATACCATGAAGGAATTGTCGAGCAATTTTTCTAAGAAGGTGAGGTGCACAAGAGAAAAGAGGAGAAATTTAAAAGAGAAAAAGAATAAAAGTTTGTACTTAACAAATTTAGTTTCAGGGGAACTAAAATTAAAGTTGCAGTTTGATACTTGTGCAAGAAAATTTAAAGAACACTGTCAATATTGGATGTGTCTTTAAAGCACTAAAACAAAACTATAGTGTGTTCTTTAACTGTACAAGACCAAACAAGATGATGACTTTTTGTAGTGAGGAATAGTTATTACAGATTCAACTGAGATGAACCCAAGAAATACCCTTATTAAACTCTATAAATCCTAGCTGGCAATAGATTTGATGTCAGCTTTAGAGCCAAGAATATGGACAACTTATTCCAGAGAAAAAGAACAGGATAAAGATGCTGGGATTATTAGATAGCCTTGGTGACATTTCTGCTCACAAAGACCCTACTTCTTTTCTTTGTTTACAGACAAAGGGTACAGGAAAAGAGGGCTTAGCTAAAGATTAGTTCGAATTCCGTGTGCTATGGCTTCCAGTCCCCCAGCCCCCTGCCTTCAGCTCCTCTTTCCCTTTCGGATCTTCCTTCCAGCGCCCCGTATGGTGGTGTCACCAGGAGCCGGGCCACACTGTGAACCTCCCTGAGCATCTTGGTGGCTGACCCTCCACGAGCTCCAGTCTGAGGACATTACAGCGTCCGTGGCCCTCCGCCTAGCTCCACATGCCCCTGCGGGTGGGAGGAAGGGGAACATCCTTCTAGCCTTATTACTTGCAGGCTATTTCTTCTCCACTCTTGTATGAGAAACCTTTCATGTGCTCTCTTCTTTTGTTTTTTAAATTTAATATAATATTTATTTATTTATTTTAACATCTTTATTGGAGTACAATTGCTTTACAATGGTGTGTTAGTTTCTGCTTTATAACAAAGTGAATCAGTTATACATATACATCTGTTCCCATATCCCTTCCCTCTTGCATCCCCCTCCCTCCCACCCTCCCTATCCCACCCCTCTAGGTGGTCACAAAGCACGGAGCTGATCTCCCTGTGCTATGCGGCTACTTCCCACTAGCTCTCTGTTTTTGTTTTTGTTTTTTGCAGTACACAGGCCTCTCACTGTTGTGGCCTCTCCCGTTGCGGAGCACAGGCTCCGGACGCGCAGGCTCAGCGGCCATGGCTCACAGGCCCAGCCGCTCCGCGGCATGTGGGATCTTCCCGGACCGCGGCACGAACCCGTGTCCCCTGCATCGGCCGGCGGACTCTCAACCACTGCGCCACCAGGGAAGCCCTAGCTATCTTTTACATCTGGTAGTGTATATATGTCCATGCCACTCTCTCACTTTGTCACAGCTTACCCTTCCCCCTCCCCATATCCTCAAGTCCATTCTCTGGTAGGTCTGTGTCTTTATTCCCATCTTGCCCCTAGGTTCTTCATAACCTTTTTTTTTTCTTAGATTCCATATATATGTGTTAGCATATGGTGAGATATCATCTCACACCGGTCAGAATGGCCATCATCAAAAAATCTACAAACAATAAATGCTGGCGAGGGTGTGGAGAAAATGGAACCCTCTTGTACTGTTGGTGGGAATGTAAATTGATACAGCCACTATGGAGAACAGTATGGAGGGTCCTTAAAAAACTAAAAATAGAACTACCATACGACCCAGCAATCCCACTACTGGGCATATACCCTGAGAAAACCATAATTCAAAAAGAGTCATGTACCACAATGTTCATTGCAGCTCTATTTACAATAGCCAGGACATGGAAGCAACCTAAGTGTCCATCAACAGATGAATGGATAAAGAAGATGTGGCACATATATACAATGGAATATTACTCAGCCATATAAAGAAACGAAATTGAGTTATTTGTAGTGAGGTGGATGGACCCAGAGTCTGTCATACGGAGTGAAGTAAGTCAGAAAGAGAAAAACAAATACCGTACGCTAACACATGTGCTCTCTTCTAAAGCACATGCTACTGGCTACATTGCCTACTAACTTTTATGTTTTCTGCCTTCTATCAACTTCCCAGAGACAGTCACTTTCATTAGGGGTTTTGGAACTTGGTTTAAAATATTCCATATTTTCTGTCTCATCATTATCTTGGTGAGCTTTAATGCCACTATGGATGACTCAGCCAACACCCAGCCTCATGCTTCCTCATCTTCAAAGAATTTCTTTCCATTTCTGTTTCCCATTCCCAGTGGCTGTACCGAGGCCTTGATTATCCCTGCAAACTCTCCCACATCTGACACATCATTCTTTCATATATAATCACAACTCTAACTTCCTACTGTCCAGACTGCTCACTCTCTTACTCCTCCTCGCATATTATTCTATGTCAGCAAAACGAGTCCATTGGCTCCTCTGTTTTTTCTAACCTTCATCTTTACCTCCCTCTTATTTTAAGATGGACCCAATAATCCTTCATTTGAGCCATGATCTTATAAAATTCTTCACTCCATTGCCCATTCTACGTCTGCATCCATCCCCCAACTTTTGTAAAACCACAACCCTGGACAAGTCTATGCGTTAATACAAGAGAAAAAATAACACACTGAGTGAATTGGTGCCACCACAAGCTGATGATTCTCAGTCTTGTGAGAGTGTCTGGTAATCTTTCACGTCCAGAAGTTGGCTATGTTGTCCACTCCCCTCTTCCTTTAAACTTCCTAATGGCTGCCCCGCTTCTTATGCTCAGCACTTTGCTTCACTCTCTACTGCTCCCTCTGCCCGACAAAACATCTGCCATCTGGTAGAACACCTTCCATTTACTGCCATTGTATCTGCCTCTGCGCACATCCCTGTTCCATCCCCATCCCTGCACAGCCCCCTCTCAGTGGAAGAGGTGTCCCCCGTCCCCAGCACATGAACAGATGGATGAGTGTCCCTCCACACAGAAACTACACTCTGCCAGTCTGGAAGGTGCTCTGTAAAGACTGTACTTGCTCCATCCTAGCCAACTTCAACTGACACTTAAGAAAAAGAGAATGGAGTCAGGAACAATGAAAAAGAGGCTCTAAGCAAAGTGTTGATAATCTAGCTGCAAAGACACCGAATTGAAAACTGTTTCTTTGAACACACCTGGTAGCAGGCTGACAAAAATCTAAAGGAACTCCTCCTCTGACCAGCACACTGGAAAGAGGAAGAGGAGGCAGTGGAAGGCCAAACTGGTAGATAAACGGAAACATTTTGTCAATGCCAGGTAATTGGACAAAGGAGGATGGAGACCAAGCAAGATCATGCAAGAGTCAAGTCAAAGAAGGACCAGAGAAGGTGCCTTGTAAGGGTGGAAAGGGGAGGTCCTCTGTTGGGAGGGCCGAGGACGATACTGTGCTTTGAAAGGATGTGACAAAAGGATGTAAAGGAAGGAGCAAACCGAGCTGCCTCAAAGAATAGACGCATCATCATCGTCATTTTAATGCCGTACAATGCTACTGTACTTTTAATGTTTCAAAGCCTTTTCACATCTGAGATTTCATTCTTATCTTCACAGTAACCCTGGGAGGAAGGTATTAGGGGGTGATTGGAAACGATGGGTGATTGCTTTTAGATGAAGCAAAAGCAAAAATAATCGTGCAAATAAGGAAGTGTGGCTCATTGAGGGAGAAGGTGATGAGAAGAGAGAGAAGGTAAAGGATTAATCTGCGAAGGCAAGAAGGAATGCTGTGCGGGTGGGTGGAAGTGGGTTCATGTTAAAACATAGGCCAAGGAAAGTGGATGGAATTCTGTCCTCCTCCTCCTTCAAAACTGTTGAGGAAGGAAAATCTTGGAGGAGACTAAGAGGCACAAAACTGCCAGAAGGGGCTTCCCTGGTGGCACAGTGGTTGAGAGTCTGCCTGCCGGTGCAGGGGACACGGGTTCGTGCCCCGGTCCGGGAAGATCCCACATGCCGCAGAGCGGCTAAGCCTGTGAGCCATGGTCGCTGAGCCTGCGTGTCCGGAGCTTGTGCTCTGCAACGGGAGAGGCCACAACAATGAGAGGCCCACGTACCGCAAAAAAAAAAAAAAAAAAAAAAAAAAAAACTGCCAGAAGAGCTTAGATTCTTAAAAAAATTTTTTTAATTAAAAAAATTTTATTTTATATTGGAGTATAGTTGATTTACAATGTTGTGTTAGTTTCAGGTGTACAGCAAAGTGATTCAGATATACATATACATATACCTATTCTTTTTCAGATTCTTAGAAAAGCACAGATTCTTAACCAAGTGTCAATGGATGAGCTTCAGAATCTTAGAGAACTCCCAAAATCATATACAGAATTTTGTCTGTCTGTGGGTTCATGCATTTCGGGAGAAGGGCTGGAGTGAGGATGGGGGAACAAAATCTTTCATCTGCCAAGCTTTGTCTGCGTCTACATTGGGGTAAAACAGTGTCTGATGGAGTCTGATGCACAGACTCTGCCCAAGCACAGAGACGGTAAGCTTCCTGAATAAGCGGGGGCCTAGGGGACATAGGGGAAAGTGAGTCAGTTATGTGGATTCCAAACCTGAGAATAGGAGTCCATCAGGCAGAATGATTAGACCCAAGCAAGATGTGGAGCACACGATGTCACCAGAGTATATGTTCTAAATGGGTGCTTGAGAAAACGAATCAAACCACCCAGAATGCAGAGGGGGAGGAAGAGAGAGAGAAAGAGGCACAGGTGCCCAGGTAATCTCTAGCTGATGAACAGCAATATTGCCTCTGGTCGGGAAATACGCGTTAAGATGAAGCCAAGGGCAGGGCTGAGGTGATTTATTCAGAGACAAATAACCAATACGGTTCAGGGACAGGTCAGCTTGCCTGAAATGACAGAAAGCTTCAAACTACATGATGGAATAATAGCTGGGGGTCAATTGGCAAAGAATAGTAGGAAATTGCTCATAAACAGCGTATATGAAAGCTTCCGAAAAGGAAAATACTGAATAAAAATGAGGAGACTAGATTGGTCATTATGAAAGGAATAAAACCTCCATGGGACAGAAGGAATACAGAATCTATGAAAAAGTGAAAGTCAGGAATAACATAGCAATAACAACAGTTCTTATGCTCATTTATTCACTCGTTTGTTAATTCATTCAACTGATATTTACTGAGTACCTCTCTGTGCTAGTTACGCTTTTAGGCACTGGTAAGAAAATGACGAGCAAGATGACACGGTCCTTGACCCCCAGGGTCTTAGTGACATGCAGGTAGGCAAACGTAATTAGAATTGTATTAAATGCTCGGAAGCAAATATATGTATAAGGGGGAACCAAATGGTCTTGTGCAGAGGTCAGGAGAAGCTGATCCCTGCAGGATTGGCAGGCATTGGACTGAAGAGCTGGGGAGAAGTATTTCAGGTAAAAGGAATTGCTTGAGAAAACGCCCTGGGCCAGGAGGGCTCATGATGGAGAACCTAAAAGAGCCATGTGGCCAGAGAAGTGTGAGTTTGAGGGAAAGTAAGATCCAAGGCTGGACAGAAAGGCCAGGCCATGCAGGTCACAGAGACCATGTTTATAGTACTGGACATTACCTTGAGAACAGTGGGGAACCACGAGAGCGATTTAAGAAGGAGAATGATAACAATCAGATCTGAGATTCAGCAAGATGAGTCTGGCTGTAAGAGCAGCAAAAATTGCAGGTGGGGGAGGAGAACCGGGATAAGTTAGGAGGCTATTGTGATAGTCCAGTGAGAGATGTGGTGCCTCAGAGGAGGGAGACACAATGAAACAATTAGACTCATTTGAAACACATTTAGAAGGTAGAAGCAATAGGACTAGATGTGGTAGGTAGTGGAGGAGGGGTCTAGGGTGACTGATTCCCAGGTTTCCGGCATGAGCAACTTGCTGAATGGTGGTGATATTTACCAAAAATGATAGAATAAAATTTCCAGAGATAAAGAGAGGTGTGACTCTCCCACTTGAAAAGGCAGGCTGAGTGCTGAGCAGGTGAATGAAAAACACCCACACCTAACTCAGCTCATGAAATGTCAGAACACAAGGTAGAAAGATGATCCTAAAGTTTCCAGGGAATAAAAAAATAGGTCACCAACAAAGAAACAAGGGAAGAATAGCACCCTACTAGCATATGGCCTCATATGAATAAAACTGAATTCTAGGAGACAACTGAGCAGTGTGGACACATTCTGAGTAAAAATCATTTTGGACCTTAATAGCAGAACTATTAAAAGAGTATGTGGGCAAAACTGAAGTCTTTTTAGACACTGAAAGATTCAGAAATTTTACTTCCCGTGATTTTTTTCCTGATGACTTATGCTACCAAATCTAGGATGAAGCCAATTGGTTGGCAGTAATGGGATCTAAATTCCTATTTTTCATACCAGGGAATAAATAGATACTGAAACTTGATAAATTCAGAAATAATGATATAAATTATTAGTAGGAAATAGAGAAACAATTGTCAGAAGGAATAAATTCAGAAATAGGCAAAACCCCAGTGTCTGGGAAGGTGGACTGGGTGTGGGAAGGGCTGGAGCTGAGAACTATTGCTTTTCATTTTAAATTCTTTATTACAGGTATTTTAAAAATATGTTACTTGAACTTTTTAGGAGATTACAAAAATATACATTAAATTAGTGAATAAGATAATTCTCTTCCTTATACAGAACTCATCTATTCTTTAGAGCCAAACACCAGGCTCTAAATCTACACCAGGTGTAGATTCCTTTCATGGAGGTGTATTACCTGGTCTGGATTCTCATCCATAAAGACCTGGCTCTGTAAAAACCTGCTGAGTCCTCATTTAACTTTTCAACATGTGTAGTTTTGCTAGCTTTTTTTTCCCCCTTGGCCGCGCCACGAGGCTTGAAGGATCTTAGTTCCCTGACCAGGGATTGAACCCAGGGCCACGGCAGTGAAAGCGTGGAGTCCTAACCACGGGACCGCCAGGGAACTCCCTAGTTTTGCTAGTTTTATAGTTTTGATTAGTCATCCATTTGCTCATCCCTTTATTTAAGATATATTTTTAAAATGTATTTATTTTCTTTTATTTATTTATTTTTGCCTGCGTTGGGTCTTCGTTGCTGTGCACGGGCTTTCTCTAGTTGCACAAACTGGGGCTACTCTTTGTTGCGGTGCACGGGTTTCTCATTGCGGTGGCTTCTCTTGCTGTGGAGCACGGGCTCTAGGCACGCAGGCTTCAGTAGTTGTGGCACGTGGGCTCAGTAGTTGTGGCTCGTGGGCTCTAGAGTGCAGGCTCAGTAGTTGTGGCACATGGGCTTAGTTGCTCCATGGCATGTGGGATCTTCCCAGACCAGGGATGGAACCCGTGTCCCCTGCATTGGCAGGCGTATTCTTAACCACTGCGCCACCAGGGAAGTCCTATTTAATGTATACTGAGTGCCTAGCACGTGAAAATACAGAGATAGGAATTTGAATACTACCTTGAAAAGGACATCTATTCCCAGAGCACTCACTCTCACATGAAGATACCGTAGTAGTCACTAGATGATTACAATGTGATATATAGACAGAAGGGTGCTCTAAGAGCACATGGGGAGGGGTACCCAGCACCCTGGAAATCAAGTAGGGCTTCCTGGAGGTGGTGACATTGGAACTGGTATCTGAAGGATGAGTAGAAGGTAGCCTGGTGAAGGGGATGCCAGAGGAGGAACAGAATGTTTGGGAGAATGGAATGGCTTCCATGTAGAGTGAAAAAGAGGGGAGTAGGGAAATGTAGGCAGAACAAGGAGTGCCCAAAGATGCCCATGTTCTAAATCCTGGAATCTGTGAATGTATGTGACTTTACAGGCAAAAGAGACTCTGCAGATGTGGTTAAAGACCTCCAGATGGGGAGACTATCCTGGGTTATCTGAGTGGGCCTGATATAGTCATAGGGGTCCTTATGAGGGAAAGGGGGAGAGAGTAAGCCCCATGTATGACTTCTGACCTCCAGAACTGTAAAATAATAGTGTTATTTTAAGCCTCTAAGTTTGTGATAATTTGTTACGGCAGCAATAGGAAACTAATAATGGAAAATAGGCTGGAGAGATAGGGAGGGACTGGAGGACGAAGCTCCCTGTAAGCCATGTTAAGGTGTTTGGACCTCATCCTGAGGACACTAGGAGCCTGTAAAAGGACTGTCCTTGTTTTTCAGAATAACTGCTCCAGCCACAGGAAGGGGAATGGGTGGGTGGGTGGTGGGACAAGGTCTCCTCATGAACCTGCTACCTTACATCCCAGAGCAGTCCTCCCTCTGTTCATGATCCCCTGGGGTTGGTTCAGCAATTACCCCGATTTCTGTAGGGTTAGCAAATATCAAGCATTGCAAAATGAACCTTGAATCAGGAAAAGAGAAGCTGACAGACGCAGAGTGACAGTGCATGAGGCTGGTGCTGGCTTGGCTCCATAATGAGGTTTTCTTACCTTGATTTTCCACATCCTTCAGTGGGTCCACCCCTGGAGACAGGATAAAAAACATGGGAGTGGCTGGTCCCAATTCTTCAAAAGAGGCTGCAAAGTCCAGTGCTCTTCCCACCACGTATTTGCTTCCTAACTTCTCCTCAATAAAATCTCTGCCAGGAATAAAAGAAGGTCCATGTGTGTATGTCAGTCACAGAATAATAACATTTGAGCAACAGAGGTCTATAGAAATGGAAGGGTGTGCTCAAGATCATGGCTTGGCAGTTACAGAGCCAGGACCAACGCCAAGCACTACTTACTGATTAAGTCGACACTTACAACCTTTGCTGCTGGGTGTGCACCTGCTCACCTGGATCAGGGCTCCTTCTGGATCCCCATCCAGCCAGGCCACCACTGACTCCTCTGTGGAGCTGGGATGTCCTGTCACATCACCACCACCCATCAGAAGCCTGCCAGGAGCAACGCCTTCCGGAAGCTTGCAGGCAGCTAAACCCTCCATACACTGTATCCCTGGGATCCTCCGTCCCTATCCATGATTTAAGGCCCTCCAGGCTTCTAGTCCCTCACGTTCTATCATTCTCTGTGTTGCCTTTCACCTTACTCCACTTATCAATGTTCCTTTTCCTATGTCCCATTTCAGGCTAAACAAAACCTTGCAGTTGTAACCACTTTCTGACAATCCGGCCTAACTCTTGGCCTTAAAAGCTCCCGCAAGGACACTATTTTCCCTGTACCCTTCTCAGCTGGGTGCATTCTCAGTACTGGGAGCTGGGATCACGGTCCTGCTCATGGATGACCATTACTTCTGAACCCTTTCTTTCCCACTCATGTGGCTCCACTGAGGCTCGTTTGCCCTGACTGTACCACCACGACCCCTGCACAGCAATGTCGTCCACTGCTCCTTTGGTCCCTTTACTCATTCACTCATCACTTGGACTTTGGCTCATGGACTGTCTCTCCACCAGCCTGAGTGACATAAGCATCCATGTGGACAATCCTCCAGATTCTTAACAATCTTCAATTCCTCCCCATGTCAGCCACCTGATTCCAAGGCCCCATCCCCATCCTTGTGGTCACTTGGGAACTTTTTCTATGTCTGAAACCATAAATGGAAACATCTCACTCTCTGACCAAAGCTTTCCATCCTTACAGGTCTTTTAGTAATTTATCCTTAGTTAACTTATTCTTTACCTGTATTGGTGCCACAAATGCAGGATTTTCAGTGTCTTGGCCTCCCTGGTGGTTTTTTTTTTTCTTTCTTTTTTTATCATCCCCTTATTCTTGTCACTACAAGTCTTGTTCAATCCAGTGTAGGCTCCATGGCCTGTAACTTCCTCTTTTCTTTTTTTTTAAAAACAACTTTCTTGAGGTACAATCGACATACCATAAAATTCACCAATTTTTAGTATACTATTCAATAATGTTTAATAAATTCACTGAATTGTAATCTTCATGATAATCCAGTTTTAGAACACTTTAAGCCTGCAATAAGATTCTCCTGCCTATTTAGAGAATTCCTATTCCTACCCTCCAGCGCCAGGCAGCTGCTAATTCGCCATCTCTGTAGGCTGCACGGCCTGTGACTTCTAATCATTCTCTGCCAGTACCACACACTGCCCTTCCCTAACTCTTATTCCACCAGGGATCCATGCTCTGAATCTACCCTAGGGCTGTTGGATGCAGCTATAGAAAATCATCCAGTGGTGAAGGCTGGCGCCCCTACAAATGCAGGATTTCACTAGGTGGGCCCTCAATGCCGCTTGGAACTCTTTGTTTCCCTGGTCAGCCGTCTCCCATTTTTTCACAGATCCTATTTCAGATCTTTTGCACATTCCTCAAATCTCCAACCCTGCCACCTCCCCTTTCACACAAACGCAGCGAGATCTTGCTTCCTACTCCTCAGAGGGAATGGAAGTCATGAGACAAAACCTTGCTCAATTTCCTGCCATGCTTTTACCACCTCTGCTACAGTCACACCCACCTCTCTCTGTCTTTTGTAAAGAAAGGGGTGTTCTTCCCGCCAAGGATGATCTTTCCATCTGTCCTCTGGATCTCACATCTCCTGCCACATTAGATGTGATCCGCATCCTTCCCCAGTGCTGATATTGATGAGCACCTCTTCCCAAATGGTCCACTTAGATTAATTAAGACAGTACATGGCAAACACAGAGCAACGGGCCTCATGGGATTTTGGTTGTTGGTACAAAGGCTCCCATCACGATAAACTTGTGGCCTTTGTGCTCAGCCCTGCTGGTCAGGCCACACCCATCCTGGCTTCGCCACCACTCTGTCCCTACCTCATGGCATAGGTCATCCGGTCAGGCCGCATGGCTCTTATCATGCAGAGGCGCTGCAGGCCTGTCTTGTTCTTCCACTCCTGGGGGAAATTCTCCTTCTCAGGACATTCTGATTCGACAAACTTTTTCCAGCCCTTGGCGGATCCCTCAACGTCTCGATCCAGATTATAGAATTCTTCCATTGATGAAAGTGCCTGAAAAATTTCAGGGAATCTTGCTCTGAAATGCAGTTTCTCCAGAAAGCTGTCATCTTCATTGTGCTGGGGGTTGGCGGGAGGCAAGGTGGTATTATAGACATAATTCTGTCTCATTTATACTCTTTTCTGGAGTCTTGAATCTTCCCCCCCGGTAAACTCAAGGTAGAGGAAGGATTTTGATTAGCTTACCGTCAGCAAACTGTTCCAATAATATGCAAGGTTTGGGAAATGATTAGCTGTGGAGACTGAGCAGCACCTCCCTTGAGGGTACTGCACGGGAAGAGGGACAAGAAGGGATGCTGTGATTTTTCTGGTCACAGAGCCCGGACACTTGAAGTCAGTGACTCTTCTCTTTCATTCCCATACTCTCTCTGCCAGCAACGCCTGTCAATTCCTCTCTCAAAATGTCTCTACAATCACTGACTTTGTGTTAATGCCAACTCTAACATTTCTCTGTGTCACCTGCTTCCCTAAGCATTAAACCCCAAGGCATAACATGTGAATCAAATCTCTTCATTTAGGGCTTCCCCCCAATCCATCCAGCTAACCAGGTGGCCCATTTCCTCCCTCCTCTGTCCACACACATCTGCCCTCAGCCCTGGAACTGTGCCAGATGATCTCCCAACTTGGTGCCTTGTTCACACTAGTTTCACCACGGGAGTGGTCCTGTTCTCTTCTCCACCAAATTCCACTCCTTTCCTTTCTTGCACTGGTCACGATTGTTTGTCAAGGTTCTACAAGTTGTTAAAGTCCAGTTCAAAATCAGTCACATCCACCTCTCTAACCTAGAACGCACAGCCCTCCTACCCTTCTTTTGTGGACCACTTGGAGCTACTCACAGAGTTGATACCTTTAATATAGGATGTGTGACTGCTGGTCACTTTAAAGCCTTACCCCTCCCTCTTCCTCTTCTGCTCCACTCCAGGACAAGCTGACAGGTAAGCCTGGGTGCTCCCTCCTTTGGTGCCGAAGGGACATTGTATCGTGCAAGCCCCGCCCCACTCCCCAATGACCAGAACACCCCCAAGACACCTCCTTTCCGGGCTCTCTCAAGCCGATTTCAGACTGCTTGGGAACTCCCCTGCTCTGCCCAGAAAGTCTCATTATGTGAGTAATAAACTCTTTCGTGCCTTCTAGTTATGCGCAAGGCGCCATCAGTCTGGACGTGGGAACCGCATTTTGGGTGGGGTCCATCCTATTTCTTCAGAGTGCCCAGGTAAACGTTACTCACTTAGGCGGTTGCTTACCTACAGCCTTTCTGTGGTCACTCAACTCCACTTGTGTGTTCGATCTCTCTAATGAGATTAAAAGCTAGACTGTCTCCAAAGCACCTACTGCAGTGCCATGAGTTTTAAGGAATTCTCCATTCTTGTTATGTGAAATCATTCATTCATTTGATATTTATTGGATGCCTGTTACATGCCAGGTACTTGGGAATACAAATGCGAACCAAAAAAATACACTTGCCTTTGGGGAGCTTACAATGCTAAGAGAAAGAGATGAGGGAGGCCTTAGTAGGGATGTAGAATTCTGCTGGGCAGAGAGAGAGGTAGAGGGAAGGGCAGGGCATTTCATGGGGAAGGATCCACAGAGTCCAAGTCTGGAGTGGGGAGGGTGTGGGGCATGGTAGAAGGCAGTGTGACTGTGGAGGACGGGTCTACAGGTGACAAGGGGGAGATCAGGCTGGAGAAGGACATGTGCACTTGACCTGGGCTCGCCCAGCCTCTTCTCCCGTGTGGAGGAACACATGTCCAGTCCTTAAGTGCCCTTTCACATGGGCTCTGTGGCTTCCTAGTTTCACCCTTAGCATGCAGAGCAGGGAACGCACCAGTCATTGTGCTGAGAAGTGGCATGGAGTGGCACGGAGGATGGCGGAGGAGGCACCAGGAGACGAGAGCTCTGCTCTCAACATCACCTCTTACGAGCCTCTTATGACGTGGAGCCTGTTTTTAAACGTTTGTGGGCTTTGACTTTTTCATTTGGAAAATGAGGCCAAGTAACCGTTGTCTGCATAGCTCATACTCTAATGTAGATACAAGTGCTTTGAAGACTATAAAGCCCCTCTTTGTGCTTTTTGCAGGCTCCTACAGTTACTGAATTGCAATTGCTGGTTTCCTTGTCTGGGACTCCCACAAGATTGTGAGTTCCCTGAGGGCAAGAGCTTTCTGAGCCATCTCTGTACGCCTCAGGCCTAGCAGGCTGCCTGGTGCTTAGGAAGTGCTCCATTAGTAAAGTTTGACATCTGGGCAGCCAGTGGGAGGGCCCTTGACAGGCTGAGAAAAGCTGCAGCTGCGGTAATTATTTCTCTCTGTGCCGAGGACCAAACTTTCCTCTTCAGGCTGCCACTTCACCCCTCTTCCCAGCTTGCATCACCATTAACCCTCCTGCAGTCCCATTACCTTCCCCTGGTGTCACCACAAAACTGAGGAAATTACACGGTGATCAGGGCTCCCAGCTACCGTGGCTGGGTCTGAAACACACTTTCTTGAAGCTCTGGGTTGAACACAGTTGCAATGTTTAATCTTCCAAATGAGGAAAAGGGATTTCTAACCTTCTAATAAGCTAAATGGAAATGACTAATTAACCTAATTACATTGGACTGGGTAGCAAAGTACAACTGTGCTAAACTGGCATTCAGAGAGGCAGCAAGGGGCCTTTTCAAAGGCTAACAATGCCCGGTACCACATATGAGATTCTTTAATGAGGAAGAGAACATGCTGACTGACCAAAAGTGATCAGCAAGGTAATGGCATTGTATGTCTTGCTTCTAAGACCCTTTGGTACTCTGAACTTATTTACAAAACAGAAATAGAGTCACAGATATAGAAAACAAACTTATGGTTACCAGGGGGAATGGGGGGGAGGGATAAATTGGGAGATTGGGATTGACATATACACACAACTGTATATAAAATAGATAACTAATAAGGACCTACTGTATAGCACAGGGAACTCTTCTCAATACTCTGTAATGACCTATATGGAAAAAGAATCTAAAAATGAGTGGATATATGTATATGTATAACTGATTCATTTTGCTGTGCAGCAGAAACTAACATAATATTGTAAATCAACTATACTCCAATAAAAATTTTTTAAGTAAAAAAAAAAAAAAGAAGAAGAGAACATGCCCATTACCTAAAAGTTTACCATTTGATGAGACTTTAAAAATCCTTACAGAGGGTACTAATAAAAGCAGGATTTGATCACACAGATATCATTCATCACCTGCTTATTAGATCTTCTGGGGAAACAGGGCAATCAATCTTCCTCATCAGACAGGGTGTTTTAAAAAATTTGTTTTATCATGTCCTGTTCAATTATACTTCCTTTGTTTCTTTAGGCTAAAAGCCAACTGAACACTTAAAAAGAGCATTCATCGGAGGGTGCATGCTGCATTGTGTTTCACCTGCCCACGTCCTGCACTGGGCTGGAGATGGATGGGGCTGGACATGGCTCCTCTGGTAACACAACTCAGAGAGAAAGATAAAGCTTCACTCATTTGCAGAAAACTTTGAACAGCCAGATGAGCTTAGACCACAAAACCAAACCAAAAAGCAAAGCAAACCAAAGAGGAATGGAACCAAATTGCACCAAGTCGCTTTTGGAGTTGAGCTACGGAAAATGAAAGCAGTGAAGAGTGTTTTTGAATCACTTATTCTTTATGACTTTCGCTGCAGATGGCTTTGTGGGATAACAGAGAGAAAGGCAACTGGACTGAGCCCAGCTTGGCAACTCACCATTCCTCAAAGGTTTTCCTTCGATGGACAAATTCTATCAGGCACAGCCCATGTCAACCACAGCATATATACACCTTATAGCTGGGTAATTAATAATCGTAACTGTGATAAGGTGAATTGTATGCCCCAGAAATATATGTTGAAGAACTAGCCTCCCAGATTTCAGAATGTGACCTTATTTGGGAATAAATAGGCTCTTTGCAGGTGTGATCCAGTTAATAAGATGAGGTCAGGAGGGTGGGCTCTGATCCATTGTGACTGATGCTTTTATAAGAAGAGAAGAGACACAAAGACACAAAGGGAAGATGGCCATGTAGGGACTGTGGAGATGGAGGCAGAGATCTGAGTGGTCCTGCCACAAACCAGGAGTGCCTGGGGCTGCCAGAAGCTGGAAGAGGCAAGAAAGGGTCTTCTCCCTGAGGCTCTGGAGGGAGCATGACCTGCCAACACCTTAATTTCAGACTTCTAGCCTCCAGAACTCTGGCAGAATAATGCTGTGTTTTTAAGCCACCCAGCCTGTGGCACTTTGTTATGGCCATTCTAGGAAACAAATACAATAGCCATAACCACAACCACAATCGGTTTCCATTTACTGAACATTTATGTGTCTGGCATAACAGATAAGGAAACAGAGATAACCTGTCAGAGGCCACACACACTCAAACTTGAACCTGAACCCCGGAATGTCTGACTCCAGAGCCTGGGTTAACTGGTCCATCTCCATCATTGCTCCAGTTCTGCAAATGGGCTCATTTAGAACTGCTTCCCAGAATTTATTTTCCATACGAGCATCAGACTCTGAGTCATTATTCTCAAGCTCTGGGGCCATACTTCCCAGCAGGTAGCCATTGGCCACATGTGAGTATTGAGCAAATGAAATGTGGCCAGTATGACTGAAGAATAGGATTTTTATTTGCATTTTATTTATTTATGTTTTTTAAAAAATTTAACACATTTATTCTTTTTTTGGTATAGTTGATCTTTTCCTTCATATTATTTATTTAGTTATTTGTTTATTTTTTTGCAAGTTTTAACACATTTATTCTTTATTTGTTAATTTTAATTATTTTTAAATTTAAGTTTAGAAACTGGAACTTGCTTTAGTAATTGGAGAACTTTGAAGTATGTTTGAAACAACTTGGGTATATGAATCAAATGTTTTAACTCTAAATTTTATAAAATCTAAATTCAAATCAAGTATTTCTGATGAAGATTTAGCATCTGAATTGATATGTGTTATAAGTGCAAAAAATACACACCAGAATTTAGACTTTTACAAAAATATAAAATATCTCACTTATAACTTTTGTGACAATTACATATTAAAATGATAATATTTTGGCTGTATTGGGTTAAGGAAAATATATTATTAAGATTACTTTCATCAATTTCATTTTACATTTTTTTCATTTTGCATTTTTAATGTGGCTACTAGAAAAATTTAAATGACACATGTGATGTGCAATATACTTCTTTTGGACAGTGCTACTCTAGATTGCGTCTATTCATTCATATCTTATCTTATGTAGCCTAGAAAAGCTGATGGTTTTCCACACATATGCTCTGCACTTAGTATAATTATTCTTAGGCATTTTATAACTTTGTGATTTTTGGTTGCTGTTGTAAATGGAGTTCCCCCTTGTTTCTTTCCCAACATATTATTCTCCTTCTCATTTGCCAGACTGGGTTCAGAATGACAAATGGAGCTAATATATAAAAAATCAAATCACACCTTTATTATTTAGATCATGGATCAGAAAACTGTGGCCTGCAGGGACAATCTGGCCCACCATCTGTGTTTGTAAATAAAGTTTTATTGGAACTCAGCCATTTCCATTTGCTTACCTATGGTGTGTGACTTTGGCAGAGTTGAATAGTTGTGACAGAGTGTGGCCCTCAAAGCCTAGATATTTGCTATGTGATCCTGTGCAGAAAAAGTTTGATGACTCTCAATTTAGACATAGCCCTAAAGATGATTAAAAGAAGAGCTACAGACTCTGAAAAAAAGTTAGAAAAACATTTTGGGCAATGGCAGCATTTCCCAAGATGACTCCTTTGAAGAGGGCAGCACGCACATAAATGATTAAGTGCTGGGGTTTTGTTATAAAGTAAATCAACTTGGATGGATCTCAAGGGAGTTACACTGAGTGATCAAGCCAGTCCCCAAAGGTTACATACTGTATAATTCCATTTATATAACATCCTTGAAATGACAAAATTATACAAATGGAGTACAGATTAGTGGTTGCCAGGCATTAGGAATTGGGGGAGGGAGGAGGTTGTTGTTTCTATAACAGGGTGACATACACACCAGACGGAGTTCTCTGGGTCTTGCCTGTGGTGGTGATTACATGATAAATGTGTGTGATAAAACTAAACACACACACATGAAAAACAGATGTAATCAGAATAGAGTAGTGGATTGTATCAATGTCAGCTTCCTGGATGTGATATTGCGCTACAGGAAAGCTAGATGTGACCACTGTGGGGAATGGGGTGCAAAGAATCTCTGTTATTTGTTATAATTGCACGTGAATCATTGTCTCAAAAAATTCTAGTAAAAAGACGGAGAGACAATCATATTACTTCAGACTCAGACTTCCTTGTGCTACAGAACATGTAGGAAAGCCAGCAGACATGGAAGGTTATAAATAGGATTCACTTTGTGCAGGTGCCATCTTCACACGGCAACAGCACCTGCCGTGGGGCTCCTGCAGGTGGGGACTGGACCTCCTCCCACCTGGAGAGTGCGTCTAGACTCTGGGGCTGGTGGTCACCTGGTCCACGCTTACTGCTCAGCCCTATGAATGCAGGCGTGGTCCCTACTGAAAGGAGCTCATAGCTTGTGATCTTTTCGATGTTCGTAGAATCCCCATGAAACTAAGCTGGATAACATGGAAGGAAGATGGACTTTGCCATCAGACAGACCAGAACTCGATTCCTGGATCTGCTACTTATAAGATGAATGATCTCACTTTTCTTACATGTTAAATGGGAAAAAGTAATACCTATTGCCCAGGTGAACATGAGAATAAAATAAGGTAGTGAATTTTTAAGGTGCTCGATAAACGTGAGCTATTATTAACCACTGAGAACCCCAGGCTGGAACGCGTTCCTTGCTTTGAGGCCATCAGGACCCACGGAGAGATGGACGGCTGGCAGAGGCCTGGCATCTGTCCACTCCATGGAAACGCTTGCGCAGCATCTCCACCCCAGCCCCGGCCTCACAGAGGAGCCCGCGTTCCGGCCCTGAGCGCTGGCAGGTGGAAGGCAGCTCCGCTGAGTCAGAAACACTCACAGGGTCCTTCTGTTCCCTAACATCCTGGAGGCAGAGCCCACGCACAAGCACAAGCACACACACCTGCTCCTTCTCTGCAAAGCCTTCCCCGTAGGCCTGGGGAGGGGGAGTGCTGCCACGGGGTGCAGACAAAGGGACAGACACACCAATGTTTAACACAGCTCATGGTGAGCCCCCAACACACCCCTGCAGGCTTCCTGGGGACAAGTGTCAGGAAAACACTCCAGGAGAGGAGAACGTGACTTTCTCCCTGGGGGCTGGTACTGACCTTGATGCCACCCCAGGCCTGATGGGAGAGGAACTCCACGGGACTGGTGACGCCTGTCTGCACTGGAGATCGAAGCAGGAAGTCCAACTCTGCTGCACTGACTTCCTGGTTCAGGAGGAGAATCTGCAATGTGGGAGGACAGTGCTGCATTTCTTTAGCTGGCGGCAGTCACGGGTCCCAGAGATCTCTGGGGTTGTCACTCAGTGTAACTAGTGCCACTTCTAACGCTAGAGCCTGCCCGTCAATTTTGGTTGTTGAAAGAGGATGAAGTGGGAGAAAGTGTATATCTGTGCAAATCACCTCTGGGTGCAACTGACTTCACCCCAAATATCAGCATGAGTCAAATGCACACAGTGAATAACTGTATCTTGTTAAGCAAGGACTTCATGGATCAATCATAAGTGCCATGAAGTACCTTCCTACAGTCTCACAGAGAAGATGACACATGCAAGTGACATGATTTGAGGAGACTGTCAAAGTAACGGATGAACATATGCAAAATAGAAGTGCACATGTGAATCAATACTACTAATGGTGTTCCAGACTGGGGCAGTGGCCAGCAAGCAGGGGTGGGGGATGAATTTGGCTAAACTTTCTCTAAGTGGTCCTGAATTGGGTTTTAGAGATGCTACGCGATGGGAAGATTTAGGCAGGATTTCCGCGGGGCGGGGGCAGTGGAAAGTGCAGAGGCTTGGGAGGGAATCAGTGCAGTGCGTTGGGCAGGTGGTACAAAGCACTCGGCTGGGTTAGAACTAAAAATTCACGCTGAGAGGCGCTCAGGAAACTGTTCTGCCCCTTTCAGATGGCATTCTCCGCTGAAAACTTACAGATGGGAATACTCACGAAGAAAAAATAATTTGGTTAGTTTGAGGAAAAGTCTTTTAAGGAGAAAACAGGCTAGAAATAGCAGGTGAGGTGAAGAAGCCCCTGTAAAACGAGGTTGAAATATTTATGAGGGGAGTGGAGTGAGAGCTGGGGGTGGAAGCTCCTTAGGGTTTGGGGTAAATGAGTGGCAGGAGGGAAATTTGTCTGTGCTGGGGCTCAAGTTCCTTCTGTGATGGCCAAGCTATCATCTGGGCTGGAGAGGGGAACACAGAGGGTGAGAGGGATAAGCCACGCTAACATTCCCCCGTGAATTTAGGCTTCGGAACGTGCAAACAGAGTCAGCGCAGGAGTGATTATGGAATATCTGACTTTTAGGATTGGAAGAGACCTACAGGGTAATCTGGTCTGTGCTTCTAATTTATATATGAAAAATAGATCCCAATCCTAAATGATTAGAGAGATAGATGCAAGGAAATAAATTTCCATGGTTTTTTGATGTTGAGAATAAGCAGAAGGCAAGGGTTTCTTATTAACACTGGAAGCCCTGATGCTCCCAAGCCCTTGAGAAGCAGCGTTCTTAAGGAGTTTTCTAAGGCCAAGGCTGCTATGGCTATAGAAGGACATTTGCAATTTCTTATTCTGGGGGAAGGTTTGGACATTAAACTTGCAACCTTACAGGTAAATAAATAATTAGGGATATTCTACCAAAGTTCTTACTGCATCTCAAAAAGTATCTAGGATTAGTATGGCCATTCAGTTTCATCCTCAGTGCTAGTTGGGACTGATTGGTAGTGGCTGCTGAAGGGCTCTGTTGAGGAGGATCTTAGATCATCCAGGATCACCAAGAAAAAGTAAAATGGTTGATTAAGCATGTCTGCCACGAGTGGGACAATGGTGGGGGCAGCATGTGTGCACCATATTGGACCTTCTTATCTGATGCCTCTGCTTAGAGCGCAAAAGTCTTCACAGACAATGGAAACTGATGTTAAGAGAAGAAAGTTTCTTTACACCTGCTGGTTGGGCATATACAGTGACCTGTTTTCTGGAAATTTCTTCAATCCACTTTTACCTGAAAGGTGAGCTGGGAAAGGTAGGTCAGCTTATCACGCTCAAAGAGCCCACGGGTGGTGTACTGGTACATAGAGAAGGTGATGCTGTCTATTAGATTGGCCACCCGTTCCTTGAGGCTCTCAGCAGGAGCAGCCTTCTCCACAGCCTTCTGGAAGACGATGTTGAAGGCCTGGGGACAGGAGGTAGGACACTGGTAATTTACACAGCTCTGTGTACGTAGCTAGTAGTACTACCTGTGATGAGTATTACGATTTGCCAGCCACAGAAATGTTTCCCCAGCATAATCTGCCAAGAAGGTACAGTGGCAACAAGAAAACTCTTGTCTTAGTTTGCTAAGCTCGTCTTAATTTGCTCATATAAATTATTACGTTGTCACAAAGTGGGCAAAGCTATGGGGCATATAGAGAAGAGCCAACAGTTTTGGTCAGTGAAAAACATATGTCCAGTGGCCAAAATAATTAAATTAAATCCAATAAGTTTTGTTGGAAAGTAAACACAGTCAATGATAACCAGTTAGGATGGATGATTCTATCTTCTAGATCAGCCGTCCCCAACATTTTTGGCACGGTTTCGTGGAAGACAGATTTTCCCCAGATGGGTGGTGGTGGGGTGGGGGGTGGTTCAGGCGGTAATGCGAGTGATGGGGAGTGGCAGATGAAGCTTTGCTTGCTCGCCTGCTGTTCACCTCCTGCTGTGCGGCCTGGTTCCTAACAGGCCGCAGACCAGGGGGTTGGGGATCCCTGCATCTAGATTATAAAATTCCCGATGGTAGAATCAATATCATGTACAACTTTGCTGTCTAGAAGAGACCCTTGTACATAACAGGCACTCAAAATATTTTCAATTAATTACTTTTCCTTTTGGTAATGATCAGAACATCAGGTGTTCCTTGTTTTTCTTTCCAGTAATTCTGCATCGTTTGGTGAGTCCACTTACATGTGCTTTTTTCTTAGGGACTCTTGCTGCAATGGTGGGAGCAGAGCCTGCTTTGGTTACATCTTCTGAACTATACATTATGGGTATAATATGGAATAAAAATCTATGAATCAATTTTCCATTGTTTTAAACTTAGATATAGACTATTTATAAAAAATTAATATTAGGAATGCTGCATTTTGAATGTGATATGAATAGAATGAATCATTACAGAAAATAAAAATCAAGATATAATTGGGTCTTTTCAATTTTTGGCTATGCAGATTTCCAGTCTTGGGTTTTTTGGTTTGTTTTTTGTTTTGTTTTGTTTGTTTTGAACACATATTTTCATGTGCTTCATCTAATCTCCTTTTTTCAGAAAGAGTCACTGAGGTAGATTTCAACTACTCTCAGAACTATGGAAGTGATCCCATAGTTATTAGGCTTATCATGCTAACTTTTATGCTGTTTTAAAATCTTTTATAATTCTTTCATATGGGGCTTTGACCTGAATATAATGCCAAGTATTGGATTTCGTTTATAAACATAAAATATTACAAACACAGTTCACTTAATCTGCAGAGACTCTGAGTTGAGGGAAGGGGATTGGGACAGGATGGAATGCCATCTCCAACTGAATGAGTTCCAGGTAGTGGAGGCCCTCACCTCATCCCCACACCCTGGCCTCCATATGCCAGCTGAGCTTCACAGAATGAGGTGTGTGCTCTGAATGTGTGTGTGTGTGTGTGTCCTCTCTGTTTGTTGGGTTAAACCAGAGAAGTTGTTCAGAAATGCTCCACCACCCCCTAAGCCCTCTTCAATTGTGGTCTTTTGGTGAACGCCTTAGGGGAGAAAGATATACTTTCAGAGATGTAATTAAAATTTATAGGTCTTTATTTTTTTCATGAGTAAGATAAGCCTAGTCAGCACTTACAATTTGCTAACGTCTTTGGTTTTAGAAATATTTCAGCAACCATAAAGCAGTAGCTTTGAGGATATTAGGGTAATAAGGAAAGTAATTTAAAGTTGGACTATTATCATGGCCTGCTTTGGTTTTAACTGATAAAAATGACATGCACATTTGATCATCCCAATTAGATTTTAAGCTCTTTGGGGCAGGGGTCACTTCTCATGTTTCTTGGTATCCTCTTCCACACTTTCAGTAAGCATAGTTCCTGCTGTAATATATGTACTTAGTGAGTGAGGCCAAGACCTGTTGTGGTCTCTCTTGCTGTTCTAGCCAAATAACCAATGAGTCATGAAAGACCCAATTAAAGAGACGAGGACTGCTCTCCTGGATTTGATCTTAAATAGCTGCCACAGCTAATGAAACACATAGATAAGCCCTCATGGAGAGCTGCACTGGCTGTATTACACTGCTGAATTATGACTATTCAGAAAATTCCAGGTGTAAGTCACCTTGAGAGAAAATTGGTACATCGGGTGGATCTTGCCGAGGTCATTCATGATGAAGTAGAGCAGAGAGGCCCGGGCAGCTGCCGGCCGATAGTGTTCCTGGGCCTCGTTGATTTTCACCTCCGTCACCTTGGCCTCCTGCACCTGTTAGAAAAATCAATAGTGGTCCATTGTTCAAACCAACCAGGGCTACCTGAGAATCAGCGTGGCCTCTCTGTGTAAGCACACTGTGTCTGTGTGTGCGGTGGGTGGACTGGGATGGGGGGAGCAGCTAGAGGGTAGAAAGCTGCCATGGTTTTCCTTAACTGAGCTTGAGTGAGGAAGAGATGACACACTCCTAGTCCTTCACAAGGTGAAAGTGTCAGTCCCTCCAGTGGGGACATGTGGGAGATACATACACACACACACACACACACACACACAACTTGAAAAATAAGCCAGAATTCTAGGCAATGGAATCCAGTAAAAGCAGCACGATCTAATTTTCTGTTTGCTTAATTTTTATGAGTTAATATGTAAATTCACAAAGAAGATCTCTTTCAATGGAGGTCTATTTTCAGAAAATTTATCAGAGGTAAAAATGAGAAAAGAGACCTAAGCATCAAAGAGGGATTCTGTAAGAACATGTTATTAAGTACAACCTCAGTATGACCTGTCTTATGCTCCAGCATAGAGTGAAACTACTGATAATTCATGAGAGTCCTGCAGGAAAAAACAATGATCCCTACTGAAGATGAGCTCTCAATAAACAATTACAAACTTCAGGAGGAAGTGTTACCAAAGGGGACAATTAGAAGACCCCCTACCTCCCCCCACCAAAAAAAAAATCCCAGAAAGATTAGCATCCCAAGAGCTGAAGATGATTGAACTACCTACCATTAGCTAATTGTGTTTAAAAGCAGTAGAGATAAAAGAAAGCATAAAATCAGGACATTATAAAAAAAGAACAGACATTATCTGAAAAAGAACTAACTAGAACTTCTAAAAACAAGAATACAGTTATTATGGGCTTCCCTGGTGGCGCAGTGGTTGAGAGTCCGCCTGCTGATGCAGGGGACGCGGGTTCGTGCCCCGGTCCGGGAGGATCCCGCGTGCCGCGGAGCGGCTGGGCCCGTGGGCCATGGCCGCTGGGCCTGCGCGTCCGGAGCCTGTGCTCCGCGACGGGGGAGGCCGCAGCAGTGAGAGGCCTGCGTACCACAAAAAAAAAAAAAAAAAAAAAAGAATACAGTTATTAAAATGGAAAACTCAGTGACTGGTTAAATAATGGACTTGAGTTGAAAGAGAATAAGCAAACTAAAAGATAAATTCTGAGGAAATTGTTACACAAGCAGCTCAGAGAGAAATAAAGATGGAAAATATGTAAAAGAGGTTGAGACTTGGCAGATAAAATGAAAAGATTTAAAATACATCTAAAAAAAAGAAAAAAAATATGTCTAACAGAAATGAGTACAGAATAGAGAGGGAGAGGCAATATTTGAGCTATAATAGTTAAGAATTTTCCAAAATTGATTAAAGACCAGAGGTTTTACTTTGAAGAAGCAGTCAATGTCAAAGGCAGCTTACTATCCACAGGCTGCTGAAGAAGTAATTATTTGTTTCAATCAGAAGAAAACTGAATCCAAAAGGAATAAATGAGATGCAAGAATTCCTTAAATATACAGTCAATCTAAATAACAAAGCCTACTGGGGACTTCCCTCGTGGTCCAGGGTTAAGACTCCATGCTTCCACTACAGGGGGCACAGGTTGGATCCCTGCTCAGGGAACTAAGATCCCACATGCTGTGTGGTGCAGCCCAAAATATATATATTATAAAAAAATAACAAAGACTATAAAAAACATGATCAGTTTGGAAGTAGTAGATAAAAGCAAGGTGGAACTAAAGTGTTATGAAACAGTAGCAGAAGATGGAAAAAATGACCACGTATTCTAACGTCCTAATATTGTTTTGGAAGAGACTAGATACAGTGCTTAATTTTAGACTTTGTTAAGTCAATACATATATTGTTAAGTCACATATAAAATGAAATATATTTCTCATATATAAATGAAACAAGGTTAATTAACAAAATAGAGTAAATAAATTTAAAATCAGCAAAGGATAAAAGAGGATGATAAAGAAAAATCAAGAAAGGAGAAAAAATAAACAAAAAGCATGGTTAAAAGAAAGTACAAATTAAGATAGCAGAAAGAAATCCAACTATATCAGTAATGTTAGTAAATGTAAATTGGTCAAATTCAGTAGCTAAAAGACAAAGATTCTCAGGATGGAGTGGAATGGAATAAAAATCACATAATTGCTCAGATTGTGTTACCACAGATTCATACTATTCATGCTCACCTGGGTCCTTAATGCTGTGCATTAATTTATGTCCTTAGTCAACTTTCATTCCCATCTCCCACAACAACTATTATGAACCTTCACTCCTTTCCCCAAGCACCCTACCTCACCACCATCCCCTCATTCTAAGCAGATGACCATGACTATAACTCATGCTTTCACAGATGTATTATATAGGGACCATCCTTAATTCTGCCTTCCCTCCCACTCCCTTAATTTTCTGACCCCCCAACCCCATTGCTCACATTGACCTATGGACCATTTGTAGATTCATGTTTGCCCCCTCTCCCCCATTATATTGGAATTAACTCTCCAGATTTCTAAAGATAAGCTCTTCCTCAGTGACCTGAATGACATTTCCCCTGATTTCTTATGTACCCCATTGTACTAATCATTACTTCTCATTTCTGTACATTCAACTCTTCTTCTCAATGGCTCCTTTTCCTTTACAATCCATGCATCCTCCAATGTCCAGCTAGGATCTTAGTAAGCTCAGTCTCTGCCATCTTGGAGAAAAATCCTCCAAGGATGCTATGTCCTCCTTAAGTTACAATCCTTTTTCTTTCTACCATTTTATAGTCTGGCTTCTTTAAAGAGTTGTCTATACTCACTTCCCCTTTCTCAACTCCTATTTACTATCATTCTAAGGCACTCTGGCTTCTGCTACTTCATGGAAACCATTCTCCTCAAGATTACTGATAACTCCTTTTTGCAAAATTCAGTGGCTACATCTCAGCTGTATCTTCTTTGCGTTCTCAGCACCATTTGACACCATTGACATCCCTTCCTGAAACGCTTTCTTTCATAATGCCTTATTTCCCTGCTTTTCCTCCCGTCTCCGCTCTAGTCCGTGCTTTCCATCTTCTGAACTTGTCCTGAAATGTGTTCATATACTTCAGTACTCTACTCCCAGTCCTATCACTGCACACACACCTCCCAGGTGACTTCATCCACTCCTACAGTTTCAACAATCAACTACTCGCTAAAAAGTCTCAGCACTCTATCACCAGCCAAGATCATATATCCCAAAACCCACGGGATGTTCCCATGTGCATGGCCCAGAGGCATTTCAAACTCAACATGACATAAACTAAAATCATCATTTCTTCTCACCCCCAAATCCACTCATGCTCTCTTCTCTCAGGTATTGGCACCAATACCTATCTAGATGTTTATTCCTGGAACTGAGACATTTCCTCGACAATACTTTTATCCGTATATAATCATATCCAATCAGTTAACAAGTTTTCCAATTCTATCTCCTTGAAGTGGCCCATAGCTCTTGAATTTGCCCACTTCTTTGTACCATCACTGCCAACCTTACTTCAGAATGCCATCACTTCTAATCTGAATTACTGTACCCCCTCCTGCTTTCTCTGCCTCCTGCTTCCCCAAGCTCTCCTCTGAATTGGAGCTAGAGTGATCTTCCTAAAGCACAGGTCTGATCATGTTACTCTCTTGTCTAAAGAGGGAAAAAAAAAAAACCTCTTTTAGGAACCCTAACTCCCATCTACAGCCCACACTTCTTAGCATGGTCTACAAAATCCTTTGTGATGGAGCCAGCCTCCCTTTCATGCCTCATCTCCAGTGACTACTTGCATCCCCTCTACACTCTCTCAATGTCCCACTCATACTACAGGGAAGCATCCTTCTACCGCTAACCCAACATGGGCTGGGTGCTCTTCCTCTGTGTGTTCATGACTCCCCATGCTTCCTCTCCCACAGCCCTCATCACAGTTTGGTAACTGCCTGTCCTTCTCCCTTAGAGAACCAGGTCCTGGAAGCCTGGGATTCTTGGCTTCCTTGTGGTACCCCCACCTTCTGCCATGGAATTTGGAATATAACAGCTTCCAACCAAGTATTGATTGGATGAATGAATGAGAAAGAGAAAGAAGACAAAAAGAAAAGAAACAACAAAAGAATAAAAGGCTGCATACAAAAAGCCTGGCACACAGCAGGTGCTCAATAATTGTTCACTGACTTTAAAGAAAAGGATAAAGAAAGAGAGGAGGAGGTAGGGAGAAGAGACCAACATGGTCAATTCCATCTCTGACCTTCTCCCTCTGTGTGAGTTGGGCTCTGTTCCCTCATCTCTCCTGCCCAAGGCAGTGGAACTTCTACCATAATTGTTTTACAAACTCTGCATGCCCCTCTCTAGAGACATGGAGGCTGTAAAGAACCAGCAGTAAAACTTGGTGGTCACACAGCGACTGAGGAGACAAGGCGAGGCTGGACCTTCCTCCTTTCAGTCTCTCATTCCGGCCGTAGTTGTCTGTTATCTCAGAGTGAGTAGGACCTGGTTTATCTGCCCTGTCCATCATTGCTTTTCATTTTTCCTAACTTGTCCCTACCTCGAACAAAGTCTTATTTCTCATATTTGGAGAAATCCCAATAAACTGACAATAAAGGTATTCCTTCAAAGGTGCATCATTCCTGGGCACTGTAACAGACATGCTTATCCTGCTCAGAACCAGGAACTTAATTCCTCTTCTGGTCCAAGAGCAGGACTGAGAATGTGAAAGGGCCCCTATAGGGTCAGCAGTCTGCTGGGGAAGGGCAGACTTTTATTCCCGCAAGGGGGAATAAAAGTCTCCCGAACGTTGTGAAACAAAGGAAGGAAGCTATATGCTAAGTAGTTTTGCAGGATGATACCGTTTTTTTTTTTGTTTTTTTTTTGAGAGCTGAGTTTCCCTGGACGTCACTGAAGTTTTCCCATTAAAATCAGACTTGTGAGCTTTTGGCAGGCTGTGAGTTTTCTCGGGGTGCAATCATGCCTGAACCAGCCAACTTGTAAAACAGTGTGATTCCTTAGCTTCAGGGCAATTCCATGGACTCACTGAGGTATTCAGTTTGAGCGACTATTTCCTGCACAGAGCACGAGGCCCTGCGCAGACGTAAGTCCTCATCAAACGTCTGCAGAGTAGAGCTGTCAAGGGCATTTCCCAGGAGGTGGGGGCACTCAGGAACGCAGGATGTGACGTAGTCATTTCAGGAATCCTGCCTAGCTGGACTTTCTAGGAGAAACTCAGGAAGATGGAAGAGCCACCTGTTACTCTTTTTATCCCCTAGAAGTAGGACTCAGGGAGTAGGAGGAGGGCCTCTGTCCGCCAGCCTAGGTTGCCAGGTCTTACCTTTTTCTCAACTTCCGCAGCAGTCTGCTTGGTGATCTCAAGGTTCTCCACCAAGGCCGTTTCTCCCAGGAAGTTCCCGGAGGCCGAGGAGAGGCGAGAAAGCAGGTTGTCTTCTAATGTTTTGAGGGTGATTTTGAACCCATTCTGCTGCTTCGTGAGATCTGACTGCAAATATCACATAAGGGAAAGTCAGGTGTAGAAGCCCAGAGCATCCTGTTCTCGGGGTAGGTCTGAATAGATAAAGGATTATGGGCCAGAATCCCCTCCCTTAGCAAACTGGAAGCAGGATAGCAGAGTGCTCGGGACCACAAGCAGACAAAATCAGCAGGTGACCTGAACCCCAACTGTACCAGTTACTAGTCATGTGACCTTGGGCTGAGTTACCTCTTAACACGTCATAACCTCAGCTGGGTTAACCCTGGCCCTACTCGTAGGAGTGCTGTGCAAGGCTTAGCACAATGCTGGGACACAGTCTAGTCACTAAATGGAAGTTATTTCTGGGAATAGTTAGAGGGTGGGGTCAAGTTTTACTTCTCTGGAAGGTCCTGTCTATCACCACTTTGCTGGCCCCCAAGGGAAGAGCTCTCCTATAGATGACCTTAAAAAAAAAACAACAACTAGAAATGGTTTTATACAGTTTCGACAAGATAATCACAGGAGCCCTCCTTAAGGTTGGAGTGGGGCATTGGTATCCAGGCAGGTCTTACCTCCTCTCCCTTTTTGATTGTTAGGTTCTACGTCCTAAAGCACTGGGCACTCTCTTACTGTGGGTGGGCGCACATGTAACCTCAGGCAGCTGCGGTTTCTCTGCTCTTGTACAGCCTGGGATTATTGCCTTTGGATCCATGGAAAGAACACTTCTTGTTGGAGGCCCCAGCCACAGTCACCCTGGCCTATCTTCTGTTTCTTAAAAACACATGCCTCCATCTTGCTTTATAACCAGAATTCACTCTTCTCTCTGCTGTGGGTGCTCTGAGCCAAAGGCTCATGCCACCTCCTCACAGAATATTTTTCTGACCTTCCCAATTTAAATTAGCCCCCTGGCACTCTAACATCCCCCTGCTCTTATAATCTAATCATGTCTAAGGAGAGGGGAAAAAGGATACTATTTGCTATGGACAAAAGTGTGCCCCCCCAAGTTCATATGTTGAAGCCCTAACTCCCCCCTCCCCCATGTGACTGTATTGGAGGTGGAGGTAATTAAGGTTAAGTGAGGTCATGAGAATGGGGTCCTCATGGTGGGATTAGTGCCCTTATAAGCAGAGACATCAGAGAGCTTGCTCTCTCTGCACACACAAGGAAGAGGTCTATGAGTACATGGTGAGACGGTGGTCACCTACAAGCCAGGAAGAGAGGTCTCACCAGAAACTGGACCCGTAACTCAGACTTCCAGCTTCCAGACTGTGAGAAAATAAATGTCTGCTGTTCAAGCCACATAGTCTATGGTATTTTGTGATGGCAGCCCAAGATGACTAAGACGCTACCCTAAAGTGGCTGAATCCATTTCTACTGCCCTTGCAGGACTGAACCCCACTTAGTTCTGGACACAGACATGGAGCACATGTGGTGAGAGGCCCAAACGTGTTCCTGTACAGCCTGTGCCAGCCCTGCTCTTGGACAGGAGTGTGGGTTCTCCCAGCTGCCTCCTGCCTCCTGTTCTTCAGCCTGCTCTGTCCTCTGTTTCCCAGTAGGGTATTCCAGGTGGCTGGATGGTGCTGGCGCTCCTCTGAACTCTAGCAAAACCACACTGCTCAGCTTCTGGAGGAACAGCCCCACCTATCCCAGAGTGGGGCACACGGCAAGGTCTGGTGGCAGGGCATCTCCTTCTTCCCTTCCTTGCTGGGTACTTGACGCACCTTCAGCTTCTCCAGGTCTGGCCTCTCCATGCTGACCACAGCGGCCAGCAGCTGGTCCTCCAGGCCGTCCCTGGTCACGGTGAAGTTGATCAGGGTGGCCTGAGCCTGCAGCTCGGGTTGGTAGTGAGGATTGGCCAGCTTGGTGTGAAGGATGAGCCGGAACTTGGGATTGTACTCACACTCTTTGTCTCCGATTTTAATGAACCTGGAACACAAGGGCTCATGTGAAGGTGGAGTGCCTTCCTGTGAGCTTTGGTCAGGGACAGAATCCTACACGGGTTTTTTTGCAAATTCACAGCAAACAACATTGCCATACTCAGATGACTCCTCCCGAGCGTGTCTAGGTTGAGCCCTCAGGCGGGGAACAGGGGTGGAGGGTGACAGACCTTCTCCCACCGCCACCACATCTGATTTTGCGGGCACAGCTGGAAGAAGAGCCACTCACTTTGTGGTCCGTGTACATGAGTGCATTATGGAACGTTTCCAGCAGATGGCAGTAAAGCATTTGCAGGAAGGGGAACCTTCT